>NC_077230.1:323185914-323853914 GCF_027887165.1 Monodelphis domestica | reverse complement strand
TATTCTCTATCACAAAGTGAAAAATGAAGAGAAAGAATTATTGATAATCATGAAGAGCCTTAGATAAGAATGGAGTTCTGAAAAGCCAACTCTATCGAACTCTGAATGCTTCCAGTATATGAGCTCTTAGCACTGGCATGTGCCTAGCATGTGGTACTTAATGAATGTTGAGTGACTGATTGGTTCCAATGCCTCTCACTATGGTCACTGCTGCCTGCATATATGATGGAGTAAAGTGGGCAGGTCAGAATTCCTTCATATGAACTCATTTTCTACCAGCACCAGCACACAGAGCCTTCCCAGTTACTCTCAGGACAAACTGCAGAAGACAACTCATCCCTCAGGAATGATGCTTGTCCTTTTCCCCCAGGAAACTCAAGTCATACAGAGTAGAAGATAAAAAAAGCAGATCACAAAAGATGACATCAATCTTCACGTCCTCACATACTGATGAGGTTGTTCTCATCTCACCTTTAATAGTTCCACGTTTGATTTCTGAATCTTTTCTTCAAAATCTCTGGTTATGTCTTTTAGATATCTGATTTTTCTGGACACCTTGGGCTCCCATTCCCTTTTTTGCTTCATGATGTCCTGTTCCCATATAGCTTCCATCTCCTTCAGCTTCTGAAAGAGCTCACTGAACTTCTCATTCTCCTTTCCCACTCTGAGTTCTTTCATGTCTAGTGTCTCCATCTTCTTTTGCAGGTGTTCCCATATTCCATAGATTTTTTCCTCAAAAATGTCTCTGTCCTTATATTTAGAGTTCTGTAAAGAAGAAGGTTATTCTAGTGACATACATGGGACCATTTCACGACCTCAGTCCATTCCTACCTGCTCAGTGTTGTATTACTACAAAGAACATTGGACTAAGTCAGGAGCACAGGATTCCAGTCCCAACCAGGTATGTGACCCTCGACTGCCTCTCCAGTTTCATTTTCCTCTCAGCAAAATTTCAACCTCCTATGAGAAGGCTTTACTGATCCTCCTTCATGCTAGTCCCTCCCCGTGTTAATTATGCGTAATTTATCCTGTATATATCTGTCCATACCTAATAGTTTTCAGGTTGTCTCTCCCATTAGACTGGGGGCATTATGGGAGCAGGGACTGTTCTTTTTCCTTTCCTTGGATCCCCATTATTTACTAAAGTGTCTGGAACATAGTAGGTGCTAAATAAATCCTTACCTACTGATTATATTAAGTATGATAATGGTAGAAAGATAATCTGACTCTGTTCCAAGGTCATATTTCATACCAGGCCATCCAACTTAATTAGTAAAGTCCTGGGTTCCCTTTTCCTTTTTCCCAAAGGACCCTCCAATCACAAGTGCTTACTTCTCTGCTTTGGTGGGTGGAGGATCTGAGCTAGGGTAACACAGATAAGAAAAGTAATGCAGCAAAGGCAGAGATGTAAGCCAGCTAGAAATGGCTTAACACACGACACTGGCTGGACTCAAAACTTCTATACTTACTAGTGACAAGAATGAGGGCAAGTGACAAATGTTTATGAACTTCATTTTGCTCACCTTCCAATTGTAGCTAACAATGATGGGGAGCTTGTTCTGAAATGCATCAGAGACTGGATATTCCTTGAAGCAGACACTCAATCTCTTGACTCTGGTCATTTTCTCTGACTGCCCCCCATGCCTGGAATGCTCTTCCTCCTCTGCTTCACCTACTGAGCCACCTGAATTCATTTAGTCCCAACTAAAATCTCATCTTTTACTAAAAACTTTTCCAATTCCTTTTACTTCTCGCGCTTTCTATCTGGTAATTGTTTCCTATTCATCCTTTACATAACTGCCTTTGTATATATTTGTTTGCAAATTATTTCCTCCACAATTCCTTGATGAAAGTCTTTTTTACCTCTTTTAATATCCTAGCACTTAGCACAGTGCCTGGAAAATAGTAGGCAAGGAATAGATGTTTATTAATGAAAGACATGCCAGATATTATTTAGGAAGACCAAATCAGATACTTACAGCCCACACCACAGCCCAGGCCAAGGGTTTCTCCTCTTTAAGTTGAAATTCCTCAAAGACCTTTACATGAAGCCTAATGAGGTTTATCTTTTCCTGAATATCCTTCTGTAAGAAAAATATAAATATTAACAACATACAAGTCTCTGTTCTAGGCTTGAGGCCCACGAAATGTGAGGGGCTCAGAAACTCATGAGAGGCCAGAACTATTTGAATGATCTGTAGAGAAGAGTCAGATAGGAAGAAGAGAGTCTAGCTAAGCTCTGATGGATAGCTGTGTATTTGGGGAACAATTCTAAAGGAAAGATTCAAGTAGGGGCAACCAAAGCGGGAGTGAAGAGCTCATGAGCAATGAACATCCCAAGCCACCAGGACAAACCTCCACTGACCCTTGCATGACTCACCCTACTGCGAAGAGCAACCATTGCAATGGGCCAGTGCATGTGGTGCACGTGCTCCTCTGATTTCGAGCAGGTCACACAGAGTAGAGTCAAGCTAAAGTCACAGAAAAACTTCTGGTCTTCCAGGTGTATCACACACTGGTCTTCTCCTTCAGGGTACATGACAATGTCTGCCTGAAGAGTTTTCAGCTGGGAGAATTTCAGGCATTGTGAGCAGCCAAAAGCTCGATAGTGATTTGCCCTGAGACAAGGCAAACAGGCAGGATGTCCACAGTCAATGGTGACTACTTTTTTGTGCTCCCTCCAACAGCTAACACAAAGACTTTCTTCTCCTTCTTCTCCTCCTCCTCCTCCTCCTCCTCCTCCTCCTCCTCCTTCTTCTTCTTCTCCTTCTCCTCCTCCTCCTCGTCCAATTTCATTTAAGAACATCCTGAGGAGAGAAAGACAATGAGGATATTTTTCCTACTCTTTTAGTTCAAATCAAATACATTTCATAAAATGGCAGAGTAAGCAAAATTACAAACTATTTCCCTACAGCTGGGGCAAACTTTCCACCAAATAGGGACACCATCAAGAGGAAGAGTGGGCACAATTAAGGGACACATTGCAATAATGACTTTATATATACCTTTAAGGTATTTGACATAGATTTTGTTATTTGATGTATTCAGAAACCCAATGAAGAAGGTGCTATTTTTCTGCCTTTGTAGAAAGAATGGGGAAAACCAGTGATCAATGGACTTAAAGGGGTTAAATTGCTTTCCTGCCCGTGGTCCAGGAGTAAGCAACCCACGGCCCACAGCCTAGGGCACATACTGTACAGTCCAAGGGCTGTATTCTGTTCAACATTGAGGGAGTTGAAGTATCACATAGAATTGGTTGGAATACCAGTCTTCCCAATTCCAGGGCATGCCAAATAGTGAACAAAAATATCCTGTGAAGTAGGTATTATTATCTGCCTTATAAATGGAGAAAATCAGACTGAGAGGCTGAGTAGCTTGTCCAGGGCAGACATCCAGGTAGTCAGATGGGGAAGCAAAAAGTGGATGAAAAAAGCACCAGGCCTGGAGTCAGGAGAACTTGGGTTCAAATCTAACCTCAGATACTTCCTAGCTGTGTGACTTTGGAGAAGTCACTTAACCTGGAATAAGGGCTAGGCAGCTTTTGCTGTTCTTCTGTCCTAGAATTAATGCTTAAACAGAAGGTAAGGGTATTGAAATAATAAATAAGAAGAAATAAAATCGGAGGTAGTCTTCCTGAATCACTGCCACTAGTACTTCTTATTCTATTGGCACTCAGTACTTCTGAATGCCAATCCCTTAGTCTCTTCACCTCAGGAAATTATAAAACTGTAAATTATGCCCCAATTTCGTGACATAGATTAAAAAATAGGCTAGAGAAGTTGTATCTTCACTGGGAGCTCCCTTCCTAGATGAAAGACCACAGAGCAAAGGACAAATGCCAAGTGCATTGAGATGTTTAAATATAATGCCAGAGAAATTGATTAGCTATCTCAAAAGTAGAGGTATGGGGTGAAGCTGGGTGGCACAATAGATAAGAGTCAGTGCTGGTGTCTGGAGGAACTAGGTTCAAATGTGACCTCAGACACTTTCCTAACAGACCTAACCACTCTTCTGTCTTGGAATTTGGTACTTAGTATGGATTCATAGAAGATGAAGGTTAAAAAAAAAAAAGAGTTACTGATCCAGCGGTCTTTACTGCAGACCTCCACACCCTGAAAACCTCAGAGGCTCAATTTCCTGAATTGGGTTAATTGGGTGCAAAGCCCCTAAACTTTAAGAAAGTTTACACAAGGATTGAATAGTGCAAACTCAAAGTCACCTGGCTCCTTTCCTCCTCTTTGGGGTTTATAGCTTGAATCTTTAGTAACAGTTTCCATCTTAAGGATTTAACCTTTCTATCTAGAATGGCTGACACAAAGTAAGCACTTGACAAATGCTCATTGTTGATTATAAAACATTTGATCATATATGTAACACGCAAACACTATGTACGTAGGTATATGTATACAACTCTCCCATACTAACTATTAATTCTGTGCAATAATGTTGTAGTATCTTATTAACGACCCCCATTTTATAGATGGGGAAACTGAGACTCAGAAAAGCTATAGTTACGGCCCTTCTTCACTAAACTAGCCTCTTCCTCAGTGTTCTCAGATTTTGATAATAAAAGAAGTACGTTGCAGAAGACAAGCAATAAATAGCATTTGGACTCAGCAGAATCTTCAGACTCAAAATCGGAACTTTGTCTGATCTTGGACACAACTCACTTCAAGATTTCTTGGCTTTGTCAACGTGGAATCTATTAGTCCCCAAACTTGTAGCTTAGAACGATTTAGTGATTACCCAGTTTATTTAGGGTGGAGGCGAAATCCACTGCAGATGGGGGCTAAGCCCAAACCGCAGTGGAGGGACTCTTTAGTCTCCCAGCATATCACACCCTCCCTCTGAGGATCGAACCCGGGAACTTCAGCTTGAGAGACTGGCGCGCCACAGCGTCCCTCCACTTCGGCTTGGGTTTGGGCTTGGTTTTCCCCCCCATCTCAGGTGGAGTGTGGATTCTCACAGGAAAAGGCTCAAGCCTGAGGCTTTCACCTCCGAGCTAAAAAAAAGCGAGACTCACCAAATCCCTCCAAGCTACAAGACGGGGGACTTCTGAATTCCACGTAGAGAGTTTCAAAGTCCCCCCACATGTAAAAATGAAGAGGTAGAACGAGAGGATTCCAGCGGCTCCCGGCCAATTCTAACTCTTCAGTCTTCCACAATAGAAGAACTTCCCAGAGGGGCACCTACCTCAGACAGACGTTGCCAAAGGAATTCAGCTCACAGAAGCAAACTTGACTGGGGAAGATCCACCACCCAAATGGCTATTTATATGTTTCCCAGGTACTTCCTCTCTCCCATGAACCCTTTCTACTACGTGAAGCACTAGGCTAAGTCACTTACAAACACCCAATCAAGAACACCCTTTTGTGTTTGTTTTCAGCCTCTCCCACCCCTTATTTCCATTTAATCTTCAGCACTGAGGGAAGGAGGAATTCCCAACTCAATCAATCAGCATTTATTAGGTGGTTGCTTAGTCCTAGACCTTGTGTTAAATCACAGTGGATTCAAAGCAAGGCAAAAAATAGGACTCTGGCCTTGGAGGAGTTAATATTTTAATAGGAGAGACAATTTGCAAGCGATTATATATGTAGAATATCTGAGAGTAGGTGCTAGCTGTGAGGGTGGAGTGCAGAAGGAGCCAAAAAAGGCCTTAGATAGAAGTTGGGATTTGAGGGGGCAGCTGAGTGTTTCAGTGGATTGAGAGCCAGGCATAGAGAGGAGAGGTCCTGGGTTTAAATGTGGCTTCAGATTTATCAGCCTAGCTGTGTCAACCTGGCCAAGTCACTTAACCCCCATTGCCTAATCCTTACCACTCTTTTGCCTTGCATAGTATTGACTCTAAGACGGAAGGTAAGGGTTAAAAAGAAACAGCTTTCCTCTTCAAAATAAAGATTTTTTATCAAAAGTTCACTTATGCCAGCAGGTCAGACTCAAGAACTCCAATGCTTGTGTAAACTGAGTCACAAAATTTTGTTGTTGTTACCATGGTATCAAGGAAAGACTGATGGATCTAGAGTCAGAATGCCCACATTCACACCTTGGTTCTGCCACTTTACATTGAGTAAATGAAAACATTTTGGGCCCTGGCTATCTTTTGTATCATCAAGGGACTGACTGAATATTCACTCCAATTGTCATAATTAAATTAAATTAAGGCATGAAAAAGAGGAATGCATTAGGAGAGAGAAAGGAAAAATAGAATGAGATAAATTATCCCACATAACAGGCATGAAAGAGATTTTATAGTGGAGGGAGAAGATGGGTTTTGTGAAGAGAGAAGCACTGGAACTTTATTCTCACCGGAAATGGTTCCGTGAAGGAAAAATATGCTCAATCAATTGGAAATAGGACTTTATCTTACCCTACCAGAGAGTCTGAAGGGAATGGAAGAGAAGTGGGGTGGGGCTGATAGAGAAGAGGGAATTGGGGAATGTGGTGGTCAGAAACTAAAAAGGGGGAAATCAAAATTCACAGAGTAATACACAGTGAACATAATAAACTTCCCTGTCCTTTACATCCCAAAGATATACAAGACCGTAAAGTTTTATTCCTCTTCAGAAAAGTCACCTTTGGAGACATTGTTCCCAGAGTCCCAGAACTTTAGCTCTGTGTAGTGTTAAGGGCATTACTTTGGGTGGTAGAGAAATCTTGAACACTCTTGTCCTGATTAAAGACTTGTTATTTCAGAACTTCAGTGGTTCTGTGTTTTTTCAAAGTTGACAAGGAGAAACTCAAAGAAAACCTGTAAAGACTTACAAGAACTGAAGCAGAGTGAAATTAGCAGAACCAAAAGAATATTGCACACAGTGACAGTAATACTGTATAATGAACAACTGTGTTAACTTAGCTATTCTCAGCACTGATCCGAAATGATCCCAACTGTCACCTGCTTCTCCACCTAGTTCAAGCTTTTGTTGATTGAATCAAAAGTAGACAAATGAGAGTTAATCATGTCTTCAAATCTGGTAAGGCACTAAATAGAGGCACTTGAGTCATTGTTAACCAAAGTGTTAACTCAAAATAGACAATGGGAATAAAGAATTCCACATTACAAGTATAAACTTAAAGAGAAGAAGAATTCCTTTTATATGACACTAGCTTCAACTACCTGTAAGTAGGGGTACTTAAGTTATTGTTAACCAAAGTGTTAACTCAAAATAGACAAAGGGAATTAAGGATTCCCTTTTACAAGTATAAACTTAAAGAAAACAAAGAATTTCTTTTGTCTAACAATACCTTTAACTATCTCTAAGTAGGGGTACTTAAGTTATTGTTAACCAAGGTGTTAACTCCAACTAGGCAGAGAAAATAAAGGATTCCCTTTTTCTGCAAGTGTAGACTCAGAATAGACAAAGAGAACCAAGAATTTCCTTTGACATGATGGAATATTATTGCACTATAAAAATAATAAGGAGGATAATTTCAAAAATATCTAGAAAGTCCTCCATGAACTGATGCAGAGTAAAATAAACAGAATCAGGAGAACATTGTACACAGTAATAGCAATATTGTACAATGATCAACTTGTGAAAGATGTAGCTACTCTCAGCAATACTGAAGGACTTATGACCAAGAATGCTATCCACCTCCAGAGAAATAACTGTTGGAGTCAGAATGCAAATCAAAGCATATTATTTTTCACTTGAGTTCATTTGAGTTTTTATTTATGATTTTGGTTTTATATCAGTGGCAAATTAGTTTTTACTCTCCCTTCTCAGTTAACTGTGATGTGATATACTTAATACTACCTAGTGGCACTATACTGAAGCAAGAATATTGACACTTAGGAAAGCAAAAGAAAATATAGATGAACTAACAACAAATGTGGTGGAGAGAACAAAAAATAAGATATATAGTATAAATATAGAAATAGAATGATTCTCAACATGATTAAATAAAGATAATAAAGTTAAAGTTATTAACTTTGGCAATAATTTCCTATCTATTTTTGGAGAGAAGGAGATGATAAAGATACCTAAAAATAAAAAAAATAAAAATAATACCTAAAAAAAATTTGGTTAATATTTTAATTTTGCAAGACAACTTTTTGGTCTTCCTGTCTCTTTTATTTTCTTGTTGATCAGAAGAGCTTATTCAATAAAGGAAATGTAGAATATATTTGGAAAAAAAGAATGAAAAAAATAAAGGCTATTCATAAAATGTAATTCTTTAAAAAGACTGTTGAGGCAAAGAGTTTGAAAGAGAGTCTCAGGCAAAATCCCTATTCCTTTTAACCCCACCTCCTCCCCATCTTTCTCTGGCAAATATTAATCATTGTTTTGTATTTTGAATAAAAATCTTAATCCTTATTAGTAATTCTGTTTGTGGAAAATCCATTCATGGTATAAGAAAGCTTTTAAAGCAGAGGTGAAGATAGTATTTCAATATTTGTGATTTTAAGTAAGGTAAAATAGACAGGTGAGCAGTGTGAACTCATCCTTCTTTGCTCGGGGACTTCTGAATGCTTTGGTTTGAACTTCTGTCACTGAATAGTCCCAAAGTATGGACACACTTCTTCAGAGTATGAAGGACCAGGAGGATTCACACCTTAAAGGAAGGAGGGGCTTCAGTGTCTTGGGCTATATAAAAGGCCTGGGATGAGACAGAACCAGAATCCTAAAGCTGAAAGCAGAGCTGAAGGTAGAGCTGTAAGGTTGAAGTAAAGATCCCAGAAGAAAGGAAGGTAAGTTTCCCAATGAGAAATATTATTTGTGTGTCAGAGATGGAAGAATACGGCGCCATGCTATGGAATGCACAGAGTTTGAGGGACATATTTCTCCATGACGAAATATATAACTTTGGAAATTATTTCTCTGGGGAGGGGGAGTGTAGCTGAGTGGATTAAGAGGTCCTCATCTAGAGATGGGAGGTCCTAGGTTCAAATCTGGCCTTAGACATGTCCCAACTGTGTGACCCTGGGCAAGTCACTTGACGCACATTGCCTAGCCCTTACCACTTTCTGCTTTGGAACCAAAACACAGTATTGATTCCAAGAAGGAAAGTAAGGGTTTTAAAAAAAATTATTCCTCTGAAGGTAGTAAAAGAAGAGAGCTAGATTTCCTGTTCCTGGATTAGGCAATAACAATTCCAATCAAATGGAAAAACAAATTTCTCTGAGCCACAAGAAGTAACAGGATTGTGGAAGATTTAATTATCTTCCCTTGTCCATCTAGTTATCCTAAATTCTTTCCTTTTAAAAATTTGCAAATATTCCTAATCGCATATGAAAGAAGTCCCCAAGTCTTTAAACATCAAATGAATGTAAAAGTTGGAACAAACATCCAATATGCTGCAAAGTTCAGAAGAGATGAAATAGACAATACTGAAGGGTTTGGGAAAAGACCAGTGAACTAATGCACTACTAGTGCAGCTGTGAATTTAGCCACACATGTTAGAAGGATATTTGCAATTATCCACAGAAATGGATCCAAAGGATCCTAAATCCATACACTTAGATCCAGAAATGCTACTCTTAGCCATAAAATATAGAGAGCATCTTGTCCACTTATCTCATATTACAAAAGGAGAAACTGAGGCCAGAAGAAAAAAAATGTTTACTTGGGAGAAATTCAGATGAAGATCAGTATAACTAGAATCTAACCATCAACAAGGAAACCAGCTTTATTATCTTTTGTAACATAATGTTTTATTTATTAGTCTTTTATCTTATTATTACTATTAACACAAGTTGCACAGATTATAACACTAAAGAAATGTGAATTTATTAACAGCAGATACATTTATCATCCTTAAAAAAAAAAAGGTCTCAGTTCAACTCCTACTTCAGATTTTAACTAGCTAACACCAGGCAAGCCACTTGACCTCTCATCTTGAGACTCCCCATCAATAATGCAGATAATAACATGGACTTGGATTTTGCAGTGAACAAAGGAGATAATGTATGAAAAGCACTTTGAAGCTTTTGGTCAAAGACAGATATTATTACAAGATGTCCCATCCTTGTGCCCACCCTTCCTTGTCATGGTATGGGAAACTCTTTGCCAAGATGAAGGGAGAAATCATTTCTGATCATACTGTTTTTTCCTGAAATATGTTTGTTTTAAATTTAAAATATTGAGAATAGGAGAAGCATTTTTACTGAGCCTCATTTTCTCTCCTCAGAGTCATGTCCAATCAAGTTGAACAGGCAGAGGGTCTTCTCTGCATTTCCTGCTCGGGTGAAGTCATCAGATCAGTCACCACTAAATGTGGACATGCTGTTTGCATGACTTGTCTCAGGAAAAACACCTCTGCATTTTCGTGCTGCCCCATATGCTGGAAATTCTCCCAGCTGAGAACTCTTCAGTCTGGCATTGCTGTGTACCCTAAAGAAGACATTTGTAATATTCACCAGGAAGATGAGAAGATGTTCTGTAGGGATAACCAGACCCTCTTCTGTGAGTCCTGCCCTACATCAGAGGATCATGAGTGCCACATCCATTGGCCAATAGATGTGGCTGCTCACTACTATAGGGTGAGTCATACAGGGAAATCCTCCAAGTGGCTTAAGGCATCCACTGGTAGTGACTCCTCCACTCCCAATTTTACCATTCCTGTTAGCATATCCCTTGGACCTAGCTCTGAGTATTCAACTATCCATCATGGCAGAGTGGGAGTGTGGCCAAACAGCCTCTTTTCTTCCTTGCTATGACTTTTCCCATAGCTCAATGAAACAGTAGGGCCCTAGCAGGGCTCTTCTAGTTTCTCAGCCACTCATATTTCATGGGACTAAGACCTAGAAAAGAGATTTCCTAACAGTCTTTATTACTATTCTTCTTACAGAATAAGATCCAGACTAACCTGGACATCTTGTGTAAACAATTTGAAAAAGTTCAGGAACTTCTACTAAAAGGGAAGGAGCAATCCCTGGCATGGACTGTAGAATGGGTTGTAAGTATCTGACTGTCTCCTTCAATCATATCTTACTTATCCTTAATATTAAATGATTTTCTTAAAAAACTCCCCATCATTATTAGCCATATTTGATAAGTGAGGAAACTGAGTTTCACAGACACTGTATAATTTCTCCCATGCTACTAAACAGTTTAGAATTTCGAATCAAACCAATGTCTCCTGACCTGAAATCCAATGTTGGGTGTTAAGTTGCCTTGAGCTGAAGTTGGCCTCCATCTCTGTCTTCTTCTTTCTGCTGTCTGATCTGAGGTGTCTGGCCTTAAATCCCTTCAACCACCAAAGAAGAAAAGTGAGGGGCTCAAGGAAGAAATTAATTAAAGTGATGAGAATCATTTGGTAAACATAATTTGAGAAGTAAAGAATGCTCATTCAGTGGTGTGAAATGATTACAAATTGACCTTGGAAGAGTCCTTGGAAATCTCTTCTGATGTCATCTGAAATACAAAACTCTAATTTTAAAAGCTCAAACTGAAGTGAGAGGCAACCTATCTTTCTCCAGCAACACATACAACTCTCTGGGAGGGAAATCCAGGACTCTTCACTCCTACTGAGTTCAGTGCTCCATGCACTGCACAACAATGAGTAGGCAAAAAAGGGTAGATTTGGAAGGCCTCCATTTTTTCCTACGTATATCATCTAATGCTTTAATCTGCAGGACTATAAAGAAATGCGCAAAAGAAAATTTTGGAAAAATTTTCAGAAAATATGCAAGTATCTGAGCAGGAAGAAGGAATCAAAAGAAGAACTTATTGTGGAAAAGATGAACAGGAAAATCAATAAAATCTATAAGAGACTAAAGGAGATAGAAACGACCCAGGAACATCAAATGATGGAGAAGAAGAAGGCCTGGGAGCACATGATGTCTAACCTGGGAAGATTCCTAACAGACCTAATTACTGAGCTGCAAAAAGTGATGAAGAAACCAGATATAGAAATGCTACAGGTGAGAATAGGATAAATTCATTAGGTCTAGGTGTTTAGAGGGACAAGAAATCCAAGGCATCTTTCATTGGCCTTTCCCAGATCCCAAAAGATTGTTTTAGAGAGCTGCCCTGCTTTCTTGATCTCTGTGCTTTGTATTTCCTGGGGAGAGAGGTCACTCCTGAGACCTGAGATGTCTGACTACAGACACTTGGCCTGAGAACAGCAGGAAGGGTTCTGTGTGCATTGGCTGGAGCTGATCCAAGGAATCCTAGCAAGCCTAGCAATCCTGTGCTGCTAGCTTGGGTCTTTCATATGTGTAGGCAGCAGCAGGTGGTAGGAGAGACACTGGAAGCATTCAAGGTTTCCATGCTGTTCTGGAGGTGACTCCAAAAGATGTCTATTGATTCCTCTTAGGCTCTGTATCATTTTTTATCAGTCATTTTCTCCCTCCATTTGACTCCCTCTTTTTTAGAGAATACCTCAATGAGCCTCATCACAAAATGAGATAAACATGTAGTCACTGGAGACCTCTTGTTTGACCACATTACTGCTAGCACCATACAGGAACTCTTCAAGCTCAAACTAGAATGGGAACAAAGGGTTGTATTTAGAATTCAGCTTTTCTAAGTTGAGGTTCGAGGAGGTGGGGAAGAGAACAGAGAAATGATGATCCCTATTCAGGAGTGGGATGCGATGGGCTTTTTGGAGGCTGGTGGCATAGCCAGGTTTTGGGAGAAATGATTCATGACCCACACTGACCATGTTCTTTTTTTCCCCCTCTAGGTTGTGAAAGAAACCTTGGAAAGGTATGTGTCTCTCTAGATAGTAGATAACTACAGTCTAGATTGAGGAGTGGTGGGTAGCAATAGCTGGGAGAACAAAGAAGTTTAAAAAGAAGTACAAGATGTAGGAAATTTAGCACAATGAAGGATGTCCAACGTCAATGATTTCTGTTTTCCATAGGAGTGATGTTTGGCTAGACTTGGAACCTTTCACACCAAATCTGGAAACTTCTTATGTCAAGATTGTGATCCAGTTTTTGAAACTCTTGCAAAGTAAGTGTCAACCCTTTGGGCAAGAATCTTTGGACTTTCCTCATAAGAATGCTAGGTGATAAAGAACCCATCCATTGGGAAATGTGATCTTGTATTATCTCTGCTATCCAAGCTCCCATGTCCTTGCATCTTTAACTTACCTGGGAATGACTCCTGATACAGCTGGGCTCCTTTGGTTGGTACATGCAAAAGATGGAATATAAAGGCTATCCAGGGTAGAGTGATGGGAACAAAGCGAGGAGAAAAAAAATATGAAAAGGGAAAACCAACTCTGGGAAATTCCCTGAGGGCTCTATCCTTTTAGTGCTTCCTAGAAGTATCTGATAGGCCCCTATTAGGACAGCCATGGAGCTTCAGTGGGAGCTTGAAGTTTTGCTAGGAGCCAGACACAGAGCCTCTAAGAACTTCTGTGGTGAATTGGAGGCATCAGCATATGTAATTATGGGACTTGGTACATTGGAAATGCTCAATGAGTAGTTTTTCATTCATTCCTAAAGATGGAAAATAAGAGGAAATAAGAATCATAAGAGAGATTTCATAGGGGTCCAGGCAGAGACTGATTTTCCTCTGTGCCTCCTTCCTGAAATATATAAGATAAAGAAGGACTAGGCCCTGAAGTATAGAATAGTATAAGGGGAAAGCACTCACTGGGTCAGGAATAGAAACCATTTTCTATTTAACACCTTCTGAATAGCCTTAGAAAGCTTATTTCCATGGGAGATTAAATCCCCTCATGTCTGCTTATGTGTGTTATATGGTGGACTAATTGATTTCTATAGGATTTCTTCCAGAGCTATATTATCTTATTATTTCTTTTGGAAATGAAATCAAAATCAAGGAACCTGAGCCTGGAATAGCTGTAGAAATGGGCAACCTTCTGTAAAGGCTGCTGCCTGTCCATTTGGGGCATGATGGGAAGGGAAAACTTTGTTTCATTATTCAAACACTGAAAGCCCTAAAAATTGAGGAGAATTCTCAGAAAAATCTGTGTTAGGAAATCAACCTCCAAGTATTTGGAGAAGTCTCATCTATACCTTAGGAATCTCTTGTTCTAGTCAGTAAATAGACCCACCTAATTCTCTCCCAGTTTTTCTTCTTTCTCTACATAATTAACCATTGGGTTGAAGGAATTTGGGAAGTAAAGGCTAGAGACCTGAATGGTCCACTTTACTTTGAAAGATTTAGAACACTTGAGAATTGGGCCATGAGATAACTGTACTGTTCCTTTCATTAAACAACACTTATTTCTATGATGATTTATTTAGAGGAAAGGCAATTTTTATTCTTAGTTCTGGTCATGAGAATTGGAGAAATCTGGGCATTCCAAAGCCTAGGAAGGAATTGTTACCTACAAATGCAAGAGGTCATTCATCTGTGAGCATCGATAAGATTTTGGGGCCTATTAGAGTAAAAAGAGAATGCCTAAAAGAGAGATCTCTAGTTCTCGGCTAGAAATAGGAGGGCCGTCCCTTTTGCTAACTATAGGATAGTGATTTATAGGCTCTTCTTGTCCTGAAGGTATCAGATTTTCCATGAAGCAGTAAAAGATCAACATAGAGTCTTTTTAAGCCCTCTTTCAATCAGATTATTGAAATCCCTTTCTTTTGACTCTCCTTCCCTCTGCATAGGACATAATCTATTGGAGAGCTGCAAAGACTACAAATTGTCTGGGGAGAAAAAGAGGACAATCAAAATCGTTCCTGATGACTTTGGCATGGTATATCCTATTTATGTATTTGGAAGTCTTCACGTCAAAGACACCACAAGAAGATTTATAATGATGACTTAGTCTCAGGATAAACTGTCGAAGAGGAAAAAGGATATACAAGAACTATCACGACTTTCCGGAGAACCATATAGAGGGAAAAACATCATCTACCAAGTCTTTTTGCTTCCACTAGAAATGCAGCTTGAACAATGCACAAAGGTTGAAGTGATTCTGGATGATATTGAATTTGGTGTATTTAATAAACTCTATATGTTGTTCAATACTCATCTCTTGCTTTCATATTTGGCCAGACATAGGATTATAACTCTATGGAAGGGGTCCTTCCCCTAGTATAAATGGACTCTACCCTACTCCCACTCCCAGGGGGTTACTGGGTAGATTTCAGAGGATCCCTGAATTCCTGATATTTTCTACCAAGGTCAACTCCCCCAAACACCTCCATTAGCAAGGAGAAATTCTTTTCAAGTTACAAATGACCTGGTCATTGCTTGAGAATCAAGTCATGGAAGCACCAGATTAATATACACAATGACTGAATATTCACTCCAAGTTTCACAATCTAGCTTCTGGCTTTATTTGTTCACAGAGTAGTCAGATGGCTAGACAGCTAGGGGGTACAGTAGATATACAGCAGGGTAGTAGGTGATGAGATCACCTAATACAATGATGGTGAACCTTTTAGAGAATTAAAGCCTAAGTGCCCAAACTTCTACCTTCATCCTCCCCCCCACACACACACACACTATATTCCAGATTGGGGACGAAGGAAGTGCTCACACTGGGCAGCTGAGTAGAGGGGTTGTCATAAGAGATATATCCTCAGGTCCATGGAAAGGGGAAGGGAGCAGCCTCCTTCTAGCATGCTCTAGCCCACGTGACATAGGTTTTCCAACACAGACCTAATATAAAAGCAGTTGTGACTGCAGAATTTCCCAAAATACCTAGTATGTGTGTGTAACATATTAACATTTTCAAAACTCTTTACATATGCTTCCTTATCTGGTCATCATAACTACCCTGATAAGAAAATACAGTTATCTTCTTACTGAGGGAGGTTAAAAGACTTCAATAAACAAGACTGAGGCAGGATTTGAACTCAGCTCTGAGTATACTCAACACGATAAGATCACTTAGCTAATTAAACATAGTATTCTTTCCCTTTCAAATCATCAATTTTACTAACAGGTAATTCTTACCATTTCTTACCTGAGTAAAAGTCTTGGTGCTAGCTTATCTCCCATTTAATTAATTATCTGGGCTTTAGGAAATATGAAGTGTACTTTCACTTCCACTGCTGATATCTAATCTCAGTTCAATTTTGTCTCCCATAAAGACTGAGTTGAAATTATAATGATTTTATTAGTACCTTTAACTTTAGGAGACACACTGAACTCTACAAACAACACAAATGCTAATTTCCATTTAAAAATGACAAGAGGAAAGAAGTATTATATATTGTAAAGATTGAAATTTAGGGGAGACTGAGGCAAGATAGAAATTAGTTTCTCTCTGCAAGGAGTATTATATTTTTATGAGGTTCATTAAAGGTTAAGTATTAAAGAAAATACAGGATAAGAAAGCACGTGTCTAGGCCAGAGAGAGGCCTAGACACAACCTTAGCTACATTATGAAAAGAGCCACATCTGCTTGCAAGCGGAAAACAGTGAAGAAAAGAGCCACAAAAGACTTTGCAATCAGGTTAAATATCCCATCTCGTTCTCGGCCCAGGTAAGGTTTTCAGTGAGATTACAAAGTAATCTCCAAATACCTGGGTGACTCACACTCTCTGTTGTAAAAAGAATAACATCCCCAGAACTGATGTTGTCTGGGGGAATAGCCCTTCCATTCATGCTGTCCACCCAAGGAACTGTTCCACATCTTGCTGTTCCACCTTGCTATCCTCCTGGCCATTCTCAAGATTACTTCCTAAATTAAAAAATTTCTCTTTTTGTTTTTTAAGCTAAGTTTTGGAGTCTTGCATTCTTGCAAAAGGTATCCTTCCCAAACCCCAGTGGTATACATCTGCAGTCACAACAGTCTATATTATTTAATAAATTTTTTCTAAGTTCATTCATTCATTCAGTAATAGGATCTGATAATATTTGTAAAAGTTATTTCCCATTTTGCTTAAAATTTTAATTTGAAAATTGAGAAACAACAAATGGAGATATTTCATGTAAAAAAAGATTATAAATGAAAATGATTTATTACATATATGCTCCACCTACAGCTTGATTTTTAAAGTATATAACAAATTGAAAATATAGTTTCAAAGCTTCCTTTATATTCATGAGTTTCATTTTCCTTGCATTTAAAAAAAAATTTACACACTAGTTGTTTTCTTTATTGGCATTCATTTCACTAGCCCTTCTTGATCCCAGGAGGGCATGGGGGGTCTCCTTTATAGCAAATAGACATAGTCAACAAACACATTCCCTACAATGGCCTTGTATCAGTCAAGAGGTGAAAAGGAAAAGGTATTATTGTTCATTGGCAGTCATGGGAGAGTAAAGAGGAAAAAAGCACTGATGGTACCTACTATATGTCCAGCACTGTGCTAAATTCATTTTATAAATATCTCACTTAATTCTGACCAAAACCTTGGGTGGTAAGTGCTATTATTTTCTCCATTTTTTATGCTGGACAGAGCTGATGAAAATAAACTTGCTTAGAGTTATTCCTATTAAGATTCTGGTGCTGAATTCAAATCCACATCTTCCTAACTCCAGGTAGAATGCCATTTTTTTTTCACCCTTACTTTCTGACTTGGAATCATTACTATGCATTAGTTTCAAGGCAAAAGAGTGGTAAAGGCTAGACAATAGAGGAGAAGTGTCTTGTCCAGAGTCACATAGCTAAGAAGTGTCTGAGGCCATATTTGAACCCAGGACCTCCCATCCCTACTGCTGGCTTTCTATCCACTGAGCCCCACATATAATGCTTCTAATCCCTGGGCCATTGAAATACCTATTTATGAAAATGGATGGAATTCTTTTTTTTTTTTGGTGCCTGGGAAAGATAATAAGAAATAGACAAGGAATCCATGATAAAGTGGCCTTACTCCTTCCCAAGGCTAAACTCTGTAGTGAGTAAAATAGTGGAAGACATAAACTGTGGCAGATAAAATAGTGGTTCTTAAATTGTGACCACAGAAAATATGGTTTCAAGACAGTGTCTTGTTTTTAAATCAAATATAACATGGTCGCCAGTGAAAAATTCCCAATTATTAAATATACACAAGTCAACTGGGTTTTATAGAGATGTTAATTCATACAAATGAGGAATTAAAGAAAGGGAGAGAGAGAGAAAAGGGAAGTAATGAGAAAAATATTGGCCCGCCCAGGCCAGCCCAGGCCAGCCCTGGCCAGCCCTGGCCAACCCAGGCCCAAGCCCTAAGAGAAAGATCGGTCAGTCTTTTATCCACTTACCACAAGATTTGTCCAAGCAAAGATTCTAGTGTTCAGAGAGACACCAGCTGCCTCCTCTAATTCAGCTTTCCTAGCTGACTCTCCCGAAAGAGACCCGAGAGAGACAGAGTCTCCTCAGAGGGAGGTCCAGTGAGAGACCCCCTGCTCTCAGCTTTTCATCTCCTTTTAAAGGGAATTTTCTCCTATGTCCTCCCCTAAGTTCTCACATCTACCAATCACATGAGATGTTTTCCAAAGGACAGACCATTCTCAATTCACACCTAAGAAGGCTAAACTTTTGAGTAATTCACACCTGAGTAAGTTCTCACCTCTTTGCCTTTTGCAAGTCCACAACTTGCCTGACCTTTATAGGTACTTAGCACCCTTTTGTATTAGATCTAAAAATAGGCACAGCTTAAGGGTTTTTTGCCTTGCTATAAGTATGGGTTTAAGTATTTTTCATTGTTCAGCAAGGAGTTTCTTCCCCTAAAGCAGGCTTAAGTAGCTGTGGAGTAGAGATCTCACATTCCTGATCTAAGTCCCTTCATTGTTTAAATGGAGAATGGTCTGAACCAAATCTTATGAAGTGGGGTCTGAGAATTTTTAAGGTTCACAACTCTCTACTGATTCAAGTGTGTAACAGTTAAATTTAGTCACTACTGATAAAAGTATTATATTTTATCAGGTTTATTAAAGATTATTAGAAATCAAGGATAAAGAAATATAAAATAAGAAAAGCACGTGCCTAGTGCACATTAGCCCATTCACAACCTACTCACTACATCTTGCCTGCCAGGTAGAGAGACGAGTGTGCTTAGAAGCAGAAACAGAGAGTGAATTGGGCGGTACAGCCAGTTTAAATACAAAATGTTCTCACAATCAGGTGAGGACTCAAGTGAGATTATAGTGAATTCTGGGAAGTACCAAGGACTTCTGGGGATTGAAGCCTGTGGTTCAAATCTCCATTTTGAGAAATGATCCCTTTCTATCCCAGCTCCTCCAACAGATTGCCCCCTCAGTCCTCTCCACTTTTACTTATTTTCAATCTTTCCTTCTCAGTTGGCTCATTTCCTACAGTCTACAAGCATATCCATGTCTCCCCTCTCCTGAAAAGCATCCTGACTTGAGTCTTGTCTCTCCAGTCTTTTTCAGTGTCTCTTCAGCTTCATGTACTCAATTTCCTCTAGAAGGCCATCTACTGTAGGCCCCTCACTTTCTCTCCAAACACTCTTATTTTCTCATCTCTTTATACTGTGGCTTCATTGAAACTGCTCTCTCTAAAGTTATGAATGACAGCCTTATTTTAGGAAACACCAAACTGACCCTTGTCTCCTCTAGCCTGTCTTCAAGAAACCCCCAGACCAAACCTTGTCCCAGACTGAACAATAAACACTTAAGTACTCCACCATCACCCTAGACAGGATTAACAGATATAATAAAATCTAGTACCCTTTTTCTTATTTTCTTTTTGTGGAATCTAGGCCTCTCCCAGTCAGGTTGACTGGAAACTATTAGATCTTTCCCAAGCTGTGGCAGGGCCTATGCCCTTTCCCCCTCTCCAGATCTAGATAGGTATAATCTATTTTATAGTTCATTGGAGGTCCCAGGGCTGGGGTTCCCAGATTAATCTTGATTAAAGACGGATGAGGGTTCTAAAAAGGGTGGACAGTAATCAGACATCAATCCTTTATGGAGTAAAGGAGCTGGAAGCCTATTTCTTAAGTGGCTCTCCAGGGGAACCTTTATGTGGATTGGGGGTAATAGGGATGGCCTAGAGAAGGGGGTTTCCAAGAAAAGGGCAGTGACAGAAGTGGGAATTAGGGTTCATCAATTAGGGATTGGGTCAGTTGAATAAACTGTTGGGAAGCAATGGATAGGGACGGCCATTGGGGATGGGAACTGCAGACCCTGGGAAAATTCATGGAATTGGGCTCTTATCAAGAGATTCCAGTAGCAGCTATGCTGGGTGACTCTGGGTGTCACCAGCCCCATAGACCTGAGCTGAGGCTTCTCCTAAGACTAATATGATCACCTTTGTTTTCCAAGTTATTTCATCAGCCCTTGGATAGAAAAGGACTTCAACCAAATAATTATGAGAAAGTTGTTCAGTCTGTTATCACAAAGACCCTTATTAAAACTTTTTTATAGATAACAGTTTATAACGTATTATAACTAGTTTGTTGCTTTCTGTTCTTTTCTTTTTTTCAGGTTGACTCAAATGCTTCCTAATTGACAAATCCCATTGCCTTTTCTCAAATGCTCATCATCCTTGAGCTCTGTGAAGTCGCTGACACTATTAGTCTTCTAGGGTTTTGAGGCACCACCTTCTCCTTCTCCCTACCTGACTGCTCCTTCTCAGTGCCCTCTTCCTGAGTTCAAATTTGGCCCCCAACATGTCTTAGCTATGTAACCCTGGGCTAGTCCCTTAACCCAGATTGCCACTCCCCTGTTTTAGAGCTAATACTAAAACAGAAGGTAAAAGGTTGGGTTTTTTTTAAGTCCATAAATCCCATGTAACCCCTGTCCAAGGCAAACTTGACTAGAATCTTGCCTGTTATCATCTTTGCTGGAAATCCCAGTGCCTGTCTTCTGTGGGAAATGTAGCAACGCCCTAGCTCCTAGTAACACCTGGATAGGAAGCGTTCTCACATTTTTTCTTTCAGACTGAATGTATACACATGTATACTACAAACAGTTCTGGAGGGAAGGGGGGGAATTCTTCCTCTAACTCCATCATCTCCTCCATCAGTTCTCCAGAATTAAATGACAAAGGAATAGGAATAATGGAATTGAAATTGGCACAAAGAATAGCACATGTGCAGAGAGCATGACTCTGAAACAAGATCTTCCTGAGTTCCAGTCAATTCTCTTGGTAGGAACCCCAGTGGATGAAGTATAGCCAAAATTGTCTAGGTCTCCTAAAGGACTGAGAAAAGTTTGCAATCTGTATAGATTTAATCTGTGGCTTGGCCACTCTCCTTGACCTAGGAGATCTTAATCAAGTCACCTAACCCTTCTGAGCTTCAATTTCTTCCTATATGATGTAAGGCAGTTAGACTAGATGACCTGTAATTTCCCTACCAACTTAACATCTCTCTTCTGAATATAAAAAATCTACTACATTCATTTAGATTCAAACAGTATTTATTAAGCACTTTTATTAAACAATATGCTAGAAACAGGGGATACAGAAAACAAAAACAGTCTTTGCTCTCATGTATGTAGTTTATATTCTCCTGGAATCAGAGGAAAAATATGCACAAAAAATAAGGATATTCAAAATGCAGTATAAATATGATATCATTGCATTGGGGGTGGAAGGTAGGTCCAAGACTGATATTTGGAGTGGGCAAGTCATTTTTGTCTCTCTAGAACTGTTACGTTGCATGTGAAATTAGATTGTGACAATATGTCAATATGTCAAGGCCACTTCCAGTTCCAAAATTTTATGGCACATAAAAGTTGTGAAATAGAGGGCCTGAAGTTCATTTGGAGGATAAGTCTATCTTCCTTGCTCTCTCTCAATTAGGGACAGATCACGAGAGAGGAATCATTTATCAGGGCTTTCCTAGAAAGACCAAAGATGGGAAAGAAGGGTCCTGAGGAAGAAAAAGTTGCAAAGGTAAAAATGAGAGATCTTTCTTTAACATTATAAAATGATATCTCTCTGCGTTCATAGTCAAAGAAAATGCCTACCATTAGTTTGGACACACAGTTCTGGCAGTATTTCACATAAGTTTTATGAGAAATGTGGTGCAAACCTAAGGCATAAAGCTGGTGTCCACTGTGACTCCGTATAGCAATAAGCACAAAGATTTCTTCAAGCAGATTTGGGTTACAGATGCCAATACACCATCCAGTATTGCTTGGTGCCTCAACCTCCCAGTAGTATCGTCCTGAAGTCAAAGACTGAATACCAAAAACTTGGGCAAAACCACCAATCCCACTGTTGTTGAGGACTTCTTCCACCTGTGTCCCTCCATATCTCACATTCTTTAAATCTTCAGAGATGATGAGACCTGCACTGGCTGTGTTACAATCCAGAGTGATTTCCACTGTAGAGAGAGGAAGTTTAGGTTCAATGAAAAGTATTATCAAAGTTGTTTTCATTTTTTTTCATTGGGGATGGGGTCCGGTGTATACATTATGGAAGAGTCATCAGGGTATCATAGTAATATGTAAAACAGTGATTGGACAGTCTGGAAAGCTCCATGGTATGAGGATCAGAATGTTCTTTGGGGGTCAGGTTAATTAGGACAATCTGTTTGGTGCTTATTTGGAAATTTTTGGTTCTTTCTGCTCTGCTCTTGCTGAGTTTCATAAAATAAATGGCTTATCAATACCAGGGTTTTACAGACCATAGTCATGATTCTAGATGTGAAATTGGAGTCTTGATATGTTGAGTTTTTTGTGTAATATATGAAGGCTGTACAGGAAGGAGATGAAGACCACTTCCTCTGAACTGGGTAAGGGAAAACTTAAGGTGATATTCCTTACAGTTCTATTTTCTTTCATGATCATTTCTCTTTGCCCTTTCCTCCTTCCTCCCCCCCCCCCACTCTCTTACTCTCTCTCTCTCTATTTCTGTCTCTCTGTTTCTAATCTCTTGCTCTTTATGTCTGTCTCTTAATATGAGTATGTCTCCCTCCTTTATGCCTCTAAATTTTTCTCTATTCAACTTGGATTTTCCCTCCTAAACTTGACATGTCATTATTTGAACATTATGTGAAGGCACCAGGAATATTTTATTTTGGAGAAAAGAAGACTTAAAGTCCCATGAAAACTGTCTTAAAGAAATTAAATTATGTTGATGTGAAAGAAACTTTAAATTTCTCTGCTGAATCTCTGATCTCACCCAAGAAGAATTGGTTAGAAATAGCAAGGAGTCAAATTTAAAGTTGCTGTGAGGAAAACTTTCTTGGCAAAGAGAGAATTTTTTTTTTAAAAGCTATGTTTGTAATTATCAGGCTGCTCTTCATTGGATGGTTTAAGGAAAGGATGGATAAGTTCTTATTATGTGTTTTTCAGAAAGAATCATTGTTCTGGCAAAGGTGGACTAGAAGGCCAAAAAGGTAGATTCTTTCCAATCCTGAGAAGCTGAGTTCCTAAGAAAGCCAAATGAGTTCTGATCCAAAGGAAAAATGGACACGCATTGGAGATGTATTACCACCTTGTTATAAATCTTCTCACTCACCTTTGAATTTTAAAAGCATTTCTATAATTCTAGGAATGGGGCAGATGATTATATCTATGAGAAATGAGTCATCCTTCTGGAGTACCAATTCATTCCTAGAGAAAATAAATACCAAGTTTAGATCTCCAGTTATCCTAAGTGATGGATTTTGCTTATAACGAATGATGAAGATATTAAAGATGTATTCCAAAGCTGACTCTAATGAGCAAAGTGCTCCTGGACCAGACTTAGGGATAGATTTCTAATAGTTCACATGATTGACTTCTAAATCCTTAAATTGGTTGGGTCTCAGATCTGGTGGAACTTAAGAACCAAGCCTCTGCTATTATCTGTGAAGGAGCCCCAAGCAGGGAGCTGCTTGGTCAGTACAGCACATAACACTATAGAACATCTGACCAACAGACCCCTGTCAGGGAACCTAAATGTGCCGAAGCCCAAAATGTAGAGTCCAGGAGAAACTTGTGGGCCGCATATAGTGGCTAGTGATATGCTGTCAGGCATTGGGTATAAAAGACTCTGCACTCACAACTGCAGGCGGAACTCTTGTGCTGAGCTTCCCCTGGTGTATACCAGAATGAAGGACCCTCCTGCTTGATTGCATTGTCTGTGGGTCTTCCATCGTGGTGGGTGACGAACTGGACCTTAACATTTGGGGGCTCACCGGTACCCCTCCACCTTGGAACCCCTGGACAGGAGGGCCTAAGGCACTGCCTTGGACCGGACCTTCAGGTGAGCTGAGTGTTGTGTGGCTGTGGGTGCGAATGGTGACTGAATGTGTATGGGGGAGATAAGGACCCCTGATGGGCATAAGGCTCAGTGGGGCATTCGTTCTTGCAGTTTAAACAAGAGCCCCTATGCCAAGCCCCCGGGCCTGCCTTTTTCTAAGATTGGCATCGGTCTGACTCTCCCACCTGTTTCTGAGTGCGGACTCAGGATTACCGCATTTCTATTTCCTTCGAGAGAAGCCCAGTCGGGAAACTGAGGAAGTGTCTGTGATCAGTGGTGGGGAAAGGATACGGTCCAGGGCAGGTGCCGAGATCGGAACTTTCAGGTGGTTAGAGGCCCCTGAGAACAGAGGTCTGTCTCTGTCGTACGGAGTTAAAGTCTCCGTCTAGTTGTCAGGCCCTGAGCACAGGATTCCATGTCCCTGTCAGGTACCCTGGCACTTTTGGGAATTCCAGTTCCCCCGGCACAGGGTTCAAGTCCCTGTCTAGTTTGGGAAAGGGGTTTTTCAGTCCCCTTTTTGGGAAGATATTGCACCCCTAGGAGAGACTGGGAGACGCCCCATGATCTCTAGGTGATTTTTAGACACACTGAGGTTTTTTGCCACACAGAAGGATCAGGTGGCCAGCAGCTGGCTGCTTGCCCCTGACAGATAACCGGAGGCAGCCGAAGGAAGCTGGAAACATCGGAAGGGAGCTGGCCACTGATGAGTAATTGTGGGTATCAGGTTTCTTTCCTGATTAAAACTAGCTGCTTTAGGCAGTTGTTAACCCTTTCCTTGCAACTTCTTGGTTTCAATAATAGAAAATCAGCCTGTTTGTCAAACAGCTTGCTCAAGGTTTTACAGTCCTTATAAGTACATGTCAAGAAATGAGATCTTAAGATAAGCTCCTAGGATTGGGGAGTTTACATGTCCACATCTCTGTTATTTGTCTTCTGGCTTTTGCTATTTGTCTTGTGTGTCTTTCTGTATTTGGACGCAGGTATGTGGATGTGTGGGAAAGGGTGTCCTATAGGGTTCTTTGAGTCTTTGTTGTGGCTGGATTAAAGGGAAAGAAAAAAAAGGGGGGAGTTTGGGATGCAGGGTTACAAAGGAGAATAAAATTTGCACCCCTGCTCCCTCTGCCTGTGTTCCAACCAGGCAAGCTATGATAAAGTAACACTGTGACAGGCTTCAGGGCGGGAGAGAGTACAATTACCCATTCAATGATTTTTCCCTCCTTCTTCCTTTGGATGGGCCCCCAAAGGAGCAGAAGAGAGAAAATTCTGAGCAGAAAAGGGAGATTCTTACTCCACAGTTAGAAACTTTCTCTTAAAATTAATTCTCAAACTGGGTGGATTGCTAATGATTTTGATATGGTACAAATGTAATGTATTGTAGTTACTGTTTGTCAAATGTGAAATGTTGCCAGATTTTTATTGAACAACAAAACTCCTGATTAGAAGTTTGCTTTGTTAAACCTTGCAATGCATAATGATTTCAGTGAATTTGAGAATTGTGTAAATGTGATTGATAGCAAGTCTGATGCAGAGAGGAAAGTTTATTCTGTATAGACAGAAAATTGTACTGACTACTTTATAGATGTAGAAGTTATTCAGAAAAACTTGTGTTGTTGAAAAGAACTTATTCTAGAATTTGAATTTGGGAATCCTTCAAATCACATTTATTTTAATATATGTGCTGTCAGAAATAGCAGCAAGAAATTATATTACACACACAAGAAGTTTTTTTTTTCTTTTTCAAAGTGGTTAATCTGTGCATGGGATTAATGAGATAAATGCTAAGAATTGATGTTTTACAAAAGAGGAAATTTTTAAATAATGTTTTTAATCAAGGTTATATGAATTATTTTTAAATGTGCAAAATGCAAAATGCATAGGAAGGAATTTGTAATCTAGATGCCAAATGCTGGAAATTAGTAATGCTGAGTGAATGCTAAATATGCATGCATTATATTATGAAGAGGATTAAGTTTTCCACCTAAATAGGTTAAGGGTATATGACATACAACCTGTGTGCCCTTAACAAGACAAATTCAACCAGCCCTGTAATTGAGAGGGCTTTTCATGAGGATTAAATACAGTCTAGTTTCAGATATATCAAAGAAGTCAGGCTGGAATACCAGGTAACATGAAGCTAAGTAGGGAAAAGTGATTAAGTACATGTGAAGGGAAATAACTTTATGTCTTATAACCTATCTATATAAGTTAATAATTGAATTTTGGGGTGTCTGGATTCGTTTTATGAAGTGCTCCACTTCAATAAGAGTAATGAATAGAGATATGTAAAAAATAGACTCGAATACAGGACTACAATCCCCACAAGCCTTTGCTCCACTTCCCCAAAATGCTTTGTAATCTCACGGGAATTCTGAGGTGAGCGAGATCAAGAAGGTATTTAAGCTGATTCAAAGGCTTTTGAGGGTCTCTTGGCTCTTGGACTTCCGTTTTGGGGCAGGCAGGGCTTATTTTCATAATGTAGGTGAGGTTGTGTCTAGGCCACTCTATGGCCTGGACACGTGTTTCTTATCCTGTATTTTCTTTAATCCTTAATCTTAAACAAACCTCTAAAAAATATAATACTCCTTGCAGAGAGAAACTAATTTCTACCTGCCTCAGTCTCCCCAGTCTCCCCTAAATTTTAATCTTTACAGATACTAATTGATACTATGAATTCTAGTGTGAAATAGACACAACAAATTATAAATTGGAATAATGTTGATGGACTTAAATTAGGAATGTAGCAATGTTTTGAGCTAGAAAGAGACTAAACTGGAGGTTCTATTCTACTTTAGACAGGTTTGAGAGAAGTACAGGTAAATGCTTTGCACCTCAGTTTGGTTACACTGAAACATTGCTAAAGGACTTAATCAGAGTTATTTGGAAGTGTGGAGTTCAAATTGAAATCCACTGAGACTAAATTATTATGAAGGGGGTTTGAAACATTCAAACTTTTACATTATAGTGAGCTCACTGGTTGAAGACGGATGGGCCAAGGTTGCTAGGTAATAAGATTTAAGTCAAGGCCAACAGCCTTGGGATAAAATTGCTCAGAAACTATTAACCCCTTCCTTGCACCCAGGAAGGAGAAAGAAGTGCTTATAACATTATGAACTGACATGGGGGCTTCAAAGAGTTAATAACCTCTGTGTGATAGAACTTAAAGATGAGTATATCTTAATTGTAGAAATGGAGGTTTTAAGGTGGTCAAGCAAGCAAATATTGCCAGCCCTGTCTAACAAAAAAAAAAAAAGGCTTGTTTGCAGCTGTGGAATCTCACTACAAACATTCCAGGTCCAGAATGATAAAACGAGTTGAGTGATATGTAATTGATAAAGTTACCTCATACGAGCTCTGGGGATTGTTGGTTGATATTTTGGTTACATTTTGATCTGTATAAGGATATATGTGACAAACAATAGCCAAAGAATAGGTAGGGTGTTAAAAATGACATATATGTGAAAATGTTTGCTCAGAAATTTATGATTGTGAGTGGCTGCTAAAATGTGTTTAAGTATCGTTTGGATATTAAAAAAAAAAACCTCACTGTAAATCTGACTCAACCATGTAGTTTGTTACCTCAGTCTACCATTTGTACTATGAACTGAAATTTATCATTCTAGAGCTCTATGCTAAAGACTGTTCAATAATGTCATCCTTTACATCAGAATTCTTTGGGGTTACCGATTAGCAATTGAAGTGATACCAGGGGGCTGGTTGTTTGACTTATGATAGTAAAAGCATGTTAGAGAAAGTGGGGAGGTATGTTGGGCTTGAATTTGGTAGAAGGGGACTTTGATTTAGAGTCCATAAAGGAAGAATGGACGGTGTGTTCTGCTTTTAAGCAGAGGATTTTGAAGGAACAGAAAGGGAGAGAGGGGGTGAAAGGGAACAGATGAACGTTCTGCTCTCATAATTGGCTCTTTAACTTAGGAATAATATATACAGTAATGTATGTGGGAAAATCACACATGATTCTTTAATTTCTCTGGACAGTTACCCTGAAGTGATTCCTGCATGACCTTGTCTTAGTCTTTCAGATGGCCTAGGTCCAGGAGAGGATACAGCCCTGGTTTATAGGGAACTACTTAATTCAGCACTCATGTGACTACACCTGAAATGTAAATACATGAAAATAATTGCGTGATCAGCCTTGTAGGGATATTAAAGGCTTGTTTGGGGGTGTGGAGATTTGTTTCTGGATTGCTGATAAGCAAATTTCTCTGAGCTGTTAATGGGTGAGACTTGTCCTTTAAGGAAAAGAAGGCCTCTGGCATCCCGTGGCAAGTGCTCTAAGGAGAGAAAAAGTCCTAGGATGGCTATAGAGAAGGCAGACCAAGGTTCGCTTTGGACTGAATTTTCCTGACCATCCTCGAGTGGAACAACAATGGCAAGTGACACAGCCTTGCTTGGTGTGTCTTTTGTGACTTGGAGATATTTTCCCTTTCAGGGCCTTCTTCCTTCATGACAATTCCCATGATCAGCACATAATGCAAATTGTGATATTAAAGTTTCCATTTCCTCAAACAACCCTAATAATTGGGAATTCTCAAATTGTTAGGAACATGCTTTGAGAAATAGATGAAGTTTATTCCTAGATGGCTCGTATTTGTAGCCTTAATTTACCACAGTTGAGGTTTGGTTCTTGAGCTTGGAAATATAGTTCACAGCCTTCTTGGTTTCCCCAGCCTCTGGGGTAAGGAAATACATCTGTAAGATATTGTTACTCCAGTGTTTATAGATGTTATAGTTAATGTGTACTTTGCAATGGGATATCCTTTAACAGAAACGCCACATACCAACTCTGCAAACAACTCAGGAAGGGATCTGTTCCTGTCAGAAGATGATTTCTGAGGATGAAGTCTGTTGGTTAAGATACCCAAATGCATATGTGTGATGCCAATTACTATGTACTAATGTTCTGTTCCTATCTGCTGTTCTAGTATTTGGCCCAGTACCCTTCTATCTTGGGGGCTGACTCTTCCCCTTGTGACCGGTCTGCCAATCGGGAGACACTGTGACAGGACACCCTTCAGATCTCCAGACAGTACTCCACTGACCTGGGACCTTGGAATCCACTGAGAATGCACCCCTAAAGACACTGTCTGCAGCCTTCCCTCCCCCTCGTATTCCCCTCCCTCTCTCTCCTACACATAGGTAGGGAGAGCTCTACACCCATGCTTAGCACTGAAGACACTACAGAAAATCTGGACCTCTGCCCTTTTCCCCTTAGACATTTGGAGAGGGGAGGGGATGGGATGGCACTGAACCAGGTGGGGCCTGAGACTCTGGCCCTCTGGGAGGCTGTGTGGTTTCCCTATGGATGGCTGGGCTGGCCAGATGGCACGACTCACCAGAAGCAGTGGGGAGACAGCTAGCAAAGGGAATACATGACCCACTCGCTTCCATTACTTCACTTTCTCCCCCACCTCTTGGCTTCCCCCTCCCTTGTCACAGAGTATCCCTCAACCAGGAAAAACCTTATCCCACCCGCAGGAGCGCACTGGCTGTGCCCCCATTCTGGCCTACAGCCCTGGGCCTCCCCTAGCTCCCTCACTGCCCGCTGCACCCCCTCACAATAGTACCCCGAGTGACATACTATGCCAAGCAGGACCTCCTCTTCCTTAAGGAGGGGGCCTCTGTACTGCCTTGGGTGAGGAATGCTGCTTCTACATTAACCACTCAGGGATTATTAGGGACTCCCTGAGCAAGCTATGAGAAGGTCTAGAAACCCTGACTGAAAGAGAGGGAAACTGCCGGCCCCTGATAGCCCACCTTTTCTCCCTAGTCATGTTCCTTATAGGATCCCTCATAATCTTAACCCTACTCTTGATATTTGGCCCCTGCATTTTTAACCGCCTTGTTTGGTTCATGAAAGGCCGCCTGGTGCCACCGAGGTGTTGGCCCTCCAACAACAGTACCGACCCCTAGCGAGCCCCGGGCTGAAAGCCACAAGCTGCCTCAGTGGGCAGGCACCCCCTCTACCCCTCTAAGAGAAAAAGAAGTTGGAAATGAGGGAGATCAAAATTGAAAGTTGCCCTGAGAAATTCATCCAGGAAAAATGCCAAGGCCCCACAGACAGATAAAGCTCCGGGCTTGTGCTGGGACCTGTCCAAGGTCCCTGATAAGCTTCAGCACCAAGACCCCAGGTGTAAAAAGCAACTTTCTACCAGGGGCTTGTGCTGGGGTCTGTCCAAGGTCCCTGATAAACTCCAGCACTGAGACCCCAGGTGCAAAAAGCAACTTTCCAACACAGGTTATTCATGAAAAAGTATTTAAACCCCAGCCTGTCAGAAGCAACTTGGAACTCTGATGGTAGAGGTTCCCACTGATGCGCATATCAGTTTTCCCAATAAAGGCTTTCTCCTTGCTTGATTACATTGTCCGTGGACTTCCTTGGTGGTGGGTGAAAACATGGACCTTAACAATTATTTAAACCCTAGAGCATTTTATGGCTAGTTATTTCTCTGAAATGTTGCAACAGTCCTGAAACACCCTATGGTCAGCTATCTGCTGAAATGTTTGACTGGGCAGCATAGCTGGAGGATGTGTTTATCAGATGGGTTGGAGGTCCTGTGCCCTTTTTCCTTTACTTCAGTGGCAAAGGATCAGTCAAAATAAATAATAAACAGAAGACAGCTTAATTGTTATGGTTATGGGACTGCTTTGCATCTGACAGCTGCTCTTCCATCCCAAGCTTGGTTTTTGTTTTTATAACCATTTTCTTGTTTACCTAACAGTCACATTTAAAGAGAGAGAATTGGAAAAGTGATACATTAACTTTTATCAAGTTACTTGATTAACATTCTGTATTTTTGTATTGTGATTACATGTCATGGTCAGGGTCCAGCCCCACTCCAGGGTTCCCGTTTGGTGACAAAACTACCAGTCAAAATAAATAAAATAAATAACAAACAGAAGACAGCTTACTCATAACAGCCATGGGATTGCTTTGCATCTCAGCTGTTCCAAGATTCCCAGGCTTGGGATTTATTTTTATATCCATATTCTTGGCATGCAGGTATACAAAATCAAAGAGAGATAATTGGTAAAGTGATACATCAACTTTTAACAAATCACTTGATTAACATTCTATATTCTTGTATTGTCATTTCAGACAGAATAAAGGTTGCACACAAGATAAATTATTTCATCACAGTTGGCTTAATTTTCTCATTACCCTGTGAGAAGTTTTGAGCTTACAATCAAGGAAAATTACTCATTGCTTTTAATAAAATGGAATAATTAATTGGCAATTCTTAGAAGACAATTCAACAATCATACCATAGGGGCTGAGGGGTCTGGGAACACAATTCAAATTTAGACTGGTGGCTTCTAGAGAGTTACTGATTTGTGTGATCGAGTCACTGAGGCATACTGAAGCTTGATGTACTTGTACTTATTGCTTGGGCCTCTATGATTGGTGTGCTGACTTCTTGAGAATAGGCTTCTGTATGTGGGAAAGTTCTTGGGCTTGGTCTGTAGCTGCAGTTTTCCGGGGAATTATGTACCCAAGTAAAAGTTAACCCATGATAGTCTTTTTGGGATTGGGTTGAAGGGTCTGATCTTTTGGTGATGTTTTGGAGAATTAGGGTACAGGTGTTTTGCTCTTGCATTATTTCTTTTGAGACTAGGGGGAATAATAATCATGTCAATTCATAGGTAAGGGGCATTGATGAAAGAGGTCATGCAAAGGGGATAGAGTGGGCAGTCACATCTAAGGAAGAACCACTCTGTAGTCTCCCCAGCTACCACATGTGACTCTGTCAAGGCGTCCTGGATGATGGCCTCCAGCAAGTAATGTAGCTGCCCCCTCCTCCTATAACATCCTGAAGAAAATATTATACTGTGTTCTCATGGTTTACAAGTTTCAATTGTGTTTGACCTTTTATGACCCTATTTGGGGTTTTCTTGGCAAAGATAAGAGTGGTTCCTTCTGCAGCTCATTTTAAAGATGGAGCAACTGATACAAATGGGGGTTAAATAACTTGTCCAGGGTCACCCAAATGTAAGTATCTGAGACCAGTTTTGAACTCGGGAAAATATATCTTCCTATCCACTGGATCTAGCTGCCAGACTACTTTATTGTGCTGGAACCAAATAAAGGCAAGTACTTGACCGTGAAAATTTAAGTGAATTTTCAGTAGTTGTGTCTGACTTTTCCTTGACTTTGAATTTCTGAAACAATGATTATAATTAGGTCATTTGTAATTTGAAAAAAGATTTCCCTAGCTAATGTTTTGGGGAGCTGGTCTTGGTAGAACAAAAATTTATAGAGCTCCTGAAGTGTACCCAGTGACTTTTTTGGAGTTGAAGGAGTGGGGTTCCATTTATAACATGTGGAGAACCCCGGCTCTTGACTTTTTTTTAAACCCTTACATTCTGTCTTGGAATTAATACTGTGTATTGGCTCCAAGGCAGAAGAATGGTAAGGGCTAAGCAATTGGGATTAAGTGACTTACCCAGGGTCACACAGCTAGGAAGTGTCTGAGGCCAGATTTGAATTCAGGACCTCCCATCTCTAGGCCTGGATCTCAATCCACTGAGCTACCCAGCTGCCTCCCCGCTCTTGATTTTTAAACCTATGACTTACCAAAATATGAAATCAATGGACATGATTATGTTGAAATGATGTTTTCTTAATTACAATAGTTTCAATGTCATCCAGAGTCACTTCAACCTCTATGCACAGGCGTTGGCTCAAATTACCTAGCTGTGGATTCTGTAGATGCAAAATTTATTGGAAACGATGACATCACATTTTTTAAATCCTTCAGCATCCATTACAATTATGTTCCTTACATCATCAGTGGTAACACTCCTGTATATTGTAAATCTTGAAATTTCTCAGACTTGTGAGTGTTAAAAATTTTTAACATTCACAAGTCTGAGAAATTTCAAGATTTACAATATACAAGTTGGGTGCATATTATCTAAGCTGTCAGGATCAATTCTGATTGCTCTCTTCTTCTATCCAGGAAACTTATAGTAATTACATTTTGCAAACCACTGATGTTCTATAGAGAAAGAAATCAGTCCCCAAAAAAGGGATTAATGATTTAGAGGGAAGACTTACTTGTACCCTATTCTTATCTTTCCTTGGTCCCCAGAAAAATGTTACCTTTGGGGTAAAAATAATCTGTAAATAACTATTATCAGTTAGGAAAGGGGACAACACTTCTAGCTCTCTGAGAACTATGAGATCTCTCCTTTTTTACTCCAAATATTACCCCTGCTCACAGATAAATGACCTGTCACCTTTGTAGCAAACACCTACTTTCTGCATTTTGGAATGCCCAGATTTCTCTAGTTCTCATGACCAGGGCAAATAATAAAAAGTTGCCTTTCCTCTAAATAAGTCATCATAGAACTAAATATTGCTATTTAATGGAAGGAACAGTAAAATTAGCCAATGGCACAGTTTATGTGTTCTAAATCTTTTAAAGTGAAGTGAGCAACTGGGTGGCTCAGTGGATTGAGAGCCAGGTCTAGAGATGGGAGGTCCTGGATTCAAATATGGCCTCAAACACTTCCCAGCTGTGTGACCCTGGGCAAGTCACTTGACCCCCATTGTCTAGCCCTTATCACTCTTCTGCCTTGGAACAACTATACAGTATTGATTCTAAAATGGAAAGTAGGGGTTAAAAAAATAGACCATTAAGGTTTCTAGCCTTTACTTCAAATTCCTTCACCCCTTCAGTTAATTATGAAGAGAATGAAAATTAGGTAAATATAGGCCTATTTAGTGACTGGAATGGGTTCTTAAGATATAGATAAGCCCATTCTCAAAATACTTGAAGGTTTTCTGTCTGTCTTTAAAATTTATTCGTTTAATTTAGAATATTTTTTCCCCTGGTTACATGATTCATGCTCTTTCCCTCCCCTCCTGTAGCCAATGAGAAGTTCCACTGGGTTATACATGTGTCAGTGATCATCATCTATTCCTGTATTTTGAATGTTTGCAATAGAGCATTTAGTCTACATCCCCAATCATATCCCCAACAAACCATGTGATCAAGCAAATGTTTTTCTTTTGTGTTCCTACTCCAAGGAAGGTTTTATTTCTTAACACAGATCTTAATGAAAAGTCTCTTTAATTCTTAATGCTGTCTGTGTTTGAATATCAATAAAATAGCCTTCTCTTTTCCCACCATGCCCCTGAATGCACAGAGAGCAGCCCTTCCAGGAGTCATTGACACAGCTGTGTCGGGCTCAGACTGCTTGGCTTTGATTTCCAAAAGAAATATGATAGATCGAGAAGGGATTCTATGGAAATCATTTAGTACAACAGACAGGTAGACATGACGGAACCTCATCTCCAATAGAAATAAGCTTTGTAAGGCTTCTCAGAAGGCATCAAAATGGAAAATGGTTTATATCCTGACCCAGTGAGTTCTTTTCCCTTAGACTCTTCTCTCCTTCAGTGCCTCGTCCTTATTGGAGGAAGAAAGCACAAAATGACTCCCTAGGAAAATTATCCTCTGCCTAGACCCCTAAGAAATCTCTCTTGTGAGTCTCATGTCTTATTTTCCACCCTTCCTGATGAGTGAAAAACTGCTCATTGAGCACATCCTGTGACCAAGTCCCCACTCAAGAGGCACTTCTGGCTCCAGCTCCCCACAGAAGCAGACCTCTGTATTCCTACAAGCCTCTGCCTCGAAGCAGTGGTCTTCACCCCAGAAAAACTCCCCAATAGATGACTGACTGGCTAATCAAATGCTGCCAGGAAACACCAAAAGGCCAGAGCTCTCAGGGAATCTCATGGAGTTGTTTCTCTCTCACACTTTTTGGCATACTCCAGGCAAATGGGCCAATTCATAGTCCATTCTAAGTTAAAGACCCAAGAGGATGAGAACCTTCATAGCAGAGATGTTCGGGATCACACTTCTAAGGGATATGGTTGTTTGCCCTCTAGGACCCTAAGGGCTAAAGCTTACTTACTTGGAATACATTTTAAAAACTGCCAACACAGTGAAATAGTATGGCTCTAAAACCAGTGTGAGGGGTTCCATCGCTGAGAGAGAAGTATACCTGTGAAAAAGAGATCGTGCCTAGTGGGGTAGATGGTGCCTTTCTGTGAGAATAGCCATTCAGAAAGAGCCATGCTTGTTTTCTCTCTCGCTGGTTAGTTAGTCCTAGCTGATAACCCAGCCTAGAAGCTAAATTAAAAGGCAATATTGTTGGGCGTTTTTAATTTTTTTAAACCCTTATCTTTGGTCTTGAGAATCAATACTGAGTATTGGTTGCAAGGCAGAAGAGTGGTAGGCAATGCTAGGGAATGGGGGTTAAGTGACTTGCCCAGGGTCACAGGGCAGAGGCCACATTTGAACCCAGGACCTCCCATCTCTAGGCTCTTACTCCACTGAGCTACTCAGCTGCCCCCCTACATATTGTTTTAGAACAACTCAAGTGCCCAGTAAAATCATACCTGACCAATCACATAGAGTTTTAGTACGTTCTAATAGGATAAGTTAGAAATCAAGGAAAAAATAAGTTTAAAAGTTAAGCCTTATTCTACATTTACAGTGTAAGATTATTTTTGTAAAAATCCGTTCCCAAACCATAATTCACCCCCTAATGGAACTGCTACATTATATCAAACAACACCGGTAAATTCTCCCCCTCTCTAAATTCTTTTCTACCTTAATAGGATCTTCAGGAAATAACATCCCAACACTTTATGACATCAAATATGTGACCGCAGTATTTTGGGGAAAAAACACAAACAACCTCTTTCTCCCTCAATCCCTTGCCACTCACCACTCCTCAGTCAAATCTCTGTAATTACCTACTATCTAGAGAGAAACATACTTTGTTAATGTTCTTCTCACATTCTAAAGGAGAAAAATAGACACGGTCAGCACAATTCATGAATCATTTCTCCTATGGACACCAGCCTCCAAAAGCCCATAGCATCTCTCTCCTGAATAGGAACCATCACTACCCTTTCTCTTTATTTCCTTGATCCTCAACTTAGAAAAGCTGGATTCTGGATACAAACTTCCCAGGCTACACAGTACTTGGGCAGTTCCTGTGTGGTGCTAGCAGTGATGCAGGCCAACAGGAGGTCTCCAGGTTACTCTGTTTTCTCTCATTTTGTGATAAGAAACATTGAGGTATTCTCTAACAGAGGGAGGAAAATGGAGAGGGAAAAGATGGATAATAATAAAGGGCTTCACAGGAATGAATAGGCATCTTCTGAAGTGCCTCTCCTGCCACCTGCTGCTGCCTACACACATGACAGATCCAAGATAGGGACCCAGGAGTCCTTGGATCACTTGGCCCTAGCACCAGCACAGAGACTTCCCTGCTGTGTTCTCAGGCCAGTGTCTTTAGTCAGACCTCTTAGCTCTCAGGAGTGACCTCTCTCCATTTTCCACCCCCCAAAAACAGAAAACACAAACACGGCAGGAAACCAGGGTAGACTCAAAAGAAATCCTTTGGGATCTGTAAGAAAGCAATGAAAGACATCCTGGATTTCTTGTCCCTCTAAACAACTGGACCTAATTAATTTATCCTGTTCTCACCTGGATGAGTTCCACATCTGGCTTCATCATTTGCTGCGCCTCACTAATTATGTGTATTAGCAATGCTCTGTATTTGCATAGCATTTTCTTCCATTTCCACTTTTTCACTTTCATATGAGGTTCCAGGATACTTTCTAAGTTCTTTAGTCTCTCAGAGACTTCTTTGAAGTTCTGGTTATTCTTCTCCAGTGTGAGTTTCTCCTTTTCTGCTTGCTTTTTTGGCTCTATCCATTTCGATAGAAAATTGTCCCCAAGTGGACTTTCGTAAATATGTACAGATTTCTGGGAAAAAAATTTTGATCATCCGCTGTAGGACAACATGGAGAACCGCCTCCAGGCCTCCCAGCCATCCCTGCCTCTGCACTGCCCCTGCCTCCTCCCTGCCTGCTCAGCGTGGTGTAATGCAAAAAGCACTGGACTCAGGAGTCAAGACCCCAGGATTGCCCTCCCAAAGAGCTGTAGGACTGGAGAAATTGTTTAACAACTCCTACTAAAGGCACTTCTAATATTATAGTATAACAATAATAATAGTCCAGGAAGTCATTTTTAAAAATGTGTCCCTTTCCACGTCTGTTTCTGAAGTCCCTCAGCATTCATATTCAATGGCAAATGAGAATTTATCACTTCTTACTACTTCCAAATCAGCTAAGTTCTAGGGAAATTCTGGTTCTTCAGTTCTTTCTTGCTTCTAAATACAGCTAATTGGTACAAATGTTGCTACATCTGAAGGAATTCTTCATTTGCTACATGAAGGAATTTCTTCAAAGGGAACCTAAAGTATTGATTACTTTCCGCTCAAGGGAGTTATGTAACTGGCCTCCTCTGCATAATGGTTTGCGTTGATAATGTGCCTACCTGACTGATTTTCCCATGCAGTCCTGAAAGATGCTATGGAAATAGGCTCTTCAGTTTTCCATGTTTCTTAAACATCACAGCCTTCCATATTTAAGGATCCTGACACTGGTTTCCTTGCTGTTCCTCAAACAGGATCCTTCAGAAATTCCTTCTTCACTGGATGTCTTACGTGCCAAGAACCCTTTCTTCTCACCTCTGCCTGCTTCCTTTAAGTTGAAGCTAAAATCCTGGAGTCTCTAAGAAGTCATTCCCTATCCCTCTTCTTGTTTCTCCCTTCTAGTGATTATCTTCAACTTACCCTGTTTTATGTATTATATTTGAACATGGTTTGTTTTCATTTCAGGTTTTCTCCCACTTTAGTCTGAGTTCCCTGACAGCAAAAACCATCTTTTGCCTCTTGAGATATCCCCACTCTTCATCATAGGGCTTAGAATACAGTAGGTTAATGCATGTACATTACTTAGTATAGCAGTCCGTCCCAGCAGTTGCTATATAATTTTTCTTTGTGGGATATAACTTGAGAAAGAGGAAGGAGCCTGAGGAAGATGGGTGATAAATAAAGACTCAAAGGCAAGTAAATTGATATCAGGAGCGGAGCTTGCCCCTGATAATATTTTCCTTAGAAAATTAATTAAAGGAAAATATGAGAAATAAGAGAACACGTGGAAGTAAGAATTCCGAGATAGAAAGCACGTGGCCAAGAGTGGTGCTAGGAAAGATAAAGAGAGATAGAAGGGAGAACTCCAAGGTTGCAGGAATCAAGAGAGAGAGCAGAGCCCCTCACCCCAGCATTTATTGTGGATTGAGAGGTGATCAATGAATACGTAACATAGTGCGTAGATCTTAACATTGGTTGAATAGGCAATGACATGATCAGAGTAGGTGGGGATTCACCTGACATGTGCTTTTCAGAGGAATGAGGTCTGACAAGGTGAGGGCTAAGCCTTTGTGGCTTAGGCTCCTGCCCTTCTATACACTGATCATTAACTGATCTGATCAACTATTTAATACATCAACCATACTTCCATGCCTGGTATGTTACACTTAGGATGATGACATAAGGGAGTATCTGACTAAAGTTTCCCAGGTAATCTTCCAAGGAAGGCTTATTTTCAATGTTTTTACATCTTTACACTTCTCAAAAGCTTGTTTGTCAAATAAGTAATTATTCTCTCAGGCCACCTAGGTGGCTCAGTGGATTGAGTCAGGCCTGGAGATGGGAGGTTCTGGGTTCAAATTTGGTGTAAGACACTTCCTAGCTGTATGACCCTGGGCAAGTCATCTTAACCCCCATTGTCTAGCCCTCACCATTCTTTTGCCTTAGAACCCATGCATAGTATTGATTCTAAGACAGAAGGTAAGTGACATGGGCATAACCCCCAGAAACTCAGGTAAACTATTATCAGGGAAATTCCTGCGCTCCCTTATATCCTCATGAGTCCTAACCCAAAACATCTAGTAACAGTAACCCCTATAAAATCCTGAGGATTGTCCTCCTTTGGCCCTCCTTTAGATTTAAGATGGACAGAGAGATGCACCTCCAGGCTACACCTCCATACCATTAGGCTGTATCTTAGATATCCCTCTGTTCCCCAAAACTAAGCATCTTTTATGAGGGTCATTTCCTACGTTTCCAGGCAGACCCCAGTCAGATGACCAACATCTCCCCCCCCCCCCCCCATGCCTGAGTGGCTACCACTCTAGTCACATCCACACCATGACACAGCATCTGTTGTAAAGAGTATAAAATCCCTAGAATTGATGTTGTCTGGGGGACAGCCTTTCCATCCAAACTGTCTTCCCAAGGAGCAGCAGCCTTCCATCTTGCTGTTCCACCTGTCCTAACCTGGCCATTCTCAACATTGCTTTCTAAATTAATAAGTTTCTCTTTTTATTTTTAAGCTAAGTCTCAGATCTTGCATTCTCACAGAAAGGTATCCTTCTCAAACCCCAGGGGTGCACCTCTTCACCCCCACAATCTAAGGACTCAAAAAAATTTACTCTCTCCCTTGAGCCCTCACTTTTTTCCTTGGTGGGTGAAGAGGCCTCAGTTTGGGTCCCCCAGATCAGAAAGTTGAAACAAGAAGGCATAGAGGCTAACATGAGCTAGAGGCGGCTTAACATCCAGCATTGCAATAAGTCAAGAGACATTGGCTTGGTTCAAATTTCTGACTCATCCGTGGCATATAGCAAGTAACACAAGTAACAGCTTTCCTCCTTTTCCAAATATGACTGATCATGCCTAAAGGATTTTTAAGGAAGCTACCTGATTCTAGGGGCATGCATGATATCAATGAGGGAGACAGCCAGATACTTACATCCCATATCACAGACCATGACAGGGAAGCCTCCTCTTCATCCAAGTGTGTTAATCACTTCCTTCAGTTCCTCCTGTATCTTCACAATAGACCTCTGTAAGATAAATAGGATTAAACAGGAATTAAATTAAACTAACAGGAATTAATTATAAGGAAGTCCCTTTTCTAAGCCTGTGAAACTGAGAGTCCTGACACACCAATACTGTTCTGACTAATCTGTTTAGGGGAGAGTCACAACAGAAAGGACAAAGACTACTGGAACTCTGGTGGGTAGCTGAGCACTAGGAGAGATCCAAGGTGTTTGTTATGGGCAGGAAGGATACCCTTGGGGTTCAGGAAGGATACCTTTTGCAAGCATGCAAGACTCCAAAACTTAGCTTAAAAACAAAAAGAGAAATTTATTAGTTTAGGGAGTAATGTTGAGAATGGCCAGGTGGGACAGCAAGATGGGGAGCAGTTCCTGAGAGGACAGCATGGATGGAAAGGCTGTTCCCCCAGATGACAGCCTTTCCTTTCACTCCTTGATTGTCCTCTAGATTTAAGATGGACAAAGAGATGAATCTTTATGCCTCCAGGCAGACCCCAGTCAGATGACCACCCTGCCCCACCAAATGCCTGAGGGACTAACACTATATAGGTCAAGTCCACACCATGACATAGCATCTGTTGTAAAGAGTATAAAAGCCCCAGAACTGATGTCGCCTGGGGGACAGCCTTTCCATTCATGCTGTCCTCCCAGGATCTGCTCCCCATCTTGTTCTACCTTGCTATCCTCCTGGGCATTCTTAACATTACTTTCTAAATTAATAAATTTCTCTTTCTGTTTTTAAGCTAAGTTTTGAAGTCTTGCATTCTTGCAAAAGGTATTATGAACTATAAAAACACAGAACTATTAAATAGTCAAAATCACTCTTTAATCAAGGGTTAGCACTACTAACAGAGCTGTTTCCCAAGACTGCACAGAGTCAAGACACCCTGGTCACTAGCCCCTGGGAGTGCCACCGACTCAGGATGGACTCCGAGGAACAAAAGAACTTGGGGAACCTATATACCACTCTAGATGACCTGGGGGCTTTAGGATTAGAGGGACAGTTGATTTGACTTTACAATGGTGAGAAAGGAAAATGAGGAGTTCCCGAAAGGAATAACAGGGAGGGGCTGATGCCCTACAAAGGACACAAAAGGGAAAGACCAAACCTAGGGCTGGGCCACCTCTGTAATGGACCTTAGCCTAGGGGGAGAAACCATTGGGACAAAAGGGATGCTTGGTGTTAGGTGGGATTAGCTGTTCCCACCCAAACTACCAGGAAGTTCACTGTCTGGTGAAGAGGGACCTTCCCTCAGGGGGAAAACTCCTGTGACAAGGTCAAAACCTGGGGTTTCTACACTCAAACTAAATAAACTGGGGATCTGTTTTCCATGTTGATAGTATCCTTCCAGAACCCCAGGGGTACACATCCAAACCCCATAACATTATCTGCATTATTGATGGGAACCTCTGGATGAGAGGATAAGTGGCTTGTCTAAGAATTAAGACAGCTAGTTTAAATCTGAGGTAGGATTCAAACTCAGAACTTCCTCCTGTTTTTGTTTGTTAATCTGGCAACTGTATAAGCTATCAAACAAATTGCATAACAAAGTGTATATTCTGTGTCAGGCACTTTTGCTAGAAGCTTTACTAATACCATCTCATTTAATCAGCACAATGATCCTGAGACTAGGGTAACATTTCCCTGATTCCAAAATTGAGGAAAGCGAGGCAAAAAAAGAGGCTAAGTGACTTATCCAAACTTTCTTTAATAGACAAGCATTTTGAGATTGAATCTGAATTTTAAGTCTTCCTGATTCCAAGCCCAGTACTCTACCCACTATGTCACTTAATAATGTTATGGGCATGGAAGGATACCCTTGGGGTTTGGGGAAGGATACCTTTTGCAAGCATACAATGACTCCAAAACTTAGCTTAAAAACAAAAAGAGATTTATTAATTTAGAGAGTAATGTTGAGAGTGGCCAGGAGGATAGCAAGGTAGAACAGCAAGGTGGGGGGCAGTTCCTTGGGAGGACAGCATGAAAGGAGAGGCTGTTCCTCCATGGGGACAGCATGGGTGGAAAGGCTGTCCCCCAGAAGACATCAGTTCTGGGACTTATATACTCTTTAGATGCTATGTCCTAGTGTGGACCAGAATGTTAGTCCCTCAGACATTTGATGGGGTGAGGTGGTCATCTGACTGGGGTCTGCCTGGAGGCATAAAGATTCATTTCTTTGTCCACCTTAAATCTAGAGGACAAAAGAGGGCAAACATCTCAGGACCCTGGGTGGGGTCATTGAGTGTCTCTAGGTTAAGAGTCACAAGGATGCAAGGGCAATGGATTTTCCTTGATAATAGTTGGCCTGGGTTTCTGGGGTAAGGTGCCCATGTCAATAATAATAATTGTAAATAATAAGATGAAGCTGGTATCTATACTCAAATCCTAGTTCTGTCACTTTCTAGCTGAAGTTGGTCAATTCACTCAATATTTTTTTTCTTGTCCTGTTTCCTCCTGAAGTAGCCCCAGAAAGACCAAAGATGGAAAAATTACCCCTGTCCGCATTTTTAGGGGACAGACCTGGTTTCTCCTTCCTTCCAGAAGGACAAGATGTTTGGGGCAGATAACAAAATGCTTTCTGCTTAGTTTGGGTGGCAAAAGACAAAAGAGAAATTTTAGGAATATCAAAGGGTCAGTGAACTAATATTTGACTAAGTGAAGATAAACACAGCCCCATCATAAATTTAAGAATTGTCCCCCCCCCCCATCTCAGACCCCAGATTCCTGAGTTAAGGTTTGTTTGTTAGATAAGAACTCTGCAATGTATATAATCTGGTCTTTAATGTCAAACCAACGCAGTTTTCCATTGGGGAACTCTGCCCCAGCTGGTAGATTCTTTATTTCATTTATTAATAAATTATGGTTTCAATAATCAATATTCTAGGTGTTTGAACTCATTTGTGAAGTGTCCCACTTCACTCCTTTTATAAAATAGCAAAAGATAGTCAGAGGGATACCTTCTAGCCTGTGACCTTTGGCAGTCCAGCTGATAGAAAAATCTGTCCAGAAAAAGGGAATGACCAGAGATGATTCTCTGAAGAACACTAGGACATAGGGATCTTGTATATCTTTTGGGGAACTACAGGGAAGTATGGTTGATTTGGCTTTAAAATGGCTATGAGGAAATAAGAAGTCCAGGACTAGATTATCAGGGAGAGGCAGAAGTTTTACAAGGGATAGGAAAGGAAGAGTCTAGCCTAAGGCTGGACTACTAGGGTGAGGCCTTTGATACAATGGGAGATACTAGCATGACAAAAAAGGTATTTAACACCTGATTAGGTCTGCTAGCCCTACCTAACTTGGGATCACCCAAGTACTCCAAGGTCTATTGTTAATCTGAAACTAGTGAGTTTGGAATCTCCTTTGGGGTCAGACTTGGGGGTCTCCAGATCTCAAGTTGCTACCAACTTGGGGTTTCTAGATTCCATGTACATGAATATAGAAACCCCAAACTTGTGGGATCTGGTGAACCCCAGGTTTCAGGACTCGCTTGTAGGTTGGAGACCCCAAAGGTTGTACTTGTTCCAGATTTCTGTGGGAGTCCACCCTAGAGGGAATCCCAGGCTAGCAGTTTCAGAATGAATGCAGGACCCTCAGGTGAATGACAATCCTAGTTGAGTGGGTCTAAGCATATGCTAAGGACCCTCTTTGTTTTAGGTAGTCTCCCTTATTGTATCCGAGACCTTTCCCCTAGAAGGGCCGGAACCATCCTTTAGTATTCATCCCAAGCAGCCCCTTCCCTTTGACCCCATCCTCTAGCTATGATTCCTTTCCCAAGCTTGATTGTATCCTGTCAGGATAGGTTGAGCACTCCCATTTCCTTTGTAGCTATAGCAACTGTCCATCATCTTTCCCTGCCCATGGATTTCCCAAATAGTAAATAGGTTCCCCAAATTCTTTTGTTTTCTGGAATTGTCCAGTCTAGCGTGGTTGGCATTCGCAGGGGTCAGTGACCAGAGTGGCTAGAGTTCAATCCTCAGACTCTGCAGTCATGTGGTGTGCAGCTCTGTGTTGAGGCTGTCAACATGGAAATATAGAGATCCCCAGTTTATTTAGTTTGGGTGTAGAAACCCCAGGTTTTGACCTTGTCACAGGAGAGGTTCCCCCCTGAGGGAAGGTCCCTCTTCACCAGACAGTGAACTTCCTGGTAGTTTGGGTGGGAACAGCTAATCCCATCCAATATTGAACATCCCTTTTGTCCCAATGGTTTCTCTCCCCTAGGCTAAGGTCCATAACCAAGGTGACCCAGCCCTAGGCTGAGTCTTTCCCTTTTGTGTCCATTGTAGGGCATCAGCCCCTCACTATTATTCCTGTCTGGAACTCTTCATTTTCCTTTCTCACCATTGTAAAGTCAATCAACTGTCCCTCTAATCCTAAAGCCCCCAGGTCACCTAGAGTGGTATATAGGTTCCCCAAGTTCTTTTGTTCCTCGGAGTCCATCCTGAGTCGGTGGCACTCCCTGGGGCTGGTGACCAGGGTGTCTTGACTATTTAATAGTTCTGTGTTTTTTCTAGTTGACAAGGCCTACTATTGCGCTGAACCCCTTTTCCTTGATTAAAGAGTGATTTTGACTATTTAATAGTTCTGGTTTTTTCCAGTCAACAATAGCATTCCTCTAAATCTTCTGAATAAAACAGCAGACTCATAGACTGCTAACCCAGTCACTGAGTCAGCATTTCTACTATTGACATGGGCACTGTACCCCAGAAACCCGGGCGAACTATTATCAGGGAAACTCCTTTGCTTTGCCTCCTCCTGACTCTGAATTTAGAAACACCCAATGACCCCACCCAGGGTCCTGAGATTTTTACCCTCTTTGATAGTCCTCTAGATTTAAGATGGACAAAGAGATGAATCTTTATGCCTCCAGGCAGACCCAGTCAGATGACCATCCCACCCCACCAAATGACATAGCATCTGTTGTAAAGAGTATAAAAGCCCCAGAACTGATGTCCTTTGGAGGACAGCTTTTCCATCCATGCTGTCCTCCCAGGACCTGCTCCCCATCTTGCTGTCCCACCTTGCTATCCTCCTGGCCATTCTCAACATTACTTTCTAAATTAATAAATTTCTCTTTGTTTTTAAGCTAAGTTTTGGAGTCTTGCATTCTTGCAAAAGGTATCCTTCCCGAACTCCAGGGGTACACATCTGAACCCCATAACACTATGAAGCCCTGGTATGCCAGGCCTCTATTGTGAAGAAGTGCCCTGGAATCCCAAAGGAATCTGATTTTTCTTACTTTCTTAATCTTTATAAGTGCCTGGATCAGAGAAGTTTGCCAGTTTGATTTATGAACCTGTAATTCAATCGTTAAAGGCATTCCCAGTGAGTCACTTTTTTATTGTTAGTTTTCAATTAAGTCTTTCACAATGTCCCATAATTAAGGGATTCAGTGGGCTATATGTGGTTATCCCATTGTCCAAGTAGAAAAGATCATCCTGCATAATTTTTAGGAATAGGTTCTTAAGATTCTCAATGCACAAATAGCAAGAATGAAATAAATAGCAGGAATTAAAGTATTTCCCCCCAAATTCACAATTACATTCTTAAAATTATTGATCTTCAGTGACCCTGAATTTCTTCCAACCTCTTCCTCTCCCTGAATGAAGCAGAACCTAAAAGGGCAAGTTGCCTAGGGATTACCGCCTCAGCAGAGGACAGACATTTATTTCCCAACAGTGTTTATTCAGGTTTTTTTATAGAAGGATATGAAGGAAAATCTGGAAATTTTGCCCCAAAATGTACAAAACATTTAGGCAACGATTCAGATAAAGAGAACTCTTATGTCATGGATTATGTCAACATAGAAATATAGAAATCCCCAGTTTAGTTAGTTTAAAGGTAGAAACCCCAGGTTTTGACTTTGTGTGATTTTTTTTTTTATATCTCCATCTTGCTTGGTCTGGCACCCAAAATTGTGCACACGCACACTACAGGGGCATGTGGTAGTCGATGACAAATCAGAAATAACTGACTGCCCACCTGGGCTGTCCTAGCCAAGCTAGAGCCACCATTCACTTGTGAGGCACAGGAAGTGAGGTAGGGAACAGCCTCTGGAATCCACTCACTTCCTGTGGACAGGGCTAGGCACCAGTTCATGCTAGGAGCTAGAGCAGAGAGGAGGCCCGCAGACAACTTTCTTTCAGATGGGCCAAGTTCACATGAGTCAAGGACTGATTCTCTTCTCTACCTTGTCCTTCAGGCCTAAACTCCCTCTGGCTCTCTGCCAGAAGGTTGAGTTAACCTAAAGTTCCCTTTCCTCCTTTCTCCTTCTCTCCCTCTCCTTTTCTTACTTCCGTTGTGATTAAACCACCATAAACTCCGTTCTGACTTGAGTGTTTCATTTTAGGAATTTCACAAGTAAATACCTTGGCGACCATAAATTAATTTTATAACAATCTTTAAAGGTGATTTTCACTATAACACTTGTCACAGGAGAGGTTTTCCCCTGAGGGAAGGTCCCTCTTCACCAGACAATGGACATCCTGGTAGTTTGGGTGGGGACAGCTAATTCCATCCAATATTAAGTATCTCCTTTGTCCCTATGGTTTCTCCCCTTAGGCTAAGGTCCATTACCAAGGCAGCCCAGCCCTGGGCTGAGGCTTTCCCTTTTGTGTCCATTGTAGTGCATCAGCCCCTCACTGTTATTCCTGTCTGGAACTCCTCCTTTTCCTTTCTTACCATTGTAAAGTCAATCAACTGTCCCTCTAATCCTAAACCCCCAGGTCATCTAGAATGGTATTTAGGTTCCCCAGTCTTTTGTTCCTCGGAGTCCATCCTGAGTCAATGGCACCCCAAGGGGTCAGTGACCAGGGCGGCCAGACTAGTGCAGTCAGGGGGAGCAGCTCTGTTGTTACAACTTAGTAGCCCTAACCCCTTTTCCCTTGATTAAAGAGTGATTTTAACTATTTAATAGTTCAGCGTTTTTTCTAGTTGACAGTTACAATGCAGTCTATAAGTGATATTAAGCTGAAAAAAAAATACAGAAAACTACTTTTTAATTAAGGAGTAAGTGTGAGTGCTGTATTTAGGCCTCCTCTCAGAGCTTTGTGCTACAAATCCTCACATCAGAATCCCCTAGGAATAGTTTTCTTGATGAAAACTCCAAAGGACAAAATAATTTAGGGGACTTGTATACCATTTGTGGAATCCAGAGGCAGGCAAAGATGATTGACATTACCATGGCAACAAGGAAACCGGAGTGGATCAAACTATTCTGACAGTATAAAATTAGGCAAAGAAACCATAGCCAGAGGGGAGGGTCTATGGGAAGGGGCTGTTTACAGTGGATACTAAAAAGGGTGGTCCCTGCCCAGGTGTTGGTCTTGGCTTCAGGGTCTCTGATACAAAGAGGAAGACTACCTAAAACAAAGAGGATTCAGCATCTGCTCTGCCCCACCTAACTGGGATTATCATTTACATTAGTATCTATTATTCAGCCTGAAACTGCTAGTCAGAGATTCCCTTCTGGGTGGATTCTCCTGGTAACTGGGAACAAGTAAACATTTTGGGGTCTCCAATTTACAAGCTAGTCCTAAAATTTGGGGTTCATCAGATCTTACTAGGCTATAAGTTTGGGGTTTCTGGATTCCATGTTTACAAGGGTGATAGTGTTATGAGGTTCAGATGTGCACTCCAAAGGTTTGGGAAGGATACCTTTTGCAAGAATGTAAGACTCCAAAACTTGTAAGAGAAATTTATTAATTTAGAAAGTAAATGTTGAGAATGGCCAGGAGGATAGCAAGGTGGAACAGCAAGATGGGGAGCAGGTCCTGGGAGGACAGCATGGATGGAAAGGCTGTTCCTCATGAGGATGGAAAAGCTGTCCTCCAGAGAACATCAGTTCTGGTGCTTTTATACTCTTTACAACAGATGCTACGTCATGGTGTGGACATGACCTATATAGTGTTAGTCCCTCAGGCATTTGGTGGGGCAGGGTAGTCATCTTACTAGGGTCTGTCTGGAGGTATAAAGATTCATCTGTTTGTCCATCTTAAATCTAGAGAACTATCAAAGATGATAAACATCTCAGGACCCTGGGGGGGGGGGGGTCATTGGATGTTTCTAGGATGCAAAGGCAAGGGAGTTTCCCTGATAATAATACACCTGGGCTTCTGGGGGTACAGTGCCCATGTCAATAGTAACATGGATACCTGCCTGACTAGGTCATGTTAACCTGAAAATACTATGAAAATTAGCATGTCGTTGCCATCATCAATGATGATGAAAGAATAATATGATTCATTGTTTCCCAACTACTTTTCCAAGGTCATTTTGTCACCCGATTTTATTTTATAATTGTGATTTATTTTTAGTTTTTTAAATTTTATTTAATTAATTTAGAATATTTTTCCATGGTTACAAGATTCATGTTCTTTCCCTCCTCTCCCTCACCCCCCCCCCCTTCCATAGTGCTCAATTCCACTGGATTTTACGTGTCATTGATCAAGACCTATTTCCATATTAATATTTGCACTAGAGTGATTTTTGAGTCTACATCCCCAATCATATACCCATCAACCCATGTGATCAAGCAGTTGTTTTTCTTCTGTGTTTCTATTGGCATAGTTCTTCCTCTGAATGTGTCACCCAATCTTATTAACAAAGGTCCTCATTTATCAAAACTTTTCTGTTAACCAACTCATCTAAGGTTAAAGATTCTTCTTCTTACCAAGCTCCCACTTCTCAGCTTTGCTGTGTAGAGGGTTGGAGATCAGAGGTTGGACACCACAGATCAGAGAGACAAAAGGAAAATTCAAAGATAGACTTGGGGATCTCTTATACTGTTAGGGGAACCAAGGACAGGGAAGTATGATTGACTGACATTACCCAGGCTACTAGGATTATCTGGGAGAGGTTGATGCTTTATAATGGATACAAAAGGGAAGAGTCCACCAAGGACTGGGCTACCCTGGGAGAACTGGTACTAGGACAAAAAGGTGCTTAGCATCTGATTAGAACTACCTTTAGGTCTATTCTGTCTGAAAAGGGTGAGTCCAGGACTTGCCTCAGTGAGCTCTCTGGGGACTGGGCCAGACTTGGGGTCTCCAAATTTCAAGCTGGCACAGCTTGACACAAAGCATTGGATTTCAGGTTAGGAAACACTGATTTGACTGGAATAATCTATATTCATTAGAGGCATGAATTAGGAAAAGTGACTCAGTATCAATGAGCCTCAATATTCTTGCCTGTCAGATATGGCTAATGATGGTAGGACTGTTAAAAAAAACTCCGAGATTGGGGATACACAAGATATTGAAAAAAGAGCTAGATACTGTCAACATGGAATCTAAGAGAACCTCAAGTTTAGTCAGCTTGAAAGATGGTGTAGCATCCCAAGCATATTCACATCTAAGAAATATAATTGATGTATAGATATTGTATCTTCAGACACAAGGTTTGAACCATGATATCTGTGGTTGGACTCTTGACCTAGCCATGCTGCCTTTGTTCAAGGCAAACTCATTAACATTTGGTGCAGAGTCAAATTCCTTTGTAAAAGCAGGGGTTGAAGTCAACACGCCCAAAAGGTGTCACCATTACTTTCCCATCCAATCTGAATTATCTATGCTTCGTGGTCATTGATCCTGGCAATCCCCAATAAAACCTGGGGTAAAGGCGTGATTCTTTCTTGTTGCTGCAATCTTCAAGTTCTCGCTTGACTGTCTCTCCCTTTACTAAGGCTTCTCTGGGCTTTCTATCTCGGAATCCTTACTTCCATGTGTCTGCAAACATCACATTTTCCTTTAATTCTTCTTCCAGGGAAAATGTCATAGGGATCACGCCTGCCCTATCAATTACTTTGACTTGTCCATGTCTCATTCTTCACTCATATTCTCAGACTCCTCACTCCTTCTCGAGTCCCAACCCACAAAGGAAAAATCCCTTTTTATAACCGCCACTGGCAGGTTATAGATGAAGACTCCAAAGTGACGGTAGTGTCAACTTGGAGTCTAAAAGCCCCCAAATTGTATCCTAGAAAAATTTAATGATCTCCAGTTTACTTAGCTTAAAGGTGAAAACCCCAGGTTGGACCTGGTCAGGAGAGAGTTCCTCCCTGAGGGAAAGTCCTACTTCATAGCCTCTCAGACTAACAGTGGATTTTGAGGTAGTTTGGGTGGGAATATTTAATCTCACCACATGTTAAGTATCTTTCATCACAATGGTTTCTCCCCTTAGGCTGAAGTCCTTTATCTAGGTGCTCCAGCCCTTGGCTGGGTCTTTCCCCTTTGTGTCCTCTGTAAAGCATCAGTCCCTCGCTGTTATTCCTGTCTGGAACTCCTCATTTTCCTTTTTTGCCTTTGTAAAGTCAACTGTCCCTCTCATCTTCAGCCCCCAAGTTTCACCTAGAAAGGTGTTTAAGGTCCCCAACTTTAATGGCTCCTTGGAATTGTCCAATCCAGCCCAGTTGTTTCCTAGGGATAAGTGTCCACAGCAACCAGAGTTCAATCCCTGGACTACTGCATAGGCATGGGGTAAGCAGCTCTGCATGGAGGCCCAATTAACACTGTACCCCTTTCCATAAAGAGTGGTTTTCCTGACTATTTAATAGTTCTGTGTTTTTTCCCAGTCAACACCCTTACATAAAAGGACCAAGTTACAGTTCGCAAGAAGTATCTGATCATTGAGATTTCTAGCCAGAGAATTCTTAGAAATACAGATTTATATTTACACAAATTAGATTAATTTAATAGGATAGTCCAAGATGACATCAAAAGGTCAGTATTCTAGAACTGACCAAATATAAAACTGATAAGAATGAGTATTTCATAAGAAGTTTACTAAATACCACACATGCAAAAGCATATAGAGACACTAGAACCTCAAATGCATGTCCTTTTGCACATACTATCTTTTGACTGGAGGAAAAGAGGCTTAGATTATTTTATCACTCAAATGACACCACAGAAAGTACATCCTTCCTCTTCTGTAATTCTCTCCTGGGTCCAAAGTTTTACTGAGAATTCTCTTCCATTGATGGCCTCAGCTTGAACGTTACCAGTTGTATAAATAGCAAACGTCTTTCCTAAGGAGTCAGTTATAAATGTGATAGTCCTCTTTTTATCCTTAGACAAGTTGTAGAAATTGTGGTTCTTCAATAATCTATATCCTATAAGGAAAAAAGTATCAGTACGGAAGAATAGAATTTCAAACCTGAGTGAAAAAGACTTGGGTATTTGGGATGTCCAAAGCAATAATAATCGATAAATAACTATGCTACAGTTAGCAAAGGGGGAGGTACTCCTAGACAAGACCAAGACCTTTTTCAGGCTTTTCCTTTTTACTCAAATAGGCTTCTATATCCAGTATCTCCTTATGAGTGAATAAACCCTTGCCTTTTGCGCCAGAAGTTACTTTCTTGGTTTCTGGAATGTTCAGATATCTCTAGTTCTCCTGACCTGTGTAATTAGAAAATCTTGAACCTTTGGACTCCATCTTCCAGAATTCTTTTCTTGTCCCAAGAATCCTTTTCCCTTCATTCACATTGGTGACTTTATGTTATTGTTTTTAATCTGTGTGTAACTCTTTCCTCACTCCCCCCCAACCCCCCACCCCCATGGCTGGGTGAGTTCTCTGTTCCTCTAGCCTTTTATTTTCCTTTTTGCTTCAAGTTATTATTTGATAAATCTTATGCCCAGCCTTTACCTCTCCAAATTCTTTCATTCCTTCAGTTAGCCTCACAGAGAAGGAATAAAGACTGGGCGAAAATCTTGTCTCCGTTGGCCTATTTGTTGGCTGAAGCAGTGAGCCCTTAAAGTACAGATGGATGCACTCCAAATACCTAAATACATTTTATAATATAGACATTTCTGAAGGATCTTCTCAATTCGTAGGCCTATCAGTGTCTGAGAATCATAGGAAACCTTATCTATCCTCTTCCAACAACCCATCAAATGCAGGGAAAGCAGAAACTCCCAGGAGAGGAGCCATTTTATGCAATTGTGAGGGTTTCAGGCTTCTTGATTTTGATTTCATTTCCAAAAGGCATAATAGGATTATGGATCTAGAAGTTATTTAGTATAACACCCTTCCCACTCAGGACCTTCAAGCAGAAAATAGGAAATTTAGCTCTAAATAGAAGTGTTTTCTTTTTTCTTTTTAAACCCTTGCCTTCTTATCTTAGAATCAATATTAATTATTGCTTCTAAGGCAGAAGAGTGGTGAAGCATTTGAGGTCAAGTGACTTACCCAGGGTCACAAGTTCAGAAGTATCTAAAGCCATATTTGAACCTAGGACCTCCCATCTTCTGGTCTTGCTCTCTGTCCATTGAGCTACCTCAGTACCCTGGAAGTGAGTTTACTAAGGTCATACAGAAGGTGCCAGGAATAAAGTAATGATCTGACTTCCCAGTATAGGAAGTTCTTTCCCGGAGACTATTATATCCTCAGGTTCCTGAGCTTTCTTTATGTTGCATATTTTGTAGGAAGGAGATAAATGATAATTCCTCAGTAAACTCTTCTGCCTGTGCTCCTAAGAAATCTCTTTTCTCAGTCTCATTTCCAGTATTCTTCTACCCTTCAAGAATGAAGCCCTTATTTTGCGCTTTTATATTCCAAGCATGGTGCTCAGATCTCCTAATGCCTCCACTTCACAAAAGGAGACCTCTAGGTTTTCCTATAGGTCCTGCTTCTGCATTTTTTGCAAAACTGTACCCCAGAGTAGCTCCGTGACTACCCTAATAGGGGCCTGACTATACAACGAAGCCAGGCAGCACCAGCAGGACAGAGCTCTCGGTGACCCTCATTGAGTTTGAGTCTTCCCTCACTGGTTTTCCTTCTTGGTTCTGATGCCAACACTCTACCCTGGACCAGCCATGCTATCCTATCTAATGGATATTCAAGGCAAATGTGTCTCTCTATGCTAGGGTGTCATGAGTTCACAAGGACATCATTTCCTTAATAGCAGAGGCACTCAAGACCATTCGTCCAGTAGGGCAAATAAAGGTTCTTGCCCAAATGGCTAATACTTACCATGAAAGAATTTCAAAAACTCAGTTGCTATCATGAGATAAGAAGCATCCATTCTGGGAATGAAAGGTTCCAAACTGGGCTGAAAAACCCCCCTACAGAAAAGAGAAACTAATTATAAACAACATAGGTTATACTCTTTATTGTCCTAAGGGCTATACTTTCTATACCCATTTTGAACAAATATATACATTTTCTCCCCTAATCCTTTGCCACCACACTCCCCCCCAATTTAAGCTATGTCATTATTTAATATTCAGATAGAAACATACCTTTGAAGTATTTCTGTCACATCCTGGGAGGGGGAAAAGAACAAGGTCAGTATAGTTCATGAATCTTTTCTTTTAAGACTTAACCATTATGACAACGTTTTAAAAACTCATGGTGGGGCAGTTAGGCAGCACAGAGGATAGAGTGCCAGTCATGGAGTCAGGAAGACCTGGGTTCAAAATCTGGCCTGACAGTACCTGGCTGTGTGACCCTGGGCAAGTCATCTAATTCCAATTGCTTGGGCCTTACTGCTCTTCTGTCTTGGAACTGGTACTAGGACAGAAGGTTAAGGGTTTATCAAAAGAAAATTTTTAAATAAAAAATTAAAGCCCTTGGCATTCTAGCTTCCAGTAGGGTCTGCCACTTCTCTTTCTTTTTATATTCTTTTTTTTTTCCAACTTGGAAAATCTGGATTCTGGACACACTTTTTGCCCATACTAGGAGGCATTTATTTGAGCAGTCTCTGTTGTGTGATTAGAAAGTTGGTCAAGCAAGAGGTCTCCATTCTCCACATGTTTTTCTTATGATATGATAATACCCATTTATGTATTCTATAGTACAGTGAGAAAAACAAAGGGGAAGAAATGCTGGTAATCTTTAAAAGCCTCAGAGGAATGAATGAGTTTACAATGGCACCATCTGAATTCAGAAATCTAGAAACCCTGACTGCTTCCAGTTCCTCTCACTCCAGCTGCTGCTAAAGAATGTGTGATAGAGGCAGGGAGGAGAGGAAAGGAAAGATTCCAAGCATCAACAACATGGAACACCACCCCCTCTATCAGCACACAGAGCTGTCCCTCCTGCTCAAAAGCCAATCTCTCACTCTAGAATATGACAGAGCACAGAATAATGTGCCTGGCCCATGGTAGAGTATTGGGACCAGTTTTAATCATGGAGAAAATGAAGGGAAAAGTAGACTTAATGAGGGTCATTGAGAAGCTCTGTCCTGTGGGTGCCACCTGACTGACTACATTAGAGCTAGGGGAACCCACTCCCCTATTTTCCCTAGGAAGCACAAGGCACAGATGGGTAGATTTCAAAAGAAATCCTGGGGAAAGGCAATGAAGGAAGATGTCATCAATTTTCCAGCCCCCTACTTAGGTGGTCCTGATGATGTGGTTTGGCCTCACCTGTAGTATTGCCAGGTCTGGTTTCTGGTTCTTTTCTTTCAGCTCAGTGATTTTGTCTGTTAGCAATTTGCTTTGTATGGACTTCATGGCCCTCCACTCCTTCTTCTGTTCCATTATTTTATCTTCCTGGGTAACTTCCGCCTCCATAAGCCTCTGATAAAGTTCTTTGAACTTCTTGTTCATGTCTAGAATAAGTTCTTCCTCTTTTGCGTTCTCCTCCTTTCCCTTCAGGAGTGTATGTGATTCCTGAATTTTTTTCTCCAACATTTTTCTGGACATGCCACTGTGGGCCTGCAGAAAAAGATATTAGGTGATGCATATTATTTGGGGGCTCATAAAACAGTCAAATAACCTAATCCAACTTGTCTTTCTCCTCTGTCTTATTCCAAAAGGTGAACTAACCACCATCAAGTCAAGGTTGAGACTGCCTGCATGAAAAGACTTGCCTCTTTATCTATTCCAAACTTGGTTTCTCAGTTCCCAAATTTATCCCATTCTCTTCTTTGATTATGCCTCTGCTTCCCAAGAAACCCAGCTTTCCTAAGCTCCAGGAAATCAGGTGAATTTACACTTGGTTGTTTTCCTTGATAATTACATTTCCCTTCAGGTGCCTCTTTTTTAGATTTTAGCCAGATATGTCTCTGTCCTCAAAATCCTCATTTTAACATTAGTGGTTGAATTCAGGCAATTGTTTGCTAAATCAAGGCTGCCTTGGGGCAGCTAGGTGGCTGGCTCAGTGGATAAAGCACCAGGTCAGAAGGTGGGAGTCCTAGGTTCGAATCTGACCTCAGATACTTCCTACTCATGTGCTGTCTAGTCCATATCTCTCTTCTGCCTAGGAACCAATACTTAGTATGGATTCTAAGACAGAAGGAGCAGGTTTCTAAAAAAAAAAAAAAGACAAAGCTGCTCCAAGACTTATAGAGCTTTTTATTTCCTGTATGATTTGACAATTCCTTAACTGAAACTTAACACTTTCCAGAAGCTAGTCAGCATACCTTTTCCAATGTTCAGACCATTCCTATAGTCAGCCAGATTTCCTGCCTCTCTACCTTTGGACATGCCATCCCTAAAATACCCTTCATGATGCCTCCCCCATCAGTGAGCAACACAGCCTTCCTGACCCTCACTAACCTCAACGACATTTTATTTGTCCAATTCATCTTACTAGTCTTTGGTTATTTATGGCCTATTGCTGAATTAGAAGTCAGGCAGGAAAGCCAACCTCTGTGTCTTCTGCCACCTTACTTTTAAGTCCTCCAGAATTCAGACCAGTATTTTCTCTGGATACAGTAAGTATCTAATGACTGTTGGATTAACTGTTTCCTTTAGGCTAAGCTGAAGGAAACATGGTTATTTCTGACTTCTTTATTAAATGTATCTAATTTGTGTAAATGTTCCTGTAGTTCTCGGAATTCCCTGCTTAGAAATCTCAACTATATCAGTATTACCTACTTAAGGAGACCCATAACTTAGCTCATAACATATTCATCTGACTGAGTTAGCCATATACTGGGGGGAAATGCTATGGAAATGTGCTCATCATCTATTTAAACCTTATTGTCCTCCATGTACTCTAAGATACAGTGTTACTGATTTCCTTGCTATTCCTTAAACAAAATCTTCCTCCAGACTTCATGTATTTCCTTTTCTTTTTCTTTAAGTCCATACCTTCTATCTTAGAATCAATACTAAATAATGGTTCCAAGGTAGAAGGGTAGTAAGGGCTAGGCAAATGGAACTAAATGATTTGCCCAAGATCACTCAGCTAAGAAATATCTGAGGCTAGATTTGAAATCAGGACCTCCCACCTCCAGGCCTGACTATCCACTGAGCCATCTAGCTATCCCCAGAAATCATTCATTTTCACTGGCGGTCTCCTATACCTAGAACTCTCCCTCCTCATCTCTGCCTATCTTTAAGTTCTAGTTAAAATCCTGCCTCATCAAGAAATGTTGGAGAGGATGTGGTAAAATCGGGACACTATTGCATTGCTGGTGGAGTTGTGGATAAATCCAACTACTCTGGAAGGCAATTTGAAATTAAGGGTTTTAAAAGAATTAATGTCCTTTATACAAGAAAGAACACTACCCACATTCAGAGGAAAAACGGTGGAAGCAGAAACACAGAAGAAAACCAATTGCTTGATTACATGGGTCAAGGGGAATATGGTTGGGGACGTAGACTCTAAATGATCATCCTAGTGCAAACATCAACAACATGGAAATAGATTTTGACCAAGGACACAGTGGGATTGAGAGTCAGTTATGGGAAGGGAAAGAATATGATTCTTGTAACCAAGAAGTAATGTTCTAAATTGACTATTTAGATAATAAAAAAAGGGTTGTACAAAAATATTTATAGCTGTGCTTTTTGTGGTGCCAAAAATTGAAAAATGTGGGGGTGTCAAATTGTTCCCTACAGTGAACAAGTACAAGCTTTGGGTCTTCAATTTAGAAGCTAGTCCAAAAACTTGGGGTTCATCAGGTCTTACCACAAACTTACCCTCTTTCTCCCTCCTGGTCAAATTTAATTTTAAATACCCCTCCCTTTGTCTTGCCTTGAGGGGGAGAGGACTCCATTCTTCCCCTCTCCCTTATACCACCTAATATACCCCTCTATTACAGCTACAAGTTTGGGGTTCCTAGATTCCATGTTGATAGGTGCTGGGAGCCATCATATCATGATGCCTTGACAGAGTCACGCATGATAGCTGGGGAGACCACAGAGTGGTCCTTGGCAAGATGTGATTGCCCACTCAACCTCCCTTTTTTTTTTTTCTTAAACCCTTACCTTCCGTCTTGGAGTCAATACTGTGTATTGGCTCCAAGGCAGAAGAGTGGTAAGGGCTAGGCAATGGGGGTCAAGTGACTTGCCCAGGGTCACACAGCTGGGAAGTGGCTGAGGCCAGATTTGAACCTAGGACCTCCCATCTCTAGGCCTGGCTCTCAATCCACTGAGCCACCCAGCTGCCCCCCTCAACCTCCTTTTACATGACTTCTTTCATCAATGCCCCTTACCTATGAATTGACATGATTATTATATCACCTAATCTCAAAAGAAATAATGCAAGAGCAAAACACCTGTACCCTAATTCTCTAAAACATCACCAAAAGATCAGACCCTTAAGCCCAATCCCAAAAACTATCATAGGTTAACTTTTACTTAGGTACATAATTCCCAGCAAAACTGAAGCTACAGGCCAAGCCAAAAACTTTCCCACATACAGAAGCCTATTCTCATGAAGTCAACACACAAATCAATCATAGAGGCCCAAATTTGAATTGTGTTCCCAGTACCCCTCAGCCTCCATGATATGATTGTTGAATTGTCTTCTAAGAACTGCTAATTAATTATTCCATTTTATTCAAAGCAATACGTAATTTTCCTTGATTGTTTGTAAGCTCAAAACTTCTCACAGGGTAATGAGAAAATTAAGCCACCTATGATGAAATCATTTATCTTGTGTGCAACCTTTATTCTGTCTGTAATCACAATACAAAAATATAGAATGTTGATCAAGTGATTTGTTAAAAGTTGATGTATCACTTTTCCAATTATCTCTTTGACTTTGTGTATCTACGTGCCAAGATAATGGGTATAAAAATAAAGATCAGACATCAGGAAAGTGGAGCAGATGTCAGATCCAAAGCAATCCCATGGCTGTTATGATTAAGCTGTCTTCCGTTTATTATTTTTGTTGACTGATCTTTCACCACCAGTCGGGATACCCTGGAGTCTTGGGCAATGGTGGTCTCTGCCCGTGACAGACAGAGGGGTCCCTCAATTGGGGAGTGGTTGAACAAATTGTGATATATGATGGTGATGGAATATCATTGTGCTATAAGGAATGAACTGCTTGACTTCTATATGAACTGGAATATGAACTCAATAATAATATGAACTGGAAAGACCTCCACGAACTGATGTAGAGAGAATTGAGCTAAGCCAAGAGAACATTACACACAGAAAGTAAAACACTATGGAATGATCCAATGTAATGGACTTTATATGAAATTATGCTATTCACATCTAGAGAAAGAACTGTGGGATGAGAAACACAGGAGAAAAACATATGGCATCACTTGTTTATATGGGTATATGATTTGGGGTTTTGGTTTTAAAAGATTGCTCTATTGCAAAAATGAATAATAATATTAAGATAATAATAATAAGGAGCAGGAGGAGGAGAAGAAGAAGAAAAAAGAAAGACATTTTCTGTGAATATTTGCTTTCTTACTTTTCAAATATAGCTAATAATGATGGGAAGCTTGTTGTGAAAACACCAGAGATTTCAGACATGTGAGAGAGACAGAGATACTTACAGCCCATACCACAACCCATGATGTCAGGGGTTTCTCTTCTTTAAGTAGAAGTTGCTGAATTTTATTTACATTCCCGCCCAAGATTTCCAGAAGCAGCTTAATTTTCTTCTGTAAGAGAAATATGAATAAACAATATTAGGAAATCTCTGTTTTAGGCCTAAGGCCCATGAAAAGTGAGGGGCTGAGAAATTCAAGAATTCTGATACGTCAGTACTATTTGATTGACCTGTAGGGAAGAGTCACAACAAGGAAGGGAAAAGGCTGATTGACTCCCTTATGTTGGATAGGTGAGTCCTCAGAGGCTAGATCTAAGTGATAAACTAATGTGGAAATAACTAAACTGAGAATGTAGGGGGTCATTACCAGTGAACACTGGAGGATTCCCCTGCATGACTCACCCTGTAGCGGAAAGCTGCCACTGCAATGGGCCAATGGATGTGGTAGTTATGATCCTCCGATTTAGAGCAGGTCACACAGAGCAGGGTCTTGTTCCTATCACAGAAGAACTTCTGGTCTTCCTGGTGTATCTCACACATGCCTTCTCCTTCAGGATGCATGACAATGTCAGCCTGAAGACTTTTCAGCTGAGAGAATTCCCAGCATGATGAGCAGCATGAAGAAGAAGAAGCTTTGTTCATAAAACAATATAAACAAATAGTGTGTCCACATTCAATAGTGATTGGCTTAATGGCTTCATCCCAGCAGATAACACAGAGAAGACTCTCTAAATCTTCAATATTAGCAGCCCTGAAAAGAGATAATGGATCAGGGAAGGGCATTTCTCCCATTTCTATCTTTTTTTTTTAGTCCAAAAAACATGTTTCTTGAAATAATAGAGCAAGTAAGTAGTAATTGATGATTTCTTGCATAAATTTGGGGCAAACTCCCACAAACGAAAAACACCATCAATAGAAAGGTTAGACTTAACTACCAGGACATTTTGTAATAACATCTAGCATTAATATAAAATATTAAGGTGTTTTCTATATATCACACGTTATGTTGTTTATTACACACTGAGGAAACTATGGGTAAAAAGTTAAGTGGCTTCCTAGGGTCAGGCAGCTAATTAAAATATGAGGTAGAGAATTCAAACTCAGGACCTCCTAATTCCCAGGCTTGAACATTAGCCATCTAGAAGCTAGTGACTACCTAATACTGTGATGGTGAACCTATGACACATGTCAGAACTGACCTGTGTAACCATTTCCAATGATTTTACGCAGCTGCATGCAGGCTCAGCAAGCCTCAGGGCCAGGAGCTACCCAGGGAACCGTGCAACCATAGCCTTGGCCATGCCCTGGCCCAGCCCAGGCTGCTCTACACATTGGCCACAGAGATGGCTGGCAGCTAGGTAGGTGGGGAGTGTGGGGCTCCTGCGGGGGTGGGAAGGAAAAGTGAAGCTGGTCAGCCAGCTGGGGAGGGGAGAGAAGGGTAGGGGCAGGTGGAAGACTGGCCTAAGTGCAACAGAGGAGTGCATGGAACCAATTACCAGACACTTTTAGCACCCTGAAAAATATAGCAATGGTTTACTCAGAATTTTTCCCTCTACATTCTTTTGTGAGACTTTATTCTCAGTGTTAAATAATAACAAAACCAACAAAAGAAACAAAAGAAGTTAGTAGCACTTGCTTGGGCTTGAAGTGTACAAAAATACCAACCTTCAGTTGAAGATTTAGTCAATGAAATTCAGCAACAAAAAAGTCAGTAATAAGTTAAAGAATTTCCCCCTCCCCCTCACTTATCTTACTTCCTAGTACCCTACATAAATTAAATAATATCAAGACCAACAAAAGAAACTGACTGACAGATGAACAAAGAAGTCACTAAGCAGGTAAGTTAAATAACTAGTTTTTGGTTCATTAAATACAGGCATATATTACAATTATATATTTTTGTTATTTAAACTTTAAATATCACAAAATTATACTTTTTTTCTCAAATTGACACACCACCTGAGTTATACTTTGTTTTTTGGTGAATTTTGACACACCAAGCTCAAAAGGTTGTCCATGACTGACCTAAAACTTCCTAATTTTGTAGGTGGAGTCATCCAAGATGGAAGCATCTTCCCCCACAGAATACAGATTCCTTAGTTTCTCTTCATCATACGTAATTCTCTAAAACTATAAATGGTAGCCTAGAAATAGGAGGTACTGGTCATAAATATGGCCTCTGACATTTCTAATTGTGTGATCCTGGACAAATTACCAAACCAGTACACAGTATTGATTCTAAGAAGGAAGGTAAGAGTTTAAAAAAAAAAAACCCAACCTATAAATGCTAGAACAGTTTTCAGTCTCCCTTGGTAAAAAAAAAAATAATAATTATAGAGGTTGTTTCCTCAACTGGGATTCCCTTTATTGGTTAAGTCATTTAGGTGCAGAACCCCCCCCCCCAAAAAAAAATTCAGTACCTTTAAATTTTTCAAAAAGACAAACTTCCCAGTATGAACTTTTAAAAATGTAAATATGGACTTAACTATCTTAACTAAGCCATGTCATCCTTACACCTTTAGAATTTCCCAACATAGGTTAATTGGGTGCATAATTCTAAGAGCTTTAAAAATGCACATCAAGAGTTGAACTATACAGACAGGAGTAGTCTTTCCCTTTCCCTTCCCTTCCCCTGATGCTTTAATATATTGACTAGCCAGTCAATAGTGCCAGAACCAGCAATAGTCAGAGGCAAAAGAAAAAGGGGGGAGGCAATGAGGTATTAAGGGAAGAATAGCACTTTTGGTGTCATGACTTGGCAAACCCATTTCAGGGTTGCTCATCCACCTTTTTGACCCTTTTGTGTGCTTAGGGGTACAGCTAGATGGCACAGTGGATAGAGTGTGGGACTGAAGCCAAGAAGTCTCATCTTCCTGAGTTCAAATTAGGACTCTGACACTAGCTGTGTCAGAAAAACACTTAACTCATTTGCCTCAATTTCCTAAATGGTAAACTACTTCAGTGCCTCTGCCAAGAAAGCTTAACAAAGAATCAGATATGGCTGAAAATAACAATGACAATACCATTTATTAGTCTTAATTGATGGGGAAATAGGCTAAGAGAGATTAACTAACTTGCTCATAGTCACACAACTAGTGTGACAGAAAGCATTGCAACCCAGTGTCTATTCAATAGAAGGTCCATGCTCTTTTCACTCCTGTCCCTGAATAGCCTTAATTTTGATAAGAAAGCAACATGTTACAGAGGAAATAATGCAAGATTTGTCATCAGAATATCTATCATTTGAGATCTGACTCTATCCTTGTCAGCTTGCAATCTGGAGACCCTAATTCTACCTCTATACCATGAAAATTCATCCCAGGGAGACTCACCAGTTTCTGACTGAACAACAGATCTTAAAGTGCTTGATAATCCCAGTTTAGGTGGGGCTAGCAGACCTAAACAAATGCTAAGTACCCTTTTAGTCTTAGAAGTTTCCCCTATGGCAGGGGTCCCCAAACTTTTTATACAGGGGGCCAGTTCACTGTCCCTCAGACAGTTGGAGGTCCGGACTATTAAAAAAAAAAACAATGAACAAATCTGTATACACTGTCTGGGATAGTGGAGGTTGCAGCCCTGGCTATGATGGGCCTGTCACATCTTGCACAGGCCCATCACTGCCACCACTATACCGGGCAGCAGTATACACAATGCTGAATTCCCCAGATCACTGACATCTTCCATTGTGCAGCCATATATCCTTTGCGAGGTGCCTTGTTCTCATTCAGTTACTCTTAGAACAAGGTGCCACAAAAGGATCATGTCACCAAAAGTAGTACTGCACGTGAGCGACACTGCACTTTGCGGCGCTGCCACATACTGTGCTCCTATCACTGACCACCAATGAAAGAGGTGCCCCTTCCAGAAGTGGGGGGGGGGGGGCATAAATGGCCTCAGAGGACCCCTGCCCTATGGGATCAGATCCATTCCCTAGGTGCAGCAACTATCCTTTTTAGTATCTGTAAATTGACCCCTCCCTGATACCCCCAGCCTCTGGCTCTGGTTTTCTTTCCTGTCAGTGTAGTTTGGACCTCTCATTTCCTTAATGTCGGATCAGTCATATTTCCCTGTCCTTGGTTCCCCAAATGGTATTAAGTTCCCCAAATTCTATTGTTCTTCAGAGTATCATCTAGCAGGGTGATCCTCTCAGAGATACTGTTGCCAGAGTCCCAGAGCCTTTGGCTCTGTGTGGTGTTTAGGCCTTGACTCTGTGAGAGCAACTGAATATTAAACACTGTCTCTTTCCTAATTAAAGACTTGGTTTTCCTGACTACTTTAGTAGTTCTGTGTTTTTCCCAGGTTGAAAGTCCATTAAATTTCTCTTTACCTATCTCCAAGCTTCCCAGCCAGCTCTGAATCCTTGGGCTTCAATAACAAAACACCTTTTCTCAGAGGGACACATACCTCTTTTTATTTTTTTTAACCCTTACCTTCTATTTTAGAATTGATGCTAAATTCCAAGGAGGAAGAGTAGTAAGGGCTAAGCAGTTGGGGTTAAGTGATTTGCCTAGGATCACATAGTGAGGGAATGTCTGAAGCCAAATTTGAACCCAGAACTGTCTCTCTGTCCACTGAGCCACTTAGCTGCCCAAGACTCCCACAAGCATACCTTCGAAACCTTTCCAAGTGTCTGCCTCTCAGAAATCCAGCTTGGAGAAACATCTTTAACTCACAGCAAGCAACTAACTCCAAACAAAGCTGTGGCTGGGCTTTTATATGTTTTTCCCAGGTACTCGTCCATCCTGATAATCTGTGTAGAACACCAGAATAAATCAGTTGTAAGACACAAGGTACTTTTTCCCTACCAGGAAAATCCTTTTTTGTTTTGTCATATTCTTAGACTTCTTTTATCTTTCAGACACAGAAAGAAAGGGATGTAATCCTCAATCAATCAATCAATCAATCAATCAACTAACTACATTTATTACTCATTGCTAGACTTTGTGCTAAGCTTATCAAGTTAAAAATAAGGTAAACAAATATATCACTCTCCTTCAGGAACTAATATTCTGAAGGAAAGAACTTGAAAATAAGTAAGTACTAACAACCTGGTTTTGTGGAACCACCACATTTTCCTTTGTCCTTTGGGAACTTGAGACTCACCTTTCCCTTGGGCTGAACAATGGGCTCTTGAGCATCCATTAAGCAACCTGAATAGGAGTGATAGAGATACTCAAACCTTAAGTACATTTTTGTCTTCTTAGCCTCTCTTAGAGTACTCCTTGGTACCCCAGTCTCAGTCTTTCCTAAGGCTCCTAGAACCAGTCCCTATTTGTTTCCTTTCCTTCATTCCCCAGATTGTATAGAGATCCCCAAGTTCTTCAGTTCAGTGCCTTTTCCAGAGACACTGTTCCCAGAGTCCCAGAGCTTATCTCTGTGTAGTATCTTGCCCATGACTCTGTGTGGAGGCCATTAGAGCTTTGTCTTCCTTGTCCTGATTAAAAGCTTGTTCTTTCTAATTACTTTGGTGTTTCCATGTTTTTCAAGGTTGACAGTACTTACAAAATATCTCAGGTAAGACCCCCAGCTCTGAGGATGAGATGGGGGAGGGCAGTGCAGTTGAGAATGAGAACATGCCTTCTGGAAGGCTTTAAGCTTAAAAGTTTTGCTTCTAGGAAACAGAGAGGGAATTGACTCAACTACTTAATTAAGCCACATCTATATACTTATATACACAATTATAATACCTAGTAAAAATAAGGTCCTTAAATAGAACTGTCAGCATGGAATTTAGGAATCCCAAACTTGTAACCTAGTGAGACCTGATGAACCCCAATTTTCAGCACTAGCTTGTAGATTGGAGACCCCAAAGCTTGTACTTGTTCCCTGTTCCCATGGGAATCTACCCTGAAGGGAAATGACAATCCTGGTTGGGTGAGATAAGCATATGCTAAGGACCTTCTTTGTTTTAGGTAGTCTCCCCAATTGTATTAGAACCTTTCCCAGGAAGATCCACAGCTGAGCAGGAACCATCCTTTAGTATCTATTGTAAGCAGCCCCTTCTCTTACACCCTAGCCTCTAGCTATGATTCTTTTCTGAAGCTTGATTGTATCCTGTCAGTGTAGTTTGAACACTCCTGTTTCCTTGTAGCTATAGTGATGTCAATCATCTTTCCCTGCCCCTGGATTTCCAAAGGGTATATAGGTTCCCCAAGTTCTTTTGTTCCTCAGAGTCCATCCTGATTTGGTGGCACTCCCAGGGGTTAGTGACCAGGGCGTCTTGACTCTGTACAGTCATGGGAAGCAGCTCTGTTGTCATATTTAGTAGCTCTAACCCCTTTTCCCTTGATTAAAGAGTGATTTTGACTATTTAATAGTTCTGTGTTTTTTCTAGTTGACAGAACTTAGAACTTGGTTTTCAACGTAAAAATAGAGATTTCCATCAGTTCTCTCTATCTCCTCTTGCCTGGTACCAGGATTTTAGTGCTTGTTTAAATAAACTGAGATCCAATAATATTTATTTTGTTGTTGCTATTGTCCCTATTGTTGTCAACATAGTGTAATAGAAAGTATCCATAGAGAACGAACTCCAGAACCTCCAAAGGGCTTTGGAAGAAAGGATATAGTCAACTCTCCCTGAATCTTGGTTAAGTCTCACATCATGTAAAGTTTAAATAAGGGTACAAGCAAGAAACTGCTACCTTCAGGCAGATTGCTTGAGGTGTATCAGCAGATAAGTATAAACAGTGAATATAATTTGGTTTAAGTTAAAATACAAACTATAACCAAAGACTTAGAGAGGTAGAGTGTTTTGGGTGGACCAAATACTGGGGTGGATCCAAAAGAAGACATGGGTAGGATTTAAGCAGGCTCCCTAGAGGGTTTCTGAAATAAGAGTGTTACCTTTGAAAAACACAGAACCACATAAATAGTTAGAAAGAACAAGCCTTTAATCAGGATAAGGAAGACAAAGCTCTAATTGGCTAGATACTGTCAACATGGAATCTAGAAATCCCAAACTTGTAGCCTAGTAAGATCTGATGAACCCCAAGTTTTAGGACTAGCTTGTAAGTTGGAGACCCCAAAGCTTGTCCTTGTTCCCTGTTCCTGAGAGAATCCACCATGAAGGGAATCTCAGGTTAGCAGTTTCAGACTGAATAGTGAACCCTAAAGCAAAAATAATCCACTTTAGGCCAGGACTAAGCCCAAATCCAGATTCTTTTGTGCAGTAGGCAGTGCTTCGGTCTTGAAAGCTGAAGTTGGATACTGGGAAGGAGGGTTTGATATACTGGGAGAGGCTTCTGGGAACACTGTGCTGGAGAAGATGTACCCCAAAGGGGGACTTTTTTTCAATGAACTGGCAAGTTTCTAAAGGAAGAAGCTAAATTTGGGGGTTCTATAAAACAAAATTGCCAAAGGTTTGACAATTTTTAACAAGGCTAGGTTGAAACTATAATAATTAAGGCTTTTCAAACACTAAAGTATTTCACACAAATTCCTCTTGAGGCTTATTAAAGCCCAACATCCCCAAAGTAGTAAAAATACAATTATAGAAATAGGAAGCTAGGTTAAAGAAATTCATTAAAATAACCCTAGTCAAGGCATCCTCCTCATTATTCTGTCTAAAGCTTAATAGAATTCCTTTATGGTGCAACAAGGTCAGATTGGTTGTGTTAAACTGAAAAGAAAACCACAGAATTATTAAATAATCAGAAAATTTATTTTTATTTTTTTAATTTAGGAGAGGGGTTTGGCATATTTCCTCAAGGCCTCCACTCAGAGCTGCAAGCTACAAACCCACACAGAGCCCTGAGACTCCCCTGGCTGCTCTGGCCACTGACCCCTGGGAGTGCCAACAGTGCTAGATTGACAGCTCCAAAGAATAAAAGAAATGGGGGGAACAGTATAGTTGATTGGCTTTACAATGGCTACAAAGAAAATGAGGAGCCCTAGACAGGATTATCCGGGGGAGGCTGATGCTTCCCATTGGTCACAAAAGGAAAAGATCCAGTCAAGGGCTGGGCTACCTGGGTAAAGGACTTGGACACCAAGGGAGAAACCACAGGGACAAAAAGGGTACTTCACACCAGATTGAATTAGCTAGCTCAACCTAAACTACTTTCAGGTCTATTGTTAATAGGAGACCTGTGAGGTTGGACTTCCCTCCAGAGGAATTCTCGTGTGATTAGGTCTAATGCTGCTACCAACTTGGGGTTCTCAAGGTCTCAAGATTGGGATTTCTAGATCCCAAACTGATTGTTGCAATCTTTTCCTAATCTCTAATAGTCAGAGAAATGAAGAAGAGTAAGCCTGAGGGGCCGTGAGGAAGGCAGGAATCTTAGATTTGCACCAGTAAACAAGTGCACTATTCAACACAGGGAGATTTCCCAGACATTGAAAGCACCAGCAGAGATCACATAGGGCCATAAATATCACAAAAAAAGACAAATTCATAATTCCCATGTTCCCTTCAATGTCATAAAAACAGAATAAATTTAGTTAGTCATTATCTCATATATCCCTAAAGAAGATAAACCTGATTAAACAGACTATAGTTAAAGCAAATTAGAATAAAGATTAAATTGCATTTAGAGAATTCACAAAGAACTGATTGATAAATACATTTGCATATCACCACGATAATCTTACAAACTTGCAAATTTAACTAACTTTGGGAAACTCAAATTCCCCAATTTGGGGTGGGGGTTGTTCTACCTGAGGACTGTCAAATAGTCTTCCCTTAACATTATTATTTAATAATGTAACAGAAAAAGGACTTTTAGTTAACCAGGAATGGACCTGATACTTGAACAATAAATAAAAAGAATTTGGGCATATCCCTCTGGCAGGCAAATCTAAACATCAAGAAACATTAAAACTGGAGTAATTATAATAATTATCATCAGTTTTTAATAACAAAGTCTCATTGTTCCTGATAATTCACTATCATTATCTGTTTAATCAGCAGATTGAATTTTGAGTCTCTCAGCTATCCCCATGGAATCATCTGATCCCTGGAAATATTTTTCCTTGGAAATTCTGCAATCAGCCTCATTCTCAGGGTCATACTGGTGTATTCCTCTGGGGAAATCTGCTTCCCTGATTCCAAGTGTCTCTCACAGAAATTCCCTATTTAACCCTGCTATAACCTATCAACAAGAAGACTCAGTAGAATTTAGTAAGGCCTAAACAGCCTCCTAAATTTAGTTTTTCAGTAACTAGTTCATGTGAAAACCAGTTCAGTCTTTATGCAGTTAATCTTATTAACGACAGAGCTATAAGAAGAACATTCAATTAAGAACCTTGTCATTCCTCTAGTTGGCATGGGACCCTGGGCTTCCCTTTGTACATCCTGTCAACGGGGAATCTAGAAGTCCCCAAACATGAATCATGTAACCATGGAAAAATAGTCTAAATTAATGAATTAAATAAATAAACGAAAAAAATTTTTTTGACGATTGTTTTTTGACATTTAAAAGATTTTCTTTCTCCTTACTTCCAAAGATGGTAAACAGTCTGATTATATTCTAGGTTATACTTAATGTAACATATATGTCCATATTGCTCATGCCATGGTAGAAGACCCATATCTTAATTTGAAATTGGGGTGATTAACAATTTTGACATATTTGTAACATAGTGTGGACAATATATTAAAATCCAGATTTAGACAAGAAGAACTCAAGCAATAGGGAGTTACTTATTCCTAGAAGGGGGTAATTAATTGTTTAGGGACTTCAGAGAAGCTTGGGATGGAAGTAGGTGACTGGAGTGCCATCTGGAGGCTGATGCTGATATTGTGCTCTAAGTAACTCTCCTAGACCTTGCTCCTTGGAAGCCAAGGATGTTAGTTATAGTAGTATAGCAGGGTGATGGAAAAAGCCATGTCAGGGATTTCAGGTTTCCACATTTTTTGTTATGGGTCTGGGGTATTGCCCTCCTCCCATCCTGGGAATTCTCCACCCTCTCCCAGATTATTGCTTCCATGGGTGTTCCAGGGAGCAGTCCAGGAGAAAAGGCGGAGAAAGAATGCAAGGATCCCCAGTGTACCTGGCTAGGGAGAAAGAGCTATCTGAAGATGGGGTCTGGCCACAAGCAGCCAATAGGAAGCACTGAAAGGAACTTAAAAGAGGACTGAGGCCAATAAGAAGTCCCAAATTCATACTGAGGAATCCGGACATTGTGCCAGACACAAGAACCTGCCAACTGTTGCTTACTATCTGATTCTGAGTCACAGATGCAGGGTGTAGACTCTTGAGGATGAAGGGTGCCTACCCCTACGGGTGTTGTTTCTGGGTGAGTGTGGTGCTATGTACCAAGCAAGGGGTGAGTTTAGAAATAAACAGTAGTAACTCTGTGTCTCTGAACTGAAGAGTAAAGTACGGTCTCACTTCTAACCTCCAGTGCCTCTGACGCTTGCACAGAAATAGCCAAAGTAGGAATCCCAGACCAGAGGGAAACCTGTGGTTCTGGTACTCTGAAGAAGGAGAGTTCTCTAGCTGGCTGACAGTAGCTGAGCCTAGCAATAGCTTACGGATAAAGTAAAATATATCCATCCCACAAGGCACCCCAGTGGTGGGACACAGGAGTCACAGAGCCACTTGTCCTGTCAGATGAGCTGATGGCCTGATGAAATGGAGATGGGATGACTTTTGAAAGCAACTGGCAAGGAAAGGGAGGAGGACGGTTTGAAAATAGAAAAATCACTCTCTTGGTTTTGGTACCTTTTTTTTTTTTAAATAAAAAACCTTTACCTTCCGTCTTGGAGTCAATACTGTGTAAGAAGAGTGCTAAGGGCTAGGCAATGGGGGTCAAGTGACTTGCCCAGGGTCACACAGCTGGGAAGTATATGAGGCCAGATTTGAACCTAGGACCTTCTATCTCTAGGCCTGACTCTCAATCCACTGAGCCACTCAGCTGCCCCTTGGTACCTGTCTTTGGGCTGGCATTTTTTTCCCCCTCTGAGCTTTATCTTATCTCTTAATCTATGCCAAGAAAAAGCCAGCTAAATGGAGATTCTGATATCTACCCCTAAAGTTAGAAAGTTTGAGGCTACCTCTCTCCTTCTATCTATTTCTCTATCTTTACTAATAAATGCTTATAAATCTGGTAATAAGCCTCCAGATTAATTTTTTTATAACACTTATATGAAGAATTCCAACAAGCAAGAAAACAGGAGTGTATTGAAGACTTAAACCTAGGTGAGGATCTTTCAAAGTTCAGATTAAAGGGGTAGTGATCAGATTTCCTTGGAACAGATCACTTTGGGAGTACTAAAAGATTGCTGGTCCTCTACCTAAACTGTCCTTGAGATGCTGGAATAAATCAATACCCAAGAGAGGAGAAAGTTCCCAAATAGCCCCTTTTTCTACCAAAAAAGATGAATACCAACTTGATTTTTCCCCTCCCACTTTTCCAGCTTCCTTTTTTGTGTGAGGAATTCCCTCATTAGATTCTAAGATCCTTGATTATCTTGTGTTAGACAGAATTGAGTGTTATTCTCAGGATGAGCATTCAGCCTTCAAAGGCTAGTTTGTTACCTTTTTTTGACTGAAGACTCCAGGACAGGCTTGGGAGGGAGACTGGTGAAGGACAGAATGTACAATGAACAGCTCCCATTACTCCCCTTAGCTCACCTGAATTGGGTTGGAAGCACAGGTGTTTTGATTTGTAGGTTAAGTCTTGGGGAGGAGCTATGTTTATATATTGCCTCTTTGCTACCTAGTCAGTCAGCACTTCTTAGTCCATCATCAAAGTACTCTCTTTCAAGAAGGGGAATAAACAACTGCCTCTTTTTACTCCTGTCTTCTGATTCCAGGTTTTGTTTATTGGAGTGAGTGGGGCATTTGTCATCATTTTTTATCTCACACAATCTTTTTCTTATTTGTTCCCCAGCACTTAGCACATTGCTTGGCACATAGGTTGTGCTTAATAAATATTTATTCAATTGAATTGAGTTGAAAAGGACAACAGCTCAATCTAGAGTCTGGCTCTAACAAGTCAAAGTCATGAAATAGCTTGGAAGAATGAGCAAAAAAATAAAATAAGAATTCTATATAAAGAGTTATAATGGCAACAGGGATGCTCAAATCACAGATCTAGAAGAAGAGAAAGATTCCAAAGCATTTACCAAAAAAAGCCTCAAAGAAAAAGACATTTTGGTTAACAAATCCACCCAAAATTCCTGGAAGGGATGAAGCAAAGATTTTTTGCTTTTTTGTTATTTTAAGACATAAAGTGATTTTTAAAAAGTAGTGTCAAACTCAGATAGAAGTAGAACCCTATGGACCACATACTGATTTAGAAAACTACAAATACTACTTATGGTGTGCGGTATTTTTATTAGCTTTGCTAAGTATTTTTCAATTATATTTTAATCTGGTTGGGCAATCCTTGGAAATGTTATGGGTTATACATGACCCATTTTGATACCTCTTATTTAAATAACCAAATGAGAATGATAGAAGAAATGAGAAAAGAAATGAAAGTATAAGAAAAAAAATTATAAAAGTGAATTTACAGCTTGGAATTAGAAATACAAAACCTTGCCCAAGGGGGGAAAAACCTTGACTAAAAAAAAACAACTTTAAAAGAATAGAACTTTATTTAGGAAAAAAGTAGTAATAAACCAAAAGATTGAAAATTAGAAGAAACTAGATAGAGAATAATAGAAGATATCTCATAGCAAAACAATCATCCTGGAAAACAGATAAAGGAGAGATCATTTGAGTGTCACTGGACTACCTGAAGATCATGACAAAAAGGAAATGACCTAGATACCATATTTCAAGAAGTCAGAAAATTGTTCAGATTTGCTAAGAACCAAAGAGAAAGAATCCATCAGTCACCTCCTGAAAGAAATGACAAAATGAAAATTCCCAGTAATATTAAAATTAAAATCTAGAGCTTCTAAAGAAAAACAAAACAAAACACAAGCAACCACAAAGAATTCAAGCCCCAAGGAGTCACATGATTTAGTAGTCACCACTTTAAAGGTATGCAGAGCTTGGAATATCATATATCAAAAGGCAAAATAGAGTATCTTTAAAGTCAACAAATATTTACCCAGCCAAACTGAGATCTCTGATGAAATGAGTAAGCTAAATAATTTACATTCTAATATAAGATAATATATGTATCCCCTAAAAAATCTATCAATCATCATTAGGATTCATAGAGTCTAAATAGAGAGGGTGTTGGAGTAGTTATGTTATGTTTTGATGATTTTTAAAAAAATTTTCCTTTCCATCTTAGAATCAATACTGTGTATTGGTTCCAAGGCAGAAGAGAGGTAAGGGCCAGGTTAAGTGACTTGCCTAGGGTCACACATAGGTAGTGTTTGAGTTCACATTTGAACCTGGCTTTCAATCTAAATAGATTTCAATCTATATAGATAAACTTATTTAAAATATATTGAGAATATAGAAAAATCAAATGAGGAAGGTGCAAAATTATCTGGGACAGGGAAATACAAGGTTAAGAGACAGATGAAATACAGAGTTCTCTAGTACTGAAAAAAGTCAATGAAACTCAGAATCTAAGCGTGGGTTTGAGGAATATTCTGAGAAAAATAGGTAACATTGCAAATTGAGCATATACTTTCCATTTTTCTGCCCAGAGGTAATAAAGTTTCAGAAGGGAAAGAATTTATCTCATTGTCCTTTCTTGGAAACATGGAGCTTTCAAAAGCCCTAACAATATAAGAGCAGCCAAACACTGTGACTCCCCCCCAAAAAAGACTAACCGCCTTTAAAATGCTGTATTGTAGAAGGGATTTATGCGTCAACTAATCTTCAGTTACCCTTCTTTCCCCCATTTTATCAGCGGGTAGGAAGTAGCAATAAAGCTTTCTTTTCAAATACACAGATCATATCCTGAGATTTCAAAACAAAACAGAAAATGGTTTGGTACAGCTTGTGTCAAGTTCTTTCTCGTGCCTTTTCTGTGATATTGTTCATATAATCTCATCCCATCGCTTTCCCATCTAGTGGTTACAAACATTTAACATGTTTGTTTGTTTTTTAATTTGTAATTTATTTTCAAAATATTTTCCCATGTGTCCATGTCTTCTTTCCCTCCCCTCTCCCAGGAGCCGACTAGCAATTCCACTGAGTTTAACTTAAGTTTTTTGATGAAGTACCTGGGCAGCCCCTGGGAGAAGTCCTCAGCTTGTATGCAGCTGGTGGAAGGCCAAGAGAGATTCGGGTGCCAGAAGGATTAGGTTTGACCCGCAGCCCTAGATCGCTTCCGTACAGAGAGGCAGGGGGCTAAGAGCGGTTTGAGCTTTGAGGTAGGGGTAAAGCGTCCGGGGTCTTTCTGGCCAAACCACCCTAAACTCATTCCTTCATTCGGGACGACCCTGCTGAGCTGGTTCCCCAGCACTTGGCGCTTCCACCGCGTGGGAAAGTCAAACTGGGAGTTGCCCACCTCTCTGAGGCCTTTCAAGGGAGTAAACCTGGCTTCGGGACTTACTGTGCTTGGGAGGGTGAAATGGAGGTCTCTCCCAACCAAGGGACTCCCACGCTCTGCTCTCATAAAAATGCCTCCTACCCAGGGTCCCTCTGATAATGGAGAATTGCAGCCTCATTCGACTGCCCGCCTCTGCCCTCTCTCTTCCTCGTTCACTACTGGAAAACAGCAGAGCCCCACTAATAAGCGTAGTGTGTCTGGAGTGTGCCCCATTCTTGATGGCAGGGGTAAAAGGTGGGACTTCGAGATGGCCTAGCATCAGATGTGTGCCCTCCGGGAGACCCAGCCAAACTAGACCGTGCAGGATTTGTAGGAGTGATCCTTCCAGGAACTCCAGTTGCTGGGTTACTTTCAGCGAGGTGAGAAAGGAGAAATACAGAACTTACCCTACACCTTTGACAGGGTCTACACACCTTTGAAATGGTCTAAGAAGTGCCCGCTGAGGTTGCCTTCGAGTTGGGGTCTCGCTGAGCCCCCAAACCTCCATGCCCAGGATTACCAAGATCCTCTGCCCTCCCTCCGAATGCCTTTGCTCTAAGATCACCTTCCTTTTATATTATATAGATTTCTTTTAAAAAATTTTTATAGTTTTCTCAATTACACGTATAGACATATTTTAATTTTTAAAATTTAAATAAGATTTCCACATAAGTTTTCCAATCATATGATCCATGTTATCTCCCTCCCTTCTTCCTTCCCCCCCTCCCAGAGTTGACAAGCAATTCAATCTGGGTTTAGAGAGAATTTTTAATATTGTTTTCCGGCATTTTGCCGTCCTTGTTCTCTACCTTCCCGGTCTCCTCAAGACACAAGTTATGCCGACGCTATCTTGCAATACGGATTGCCCTGCTTACATCCCTCAAATAGGGGGGGAAGGGGGAAGGATAAAGGAAATAGAGTGAAGAGTGGTATGCTTCCTTCCATCTGCATTGACTCCATCAGCTCCTTCGATGGCAGTGAATAGCCTTTTTAGTACTAAGTCCCTTGGAGCTGTCTCTAATTCTTGCATTCCTGAGAATAGTACAGTAAAGTCATTCACCCTTGATCATGGGATGTTATTGCTGCTACCCGGAGTAGCATTCTTCTGTTTCTGCTCATTTCACTTTGCGTCACTTCATCGAAGTGTTTCTTAAGTACAGTTTGCATGTTTCTTCCCGTTTGGAAAGGGAAGGTGAGCTCTCTGAGAGCAGAGAGCATTTTTACCCATCTTTATTTTCTGCGCTTAGCAGCGTCAGATGCCTAGGAGGCATTAAATACATTTTGTGGATCGCGCCCTTTCTCACTCTCTTTCTGATAAGCTGTTTTAGCAAGGAAAGTCAGGTAGGGAGAATTCAAAGTTAGATCTGCCAGCAGTGGGGCAGCAGGCACCAGGAGGGGGCGTAGGAGGTCAGGGCAGCTCTGCGCCTGCCTTCTTCAGAAAGTACATAAAGTGCGATCCCTGCTTACCTTCTGGGGTCTGCACACTCCAGATCTTTTGGTGCCATTCTTTCCAGTGGAGAGTAGGCAGTGCCAATTGGGGCGGGGGAGGGGGGCACAGGAAGGATGGTAAATGCCCTTTCCGGTGGCCCACGTTGTGTCCTCCGCGGAAGGCGCCAGTTAGATCTAACTCCTGGATGTCTGTCCCCCAGAGCTGAGAACAGAAATTGAGGTGTGTGTGTGTGGGAAGAGCTGCAGGGTCAATTCAGTTTAGTAAACATGTCACAAGTGTCTAGTGCGTGCTGGGCACACAAATTAGAAAAGAAAAAGAAAAAGTTCTTGTCTTCAAGGGTTGCAGAGGTAAGGCTGCACAAAAGGAAGCTGAAAAGGGATGGGGGCTACCGGGAGGGTTCCTGGCATTAATGGAAAGTAGAGCTACCAGTCAAGTTCTGCGTCCTCTCGAGTTATTGCTCCTCCCTCCAGTCGGAGAGGGAAGGTAATTGAGGGAGCGGAGTATCAAAAGCTTGAGACAATCTGCGTGGAGACCAGAATTCCGGAGATCTGCTAATCTTGGGAGAGGCTAGATGTTTGTTGAGTGAAATTTAGTGGAGCAACTAATGGAAAATGGAAAGTCCCCCGGACCCACCGGGAAACCTTTCCTTTGTGTGAAAAACACTCCAAAGTTTGTATCTGGGTCTCACTCCAAGAATGGGAGGCTCAAAGTTACGTTCTTGTCCAGAAGTATGAAAGTTTTTATTTAAAGAAGAGGTTTAGAGCAATGAAATAGCCTCAGGGCTGATGGAATGCCGCCCCTCCCCCAATCTTGGAGCAGCCCAAGGGGTGAATTAGGGTTTGCATGTTCATTGAATAGTTCATCTCGGAGCTTTCTGGGGCGTTCTACGCCAAAAACTCCCGGGGAGGAGAAGCCTCACTATCTCTCTGGAATGCTCTTATCTCTGCATGAAAAGCAGGGAGGGTACAGTACAGTATAAGACCAGTATAACTGATATAAATACAGAACAGAACAGTGCAAGACTATTATAACTAATATACGGCAGTTAAATGCTTAGCAATACAGATTGTGCAATTTATGTCTAGTTAGTGCTAATAATACAGGTTTTGCAATCTATGCTTAACTAGTACCACGTGGTGAAAAACACAGATCTCAGAGCATGGGGGTCTCTCTTCTATCACTGCCCACCTCCACCACTTTCTTTCAGCCTTTCTTTCTGAAGGTGCAGGTGAGGGAGACACAGCTCCCCACGGTGAAAGCTCAGAGTATGGAGTCCTGGGAAACAGCGAGCCTGACTAGGTTTAAGGCCAGGCTAAGGTTAGGAAGGGGTCTTGTCTGCTGGCAGTGCCAGCTTGAGCCTGAAAGCCCAGCCCGATTGCCAGGGTCCCGACTTGAAGAGGACTCAGGTGGCTGGATGGGGGTTTCTGGGTCATAAAGTATCCCGTCTTTTTCATTTTGCCTCTAAATTCTTTGTGTGGGGTGTTGTTTTCCAGGGTTCATCAGCATAGGTGATGGATGGCCATTCAGCTCTGGATAGGGGAGTGGAGATGAGGGCTTGAATTGGCTGCAAATTGGCTTCTAGCCTGTTTGTGATGGCAGAGGGTCCCTAGTTTGGAGCATCATGGAGGTACCTAAGCCCTCCAATCATCCCTCTCTCCCTCTTCCCATCTCTGGGAAAGTACAGCCCTTACGTACTCCTCAAAGAACCCTGGCACATCCTCTAGAAAGTCTCCTGAAAAAGCAGCAGCCTAAACTACTGGGGAGATTAGTGCCCTTGGAGTCTCCTAGGTGGGCTTTTAGATCTGCACTTTGTCCTACCACGGTGGACCCTGAGGAGTGAAACTTGTGAACCATACCAGCTGATTTCAGGGGGGACCTTTCAGGACTTGGAAGGTAGATCAATTGGGAATTCTGGGGGGGTTCAGATTAATCGAGTTGAAGATCTGGAATTTCAAGAGCTGGGGATGCCTCAACCCACCTCCTCTTGGAATTGGCAGCTCCATTTTGTGCTGGCCTGAACTTGGGCTTCCGGAACTTGTTCTGTGTGATGTTTATCAGGGCTCACTCTAGGGATCTACCAGATCCCAAAGCAGGGGAACCTCGTTCTTCATGACCTCCAAATGTCAAGTTGTTTTTGCTATTTATTTGTTTCCCAATAGAGTTGGAGAAAGATTTAGTGCTCATGGCTAGACCATACCAATATAATAAAAATGCCAATACTACCAGAATTAAATTACACTTTTAATGATACTAATGAAATGATCCAGGGGATACTTTACAGAGCTTGCTAAAATAATTTGTTTTATTTTATTTTATTTATTTAAATTATTAAATAAATTCTATATATAAATAAATTATTAAATAAATATATAAAAATATTTAAATTATTTTAGCTTGCTAAAATAATTTGGAAAAACAAATGATCTAGAAAACCAAAGAAAATGAAAATGAAAATGAGTAATGATGAAGGGAAAATAGCACTTTCAGAGCTCAAATTATATTATGAAGCAGCAGTCTTCAAAACCATCTGGTATTGACTAAAAAACTAGAGATCAGTGGAACAGATTAGATCAGGGAGATTCAGAAACAAAAGAACTCAATAATAAAGTATTTGATAAAGTAAAAAAAAAACAAAACATGAATTACCTAGGGAAAACTCCCTATTTGATTAAAAACTTCTGGGGAAATTGGAAAGCAATCTGGTAGAAATTATGCTTAAAGCATCAGCCCTCCAATCCCTCCAGCATGCCATTGAGGGACCTGTGAGCCCCTCTCCTCTTTAGGCAGGTCTCAGAGGTCCAACTTCAACGCTCAAAGCAGAGCTCTTCCCTCACCCTGGCTGCGAGTGTCTACCCTTCTTCCACTAATATTGCAACCTCTACCCAGTACTGGCGACTGATCAATAACTATGGATCCGCATTTCTAGTATATACCTAGGGTACAGGGGGAGCCAAGTACCACAAAGCAAATACACAGAACTTCTAGCTGTCATCAGTTAAGGAAAGAAATCAGACCCACATAGGCAGGAAGCAAAAGTGTTTTGGAGAAGTCAAAACATCATTCATGTTGGAGGATTAGTCTTTCAGAGACTGAACAGAATCCAAGATCCTAGCTTCCCACTTCACTCCTAAAGTTTTCCAATTCTTTGTGAAGAATAACACTCTTCTGGGGACTTTCAAGAAATTCATTATGAATCCCTTATTTTGAATGCCCTAAAAGTTTGGGTTCTTTCCCCTTTTCTTCCTTCCATTCCTATCACACAGTCTCAGAATAGGAAAGAAGACAACTTTGCAGTTAACATTTGCACTTTTAAATGTGTTTATGCCTAAAAAATATTTTTTTTAATTTTAAAAATATTCTATTTTCCCATTTACATGTAAAAACAATTTTCAACAAAGTTTTCTGAACTTATAAGATGCGAATTGTCTCCCTCCCTCCCCCTCCTTTGCTCCCCCCTCCCTCCAGAGATGGTAAGCAATTTGATCTGGGTTATTACATTTATTATTGTGCAAAACATACTTCTATTGTTATAAGAGAATACTCATTAAAAAACCCGCCCAAACCTCAAAATACAAATACAAATAAAGGAAGGTTAAAAACAATGTGTTTGAATTTGAATAATTCTTTCTCTGGAGGTAGACAACATTCCTTGTCATAAGTCCTTCAGAATTGTCCTGGATCATTGTATTCCTGAGAAGATTTGCATTATAAGTAGTTGGGAATAATGCAGGTCACTTTTTTAAAAAAAGCATTGAGAACTCTCTCCACTGTGACATCTGGGATGCATGTAGAAAGTTCTGCTTATGTTCTTCTGCAAACTATAGTTTACTGCCCTGCTAACCTGCCCAAATCTTTGATTTTCTTCCTTTGAGTACACTTAAAAAACATCACCCAAACTGTCATTCTTTGCACCTTTTCCAGAATCTCCTATAACACTTGCAGATTTTTTTTTTCATGAGTAAATGCCAACTGCATGTTTTACCAGGCAATTTGGTAAGTCCCAGTTAGAGTACACAATAGAGAATCCCCTTTAAAAATAACTAACTTTGTGCATGTGGGGTTTTTTGGTGTTTAAACATTTGTATAATTGTTTGAAGTCAATTTAAAATGCATGAGTTATACATGCAGAGGACTGATCAGCCCACTGAAAAATTAAGAACCCAGATAGTTACTTTTCAGATGAAGGACAGTAGATTTCAGGTCTTGAGTTTGCCACAGAATTAATTTTTTTTATTGACTTCATTATTTGTTTATTTATTTTCATTCTTTCCCTCCCCTCCTCCTTTCCCCTGTCTCGGAGTCAAGGAGCAATTTCACTAGGTTTTATATGTATCATTGTTCAGAACCTATTTCCATATTATTAATATTTGTAATAGGGTGATCATTTAGAACCCCAGTCATGTCCCCATTGACCCATGTAATCAAGCAATTGTTTTTCTTCTGTGTTTCTACTCCCACAGTTCTTTCTCTGGATGTGGATAGTGTTCTTTCTCATAGATCCCTCAGTATTGTCCTGGGTCATTGCATTGCTACCAATAGAGAAGTCCATTACATTTGATTGTGCCAAAATGTATTGGTCTCTGTGTATATGGTTCTCCTGGTTCTTCTCCTTTCACTCTGCATCAGTTTCTGGAGGTCTTTCCAGTTCAAATGGAATTCCTCCAGTTCATTGTTCCTTTCAGCACAATAATATTCCATCACCACCAGATACCATAATTTATTCAGTCATTCCCCAATGGAGACACCCCCTTGTTTTCTAATTTTTTTTTGTCATCACAAAAAGCGCAGCTATAAATATTTTTGTACAAACATTTAAAAAAAATCTCTTTGGGGAGGGGGCAGCTGGGTAGCTCAGTGAATTGAGAGCCAGGCCTAGAGACTGGGAGGTCCTAGGTTCAAATCTGGCCTCAGACACTTCCCAGCTGTGTGACCCTGGGCAAGCCACTTGACCCCCATTGCCTAGCCCTTACCACTCTTCTGCCTTGGAGCCAATACACAGTATTGATTCCAAGATGGAAGGTAAGGGTAAAAAAAAAAATCTCTTTGGGGTAAAAACCTAGTAGTGGCATACCTGTATCAAAGGGCAGACAGTCTTTTAGCACCCTTTGGGCATAGTTCCAAATTGTCTTCCAGAATGGTTGGATCAATTCACAACTCCACCAGCAATGCATTAGTGTCCCAATTTTGCAAAATCCCCTCCAGAATTTATTACTTTCCTTTGCTGTCATATTGGCCAATCTGCTAGGTGTGAGGTGGTACCTCAGCTGTCGTTTTAATTTGCATTTCTCTAATCAGGAGGGATTTAGAGAAATTCTGGGATCTTAATAGGAAAAGGAAGAATCAAGTGTCTCATCAGAAAATCTATGCCTTCAAATGGTATCGAGGAAATGAAATAAGATACACAGAGGACCTGGTGACAGACTGGTTTTTGGTTTGTTCTCTGTGGGTTTCAAGGGGGAAAAGAAAAATCATGAGGAAAAGAAATATTTTTAGTGTACAAAGGGAGATAAAATTAATGATTTCTCAAAATTGTGGTACATGAACAGAAGAGTGCACAGAACACAGAGGTAGAGCTAAGCAGAGTAGGCAATTAGATAACCCTCACACTTATTTGAACTGGACAATGGAGAGTTGTGCACACACAGAGAGAATTTAGTGTAGAAAAACATCTAATTCAACAGGGAAGGAGGAGCAGGAATTTGGATCACTGCCTATTCTCATGAAGTCAGCACACAAATCAATCATAGAGGCCCAAGTGATAAGTACATCAAGCTTCAGTATGCCTCGGTGACTTGATTACACAAATCAGTAACTCAGGAACTCCCTAGTAAAGAACCCTAAGAAATGACCAGTCTAAATTTGAATTGTGTTCCCAGACCTCTCAGCCTCTATGATATGATTGTTGAATTGTCTTTTAAGAACTTCTGATTAATTATTCCATTTTATTAAAAGCAGTAATTTTCCTTAATTGTAAGCTCAAAACTTCTCACAGGGTAATGAGAAAATTAAGACACCTGTGACAAAATAATTTATCTTGTGTGCAACCTTTATTCTTTCTTTAATCACAATAGGAAAATATACAATGTTAATCAAGTGATTTGTTAAAAGTTAATGTATCACTTTTCCAATTCTTTCTTTGATTTTGTGTACCTGCATGCCAAGAAAATGGGTATAAAAATAAAAATCAAGCCTGGGAATGGCAGAACAGCTGTTGAAACGATCCCATGGCTGTTATGATTAAGCTGTCTTCCATTTGTTATTTTTGTTGACTGATTGTTTGCCACCAGTGGGTTAACCCTGGAGTCATGGGCAAGTGTGGACTTTGCTCGAGGCACAGTTCCAAGCTTAATTGTTTCACACTTATCAACAAACACCTTATTACTGCAAAAATTTCCAAAGACACACATTTTAGAGAATGTTTTATTTGGAGATCTCTAGCATCTTTATTTTTCATTAAGGCATTTCTATTCCTCCTCAGTGGAAGGACATTAGGAAAACAGACAATTATCTGAGGCTACAGGATAAGTACAGATTAGACTAAGGCAAAATTCAAGCCTGTGCATACAGATACAGTAGAAACATTGATTGGTGAGTCAACGTAAGGGCCCCCAGGCTTTGGCTCATTGCCAGGGCCCCAGAGAAGATGAAGCACATTGACTGCTTTAAACCGTGGCTATATGGTCCATTAAGTGATCCTTAAGTGAGACCCTTTGGTCTCCAGATGTTTTCAAAGGAAAATGCAGAAAATTTTTTCAAAGCAAGGAGGTGTTGGCCTGGTGTCAGTGAGGACAGATGTGCTGCTTTTAGACCTTTAAGTTTATTTCTTCAGATTTTCTTGTTTAAGTGTAGCTGTTTGAATCCATGGGGGTTTTGATTATCATTTTGTAAAAGTCCATTACATTGGTTATGGGACATGGAGAGGAAGGCTAATTCATTGGCACGTATCCCCTGGGGTGCATAAGGACTCTAAAGTTCCAGCAAAGTAAATGTTATGAATATCCTGGCCTACAGAACAATTAGAAATACCAGAAATCTGAGAGCAAGCCACAGTGAGGATGGGTCACCCCCAGGATTGCTAGAAACAGAGGCATTTCTCAACTCTCCCACAAGGCTAGGGTTAGGGACAAACAGCTTCAGGGCAAAGAGCCCCATTTCATTTCAACCTCATTACAATCAAATCTTGGCCCAAGGAAAGAAATGAACCCTGGATTTTGTGTCTGGGTTTTGAGGCCTGGCCTTGTGCCAAACCTCACCTGAACATGACACGGATGAGAGAGCTGATGACTTGCCCACGAACCAAACTCTGGAGCCTTCTGCATCCCAAGGAGGCTTGGGAACCATTAGGCCAGGTCCTAGGGTGGGAGACCAATGACTAATAATTTAGGCTCAACTCTGAGAGATGGGAAAGTTCCCCCTCTTCAAAGGGAGCCCCTAATGAATGGCAGGGATGCCTAGCAGCCAAACCAAGGGAACACCAAGGTCTGAGGTCTGAGGTCTAAGGAGAAGAAAAGAGATACCGGGTGATGCTAATGAAAGAAGCGATTGCAGGTTAGGAATAGGGAGTAGGAATTTGTGGGGCATCAAGAAAGCAGAGGCACCAGCAAGAAGCATCTAAAATAAGGTAACTGCAAAGAAAACAAAGGCTTTGCGTAATAAACCAATGGTTCTTTCTCAGTCCATCACTTTGTCTTAAAAAAAAACAACAACCCAACAACTGTGTAACTAAACTTGAAACACTATACGGGGAATAACAATACTGAGGCCCATATATTGGGCTAATGATTAAAGTGGAGCTTGTGGGGAAGGGCTGCTAGGAAATAATATTTTTGGATTTTCAAAGGAAGCAGATATATTCAAGGATATAAATTATTTGCATGAGGTTTAGGGTTTCTTTCTTTTTGTTTTTAAAGAAATGAAGCATATTTCTGTTAAACACAGGCTAGATTATTTGGCTGAACTAAATGCTGCTTAGAACCTTGCTTTAATGTTACAATCTCTTTAAACTCTGGAATGGCTTAGCCAGTCCACATGCTTCTTGGGTCTTGAAAAGGGCATCCAATATCGAGGCCGTCAAAATTGTGTGATTCAGCCTCTGAGGTCAACCCTACTTGGCCTTACACCTTCTTCATCCCCTTTCCCATGAGACATGCAAAAACTGTCATGACCATCTTGGGTTTCACTTCAACCAGATCTTCTGGAAGAGCATATACTCTTGCCCCAATTTTTCGAGCCATTGAAATGGCATACCTAAAAATGAAATAAGAAATGGATTAAAAATTTAAGTGGCAAAATAGGAAGAGGTCACATTATTACAATTTTGTCTCATTATATCCTAGCTGCTCACTGAAAGATTTTGGAATGAAACTCCACAATGAAACTCTGGGTACTATGAAGATGAGATTAACTCTCTCCTGTCCATTTTTTAGATTTAGTCACCAGAAGCGTATACACCCTACTTATCCTTAAGTGGGGAAAATCTGTGACCCACATGTGTGAAAGTGGGTGATGAATCAGAACCCACTGACTGCCCCTTGGGCAGTCCTAAGCAAAGCTTTAGCTGTAATTGGTCCAAGTAAAATGGAGGGAAGGCACAGGAAGTGAGGAAAAGGAATGGTCTTTAAAAATGCCAAGAACTTCCTGTGACAAGGTCTTTCGCCTTCAAATTGACCTTGGAGGAGGAGCTCTGGCTGAGGACTGTTTCTATTAAGACTACCACATGAGTGAGTGAGAAAGGCTGACTCCTTTCCCTGGTCTATTCTGAGAGGTACTAGCCTCTGGAGGGTCCTCTTGTCTTGGAGGAGGCCTCGTGGCTAAAACCCTTGTTTTAATTGATCCCTAGGCCCTCCGGCTGGGGCTTCTGGAGCCCTGCCGGAGTAAAGCCAGGGCTTGAGCAAATAGTCTAGCTCATTAAGCTAGATTTCTTACCCTGCCCTCTTTCTCATTTCCCTATGTTCACTCTATATTTAAAAATAAATTGCTAAAAAATCATTTGGAATTAATTAATTCCTGGCAACCACACTCTGATAATTTTAACCCCTTACATTTTGGCCTTTACAGTACATTACCTAGCCCTTACTAGACTTCTGCCTTGGAACCAACTTAGTACTGATTCTAAAAGAGAAGGTAAGGGTTAAAAAAAAATGTCAAAAACTTAAACACAGAGCTCCAAAACCAGTATTGTTAGTCCCATATTCTGCTGGATCCCTCTGCTTGGCTACTTCTCTAGTGGAAGTGACTAGTAATAATGACCTGTATTAAGGTGATTGCAGGAAGGGGGACAGATTCATGAGATGTTGCAGTGACAAATCATGAAATTGGTATTGTGTTTTTTCTGTTACATGAAAGATCTATTCATAAAATTGCTTCTAGAGGGAAATATAGTCTAAATTTTAATTAATAAATTTAATTTAAATATATTTAAATTTTTAATTAACAGTAACACATCTTTCTCCTGGCTCCTAGGCATTATCTTGGGTTAGATCAGGAGGGTTGACATAATCAGTACTTGGCTACTCATAACTTATTAACTCTACACTTATGTGAGAAGGAATATTTCTAAGGGTATACTTTTAAGTTCTCTAAGTCACCCATTTTCCAGGTGATTTGAATTTGTAAATAAAAGATTTAAGTTCCTAAGGGGCATAAGGATGGAGCTTGGATACAGGTTTTCCCACTACCTGCTCCCATGGGAGAGGTTCATTTGTGAAACTGGTGTTTGATTCATTCAAGCTCTTTCAAAAGAGTTGCTGTGAGTAATGATTCTAAAACAAGTTTTATGAAATTTTAGACTAAATTGAGAGGAATCATGGCATTGTGGAGAGATGACTGACATCGGTGTCAGCAAGACAAAACTTCAAGTTCCACTTCCCAAATAGTTTGATGCTGGCAAGTCACATAATGTCCTAGCAGTCACAATAATTTACTTTTTTCTCTCTTCCTCCACTTTCCCCATCTCCTCTCTCTCCCCCTTGTCTCTCCCCTTTTCTCCTTTCTCCTTCTTTCTTTCTTCCTTCCTCTCTCCATTTCTCTCTCTGTCTCTGTCCATCTCTCTCTCTCTCTTTATCCCTTACTTTCTGTCTTATAATCCATACTGAAATCAGTTCCAAGGCAGAAGAGCCATAAGGACTAGGTCATGAGGATTAAGTGACTTGCTCAGTCACATAGTTACGAAATGTCTGAGGCGATATTTGAACTCAAGATCTCTCATCTCTTGGTCTGGTTCTCTATCCACTGAGCCACCTTGCTGTTCACCCAACAAATTTCTAAGAATATGAATTTTAAAAAAAGTTGATGATCCAACATTTTCAGAGGGAATTTCCTCACCTAGAAACTCTCACAATGGATGAAATCACAGGTTAAAAAAAATACTGAAATGTCAACTACCAGAACATTTGGGCTGACTTTTTCTTCTATGGTTCCTCTCCCCACCCCACCCCACCCAACCCCACCCCAAAATCTTGTTTTCATACTTGGCATTATTAAGTTTTTCTTCATCATTTAGATCATCTGTTTTTAAAAGATCATATTTAATGGATCCTGCTTGAATGGCATCAATGAGATCCAATACAGGCATACTTGTGCTGATCTTAGGGTCCTATAGAGAAAGAGAAAAAACAAACCAAACATATAAAGTCACTTCTACTCTATTTCAACAGAATTTCTGTTAGTCATAAGAAAATAGGTCATTCTTTCCAGTCAAATGTTTATGATCTCTATGCAGTTTAGTTTGTTTAGTTTAAGGTTTTAGCAGAATTTTATTCCTTCTTCAAAAGAGCTACTGCAGAATGACTATGATCTCAGGAAGGAGGGACAGAGAGATCTTGGGAAGCTCAAATGTATATAACAATTATTATCAACATCAAAGAAATAATGATATTAATGACACTCACTGGTAACAATAAGAATTCCTACTTTCAGCACGCCTTACTGTTTCCCAAGTTTTTACCTCTTACCAACACTGCCGGATAAGTATGAGGATAATTATCACTATGTTATAGGGGTGGAAACTGATTCCAAAAGATCAAGTGATTTGTCTGTAAGAACATGGTCAGACAGCATCAGAGCTGAGACTCAGACCTAGACTGCAGATTTTAAGTCTGACCCTCCTTTCACTCACTCTCAGAAGCCTGTGTAGTTTGAAAACACTTGGAAAGATGTCATTCACTTCCTTAAAGATAAAAGTACATCAGATGAAAGAAATAACCATCCTAAGTCTTAAACAACCACCAACTCTCCCCAAAAAAACAAGCCACCCTGTGATTTTATAATAAAAATGGATCAATCTATCAATCAACCACATTTTTATTGAGTACTGTTCTCAGGAAGATTAAGATGTAGTCCTTGCCTTTAGTCTACTTAAGGAGAAATAATTAAGACCATGCAATAATTTTTTTAAAAAAGCAATAAGTGCTAAGCTATGGAAGTGACTGCCAGTGATTTGGCTTTCAGAAAAAGGTTATATCAGAACAACTGGAAGAGACAGAGAGGAGTCTTCCTAGAGGAATTTGACCTTGAGGTGGGCTTTGGCTAGGGCCTGGAAAGCTCTGAAGGATGCTGGAGGAAGGCTAGGCTCAGGAGCAAAACAAGACCAAAGTCCTGGAATCCTTTGAAGATGAGCATGGCAGATTCACAGGATAATGAGGAAAAACCTTTGAAAAGGGTGGATGTGAGAGAGCACAAATGACTCGGATTACTCAAGACCCTGAGAGTCAGGCAGGAGGAGCCACATTATAATACTTAGACAGGAAAGAACCATAATGAAAATGGAGTTTCAGCAACATCAATATGGCAGCAATGGGCAAGTGCTTCTTATTCTCTGAGGGTGGATCAGAAACTTTTTCTTTTAACATATATAGGATAAGTGCAAATATCAATAATATGGAAATAGGTCTTGATCAATGACACATGTAATACTCAGTAGAATTGCATCAGCTACAGGAGGGGGTGAGGGGAAGGGGAGGAAAAGAACATGCATCTTGTAACCATGGAAAAATATTCTAAATTAACTAATTAAATAAAATTTTCTCAAAAAAAAAAGCATATATAGGCTAGCAAATAGGATAATCTGTCTGTAGGTATGTATTCTCAATATCACAGGTGATCCAGGAATCCCCAAGACAGAGAAAACAATGACTAAAATCAAATCAATCCTCTTACCTTTGCTTTGACCATTATTTAAAGTATCATAGTGAATTGATTTACTGGAATTTCTAAGCAGCAGCTAATTGGCTAGATTTGAATTTCACCCTAATTCCTCAATTGGATCTATTGATAGAGATGCTAACAAGCAGTGTAAAGACCATCCACAAGAGGGAGCAAGAGACTGCCTAGTCACATCAAGAGATGGTTAGGAGGTGGAGCGGTGGTGATGGGAAAAATACTAGATTTTGAATCAGAACCCTGGCTTTGAGTCTTGGATCAACTGGACACTAGTTATGTGATCTTAGGAAAATTATCTAACCTTTCTGAGCCTCGGCTTTCTCAAATGAAGGATGGGCATAAAAATACTTTCATTTCAGTTATGTCTGACTCTCTGCGACTCCATTTTTCTTGGCAAAGATACTGGAGTGGTTTGCCATTTCCCTCTCTGGTTCATTTTTACAGTTGAGGAATTGAGGCAAACAGGGTTAAATGACTCGCTCAGGGTCACTCTTGAAAGAGCTTTTTATTCTAGACTCATGTATAAGTAGGAAAATAATTAATGTATCACAAGTTTGAGTACATTTTATATTTATATATATGTATGTGTGTGTGTGTGAGAGAGGCTACTTGAGAATTAATTTATAAAAGAAGAGGTACGAAATTTAATAAAATATAATGCCCATTAACAAAAATAGGCTTGGTTGATGTAAAACAAAACCAAAAAACAAGCAAAACAACATAGGGGTCCTTTTAGGTATTAGGAAACTCACCATAGTAAAAAAAGTTTTAAAACAGACATCAGAAAAAATGAAAAAATTAAATTAAATTAAAACACATCAGGTCATTGAAGCTTGTCTAATTCTCTGTTACCCCATTTGGAGTTTTCTTGGCAAAGATAACAGAAGGGTAACAGCTAGTAAGTCTCTGAGATCACATTTGAACTCAGGTCTTCCTGTCTCCAGAATCAACACTTTATTCACTGCCACCTAGCTGCCCATTTAAAAGAAAATGCCACAGTATTTGAGGGTATTTTATAAAGTTATTAACAAATATAGTAGTAGTTAGAAAAAAGCAGCAGAATTCCAAAAAATAATAATACCATAAATATTAATAATAATAAAAAATAAAGAAGTTCATCAATTTCCATGGCATATTATAAGTGTCATAATAATAATGGGTCATTATAACACTAGGCTATTTCAAAGTCAACAAGAGAAGGTTTCAATATTTAACAAGCATGAAAGGATATTTTACAACCGATTGAGAAACCTCAACATTGGGAATTAGAATAGGCCTTTAACAAGCAATATGAGATTAAGAATTGTACCTTGAAACTAGAAATAGATGAGCTCTTCTCAGCTTCTTTCAACGTTTCATTCACCCAACTGACAATAATATCATCATAGACTTTTTGTCCTCCACCAATATCTTCAAGAATGCTCAGTGTATACCTGTCCCCCAAAAAGAAGCATGCCTTTTAAGGAAAGTATGTTATCACATAAGAATTCCATATGTTAATAAGCAGTCATGGTAATGATAGTATTTTTTCCCTCAAAATAATCTATTATAAAATAACAATTGTTGTTATACAGTAATTTCTATCATGTCTGACTTTACATGACTCTGTTTGGGGTTTTCCTGGCAAAGATATTAGTTTGCAATTTCTTTCACCACTTCATTTTACACATGAGGAAACTGAGGCAAATAAGGCTAAGTGACTATAATAATAATAATAATAATAATAATAAAATCTACATTATGGCCCAGGAGTAAATAAAGTATTTTCACCTTCATTATTTCATTTGATATTTACAAGTGGCATTACTATAGAAAGAAATTTAATTATACTCTTTCTGGCTAATTCTCAGAGTAATAAAGTCATATGTGAGGTAACAGAATCACATTGGGACATTATTGCTTCCTAAGACAATTTTATTTGATTATTATGTCATACAGTGCAAATTTCTTGGGTTCCCATCATATCTCTGGGAAAAGAAAAGGAGAGTAGGGAGACAGGAGAAGAAAGTATAGAAAGAAAAAGAAAGAATTCAGAGGAAGAGGGAATTGAATGAGAATATTCCAACCAGAACTGTTTATTTTATGTATAAGCAACAAATCCAAAATATGGCCAGTGACAAGAACAAAAATACAACTAAAGGCTAAAAGATCAGGATTACCAAAATAATTTGGCGGTGGGGGGAATTAAATAGTGTTACCCTAGAGAAGAAAAATAAGTACTAAAACATCCTCTAAAGTAAAAGAGTTTCAGAAGGAAAATGCTATAATCTCTGGGGCAGCTATAATCACTGTGACTGGATAAAGTGCTGGACCTGGAATCAAGATGAGTCATCTTCCTTGACGTAAATCTGGCCTCAGATACTTACTAGCTGTATGACCCTGGGTAAGTCACTTAACTCTGTTTGCCTCAGTTTCCTCATATGTCAAATGAGTTAGAGAAGTTGAAATGGCAAACCACTCCAATGTCTTTGCCAAGAAAAACCCAAAACAGGGTCATGAAGAATTGGGTATAACTAAAATGACTGATCAATAACAACAAGAATCTTTGGGACCAGAGACCTGTAACTAGAATAAACCAAACTCTTTTACATTCCGTTAAAAACAACAACTAGATTTAGCAAGTCACTTAACTCCAATTTGCCTAGCCCTTACCACTCTTGTTTTGGAATCAATATTTAGTATTGATTCTAGGACAGAAGGTAAGAGTTAAAAAAAGCAAACAAACAACTATGCTTATTCAGAAGTATCAATGATATTTCTTGAATTGAATGAGTAATTTAATATAGATTCCTGAAAATTCAATGGAAAACAAAGAATAAGCCCAACAGTAGCCTATGGAAAATAAGTTGCTTTCTAAAAGGCAATGTGTTCAGAAAAAAAGCAAAAAGTCAATTAATAATAATAAGACATTTAAAAGTTTGCAAATCACTTTTAAAATATTATTTCATTTGGTTCTTGAAACCACTCTGGGAGATAGATACTATTATTATCCCCACTTTAAAGATGAGGAAACTGAGGCAAATACATTAAGTGACTTGCACACAACTATAAAGTACATAAGCTAGATTTTAATTCAAGTCCTCCCAACACCAGTTCTAGTGCTCTCTCCATTCAGGAATAACATCAGAGAGAAAATTTCTCGGATAGACTGACTAACTATGCTTTAAACTTTAATGCACATGTAAAGGGCTTTAGAGCTAGATTTACAGTGTGAGCATGTCAACTTGAAATTGTTGTTTTTCTTGTGATTCATTCTTGACTTGAATGACCTAATTAAATGGGTTCAGAGGAGAGAAATCTGAGAGCATGAGTGGACTATATCAGTTTCACTGTCTAAGGTAGAAATAGGCTGGATTGAAAATAATGCTAAATTAATAAAAATTCTCTCCAATATGCCTTATGCCTAAAATGTAGAAAAATAGCATGTGTTTGTGTGTGTATATAAATATGTACACACACACATATATATATTAATTTTGTGACCCCAGGCAAGGCACTTAATCCCGTTTGCCTCAGTTTCCCCTTCTGTAAAATGAGCTGGAGAAGGAAATGGCAAACCACTCCAGTATCTTGACCAGGAAAATTCCAAATGGGGTCACTTATCCTTGGACACAACTGTACAAAACATAGCAAAGTCTCAAGGCTATATAAATGATGGGGTTGGACTCAATGGTTTCTGAGGTCTCTTCCAACCCTAGATCTATGATCCTATTTAGATTTGGCTCTCAAAAGTGATGTTTTATGTTACTGAAAGTGGAATCCTTTTGCCCAGTTAGGCCTCCCAGTTAGGTTAAATCATATTCTTAGTTCTTGAAATGATTTAGCTCTAAAAAAAAGTGATGAAGTAGCCGACTTATCGAATAATGAATACCTTCTCATTATCTGCCAAATTAAGGCCAGTGTCAACGTGCGGTTTCCTTCATTGAGGTCCTGTCCAGCAATGCCAACAAGAGAAAACTTGGCTTGGTTCTTCCCCAGTTCCACGGCATAGTTACAGTTCTCAAGCTGTTAATGATCAAGCAGGAAAATGATTATCATCTTTATATTATAATTTTTCAACCATTATGGTCTGTCTTAGTATCATTTCTAAGACAAGTGGCAAGAGCTTGGCAATGGGGGTTTGGTGATTTGCCCAGCATCACACATCTAGGAAGTATCTGAGGCCACATTTGAACCCAGGTCCTCCAGAGCCCAAGCCTGGTGCTCTATCCATGGTGCTACCTAGCTGCCTCCTCATCTTCATATTAGATGGCCATTATAAAGCACATGGAACAGGGGCAGCTTGGTGGCTGGATAGAAAGAGAGCCAGGCCTAGAGACTTGAGTTCAAATCTGGTCTCAGATACTTTCCAGCTGGGTGACTCTGGATGAATCACTTAACCCCCATTGCGTAGCCCTTACTGCTCTTCTACCTTAGAACCAATATATAGTAATGATTCTAAGATGGAAGAGAAAGATTTTCTTCAAAAATTTATTTAATTAATTTAGAATATTTTTCCATGGTTATAAGATTCTTCTTCTTTCTCTCCCCTACCCCCACCTCCCTCCTATAGTCAAAGCACAATTCCACTAGTTTTTACATATGTCATTGATCAAGAACTATTTCCATATTATTGATCATTACACTAGGGTGATCATTTACAATCTACATCCCCAATCATATCCCCATCAAACCATGTGATCAAGCAGTTGTTTTTCTTTTGTTTCTATTCCCACAATGGAAGATAAAGGCTTTTAAAATAAATAACTAAAGCACATGAAACTTAGAGAAGTATAATACTTTTTTCAAGGTAAAAACCTTCATTTTTTTTTCTTCCACTGTACTCTCCCCTAGACAGAACAAAGGTTAAAAAGGAGCCTAAGATCAGAATTTGCTAAGATTTTTCTTTAGTTTGAACCTGTAATGTCAAAAGGTGTGAAAAACTCTCTTCCTTGATGTAGGTGGAACCTCATCTCCAATGAATGAACTTGGAGAACTGTCTGAGGCATACAGATGTTAAGTGACTTGGCCATTGTCAAATGGGGTAGCGTCAGGGTTAAGACTTGAACCTAAGTCTTTTGACTCCGAGTTAGATTCTTTATCTACTAAATGCCATGTTGTGCCTATCTAGTTCAAGCCAAGAGGGGATCATTTGTGTTCAGATGAGCAGAAAATTATTATTTTCAAAGCTGCTTTTATATTTCTTGGACTAAGGCATGAGTATGATAAGCATTTCCTCTATGAATCTGATTCTATGGTGGAATGGGAACAAACATTTGAAATACAACTTGTGTCAAGGATCTTTCACATTTTCTTCCATTCATGGTACATCTGAACTACAAAACCATAGCATGAGTATTAATGCCATCTACTGCCTTGATATAGATTCAACCTTAATTAATTGTTCAATGGATCCCTCAAATGATTAAGTAATTGGCAGTTCGCGTGAACAATTTAAATTCCTCATTTAGTCCTATATCAGGCTGAAAAACTTACCTGAGGCTACACACTATATATACATGATGGAACTTTGGAGACTGGATGTTATCATGGAAATAATTTGTAGCTCTCTCTTTTTGTAAAGATATTTTCCCAATTACATGTAATAACAATTTTCAACCTACCTTTTCAGAAACCATAAGATCCAAATTTCTCCTTTTCTTCCTCCCCCCATCTAACAGATGTTAATTCATTTGATATATAAATATATATATTATCCTGCAGAATATACTTCCACATTAGTCATTGTTGAAAAGAATACTCATATAAAACTAAAATCCCCAAATAGAAACACAAATAAACGAATATGAAAAATAATATGCTTTGATCTGCATTCCAACTCCAATAGTCCAGTAGCAATTTTTATACTGCAGTGTTCCCACAGTGTTGACACTAGATCCATTCTCTGCCCAAGTTATCTTTTTTTTTTTTATCCCATTATCTGGCACAAAGAAAAGAATCGCTTTGGAAAGTTACAGGAAAGAAAGATCTGGGCAAGAGCTATAGGAACTGTAGGAGTATGGCACCACTAACTAATAATCTCAGCCAGAATTTTCACATTTCCACAATTTCACAAAGAGGTCCTTTTCTAAAATAGCAGGGTCTCTTTAAGAAAATATTGCCCTAGTTTCTGATCTCTGTGTCCTTGTGTAAACGTTACTCATTTGAGCTTGGCCTCCTGATAAAGTATTCATATAGTGCTCCTCGGCAAGGTCATTCCTTTACAACTCTACCACGATCTGGCGACGGTATCTGCCTACCTTCTTCATATTACCCCCCAGTTTAGGATATGGCGGTTTATTCACTCGATTCCAGTCAACAGGTACTTTAATTTTTTCATAGAGCTGGAAGATGACCAGGGAGTCTGACAAATCACTAAAAGAAGAAAAAATGGAGCTTTTGTTAACCAAATTGGACCATTACTATAACTATGTTTGTGCAGCATTTTAAGGCTAAAAAGCATTTTCTCATTTATCTCATGTAAATCTCATATAAGTAGCACATATTTTACAGAAAACACACCCATTTTCCTCATGAGGAAGCACATAGAAACCTAACTTGTAGATTGCCTTTTTTAAGATAGATTTCCTACGAATGAGTGAACTAGGCTCTATTATACACTGTACTACTGAGTATTATTTTTTTACCACAGAAAGGAGAGGAAGAAAAAGTATGGAAGAAAAATAAGAAGAAATATGATACATCTCCTAGAAGCTTTGGTTATGGATTCCAGTAGACTAATAGTGGGTCATGGTCTGACTCCAAATTCAGTTCTCCTTCCACTACAACCAATGGGTTGGAACAGTCCAGTGTGGTATAAATTGAGGTTATAGACAGGCCCAAAAGAAGACATATGGAAAGTATTCTACACTGGCTTTACTACTTGGACTACTAGAGTTGAGTACTAAAAGATCCCCCTTTTACATTGAAATCTAAACAGCTCAATTTTCCACAGAATTCCAAGTTTTTTTCCTTACACCAGCCCCAACAGACCCATGAATCCATAAATTCTGATGCTATCCTGTTGGTCTAAGGATGTCTGTCTTCAGAAAATGAGTTGAATATGGCTGTATTCTTCATGTATGTGCTTTTATTCCAGAGGAGTAAAATAACAGACAAAAAGCTGAATCTTAAGAAACAAATGGCCTTTGTGGTTTAAGGCAGGGAAAGCCATGCTTGGAGATAACTCTTTTTAGATGTCTCTAGATCAAGCTTCCATGCCTCCTTACCTGTACAAATGATTGACCCGAGGACTCACACCCAAGGAATTCATCCAGTTCCTAAATGTGCGCTCCTCCCTCGTCTCACCTAAAACAACAGAGGACAACCAGTTATTAAGCAGATGTGCAGAAGACATGTTATCCTTACAATCACAATAGACTGTATTTTAAACTGCAAGTGGAATGAGAGAGCAGCTGACCAGGGGGACTAACTAACTATGATGAGTCTTGATTCCAGCTGCTATCGTTCACAATTCCATTTAGTGAAATCTTTCTTCCACCCCCACCAATGCATGTGCCCAACACGGTGCTGGGCATAATGAAGAACACAAAAGACACCACAGTTCTTGCACTCAAGGACTAGTAGTCTAATCAGGGAGATAAGATGGCCACACAAAAAGAGAAAACAATATAAGACAGAATATAATTACTAAGTGACCAAATGTGTGGGACAGATAGCAAGTGCTATGGGAGGTGAGAGAGGGAAGAGACAGTGAGGGAAAGACTTCATGAAAGAATATACTTGAGCAAGGATTTGAATTACTCATGAGATCTGATAGTTTTTTTGTTTTTTTTTTTTAATTTGGTGGAGGGAGAGGTGGGTCCAGAAGGTAGAGAGGGGAAGAGTATGAAGAAAGGCAGGAGAGTAGAAATAAACACAGTGTCTGATTTAGCAGACATCTAGTGAAAACCTAATGTATGTAGGTAAGATCCTATGTTTAGATGGAGAGGGCTGGCCTGACTAGAACAGGGGAAGTGGGATAAGGTGATAAGCTTGGACTTCACACATCAGGCAAAAGGCTACCATCATAAATTCCTGTTGTTGGTACTTCACTTTTCAAGAAGACCAATGACATCAGGACTTGCCCATGAATTGGATTTAAGTGAGGTAGCAAAACAAAGCTTTCCTAAGCAGAAATAGATGGAGTAGTGGACAGAATGCCAGGTCTCATGAAGACATGAGTTTAAATCTGGCCTCAGACACTTACTAGTCATATGACCCTGGGCAAGTCATTTCACCCTCTTTGACTTGGTTTTCTCATCTGTAAATTGAGTTGGAGAAGGAAATGGCAAACTACTCTAGTATCTTGGCCAAGAAAATCCCAAATGGGGTTCTGAAGAGCCAAATGCAACTGAAACATTTGGACCACAAAAAGCTGACGAATGACATGAGTGAAAACAACTTTTTAGTGAAATGTTTAGTCTAGAAGTATTGTAGAGGATAAACTCAAAGTGGGGAGAGAGTGGGGATAAGGGTACCACACCAGTCTAAAGGTTACTGCAATTATCCATCTGTGAAGTGACTGAGGACTAGACTAGAGTATACTAGAAGTAGTAATGGTGATGAAAGAACAAGAGGAGGGTCATTTTGAATGATCTTCAAATAATCATCATAATCAAAAGGGCATTATGACATATTGAGTAAACAGATAAAGGGGGAAAGGAGTCAAAAGAAGTTCCAAGGCATTGAGGCAATGATGAATTTGCAAGGAGAAAGTATTTTTATGGGCTGTATGGTAATTTACTGTTGGAAATTTGATTATCTGTGGATAATGGGCTAGCCAGGTAGAAGTGACTTGTAAAGAAATGTGTGACTGAGGGTCCAATAATTTTGTGTAGTCTTAAAATAGCTCAGCTTTTGCTGAGCAGGAGACAAATGAAATTGTTACAGAATGGAGATTGAAACTATGATTATGTGCCGTAACAGTGATGGTGAACCTATGGAATGGGTGCCAAAGATGGCATGCAGAGCACTCTCTGTGGGTACACAGCTCGTCACCCTCAACCCCCCAGAGTTCATTACTAGTAAGGCACAGGGACTTGGGTGGAGCTGTTCCCTTCCCCCTCTCCACCATGCCTGACAACATTTTTTTCCGCATCAACTGCCCCTCTGCTTAGCAGCCTAGTGGGAGTGCTTCCTCACTCCCCTGTGTGGGGTAAGGGGTGAGGCATGATACTTGGTCTGGGAAGTGGGGCCCAGCACTTCATCTCTAAAAGGTTTGCCATCACTGTACCATAAGATATTAGAACAAAGGATCACTCACAAAGAACAAACTGTCTCCAGAGGTTTTCTGCTTTTGTAGATTAGTAACAATGCTCATAAACTTCCTATATTCATTTGAATTTTTTTTTCTACCTGATCAGTGGCATCAACTCAAAATAATTGAAAATATCCCTTAATTTTATTCATGCTGGATTTGTGGTCAAAGAAACTGAATTTGAAGCCTACTTATTAATTGCAATGTTGGACAAATCGTTAACCTCTTTGGGTCTCAGTTTCATCAATAAAATAAAAGGTTTGGATTAAATCACCTGTGGAGTTGCTTCCAAATGCATAATATGGTCCTGTAACCTATTAGAATACTAGAGCTTCCTAGCTGGGTGACTCTGGCCCAGTCACTTAACTCTGTTGCCTAGCCCTTACCACTGTTCTGCCTTAGAACCAATACAAAGGATTGATTCTAAGATGGAAGGTAAGGGATTTTTTTTTTTCAAAAAAGAATACTAGAGGACACATACTTGATATATATATACACACACACACATATATAATATACTAGAAAAGTAAGCTTTTTTGTCCTACCTGAAAGCATATCACTCTTTCAAGCATCCCTTTTAGAGATTTCATTATGACTCACTTGCCTCTGATAATGTTTTTATTACTAAAAATACTCAGCAGTATAGTAAACTGTTGCTGAATAGTTTCAGTCCTGCCTGACTCTTCATGCCCCAATTTGGAGTTTTCTTAGCAAATATACTACAATGGTTTGCCATTTCCTTCTCCAGCTAATTTTACAGATAAGGATCTGTGATAACAAGGTAAAGTGATTTGCCCAGGGTCTTACTAAATAAATAAAATAAAGTCTGAGTCTGGATTTGAACTCAGTCCTCCCTAACTCCAGGTCTGCTATATTACTTAGCTGTTCCTTCTAGTTTCTATTTAGGTAAGTGGCAAAAACACCTTGCCCCAGGCAAACAGCTGGGTGTTCAGTGGAAAGAGAATCAGGCCTGGATGTGGGAGGTCCTGGGTTCAAAACTGAATTCAGGTATTTCCTAGCTGTGTAATGTTGGGCAAGTCAACACCAAAATCTGGCCTTTACTGCCCTTCTCCCTTGAAACTCATATTTAGACTGAAAGCAAGGCTTAAAAAAAATCTTGTCCTAAGAAACTTACATTAAGTCCTTTAAGTATGTAAATTTTGCTTTAAAAAAATGCAAGTATTTACTTTATTTGATAATGAGACTGTCTGAAAGCATTTAATCCTGATAAAAATCCTAAAGCCAAAAGATGGGATAGAATAGTAGTACTTGATTACTCCTTCTTGGCTATAATTGACACAATTTATCTGTTTATTCTCTTCTTCTTTAAACCAAGAAATGGGAGTGACACATTTAAAAATGCACACCAATGTGTTATGTGTGCAATCAAGCTTTGAATTACAATCTGAATGGCTATCACCTGTGTTTGGATTCTCTCTAATCTTGATGCAACTTGTAATAGTTACCTTCAAGAGACCCCCAATCAATGTCTTGATTCTCTGGTTTATGTAGGGCAGGGTATCTATTAAAGAGATTGGCAATAAAAGCCAAGTTCAACTTTGGGTTCCCGCGGACAACATCCGTGGCGGTGACGAACTGCCGGCATCCCAGTCTTTCTGCTTGTTGCAACATACACTCTGCCCTCTGGATGTCATCCTTCTCCTGCATCAATGTAGACAGATCTCAAGTCTTGGTCAAAGTAATATAAGGCTTGAAGTATACAGGCATAATCTCAAAGTTAACACTAGGTTACCTAGAGCATTAATATTTTCCCATGGTGGATACTACAAAGTATCAGCATTTTATTTATAACTTTTATCTGCCTGAAATCAATACCCAGGATATAAACCGAAAAGAGATCTTAGAAGCTGACCTGGAGAACTGGAATTGCATCAAAAAGAATTATAGAGAGTACTGACCTTTAAAAAAAAACAACCCAAAACCATATAGATCTCCCAAGGTAATTCTCAAGTTCTTACAGTAATAGCTAGTATGTTATATGGCATATCAGATATTTTTTAAAGGATGCCTCTTTACTTAATTTTGGACAGGTTATGGAAAATTATGAAAAATATAAAAAATATTATATGTAATTATAATATACACATTAATATACTGATAAACTGGAAAAAAACACAAAACTATTAAATAATCAGAAAAACTATAACTTTAATTAAGGAGAGGGGTTCAGTGCTTTCCTCAAAGGCCTCTACACAGAGCCCTGAGACTCTGACCACTGACCCCTGGGAATGTCAACCACACTAGACTGAACAATTCCAAAGAGCCATGAAAATTGGGAGGCTTATATGCTCTTTTGGGAAACCGAGGGACAGGGAAACATGATTGACTGCCATTACCACGCTTATAAGGAAATGGGAGTGTTCAAGCTACACAGACAGGCTTGGGAAAGAAACCAAAGCCAGAGGCTAGAGTGTAATGGCTACAAGACCAGGTGTGGGTCTTCTTGGGAAAGGGTCTCTGATACAAGTCTGCCATCTCCACCTAAACCAGTATTATTATCATTTACTTTAAGGTCTGTTGTTCAGTGTGAGACTAGCTAAATCTGAAACTTCCCTCAAGGCTAGCTCTCACAGGAACAGGGATGAACTTGGGGTCTTCAGCTTACAAGCTAACCCTAAAACTTGGGGTTCTCTTAGATTCCACATCGACATTATAAAATAACATATAATAAACATAAAAATATTATATAATATATAAAATATATAATTCATTATGATATAATAATATATGAATATAATAAAAATAAATCTAAAATATATACATTGTATATTATAAAATCATAACACATAAAATATATAAGTATATGAAAGAATGATATATAATTACATAAATATAAAATTATATTAAGGATATAAAATAGAAGCCTTAAAAAGCTTATAAGATTCTTAAAATAATCATCAAAAATTCTATAAATATCTATAAAGTCCACTAACCAGAATTCCTCTTCACTTCAAGATTTTAATATATAGTATATAATATAGTAGTAACAAGAGTTAGCCTTATAAGCATTTTGAAAGTCTGCAAAGAACATCTCATTGTCTCATTTAATCCTCATAACAACATTGTGAGGGAGATGGAGATAGAAACCTGAGGCTCAGAGACAAAGGGACTTGTCCAAGGTTATAAGGCTACTAAGTTTTGTAGTTAAGAATTAGAACTCAGGCTTTTCTGTCTCTAAGCCTTTAGTTCTTTCCATGATATTGCACTGCCTCTTAGGGTACACTGGGAATTACCTAAATGTTTTCTTACTCGTCAGTTACCAGCTCTTAGCACAGTGTCTGGCACTTAGTAGTACTTAATAAATATTTATTACTTGATCAATTCTTTAACTTTCATATCTTCTTTTTTTAAGAGTAAAAGGTCACTAAAACTGACCCCATTCACTTAGACCCAGAAAAAAGAATGGCCTCCTTTGAACTTCAAGGTCATACATTGGTTGAGTAAGTTTATATATATAAAAATATGTCCATTCTTACCCTTATTCCCGACATGTCAATAGTAATAGCCGGAATACCTTCTTCATCTCCCTTTGGAGCCACCTGCTCAAGCAGGTGGAAATAAGCTTTTGAGTCCTGCAAGAAATCAAGAAATTACCATTTTAAATTAATGCAGTCAACTTACAGGGGTGCTGTGACAGTGTTTCTCAATAGCAAGCATGCTTTATTTCTGATTCAACATTCAAGACTAGAATTCATTAACAAAGCTAGAAGCATTTTGCGAATTTACAGTTTATGCCTTGTGGTTTACCATATCATTTCACTTCATTTTCTAATCAAAAGTAATTTTAAAAATTAAATTACAAGCAAAAAGAGAAAAATATGCTAATTTTGCTACCTTTTAAGAGGATACAATCATTTTACATGTTTTAAATTGTATGCATGAAAAGTATATACCTTTAAAATGCTGTAGAAGTCAGTCAGCTAAGGGTTAAACAAAAGGCATGACAGGAGGAAGCGGAAGAGTTCAAAGAAACATTAAATGGACAGTAAGCAAAAGAGAAGAAAGTCAGAGACAGAATTTGAAGCAATCACCAAGTATTCTTTAGGGCAGAGGGGAAGGGTTAAAAAGAACATATGCACTAAATTCTTAACTAGACCTTTGGAACTCACAAATCCAGAAATAAAAGCCAAATTTAAGTCTATCTCATGGAATAGTAAGTTTCCACTTAGAGGCTGTGTTTCCACCATCTCCAACATTCTGGAAAATGTCTCATCCAGAAGAAGAATTCCAAGTCCAATCTTTTGAAAGTATTTTCTTATTTTTACACGTGGAAATAGATGAGAGATGATAAAGGGGTAGGGAGGTAATTTATATAGATTCTCTAAAAGCAGCTTATGTGATCTTAATTCAAAGGAACAAAATTGGAGGTAGAGATATTGTTCACTAGTTGTTCAATGAGAAAGACAATATAGTCTTAGTTGTTGCTCCTATTAATCTACACTGGGGAAAAGTGATTTTTCGATCTCTGTCTCATCATCAGGCTCAAACTCAATACTCTTCTGCCTGACCAGTTGACACAGTCCCTTTGGAGGCACTATGCAAGGAGTTCAGATTTAAAGGATAATAAAAGCCAACCCCTAAAACCAGAGCTCAGTTCTATTATATGCCATAATGTCACTTGCTACTTCAGGCTTTTTTGGAATGCCAGGAAAAAGGAGAAACATCCAGATGCCTTATAGACCATCTAGGATCTAGTGGGAATTGTCCAACTGGAATGACTGCTCTCTCCATAAATGATTTAAGGATGTGTCACATTTTATGTGGCCATTCAAAAGAGACATTTGCGCCAATATAGCATTATTACTGTACTTTTCTCATTCTTATTCCAGATAAGAATTTCCCAAACTCTCAAATGACTACAAGTCTGGAAGAACACGATTCTACTGAATAGAAACGAGCTTGATTTGTGTATGGGAATAGCTTTAAAGCATTCAAGTATCTTAATTTTGATTGAGAAAAGATAACAATTTGCAAATTCCTCATGGCAACTGTAGCTACATGCGATTGTTTATTTGTTTCAGTTGTCTGACACTTCAAGACTTCTTTTGAGATGTTCTTGGCAGAGAAGCCAGAGTGATTTACTATTTTCTTCTCCAACTCATTTTACAGATGAGGAAACTGAGGCTAAGAGGATTAAGTGACTTGCCCATGGTGACACAGCTAGTTAAGTGTCTGAGGCTGAATTAGAACTCCTAAAGATGAGTCTTCCTGTCTGCAAGTCTAGCACTTTATCCACTGCACCACCTAGCTGTCCAAACTGGACTCTTGGTTCAAACCTACCTAATCAAGATTGGTGGAGTCAATTAGTATAGTGAATAAGGTTGGATAATAATAGCTAACATTTTCATAGCACTTTAATAAGGTTTTCAAAGTGCTTCACATGTCAACTGACTTGATCCTCACAGTTCTGTAAGTGCTATTATTATTTTTTAAAACCCTTTGATTCTATCTTAGTAGCAACTCTAAGACAGGGGAAAGGGCTAGGCAATTGGGGTTAAGTGACTTACTCAAGATCACATAGCCAGGAAATGTCTGAGCCCACATTTGAACATAGGTCTTCCTGTCTCTATGAATGGTTCTCAATCCACTGAGCCACCTACCTGTCTCTCACAAGTGATATTATTATCCCTATTTTACAGATGAGGAAACTGACATGCAGAAAGGTGAAATGACTTGCCCAGGGTCACACAGTCATTTAGTGACTGAGGCCAGATTTAAACTCAGGTCTTCCTGACTCCAAGTCCTGTGCTCTATTTATTGCATGTACCATATAATTTTCTTCCGCTAGTTTAGGCAGGGAAATGAGTTTGAGGGTACTTGTAGGTATAATTAGGATTTCAGAAACTTCCTATAAGGAAGCACCACTGGAATTAGTATCCTCATAGGGAGACCAGAAAAAGAAGTAATGTAAAGAATCATAGAGTCATCTACCAGTCATCTAGGTCACAGCACACTTTAAATGTGGATGCTTTTTTGGAACTCCTAAATCACAGAATCCCAAGGATGGAAGTTGTCTTATGGGGTCTCATAATTTACTCTTTGTTTCTGTGTATCAGGTTAACCCTCAAACTATCATCTCTCTATGATGTTCATGGTCTCCAACTACCTATTGGGCAAGAGACAACTGCTTTCCTACTAACGCAATCAAGTAATATTTATTATTACAATGAGAAATTACTTCCTGCTGGCTAGCCAAAATTTTCTTCACTACAATTTCTGCCTTTTCCTTCATCTTGGAAAAAACAAACAGTCATTGTCTCTCACTAATGTATCTTTTTTCTATAAGTTTAAATATTACCAATTAGGTCACATCTAGCCTTCTCTTTTGGGTATCTGGCACTAATAAGCTGTTGAGGTTTTAATATAGAATTTAATTTTCCACAAATTTTTGGAGGAAGTCTTATCCAGGAAAAGAATTCTCAGAATTACTATTTGACATTCAAAAATCTTTTCCACATGTAGAAAATAAGCAATTTTTTTGCCAAATTAATTCACTTTAAAAGAAGCTTTTAAATTATTCAAAGAAAAGTGAGTTTTGTTCATTTTTTTTAAGCCATACCTTCCATCTTTGAATTGATACTAAGGATTGGTTCTAAAGAAGAGGAGTGTTAAGGGCTGGGCAATGGGGGTAAGTGACTTTGCCCAGGGTCACACAGATAGGAAGTGTCTGAGGCCAAATTTGAACTCAGAACCTTCCATATCCAGGCTTAGCTCTCTATTCACTGAGCCATCTAGGTGTCCCATGTTAATTTTTTTTTTTAAGGAAAGTGGTCACCACTGATAAAATTAGAAAGACGTCGGTCAATATCCATAGCATAATCTGCACCTGAGAAAACTGACATTTGGTCTCCTTTCCCTTTATCCTCCCTCTTACTCTCATCTTCCCCACTGAATTCTAAGTGAAGAAGCTAAAATTTTCATAATATGAATAACATGGGCACTAGAGCTTCAGAGATGACTTCTCAGACTTGGGAGTAAGAATTTTAACAACTACGCGCAAAGTCTCTATAAGACCAAGTGTTCTTAAGAATGAATCTACGTTAAAAAAATTGATCTTTAATTTTAATAACCTCTAAACAAAATTTATAATTTCCTTCAATTATTAAAAAAAATTATTCTAAGGGGTCCATATGCTTCACCAGATGGCCACAGAGGTCCATGACACACAGGATGGAATTTCAGTAAGCCCTGACACCTATTCTAACCTTCCAATACAGTCACTAGTAAAAATAAATCAAACTGTATTCCTCCTACCTTGATATCATTGCTGAAGTTGTTGATTTTATTGCAGCCTGAATTTTCCAGATGATAGTTTGCCCATCTCAGCAATAAGTCCTCAGGGGAAAGTTTCATCAAGTCCTCCAGACTTTCACCTTCCCTCAAAAGAGCAATCAGAGCTAGACAAGAGCAAAAGAAAAGTGGAAAAAATTTAAATCCTAGGTACAAAGAGAGAGAGAGAGAGAGAGAGAGAGAGAGAGAGAGAGAGAGAGAGAGAGAGAGAGAGAGAGAGAGAGAGAGAGAGAATATGGGGACTGGTCCTGTCTTCCATCAATATACTCTATGGAATTAATCTGAAGACGTCATTAACCTCTTGGGTTTACCATTGGCAAAATGAGGCAGTTGGGGGGGGGGGAGTTTTCTAAGGTTTCTTTCAGTTCTAACATTCTAATTCTATGACTTGTCCACAGGTTTTGTTTGGTTTTAAGGAAAACTCCTATGGTCGTATCATATTGAGTAGACAAATTTCCTTCTTTTGCATTGTAAACTCTGAAGAAGTCATTAATAATCCCTTAACCTCTTGGGTTTATCATTGGTAAAATGAGGCAGTTGAAAAAAAGTTTTCTAAGGTCTCTTCCAGTTCTAACATTCTAATTCTATAATTTGTTCATAAGTTTTGTTTGGTTTTAAGGAAAACTCCTATGGTAGGTATCACATTAATTAACCAAATATCTATTGTTTTTTTCATAGTAAAACCCTTAAAAAGGAGATTGAAGAAGGAAGAAGGCAGGCTAAAAGCTCTTTGGAACAATAGTGGAAGATTTTAATTAGGTCTAACAACAAGGCCTCAGTTCTTACTATCCAATAATCACATCTCAGTTAAATTCCCTGCGTCCTTCCAAAGAAATGGAAGGAAAGCATTATGATGTTATCCATTATACCCTAATTTCAAATGAAACAACTAAGGCTGCAAAGAAATTAAATGGGCTACTCAGGATCACAGAGGCACAACTAGAAATATCACCTAGATGAACTCAAAATCCACTTTGTATTCACTAGACCATATTTCCTGATATGAAAATCAATTTGTTAATAATGGCAGCATAACAGTTCTCTCTTCCATTTTCAAAGACATTTTAGAGTTCAAATACTTACTTGCATAATTATAGCATCTCAGAAATGTAACCTATCCCTTCTCTTTCTCTCAGCTTCCAGAGGAAAAGGTTTTGTTCAGAGCGAACTTAAGTTGAAACCTTGCCATTTTCAAGCCAATATTTTTTTTGACACTGGTTCTAAGATCTATTTTTGTTCTCCTCCTTTTCAAACATTAATTATGATGAAGTATCACAAGAATATTATATATATGTATATATATACAGAAGAACTGAGATCACATATATAAAGTTATTTTGTTGATCAGTCATTTTTCAGGCAGAGTTGACTCTTTGTTGCCCCTATTTGTTTTTTTTTTGACAAAGATTATGGAGTTGTTTACCGTTTCCTTCTCCAGCTAATTTTACAAATGAGGAAACTGAGGTAAACAGGGCTAAGTGACTTTGCTAAGTAAGGGTTGGAGGCTGGATTTGAACTCAGGAAGATAGGCATTACTGACTTTAGGCTATCTCTCTAGCCATTCTATTTACTAAGCCACATAGCTGCCCCTAAGCTCTCTATCCTTACTTATAACTACTATAGATTAAGATATGTAAAAGATACCCTAGAACATCCCTCAGAATTGACAAGATATTTATTAAGACAGAGTTGACATATCTGGTTATGCATCTATCCAACAAAAGTTATGTTTTCATGCTAGTCATATTTGTATATAAAATAAAGGTTCTAGAATGTTAGAGCTGGAAGTATTAGCAATCATTTAATCTTGCTCCTTTATTTTACAAGATAAGAAAAATGAGGCCCACAGAGATGAAATGACTTGTTCAAGATCTCACAGCTAATTCAATGGCAAAGCCAAGAGTGGAATCCACATTTTTGGATGCCCAGTCCAGTGGACTTTCCATGATATCATGGTGTTTTGTGAGACTTAGCAATACTGTTAAGATAGTGTAAGCCTGGGATGCCATTATTTTGGATACACATGGAAAGTGTGTATTATGGCAGGTATTTAAAAATGTATGGAATAAGCTTAGCAGATTATTACTTTCTTGGAAATTTTAGATCCATCAGGTGACCTCTGTACTCTGCTTAACACATGAAATTTCGCTAAGAAAAGGAAATGATATAGTTATTGAAATATCTGAAGCTGCATTTTTAGACAGAGACTATTTTGTACAAATTCAAGCACAAAGTAACCTACTATATTTAATTATCTAGATCCAAAATGAGCGATCAGAGGAAAGCTTTTTGAGGTTGGAGTCCCAGACAGCTAAAGTAAGTTACATGTTCCATTTAAACAGGCATTATCAGTCTGTGGTATTTAGAAGCTTTCACTTTCATATTTTAAGAAGTCTGATTACTGTGGGAAAGAAGAAAAATGATGAAATGTTGAATTCCATCTACTGTGTCAGGCAGAGAGCCCGGCATTAATTTATGTGCACTTTATTAAAATCTTTTTTTTTTTAAACCTTTACCTTCCATCTTAGAATCAATACTGTGTATTGGTTCTAAGGCAGAAGAATTTGGTAAGGGCTAGGCAATGGGGGTGAAGTGACTTACCCAGGGTCACACAGCTAGGAGGTGTCTGAGGCCAGATTTGAACCCAGGATCTCCCATCTCTAGGCCTGACTCTCACTCCACTGAGTTACCCAGCTGTCCCCTTTTCAAATCTTTTTGAACAGTTGATGCCTGGCTGTTCCTCATGCCATTCTTTACTTCATTAAAATATATGCATTAATAGGAGGCTATCCCATTTGTACCTTCATTCCTGCTGAGTTCAATGTCGGCAAACAATCCAATTTTGATGACTTGCCACAAAAGGCCCAAGACCAGATAAGGTTTTCCCTCTTTCAAATCCTCAGCTCCTATATTAACCACATGGCACCCAATGGCTGAAGCAGAGTTCAGAGCCAGGTTCAAATTCTCCTGAAGAGGGAAAAAAAAATGACAGAAGATGCTGATAAAAATCAGGTGGTGATTAATGGCAACAACAAGAACAACAGCAACCTGGCAGTCACCATTAATATCTAATTTCTTTGAAGACCTTACAGAGAAAATTTTAAAGGCTCTATCTGAGAGTATCCTAACACCTCTGAGAAAAAGTAGTGCTAAATAACAGAATGAGAAAAACAACAAAAAAAGAAGAGTTTAAGAAAGAAGACCCAATGGCTAGCCTGATGGCTATATTCTACAAAAAACAAAAGTGTAGTGCCCATTTTAGTAATGATTCTTACGTTTCCCATCCTGCTTTGAGATGGAGGCAGCACACTAGACCCCCGTACTGAGAAATGCACAGCATTATAAGATTCAAGGAGACTACCCATTGTCTTGTCATTGCCTATGCTCTATAACACAACAGTTGGTGTAAGAAAGGTCATAAAAGAAAGAGGCAATAGCTTTCTTGGCATGGAGAATATTGTGGGAAGAGAATAATAACCAACATTCAAATTTCTGGAAGAGCTATGGCTGCTGTTATTATGACAATATTTACTGAGTACCCACAATATATTTCTAGATAACTTAGAAAAATATTCATATAAGTTATATACTCTATCCTGATATATCCTGATGACCACACAATTTATTTCTACAATATGTAGAGGGCTTAAAATGTGCCAACTAACCTATATCCAGTGATCTCTACAGGACCATTTGAAAGCAAAGAGAAAAAGATGGGGGGATCATAGAAGGAAATGACTTATAAGGCAGGCAAAAATTTTAAGATTCCACAGTTATGATAAGAAAATAAGAGCTATACAACACTGGGCAAGTCACTTAACCTTGATCCTCAATTTCCTCATCAATAAAATGGGATGGAATAGCACCTATATCATAGGTAGATGAGGATCAACTGAAATACTGAATATAAAGTTCTTTGTGAACCTTAAAGTACAAATTAAATGCTAGTCATTATTATTATTCTCTTATTAATAATGTTTGAGGCAGGATTTGAACCAGGTCTTCCTGACTTTTCCATCATTCCATATTCTATGATGCTTTTTCTTTTTTTATTCAATTTTTCATTTAAATTTTATTTTTATTAAGATCTACTTTTTCTTCATCTGATCTCTTTGCCCTCTCCAAATGAGAAAGAAAACAAGAAAAATAAAACCTCAATTATAAACATGTATGAGCAAGCTAAACAAATTCCTACATTGGGCATGTAAAAAAAAGAATGTTTCAATCTGCACTTAGTCCATCATCTACTCAGAAAATGAGTAATAAGAACTCTAGAATTGTGTTTAGAAACTATATTGATCCAAATTCTCAAGTCTTCCAAGATTTTGTCTTTATAATATTGTCATTGTGTAGACTGTTCTGGTTGTACTCACTTTACTCTTATCAGTTCATACAAGTTTTACCTAATTTCTTTGAAATCCCACCACACATACAGACAAGACAGATGGACAGATGGACAGACAGACAGGCACACACACACACACACACAACTGCTTAAACTCAAACAGGAATCAACGAATAAATACAATATGTTGCAGATTAACTAGTCAGTGATGTATGTTCTTAACCAAGTGGATTCAATTATTGTATAGAAGTGGAATGCAAAGCACAAAGGCAATTTAATAGTTCTGAAAGCACTTACTCTGGTTAGTGCTCTAGTTAATCAAAGTAATTGAATGCTAAAAGTAGGTTATATTTATCACACTGCTACAGCCAGTAATGTAGTATGCCACAGTGAAGGCTGCCAGAACACTTCCCGTTTTCTGCCCCTTCATTTCTTAGAAAGGCTTATCTTTTCAGCTACAATGGCATGTTTTTGGAATGGGCTCAAAGATAACTCTTAGGGGAAGTTTGAGGTAAAATTTAAACTACTGAGAATTTTCCTCATCAATAAATCTTCCTTCCCTCACTTCCAATTTCATCATCATCATTATTATAGTACACAACAAAACAGAAATATTTCTCTTAATTTCCATCTGCCTACTCAAAAATCATAGGCTTTGAATCCTTGTTTAGTCCTCCTTTTGGTCCAGTTTCTGGGAAATATTGTACTAAATCAAAAGCAGAGCTAATTTTATATTCTGCCACATACTGATTTCCAGTAGCTTTGCACAGGGACATAGATTGATTTTGTGGCTGTGATGTTCATCTCTCCCTAAATCTATTCCTGTAACTCAGATGAAATAGAAAAAAAGCATTTTTCCATACCTGGATGGTGAATGGGGTAAGTTTCTTTTTGTTGATCGTTCTTTCGTCAATTGTATCTGGCACTGATAGGTTGATCATTTTACTAAAATGAAGACAGTGAGTAAGTTGGTTCCTGGCCAGCAAGGTCTAACAATACCGATTTAAAAAAAAAACATATTCTAACATCACTAAGCAAACAAAGAAACATAATATCTAGGCACCTGGGTGGGGTGCAATGGATAGACAAGTGACCCTGTAGTCAGGAAGACCTTAGACCAGTGATGGCGAACCTTTTAGAGATGGAATGCTGGGCCGCACCCTCACTCCATTCTCACCCCATCCCCCCAGACCAAGTGCCATGCCTGCTTCCCCTTACCCCCCAGTGCCTGGTGCCCTCCCTTACCCCACACAAGGGAGGGAGGAAGCACCCTCATTGGGCTGCTGGATAGAGAGGCAGGTGAAGTGAGGAAAGTCCTCAGCTGCATAGAGAGGGGGAGGGGAGTGGCCCAAGTATTCTGCTCTTTTCCAGCTCTATTGCCAGTGAGCTGCCTACCTTAACCCTGTGTGCTCCCTTTGGCTGCTGGGCAGAGGGTGGGGGATGTGAAAAAATGTCAGGCAAGGTGGAGAGGGGGAGGGGAACAGCTCCACCTGAGTCCCTCTGTCTTTCTAGTAATGAAATGGGGGAGGGGTGCAGCTGAGTGCCCACAGAGAGAGCTCTATATGCCATCTTTAGCATCCATGCCATAGGTTTGCCATCACTGCTGTAGATAGCTCCTAGCTGTGTGACCCAGAGAAAGTTATTTCATCTCATTTTCCTCAATTATAAAATGGGAATAATAATAGTACTTACCTCACAGGGTTGTTGTGAGGATCGAAAGAGATACTATTTGTAAAGTGCTAGCACAATATCTAGAATATAGTAGGTGCTCTATAAATGATTGTTCCTTTCTTCCTTCCTAGTCTGTGCTGCCCAGAATTTAAATGTGAAATCAAAGAGGGTTATCTCAATTTAAGTGAACCCGGAATAGGTGTTAGGCTTTGTAAACCTGAAGGAGGATAACTGAATATGTCAGCATCTTTGGACATGGAATGAGGAAACAAATGCATTTTGTGTATACACACATGCACATGTGTATACACACACACATACTCACTCATGTGTGCTTGGACCTCTGAATTTTCTTAGCACATCAGCAAATGCTGAGGATGCCCAAGGCAGATCTTACACTTCTTCATTTGCTCAGTCATTTTTTTTAAATCAGTCAATTCTTCATAAAGAAAGCCAGTAAAGAGAATTACTCTATCAGTTTTCAGTCTAGAAAAGGGAACCCGCTTCTCTCATGTGTAGGTCAAAAGAGGAGCATTAATGCTTCATGAGGAAAGTAATGGAAGGATTTAAGCATTCTCCAAGAACTACACACTGAGCAGGCAGTGCCTAGCCTTCTTTAATGGAATTGCCAAGTTCTATTTTGGTTGTCTGGGTCAAACTCTGTATACCAAGTTAAATAAATTTCTTTAATATCCTTGGTCTTGTATTTATTATTCTATTTCTATCCTATCCTAATCTGTTCTGCTCTACCATATACAGTATAGCATATTTTATTATACTATGTTATATTGTTATGTTATATTATATATTATATTATATAGAGGCAGCTGTGGTTAAGAGCACTGATTGGAGTCAAGAAGACCCGAGTTCAAATTTGACCTCAGGTGCTTCCTAGCCGTGTGACCCTGGACAAATCCTATCTCTTTGCCTTACCCTTGCCCTTCTGCTTAGGGTTGTTACAGAAAGTAAGGGTTTAAAAAAAAGGAAAAATAGAAAGAAAAATTGAAGTAAGACTGTGGTAGTTCTTGAATACTGTAGTAAGGGATTTTGCAAGCTGACAGCTTGCAAACCAACATTCCACACAGAACTCTCAAGAGCAGGGGAACTAAACACATAGGCAGTTGCTAGACACAGTTGGTGAACTCTGGAAAGAGGGATAGGCTGCTGTTTTCCTCTAGCAGTCAGGAAAGCCCAGAGGGTTTCTGTTTGGTATTTTCTGGGGTGGACCCAGAAAGTCAGTGATTCCCTCTTCTTTGGCTTTCTTGATATTTTGCCTGTTCCTGCCTGCTGTTGCTACAGAGAAAAGGATTTCAACAATGCTGGTGACTTACTTCTGGAATTACTGCTTGAATCAAAGAGGACTCCTGTGTTGTGAGATTCTTTGGCCCTGGCCCTGTTCCTACCAAAACCCCTAAACTTAATTACTAATTTAAGAATTTCATTTAGAACAATTATAGTAGGTATAAAGGTTTTAATCTCTGTTTGGGTTAAGAATTAGCTATTCCTTAATTCCTTTTTCCCCTTCCCCCTTTAGATAAACAAATATGTTAATTTTTACATATCTATTTAGTTTTGAACCCTTATTTATCCCTTACTAAACTCTCCCTATTACAATACTGATCTAAAAATTCTAGAATTAGATCTTGATTCTAGAGGTAAGTCATTGAATGAGTCTAACCAGGAAAAGTGACATGGTCAAAGTGATATTTTAAGAAAGAGAATCTGGTGGTAATCCCCAAAGACAAGGAGAGATGGAAGACAGGGAGATTAGTTGGAATATTATTGAAAGGATACCTATATGAAATGATAACAGGCTTGAGCTTATGTTCCAACAAAATGTAGCTCTCATTTTACTTATGAGGATACTAAAGCCCAGAGAAGGTAAGAAATCTGTCCAAGGTCAAAGGGAGAGTGTCAGAGGAGGGATTCAATCCCATGTCCTTTGACTCTATATTCAAAGTTTATTCCAATGCACCACTCTGGATAGGACTGCAAATGTCTACACTAAGGTTGTGTGACCATGGGATTCTTGCATAGGGAGAGAAGCTAACATAGATAATACTCTCTAAGGCTTCATCCAACTCTAAGTTTCCATAGTCACTGATCTATGATAGAACAATAAGAAGGAGAAGAAATAAAAAGATGTGTAAAACAAAGGAAGAATCACAGAACTTGATAATTGGTGGACTGGATATGGAAGTCAAAAAGACAGGGTCAAAGAAATGATTGGGCTTTGATCCCGGGCATCTGGGAAATAGAAATCAGCCTGCCAAGAAGGAGCGCTGGATTGAAGCCAGGGTCAGGGGAAGGGTGAAGATAAATTCAGTTTTAGATGTTTCATTTAAGATGATAGCCAAACAAATGAAAATGTCCTTAATGAATATGTGATATTAAGTTAAAATAAAACATATAGAATGTGTTTCTAAGGGATACGATCATAATGCTGACATCCCATATAACAAATAGGTTTAGATCAACTTCACTTTGGATAAATTCATTTTGTGGATTCATTTTCATACATTGATTAAAATAGTAGTGACATGATTTGAAAACTTCAGACACCATATTGGACACTTGAAGTTTGCTTACAAAACATAATCTTCTGTATCTATAAAAATATTTTCAAATACTTGTTTTTAAAAAGCAAAAAATATTCTTTTGATTGGATGAGGTTCTTGAAAATTTTTCTATCAGCAACAAATTATAATAAACTACAGACAAAGATACCTTTTAAAATATTTTCTGTTTTAGAATTGATACTAAATATTAGTTCCAAGGCAGAAGAGAGGTAAGGGCTAGGCAATTGGGGTTAAGCCATTTGTTCAGAGTCACACAGCTCATTAAGTATCTGAAGCTACATTTGAACTCAGGATCTCCCATCTTTAGGCTTGGTGCTTTATCCATGAGCTAACTGACTACCCCAAGGCTACCATTTTTATAGAAAGACCTACATAGTTTTATATGAACACAGATACTCTCTCCCACACATAACCCAAAGCAATCTTGACAGCTTTATATCATTTGGGCTTTTAGCTCTATTCCCAACTCTTTTCCTAAAGCACTAATGAGGCCAAACCAGGAAAGGATTTTAATGAAAATTTCTCTGCCTCTTGGACATGCTCGACACAGTAGAGACCTCCACAGCTACTTCAACCCCACCAAGGAAGAATACGAGGGATAGAGCAGTCGTAGAGATATGGCTGCAGGACCAGATGAATGGGAATAGGCAAAAGTAGACTCTCATACTTGATGGCAGTGATCTCAGTCTGTACTACATGGCAGAGGTGCTGGTTGGTGGGGAGAGTCTGCAAGATTGCTTTATCCTTTCTCTTCTTCAACTCTAATTGTCCCCCTAAATTTAAATTTAAAATTGAATTTACACGGAGGCTCAGAGTCTTATTAGAACTTAGCTATACCAATAAGCCCTAGAGAAACTAGACTACAGCTAGACTACTGTCTTGTAACGGCAGTAATAACAACTCTAACAAAGACTTGCCAAGCAGCATGCCAGGCAAATGGTCAATTGTGTGCTAGGACAAACTTCCCATGCTTACTTTCTCTCGAGTTGCTCGATTAATTTGTTCCCCTAAATGCACTTAGGTATTATATATCCATGTAATACAAAGCAAAAATCCCATTTTAGCCACAAAGTTGAGTTCTTTAACTCTAATGACAAGGTTAAGAATGCAATATTCAAGGGCAGCTGGGTGGCTCAGTGGATAGAAAACCAGACCAATAGACAGGAGTTCCTGGGTTCAAATATGATCTGGTCTCAGATTTTGCCTTGCTAAGTGAACCTGGATAAGTCACTTAATCTTAGTTGTCTAGCCCTTCTACCTTGGAACAAGAATTTAGTATTAATTCTAAGGCAGAAGGATGGGGGTTAAAAAAAAGATGAAATGTGCAATGACTCCTCTCAATTATAACTTCCAATAATAGGGAAGGTTTAGAGGACACAAAATAGCAGATTATCTACAAATAGTTTCTATTTTGGCCATGGAATTGACCATATCCTTTTTTTAAAATTTATTTTATTTTTTTATAAACCCTTACCTTCCGTCTTGGAGTCAATACTGTGTATTGGCTCCAAGGCAGAAGAGTGGTAAGGGCTAGGCAATGGGGTCAAGTGACTTGCCCAGGGTCACACAGCTAGGAAGTGGCTGAGGCCAGATTTGAACCTAGGACCTCCCATCTCTAGGAATGGCTCTTAATCCACTGAGCTACCCAGCTGCCCCCTGACCATATCCTTTTTTTACAATGAATTTACCTTCCTAATTGTATTTGTTTTAGATTTTTATTAAGATTAGTTTGTACTCTTTGAGCTATCAACCAATGACTAGGGAAAAGGAATCAGCAGAATACTGTGCTATCGGGAAATTGTCATACATGGGATTAAAACAGTGCCAAAATTACTCCAGAAATGAAAAACAGCATATATTCATGTTCTGTATTTACATGTGTGTAAATACACACATTTATATATGTGTATACATGCACATGTGTTTGTATATTTGAATGTGTATATGCATATGGATAGATAGATAAAAAGATAGATAGATGGATAAAAAGATAGATTGATAGATAGACAGATAGATAGGTAATTTTAGAAACCAATGAGGAAGTATTATTTACCATAGGACAATGCCATCTCCAACAGAGGTAAAGAGGTCATCTGTGTTTGGATCCATAGGGAGGACATGCTTACAATCAGGATCATTTTCCAGGGCTTTGTTTATCCAGTTAACAAAGGCATATTTTTCTTCCTCTGCAAGTCAATGATTACATTTATCCATCTGCACAACCATACTCCAATATAAATAACAATGTTCACTCTGGTCAAAAAAATGTCAGAGTTGGAACAAACTCCGTAAGGTCATCTGGTCCGTCCCTCCCAGCCCACTACCTTCTAAAACGCTTGGTTCCTTTTGTAAACAGCCATAGTGTCTCTGTTTACCCAAAGTCACAATACACTCTGGAAATAGACTTGAAGGCAGACAGAGATATTCAATAAGAACATTTAGTGAGAGGAAATAAATATTGCTTCTGGCACAGGAGAAGAAATATGGTCTAATGCTTATAGGATGAATCTTAGGGACTCTGCATCTAGTCTTCTTTCCTTGAGTGCTATGTGGTTATGGGTAAGCCACTCAAAGTCTCTGTGCTTCTTTCTAATCATTCCCCAAATAAGCTAATGCATGGGGGATTTGGAGGTAAAATGGATATTAGTGATGTCATCTTTCTCTTCTGTTAGTAAGCATTACAAATTTACCTGAATAGGAATGCTGTGTCCCAACACTGGATTGTTCTGAGGTACCACCGATAGCACAAATCCCTTCTTTCTTATTAATGGCTTTTCTGAAGGTCTTGGCAACTTCTGTGCTTTTTAACCCATGAAATACCTGTGAAAACAGTATACTTTTAAAGAAGTACAAGATGTAGCCAGAAACTTTGGGAAAAGAAGAGAGTATTGCTGTAGAATGAGAACCATATTTGTTCTGGTCATGTACTCAAAACTCCCCATGAAAGCCCAATTCTCCTGGCTTATGGTGGTATGAGGTGATCCTGGGGTTTTGAAGGCACTACCAAATGGAGCATAAGCCTTGGTAGTTTTTTTCAAGCTGGGAAGGTTCATCTTTGAGCCAGGGAAAGATCCCATCATTCAAAGATCACTCTAGCTAAGTGACAGAAAGGTTCATTACCAGGAAAATCAGGCACTAATCTTCTGAACTTCTTTAACCACAACAAGCCATGAAGACTCACTAATAAGGTGGAGATGAATGTCTCAATTAAGGGAGTTTCTGAACTAATGAACTTACTGCTCCTTGAGATATCAGAGTATTACAAGTTCTTTTTTTTTAAACCCTTTCCTTCTGAATTTGAATCCATACTATGTATTGGTTCCAAGGCAGAAGAGTGTAAGGACTAGGCAATGGGAGTTAAGTGACTTGCCCAGGGTCACACAGCTGGGAAGTGTCTGAGGCCAAATTTGAACCCAGGATCTCCCATCTCTAAGCCTGGCTCTCAATCTATGGAGCCATCTAGCTGCCCCTACAAGTTCTATTTTGAAAAAGCCATCCCCCATCTTATATTTTCCAAAGTAACATCATACTCACTGAGATAAACTCATCAAAGCTGATCCGGCCATCATGGTTTAGATCTCCAGTTGCCATCAACTTCTCTGTGATTTCTCTTATTCTGTAACCAGGCAAGGGCAAGCAAGCTGCTTTGAACAAGTCATTTAGTTCATTGCAGCTGATGTACCCATTGCCATCTGTATCTATAAATGAGAAGTAATAAACATGTTAGTATTTGTAGTGGTGGTCCATTATAATTTTCATGTACTTTACACACATTATCTTACTGGGCCTTACAATGATCCTATGAGGGTTGGGTAGGCAATTATTACTTTTCCCCCATTGACATGCCCAAAATTGCATAGCTAAAAAAGTGTGTAATGCTAGCCATCTGTCTCAGGTCTTCTGATGCCAAAACTGGAGCTCTTTCCAACACACCATGCTGTCTTACATCATGCCACCTTCCCAAATTTAAACCAAACAATATTCAGTGGGTCAGAAAAAAAAGGATGCATGGGAAATGGGGAGTCACAGGGCACTGGAGATAATCACCCTAGGATCTGCAATAATAAAAAGGCCTGAAGCCCAACAAAACACCATAGCTTATCACTGAAAAGGTACATCATACAGTCACTCAGAATTCTGAAGGTACCAAGCTAGACACTTCAGGGAGATGAGGGGAAAATAGACTCAAGTTCCAGGGTGAAGAAGTTGATACTCTAAGAGTCAGAGGTAGGGATTCTGGTCAGAAAGGCAGAAGAAATCTAGAACTAAGAAGAAAAGAGTCAACCAAAGGGGACTTTTAAAAAAAAGCAGAATGGGATACAGAATGATTGGGTAGTGGGAAAATAGGGTAAAGCGAATAGATGTCAGTAAAAGAAAATCAGGAGAAACAACAACAAGGAGGGTCTGAACTAGGAGCTGGGAGATTTCCCAGGCTTGAAATGGAGATGGGAAGAGCAAGGATTAATTTAGACCAAGGAGAAGGGAGACAGATATTGAATGTAATCTCTTCTTGAGAACTGGCACCTTTAGCCCCTCCTAATAGTTTCTTATGTTTTGGTTTTTTTCCCTGTACTCTTCTAGTGTGCCCATGTTTCATGGTTTTCGATGAAACTGCGCTAGAAAATTACTATGCAATATTAGACCCTAAAATGTTTTCTGTACCAGTTCTACTCACCAACTTTAGAGAAAGCTTCTCTGAGGTCTGCCATTTCTTCCTCGGATACTGATCCTCTGGCCATTTTTATTGCTTTGAGTAATCAATCTATAAAAAAATTAATATTTATTACATGAGAATATTTAAAACATATTATATATATATGTCAAAGGATATATCTGATCATTTATGAAGCATTATGTTCCACCTTCATCTTCACATTGGAACCTTTCAGATTTTATAAGGCATTTGGTTTAACAATGGAAACTGTCATCACATCCCTAGGATAAGTGTTTAATTTCACCTGAAACCTCCCTTGCCCAACCTATGTTCTATTAAGTCTACCTTTAGGGAGGAGGGAGAAAATGAAATGTTATTCCTGGGCTGCTTTTTTTCTCTTCTGTCTACAAACTATACTCTCATTTCTCATTTTCGCCCTCTAGCATCACAATTGATGCTAAATGCAATTGATGACAATACCAGAAAAGGAACAGTGAAAGTGTGGCCTCACATAGGCAGCAATTTTATCACTTTGTTTTACTGTTACCCAGATATGACACAACATAAAAAGAAAATAAAAGAAGGGTGCCATAGACTTAGAATGTCCATACCCAGACTTATATTTACTTATTTGCTAAAATAATTATTGTTTTAGACACTTAAAATGGGATTGTTATCTATAAAATATTCTGTATTGTTTCATTACCATGTAATATGTAGGTGCATGTATTACATTTACACATATACTATTCTGCATCCTAAAGGAGATTAAAGTTGGGAGTTCATGATGCACATTTATCCATCTATAGCCCATTTATCTAGATATACCCCAAATATGTCACTTAGACTTGACCACTTGATCAGTAAACTCTGGATATTTTCCTTTTAAATATTATGAATGTATAACTTCCAAAGTTTTGAAACCTCTGCTCTACAAGACACATTCATTTAAGAGTCCTTGAGCCACTGCAGGACACAAAGAGATGCAAAGAAGATTAAAACACGGTTCCTGTCTTAAGATGTATTATAATAAAGGATATAAAGCATGTAAACAATGAATTAATAAAAGATAATATGTGAATAGTACCCTAAGACAAAATATCATCAGAGTTAAAAGGGAGAGATCACTTGTAGCTGAAGGACTAAATGGGAAGAGATGGGGGATTCAGGGACTGCTTCCCAAATATGAATGGTTTAAAGATGGGAATTTCACAGAAGGGAGGGCATTTGAGGTGGATCTTGAAGGATGGGTAGGATTTCAACAGAAGGAGTTAGAAGTTCAAATATAGGAAATGGTGTGAAAAAAAGCACAGAAATGAATGTGGGCATATTTGGGAAATGGCAAGTAGTTCAATTGATTTAGAGTAAAGGCTACATATAAGGGAATAGTTGGTAAAGGCAAGTCCTCTATGTTTTGGAAGGCTATGGTAAAAGTATGAACATTTAGTAAACATTATATACCTCATTTGATTATTTAAACATTTAAGTGTCTAACATATGCATGACTTTTTTCTCTTGCTCTTAAAAAAATTATTTAAAACATCTTTTCTTTTTGTATTTTGAATTCCAAATTCTCACCCTTCCTTCTACTCCTCCCCTACCCACTGAGAAGGCAAACAATGTCAATTATACATGTGAAACTATGCAAAACATATTTCCATATTAGTCATTTTTTAAAAAATAGAAAGCCATAAAATTATATTTCAATTTGCATTCTAAGTTCATCAGTTTTGTCTCTGGAGGATTCATTTCTGATAAATGTGAAGTGGTACTTCAGAGTTGTTTTTATTTGCTTTTCTCTAATCAATAATGATTTAGAGCTTTTTTTTTCATCACTATAGCTTTTTTTTGGCTGCTAGGTGGCACAGTGGACACGGTGATGGCCTAGAGTCAGGAAGACTCATCTTCCTGAGTTCAGCGCCTTCAGGCACTTATTAGCTGTGTGACCCTGGACAAGTTAGTTAATTCTGTTGCCTCAGTTTCTTCATCTATAAATTGAGCTGTAGAAGAAAATGGCAAACCACTCCAGGATCTTTACCAAGAAAATCTCTAATGTGGTCATAAAGAATAGGACACAACTGAAAAATGACTGACAGAATTGATTTTTTTCTTCTGAAAACTATCTGCTCATTTCCTTTTATCATTTATCAACTGGGGAATGGCTACTTTCAGAATAACTTTGATTAGTTCTATACTTATTATATAGTTGAGAAATGAGGCTTTTATTAAAGTCATTATAGAAATTTTTGATATTACTTCATTGTCTATGGTAGTTTCCCTGATTATTTCTTTTAATAAGGGCTTTTTTTTTTGGCTTTGTCTTTGACTGAGATCATGATTGCTCCCACTGTTTTTTTTTTTTACTTTAGCTGAAGCATGATAGATTCTGCTTCAGCCCTTTAACTGTGTCTTTCTGTTAAAAGTGTGTCTCTTGTAAACAACATATTGTTGGTATCCATTCTGCAATCAACTTCTATTTTATGGGTGAGCTCATCCTATTCCCATCCACAGTTATGTGATATGATTATGAGAAATGGTGCTTTTAATAATGCTTTGAAATCCCTTTTTAAAAAAGGTGTCTTGAGGTCTAATGCTTTTTACTAGTTAGCAGATATTGCCAATCCTGCGGCCTTCCTCTCGGTTAATAAGGGTTTGTCTGACATTCCAAGCCTGAATGGATTGGGAGCATGTGAGCTAATATGAAGGATGTTATGACTTTTTCTTCTTTGGAAAGAGTTTGCAAAGCTGAGAAATGACACCTAAGCACCCAAACAACTTCAAAAGTCGGACAAATAGGAAACAGGAGGGAATATCACACATATACACTGGAGGTCTCTGAGAAAGGTCCTCAGTCCTTTCTCCTGGAATTCCCATGGGAGGAATAATCTGAGGGAAGGAGGAAAATTTCAAGGATGGGAGGAGGGCAATACCCCAATCCACAATAAATCTAGCAACTTGAAATCCCTACTTTGTTTTTTTTTCTATTGCCCTGGCTATACTACATGTAATATCCTTGATTAAATACTTTCATACCTTAAGATGAAAGGGTCTGAGCTGCAATTTTTTGGGTGAGAACCACTATTTACCCCTCTCTCACAACTTCCCTCCATGCTATTTTCTTCTCTTTTCCACCTCTCTCTTTTTATATCCTGTCTTTTCCTCAAAAAGTCTATTTTGCTTCTATCCTCTGCCTCCTTTAATCTGTCCTTTCTTTTATCGTCATCTTCCCTTTTTTTATACTCCTCCCCTCTAATTTCCCTATTGGATAAATTAGATTTTTATACACATCTGAGTGTTTTTATATATTCTTCCCTCTTTGAACCAACTCTGATGAGAGTGAAGTTCAAGCATTGCCTGACTCTCCTCTCCCATTTCCTACTTCTCTGTAAAAGCTCTTCCTTGCCTTTTTAAGTAAGAAAAATTTCACCATTACACCACTCCTTTCCCCCTTCTCCTAATACATCCCTCTTCCTCACCCTTTATATTTCTGTGGATCATCTCAACATAACCAACTCACACCTATTTCTTCAGTTTATGTAAATTCCTTTCAATTGCACTAATGATGATAAAATTCTTAGGAGTTACATATATATATATAATCTTCCCATATAGGAATATAAACAGTTTAACTTTATAGTCTCTTATTATTACTCTTTCATGTTTACCTTTTTATGCCTCTCTTGAGTCTTGCGTTTGAATGCCAAATTTTCTATTCAGATTTGGACTTTTCATCAGGAATGCTTAAAAATCCTTTATTCCATTAAATACTCATTTTCTCCCCAAAGGTTATACTCAACTTTACTGGGTAGATTATATTGTCTTCTGATTTTATCTCTTGGTCTTTTCTGCCACTGTAATAGCTTTTTATGGTTAACTTCCTTTTTTTATTGTTGTTTGCTCATTTATCTAGCTGATTTCTTGACTTCTGAAATTTATATTAAGGTTAGGTTTGTTTTGGCTCCCTTGGGGTTGGGGAGGCACTGTCTCAAGTTTCAGGCTTTTTGATGCTGCTGTTTTAAGAGCTAGTTATGTCGCTTCCAGGGACTTAATAAATCATCTTTGCTATGTTAGTGAAAAAAAAAAGAGCTAGTTCTGGGGATCCATAAGTTTTTGGTGCTTCCATGAAGGTATTTTTCTGGGAGAGGTATGGTCCCTGCTCTCCTGGTTTACACTTTGGTCTTTACCCAATAGTCCCTGGTCCCTTGCAGCCTCAAGCACTAAGGCTTCTCTTAGCTTACAACTGTAACCAGGTGTCCTGTTTTCCTGTTCCTGCAAATGCTAGCAAACGCTATTCTTAATTTAAATTTCTTAATCCTTGTGACCAACCACCAGTGCTCCTCTCTGCCCTGGAGCTGTGACCCAGAACTGTATATAGGCAGTAGAGTCTCCAGTTGGCACCAGTTATACCCAGTACCAGCAAAGAGTACCCCATAATCTCTTACCAGTTATCTAACCTCCTTATAGTCTCTGGGCCAAGAGCTTCCAAAGCTGTTGCTACTCCTCTTGCCTCCACCTGGCGTCCCAGACTTCTCTTGCTGACTTCCTGAGAATTTTTAGACTAGAAAAATGTCTCACCCTGACCTTTTGTTGGCTCTGCTGCTCCAAAATTCAATTTGAGGAGTTAGTTTAAAGTTGTTTGGAGGGGAATGTTAAGAGTTCAAATGGACTGCTGTGTCAAACCCAACATCTTAGCTAGAACCATACCATGTTCATTACTTCTCCATATTTTCATCTTTGTTAAAGGTCACATCCTTCTAAACACCTACTTTTGAAATCTCAGTTACTTAACTCTTACCTCTCCCTCAGCCATGATATCCAAGAAGTTGACAAATATTGATTCTCTCTCTCCATCTCGTCTCTATTCTGTTCACAGGAATAACCATTATGCTATCATCACTGGGGGATAACTGGTCTCCCTGATGCCAAATCTTCCCTCTCCAGTGCATTCTTCATCCATGAAAAAACCATCTTCCCCAAAACACAGGTCTTATCATATTACTCCCCTAAATAAAAATCTTTAGGGGTTCTACAAGGCGGTATTTAAAGGCCTCTGCAACCCAATACCTGCTTACTTTTTCAATCTTATTTCATGCTATTTCCCTTGAGACTCAGCATACTGGTTAAACAAGGTTATTAGCTGCTCCCTCAATTCAACATAGCATTTTCCATTTCCACCACCTTACATGGGCTCTGTCCAGGCTGGAATGCACTCTCTTCTCATCCCCAAACCTTAGAATGACTCACTTCCTTCAAGATTTAGCTCAACACGATCAAATGAGGTAATGAAATGGAATTTGAACTTAAGAAAGCCATCAACTTCATGGACACGAAGGTGAAAAGAATACGGAAATGAGTAGAAATCTGTTCAAGAGAGGAATGAATAATTTAACATAAGCCTCGGTTAAGAATATTATTCCACCTTGACGAAACCCAAATAAAAATATAATATCCTAGGACAGTAGCTTCTAATCAGCAGGATGAGAAAAGAATCACTGAACATGGGATCATTTAGTTCACCATCTTCAACCCACCTTAATTTACAGACAGAGAAACTGAGGCTTAGGAAGAAGTGGCTTGTATAGGCTCCACATCTCAAGGAAATGCTAGACTTGGGTTTATAAATGGACCTACTGCTGAGTAAGCAAGTTAAGAATTGGATTTACCATTAAATAAGCCATTAAGCTTCATAAAAGAGAAGGGCATCTCTCATTTAAATAAACTGAATGTGCAAATGACATAGTTTTCCAGAAGCAGAAAAATAGGAAGAGGAAGAAATTAGATTGAATATCTTTAGCTGACTTCATCTCTAAGAAATGCATTGGTAGGGCTACAAGTAAATATTAGGCACTATACATAGCATCATCATTGTGCTTACCTGGAGACATGGGCTCTTTTCAATTCACTCTTCTTTTAAAGCACAGGGTATGATAATGTCATTAAGATAAAAAAGTTTAGCACACGAGGTAATCAAGCAAATTATGAAGAAATTTAAAAGAATAGTAAAGAGGGTTCAAGGCATCTGGAGCACTAAAAGAGGAGCTGATGAAAACAGGTTCTGTTTTCTTCAGCTCTAGACTGTTGCTTCTGCATTGTCTCTTCATTTTTATGAAAGAGGTTTCTAACCATGTTCTGGCCAGGAGACATTTTAAAGATCTGCAACAAATTAGTGGGGAAGTTTGGAACCAAACTTCTGAAACCTTGCCCATAGGATAAATTCTAAGGACAAAAATCTCAAATCACTTATCTAAATCAGTCTTGACTGTACTTGTGTGCAAATGTTATTTGATTAAATTGATAGCGATGATATTCTAAGACTTGTAGCCACAGGTCAGAGCTGAAGACACTACATTGATCCAAAGGGAACCCATTGCATCAGCTCCTGTTTCAGTGCTTCAAATGCCTTGAAACCCTCTTTGCTATTCTTTTGAATTTCACATCATAATCTGTTTGAACATTTCATAGGCTAAACTTTTTGGTCTTAATGACATTATCATATCCTGTGTTTTGAGTGAATTGAAAAGAACCCACTTTTCCAGGTAAGCACAATGATGATACTATATAGACCAACTTTAAAAAAATAGTTTTAAAAAGTTTTAAAAATATTAACTCAAAAAATAGCAACGAGTAATAAAGTTTATCCATTCATTTTATAGCTCTAGGAATCTATAATTCTATGATGCAATTAAGATAGCCTAAATTAATGGGCTTTCAGGCTAAAGATCAACACATGTGGGATTTGCCACATTAGTAAAAGAAAGAAAAGTTATGAGAAGCAGGGCTTACAAGAAAGATATCTGATATCTCTAATTCCCTGAATTCTAAAATTGGTAACTGTTTTAAGGAGTTCTTTTATGGGAATGAGGAAGTTATGTCATAGGTAATTATAAAAATGTAAACTTTATTTTCTATAAGTTGGTAATAATATGCCTAGAATAACTAAAGAGAGTGACTGCAAGAAAATTTAATAGAAAGACTTCAGTGGTCAAGTCAAGTAAATGAGTATTGAGTACCTACTATGTGCCAAGAGCTTTGCTAAATGTTGAAGATACAACAAAAGGCAAAATTGTTTTTCAAAACAAACACACCCAGTCCCTGCTCTCAAGCTCACAATCTGCTGGGAGAGATAGCATGTAAACAATTATGTATAAAGAAGATATAAATAAAATAAATGGTAGATGATCATAGAAGGCAGGAACTAATATTTAGGTGAACCAAATAAGGCTTCATATAGAAGGTGAGATTTTATTTATTTATTTATTTTTGGAAAGGCAGAAGCTTCCATTTATACTGCTTAGATGTATATATAAAGATTGTACAAATTCCATTTATACTGCTTAGATGTATATATAAAGATTGTACAAAAGATTTTTCTTACACAAAGCCAGTAGTGTTATCACTAGTTGAAAGTAAGAAGGTGAGATTCTAGCTGGAACTTGCAAACAGATAAGGAAGTCAGGAGATGGGGGTGAAGAGGGAGAGAATTCCAGGAATGGGGGCCAGCCCATGGACAGATGTTGTGCTTTTTTTTGGGGGGGGGGAACAGCACAGAGGCCATTGTCAGTGGCTCATAGAATACATGGAGAAGTAAGGTGTAAGAAAACTGGAAAACTTAGGGAGAAGGTTGTAAAGGGCATTTTATATTTGATACTAGAGGTTCTAGGGAGCCACTGGAGTTTATTGCATGGAGGGATGACATGTTCAGATGGTTTTAGGAATATCATTTTGGCAACTAATTGGAGGATGGATTGGATTGGGGACAGCCTTGTGGCAGGGAGTCCAATCAGTAGATTACTAAAACAGTCCAGGCATGATGTGCTTGTACCAAAATGGCAGCAATGTCAAAGAAGAGAAGAGAAAATATATGAAAGATGTTGCAAAAATAAAATCAATAGGCTTTGGCAACTGATTGGATTTTGGAGATAAGAAAGTGTGAAGAATTAAGAGCGACACCTAAATTTCTTTGTGGGGTGAATGGGAGAACAGTGAAATTAGAAGGAAGGGCAATTTGGGAAAGAAATGAGTTCAGTCGGATGAACTCCACTAAAACACATTTCAAATTCTTCATTCCTTAGTAGATGGTTTCACAAACTCCTTTAGGATCCTCTCAAAATCATTCAATGCTCAACAATTCATTTGGTAATGAATTTCCCCTCATTTGACTAAAATGATATTTAGATACAGTTATCTTACACAAAATGCTTGCAAATTTTAAAGCACTCTAGAAATGTGATTTATGTCAGTTGTTTGGGCCTATACTCAAAGCCTTTCTAGATGGTGGGAACTTGGGGAATTCACTTAACCAGGGGCTTAAATCAGAGGAGGATTTCTAAGGTCCTCAAAGGTTAAAAATGCTTATTCCTATATTCTCAAGAAACTAGCTTGTGCTCTGCTATCATACATAGCTTTTAAGAACACATTACTTGTGTCCCCAGTGCTTAGCACAATTACTGGCACAGAGTAGGTTCTTGATAAATGTTTATAGATAGACTTCAGTGTAGAAACTTTGCCTGGAACATAGTAGGTACTTAATAAATATTTATTGATTTGTTACATTTCTTAGCAAAATATGAAAATCCACAAGGTTTTAAAAAACCAAGATAAAAAATGTTAAATAATAAAGTTACTATAAAGTGACATAATTTGGAAATATAAAGAGTTTTACTCAGTAGTATTTCTAAAAACACTGACAATAATGAATATTTAGAAGAGAGAAATATACCACAACAACTGAGCAAATTGATCAAGATGATAAAAGACAGGAATGGTCAGTGTTGGAGGGGTTGTAGGAAGACAAACATATTAATGCACAGATTTTAGAGCTGTGTCCAACCACTTTGGAAAGCAATTAGTAATTTTATAAAAAGACTAAAAAAATTTATCTCTTTTGACCCAGAGATTCTAATGCCCCAAGAAGGTCAATGAAACACACCAAAACACTCTATTTATAGAAGTACTTAAAAAAAATCTTTATCCTTCTACCTTAAGATCAATAGAGTGTTCCATGAAAGAAGAGCAATTAAGGATAGAAAATAGAGGTTAATTGACTTGCCCACAGTCACACAGCTAGGAAGTCACTGAGGCCAGATTTGAACCCTACCACTACTTTTTTATAGGAGCAAAGAACTTGGAAACAAAATATATGCCCATCAATAGAACGACTAAACAAGTTGTGGCATAGGAATAGAATGGAATATTACATTCTGTAATAAAAGATAAATATGGCAAATATTTATCATGGGTAGATTTATTGATACTAATGTAATGAAACTGAATCAGGAAAATAATATACACAATGACTACAGCTGTGTAAATAGAAATAACAATAAAATAACTAAAAATAAATGCTATGAAATTTTAATGACCAACACTGGCCTCAAAGAAGCTAAGAGGGTACCTTCCTTCTTAGTAGAGGAGAATTATGGATATGGAATATTACAGAAAAACAATACTTTTTAATATGTTGTTATATTTTTGTTAATTTTGTTATGTTAATTTTGTTAAACCTTTTCAGCTTTTTCCCCTTTTTTTTTCTCTTATAAGGAATAACTCTCAAGAGTGGGTAAAGGGAGGGATACATTGGAGAATGTAGGTGACCCAAAAAACAATTTAATTAAATATTGAATAAAATGTTAAATTTTAATAAATTAATGAAAAACAAATTAATTTAAAAAATAAACACCCACCTTGAGGACAAACCTAGAGAGACTGGGATGACACTGAAAACAGAGATGATGGGTGAACATGCCCTTTCCAATCCTGGTTGAGTACTCTGTCCCTAAAATTGCCCAATATTAAATAGGGGTGAGATTAGACATAAGGGCTCACCTCACTATGGATCCTTCTTTTTAAAAATTAATTAAATTAGAATATTTTTACATAGTTACATGATTCATGTTTTTTCCCTCTCCTCCTCTCTCCTCCCTCCTGGAGCTGATAAGCAATTTTACTGGGGTTTACGTGCATCATTGTTCAAAACCTATTTCAGTATGGATCTTTCTAAAGAAAGAGTCAAAGCATCCACAAAGTCGAATGTGTCTCAGACTCACCAGACTACCTAAGATAAGGCATGAACACAGGAAACAAGAGCAACAGTAAGTGGGCCAGCACACTTCTGTCCCATTTAGAACAGGGAAAAAAATGTGCAGCAGTATGGGATCTGATATCCTCCTGTGTTACCAAATATTTGTTTGGGAAGTACCAATCTAGTCCACTCCCTGCTTCCAGGCACTCAAACTGTCCCAGAAAGACAGCTTTCTCCCATTTTATTAAAATTTTCTAAATTAGGAAACACTATCTTCTCCCTTGATAATATGTCCCAGTGCATCACATCCCTAGTGTGTAACCTAAATTCTTTTTAATGCAACTAAAACTTATCTTCTCTTGTGCTTTTCTCAGTGGAACATGAGCTGTTCTCTATAATTCAAAACAATAATCCATCATATACCTGAACATTATCACTGCTCCCCCTCTCTTTTCTTCATTAAATAAATTCAATTTATTTAGTCTATCTTCATTTGCTATTTTCTTGGTAAACTATTTTTGGTGTTTAATTTTATTAAAGAAAATGCCTAGCTCAGCCCAGCCATGTCCTCACCTCCAGGAGTAGGATACTCCTGGGTTTCTATACTTTCTCTAGCATGTCCTACAGGCTCCCTCACCTGGAAATTCACTTTTACTCTTAGGCTTTTACGTTGCAAATATACTTTGTCCTGGAGGATTCTTCCTAGAATCTCCATTTTAAGGAAACTACTGAGGCCCATCATGTCTTCATTCCTCTTATGGCTTTATCAACCATATTTCAGTATTGGTAACTTTCTTTCTGTCCCTTCCCATCACCTTCTTTTTATGGGTTTTCTTCCTGCACTAAACTGTAAGCTCCTTGAGGGCCAGGCTTCTGTTTCCTATTTGTATTCTCAGAACATAGCACAGTGCCTGGCACATAGCATTAAGTGGTTCATAAATGCCTGTTGACTTGATTGTTCTAGACTGTTCATTGAGATTTGCAAGTATAAAGGGAAATTGTGAACAAACCTTAAAGCTAAACTGCTTTCTAAAAAAAAAAAAGAAAATTTGATTACAATTACTTTACGGTTTTCCATATTCTAGCATTGCATGCAGCATAATGAGAACCTCTGAAGCAAAATCTCAAGTATTTAACTATATGATAGGGATGGCTTAGGATGGGAGAGAAGAGGTGCAATCCTTGAAGGAGGCCACAGTAAATCATGTTGCTATGGAGAAACTAGGATTCATATTTGAGGGCAAAAAGAAAGGAAAGTGTGTGCCTGATATGTTCTATACCTATCCTTGTTGGATTACTAGTAATAGAGCATTGTGGCCTCTGGTTTCTACCATAGCAACTTTTCAAGGTTCATTAGTGTAAAATGGAGATTTGAAACCCAGACTTCAATTCCCAGAAATCCTTGGTAGTTCCCAGAATTCCCTATATCACCCTGAGTCCTCACCTGAGTGCGAGAATACAATTTGTATTTAAACTGACTCTCTACCTACTTGGCCTCTCTCTCCCTGCTTCCACTTCTAAGCACATGCGTCTCTCAAGATGTAGAGTAAGTGGCTGTGAATGGGCTTTTCAGCCCTCCTAGACCGTGCTTTCTTATTTTGTATTTTCTTTATTTCTTAATCTTTAATAAACCTCATAAAAATATAATACTTTTGGCAAAAAAACTAATTTTAACTGTTACATTAGGGACAGCTAGGTGTCTAAGTGGATTGAGAGCCAGGCTTAGAGACAAGAGGTTCTGGGTTCAAATGTGATCTTAGACATGTCTTAACTGTGTGACTCTGGGAAACCCCAAACTTCTAGCCCTTACCAAAATTGATAGAAGGCAAGGGGAAGGAAGGGAGGGAAAGAGGGAAGAAGGGAAGGGAAGGAGAGATGGAGGGGAAAGAATAAAGGAGGGAAGGAGAGATGGAAGGAAGGAAAAGAAGGAAGGAGGGAAGGAAAGAAGGAAGGAGGGAAGGAAAGCAGGGAAGGAGGCTTCGAAGAAGGAAGGAGGGAAGGAAAGAGGGAATTAAGGAAGAAAGGAAGGAAGGAGGGAGGGAAGGGAAGGAAAGGAGAGATGAAAGGGAAAGAATGAAGGAGGGAAGGAAAGGAGAGATGGAAGGGAAAGAATGAAGGAGGGAAGGAGACTTCGAAAAAGGGAGGGAAGGAGAGAAGGAAGGAAAAGAAGGAAGGAGGGAAGGAAAGAAAGAAGGAGGGAAGGGAAAGAAGGAAGGAGGAGGGAGATCCCATTAGCTCTGGCAATCACAAGGCATGGGTCCTCTGCTTCTGAAACTTCTCTCACTGGAGGACAGAGGTGAGCTTCTCACATAACCTCCACTTAAGGAGAGCTCTCCCATTGGACATGCTTCTGAATTTCTGTTTCCTTCAGTGTTGCCTCATTAGACTGTTAACTGAGATCAAAAACGGTCTTTTTTTTTTTTTGTGTGTGTGTATTTCTGCCTCAAGCACTTCTCCCTATACCTTAATAAATAGCTTCTTGACTGATGGCTTAGCTGAGAAGCTGATGAAGGGAAAGAGGGCTCTCGCCAGAGATAAGTGAGGCGCCGGTTCACGCAGAGTAGGGAGATGGCGGATGGCAGATGCCAGAGTACTAAGCGAGGCTGCCCCGCTAGCCAGACTCTGGAATATTTTTTTTGTTCAGCGTCCTTTTGACAGTACAGAAAAGTCTTTGAATCTTCACCCCATTCCTGTCCCCCCTTCTCCCCCCAAAAAAGAGTTTCCAAGGGATGAAACAATTGCAAAGACTGATTTGGTCTATGAAGAATGATCCATGTGCCCGTAGTAAGATGTAAACTCAAGTCAAACAGGTAGGGTGGCCAGGTGGTATAATGGATAGAGAGACCTGGGTTTGGGATTTAAAGACTCCTCTCCATGAGTTCCAATCAAACTTCAGACGCTCACTAGCTGTGTGATCCTGGGCTTCCCCCTGTTGGCCTCAGTGTCCTTTATCTGTACGATGAGAAGGAGGAGGTGGCCAACGCCTCCAGTATCTTCGCCATGAAAAGTCCCAAGAGGGGGTGGCTGACTCAGACATGCCAGAACCAAATTAGCAGCAACATTCTCAGATCACAGCCGGGCGGCACTGTCTGCCTTTCCCTTTGGGGAAGGGGTGGGGGTGGGGAGGTGACGCCCCTGCGGCGGGGCGGAGCTCCTCTTCGATGCGGTTACAAGCTCCATCTCTTCCAGTGCTCAGAATACTGAAGTCAATCAAAGGCTGCCCTGGGAGAGCTGGGCTACAGTAGAGACGGTGAGGGTGTGCGGTGCAGACAGGATGAGGGAGACCACATGGCAGGCTTTTACTGGGCTGCCTCCGGGAAACAGCTCCTAGCAAAGGAGAAACTGGTCCCTGCTCCCAAGTCTTTTTTTGTTGTTGTTGTTTTTACCCCTATCTTCTGTCTTAGAATCGGTATTACTTCCAAGGCAAAAGAGGGGTTAAGTGACTTGTCTAGAGTCACAGAGCTAGGAAGTGTCAGAGGCCAAATTTGAACCCAGAACCTCCCATCTCCGAGCCTGGTGTTCTATCCACAGAGTCACCTATCTGCCCCTTGCCATGCGTTTCTTAAGCACTTACTATGTATTAGGCACTGTGAAGCGTCAAGTGCTATCATTGATCCAAATGCCCTATATGAGAAAGCGTGTGAAAAGGGGGTTCTGATTATCAGAAGCATAGATTTAGAGCTGGGGGGGTTAGAGATCATTCAATCTATAGCCCCCATTTTACAGATGAGGTAACTGAGGCACAGAGAAGTACAGAGAAATACAGCTAAAAACCACATAGATAATGAAGAGGCAGGGTGGGCATTCAAACCCAAGATCTACAATCTCCAAATCTTGCATTCTTTCCACTGGGAGGTCTCTTCTGGGCACAGGAAACCTTACCCCACAAACTGCCTCCATCAGCCCCTGCTTGCTTACTTTGTGTTCAGGAGCTCAATAATGCTCTGGGCAGCTCCTAGGGTTTGGGGAGGTCAGCCAGGAGGCCAAGAAGACAAGAGCAAGAGGGACTCCAGAGCAGCTCTCTCTTTCCTGGCCTTGACCCATATCTCTGTACCTGCTTGTATGAGGAGCCTTCTCCAACAACCCTCAAGCTCATAGGGAGAGATGTTAAAGTTTCTGCCCTTCAGTTTGGACTGTTAGCCATGAGTGGGGTATCAGTTTTGCAACCTTCTAGTCACAGTAGAGTCTACCTTTCACTTTCCCTCACCCCAGATAGCCAGTCCAGGGACAAATCTTGTCAAGTCTACACAGCTCAGTCCCATTGGTTTTTTCTACTTAAAAGGTCTTGCTTTAATTCAAGCCCTCATTACCATCCATGACTAGCACAATGACCTCCTAAGAGGTTCCTCTGCCTCAAGCCTCTTCCCTTCCCTCTTTCAAACATTAAAAAATTCCTCTTTAATTTATGAAAAAGAACACTATCTACATCCAAAGGAAGAACTGTGGGAGCAGAAACAGAAGAAAAAAACTGCTTGATCACATGGGTCAATGGGGATATATGACTGGGGATGTAGACTCTAAATGATCACCCTAGTGCAAACATCAACAATATGGATATAGGTTTTGATCAAGGACACGTAAAACCCAATGGAATTGCACGTCAGCTACAAGAGGGGGTAGGGGGAGGGGAGGGAAAGAACATGACTCTTATAACCAAAGAAAAATATTCTAAATTGACTAATTAAAATTTTTTTTAATTCCCATTTAATTTTATATCAAAATTGTCCCCATTTCTCAGTCACCAAAGGGATTTTCTTATTCATTCATTCATTCATTACCAATCCAAAGGGATTCTTATTTATTTTTAGGTTCATTTACTTTTTATTTTTACCAATCCAAAGTGATTTTCTTTAAGTATAGGCCAGACCATCCCACTTCTCTCCTCCAGAAGCAACTTTCCATCTTTATTATTTCATCTCTATCACAGCCTTCTTTATCACACCAGCGTGGGAATACACAAAGCCAGAAAGCAGCCCATGTGAAAAAGGCCAATAGCTTCTAGCAGACCACAAGCCTCTGAGGATGAGCTAGCTGTGGGCAGTCTAAGCAATAGGTGGTACAGTGGACAAAAAGCTGGACTTGGGGTCCAGAATTGAATTCAAATATGGCCTCAGACATTTAATAGAAGAGGTTGAAGTTACATAAGAAAGTCTTCAAATATTTGAATTTATTGGATAAAAAAAATAGATTTATTTTATGTGACCCTAGAAAGTAAATGTAAAGAATGACAGTAGACTTTGGGTCAATAAAAGTAAAAACTTCCTAATAATTAGTTATTCACAAATGGAATAGGAAATAAATTTCCATTCAGTGGAAATCTTTAAAGAGTGATTGGATAATCCCTTATTGGAGATGTTTAAATTTTTAGGAGAAATGAAAAACCTTTGGCAAAGGATTAGGTACTAAGGAACTTCTTTAAGAAAAATTGTTCCAATTATTCTCATCTTGTGGATGAATAAATAATACCTCAATAGCTGAACTGAAAAAAGAATACTAGTAATATAAATGTAAATTTTTTTTGCAAAGGAAAATCCTCTTATTTCTCCCTTTTCTTCCCACATATCATTTTTAATATTCCCTAAAATGTCCCTAACCTGGGGAATCTTATTCATTTCTTCTATTTCTTTTTCTTATCTTTTTTTAACTCCTTACCTTTCATCTTAGACTCAATATTGTGTATTGGTTCCTAGGCAGTAGAGTGGTAAGGGATAGGCAAAGGAGATTAAATTAAGTAACTTGCCCAGGGTCATATAGCTAGAAAGTGCCTGAGGTCATATTTGAACCTAGGATCTCCTGTCTCCTTTATTTAATTTCTAAGCATTTTGGAGACTGAAAGAACAGAAGCTAAATCTATGCTAGAATCTAACTCACCTATCTCACAATTTAATAGACCAAGGTAAATGCCATCTTGGGTACCCTGCAAATGTTTTATGGGAGGGAAAGAGAGAGGGGGGGAAGGGGAGAGGAGGAGAGGGGGAGGTAGGAGAGAGGAGAGGAGAAGAAGGGTAAAGAAAGGAAGGAAGGAAGAAAAAGAAAGAAAGACTGTGTTGACTGTGTGAATAAACTCTGGAAGAACTACTATTATCATTACTCATAATATAATGCATTGACTCAAATAGGAATTTCCTGATGGTCATGTCTAGGTGGGCTAAGGTACAAATTTTACATTTTATGGTTCCCTGGAGTAGTTACACCCTAGTTTTAGGTCCACTTCCCCCCCATCTTTAACTCTTCTGGTTCTTGTTTCATATCTCTTCCTCAGAGTTGTTGAGGGTCTAATGTCTAAGAGAAACTTGTGGGGCAGCAGTAGTAAGTAGGACCCAACCACTTCCTTATTTTCTGACCTATTTTCTGTGGAATGGTTATGGGAACCTGGCCTAACCTATTTTGGGCCCCAAATGTGGAAAGTACTTTGCAAAAGTTGAGGAAATGGAGCCAGATTTTGTAAGTGTGTAGAAATTCCCAGGGAAAGGACACTAATGGGTACCGAAGACATCAACCCTGTCTAGTAACATCAAAAGAGATGTAAATAAAAATCCAAGATGCTAGATTTTGTAAAATGGGACTAATGAACTTCATAGAGCAATTGTAAGGCATAACTGATAAATCCTCAGTGCTTTGCAAATTTTACAGTGACCTGTAAATGAACTTTTATTAGCTATTACTCTTAGTGCTCAAGAACATGGCGCACTGGTTCTGTTGGTTCTTTCAGGAGCTACCACTCTTCCCCACCTGGTAATTAATTTCCTGCATATTTTCTACATCTGAAGTCTAAATTTAGAAGCCATCTAAAGAATGAACAATCCCTTTATTTGTAAAAGTCAATATAATTTTGCGTTTAATTTGTTCTTTATTTGATATCATCAACAGGATCAAATACATTGAATTAAAAAAAAATAAAGCCCTACTTTCATCCTAGGATCAATATTGTATATTGGTTTTAAGGCAGAAGAGTGGTAAAGGCTAGGTAATTGGGGTTAAATGACTTGCCCAAGGTCACACAGCTAGGAAGTGTCTGAGGTCACATTTGAACCTAGGACCTCCCATCTCTAGGTCTGGCTTTCCATCCACTGAGCCACCCAGCTGCCCTTACTACAATGCTTTTCAAAGCAAATTCAACAGATCTAGAGCTTAGCTTTTGGAATCTGTAATATAAAATAGGTAATAGTCACAATCAAACATTATACAAGAACAATTCAATAAATATTCATTTAGTACTTTTTGTGGATGGAGTATGTGCTAGGTGTTAAGAGCAATTCTAAGATTTAGAAAATATATCACCAGGGGCAGCTAGGTCCTAGGTTCAAATGTGACCTAGCTCTGTGACCCTGGATAAATCATTTAACCTCCATTGCCTAGTCCTTATCAATCTTCTGCCTTGGAATCAATATATAGTATTGATTCCAAGACAGAAGGTAAGGGGTCAAAAAAAAAAAAAGAAAAAAAGAAAAGATATCATCTTAGACTTCATTGAGCTTACAGTCTTTTATAGGGAAATAATAATATTAATTAATTAATAATATTATGGGGAAATCTATGCAAAAACTATAATACCTAATTGCATATGAGATGCACAGGAATTCCCTCCTCCTAACTCAAAGCCCACGAGAAGATTCTGAACAAAGGGGTGATCTGACCATGTGAACTGACATGAGGATGAGTGAGCCCCCCAGCTATGAAGAACAGAGACAGGGCTAAGGAAAGCGCCTAGGTGGGAAGAAATGCTAGAAAGTGATTACAGCAGTTATTACAAGTAGACTGGCAATGACAACCTGGCCTGGGGTATTTTCTTTTTTAAAGCATGTCTTTCTTTTTAAGGTGAGAATAGAGAGGTGGGGACAGAATGGAGAAGACTCGCTGACTAATTTCACATGAGAGCTGTGGGAGAAGGAAGAATAAAAGATTGTGAGTATGGCCAACAAGCTAAAAAAAGCGAGATCATCGACAGAAAAGGTGAAGAGCAAATGTTGAAGTCAAGATTATATACTAGGAAATTGAAAGAAACTCTAACAAAGTAATAAACTTAAGAAATACTTACATTCAATATTGCATCTTTAATATAAATAAATAAATATATACTCAAGTAAATGATCCTGGGCTGGTAAGGAATTAAAAGAATAAGCTTAAGAAAGTTATATTAAATATAAATGTATACTGAAGCTCCTGGACTGGTAAGGAACAGAAAGAATAAGCTTAAGAAATATTTATATTTAATATTATATATTTAGTATAAATATTTCTTTAGCTATCCCCCCCTCTCTCTCCCTTCCCTTCCTTTCCCTCTCTTTCTCTCTTCCCCTCCCCCCTTCTCTTTCTTTCTCTATACTGAAGCTCCTGGATTGATAAAAAAAATGGAAAGAAAGGCTACCACATCATTCTCGGGGGTTTTCGTAAATCTTTGGGGGGGGGAAGGAACAACACAGGAAAAGAAAAAAAGGAGTTTGAAGATACTCTAGTGACTAAGAAAGATAACTTGACAATGCACTGAGAGATGGGGAAATTTGGGGCAGGACTTTCCAAAATATGTAGTAAGTCCTGTCATTAACAGTGAAATCTCACCAAACATTGTTTAAAGGAGGGAGAGATGTCCAACAATGCAAACTTGCTTCCCATCTGTACTCTCCTTAGACTTATTTTGCATGTCCTATGTAACATAGCTTCCTCCACTAGGAAAATCATCCTATGCTCATCCTTTTCATCATCAAGAGATTTTGTTGTTTTCTTCTGCCAAGATGTTCCAGCATTTGCAATGTGGACCAACAGAAATATTTAGATGGTAGAAGAAACAGGATTCAAGACATACCAAACTTAAAGACAGCAATGATGTCATTTGAACCTCAAATATGTCAGAGGAATGACAAGTAGGTAAATCATATGTAAATTTTATGCAAGTATAATTGTGTCCCTCCTCATTTAAGGCCCTTGGAAACAGATCATAGGAAAGCCCTATCAGAGACAGTGAATTGGGAGATCAAGTAATAGCTCTGAGTACAAAGCATTGTAATTTTCCACTCTTCTCTCCAGCATGCAAACAGAAGAGAGGGAAAGGCAAGTTCTCAGTGAGATTGCAGATCACATGCATAATTCATTTGTCTACTGAATTCAGTGTCTTTATGCTGTTCACACAGAAAGGTTTCTCTCTTTTTCCCTTTAGCTTAGCCAGGCAAGAACAGGAAGAAAATAATGAGATAAACTCTGTAACTTGTGCTGATCTAAAAGAAGAATCAATGCTACCACCACAAAAATGTGGCTTCGTTAGTTCCTCAATTGAACATTTCAGTGCTTCCTTCTGGGAGAAAAAAACAGCTTAAGTTTTTTAAGAACCATGTCTTTCTTAACTAGTCCCGGTGACTTCATAGCAGTGCTGCTCAAATATTTAGCAAAATAATTTTAATGCAAAAAGGTTGCAGGGGGCAGCTGGGTAGCTCAGTGGATTGAGAGCCAGGACTAGAGGCGGGAGGTCCTAGGTCCAAATATGACCTCAGACACTGCCTAGCTGTGTGACCCTGGGCAAGTCACTTGACCCCCATTGCCTAGCCCTTACCACTCTTCTGCCTTGGAGCCAATACACAGTATTGATTCCAAGATGGAAGGTAAGGGTTTAAAAAAAAATCTCTTTGGGGTAAAAACCTAGTAGTGGCATAGCTGTATCAAAGGGCAGACAGTCTTTTAGCGCCCTTTGGGCATAGTTCCAAGATAGGAGGTCAGGGTTTAAAAAAAAAAAAAACATTTGCAGTAATCCTATCCTATATTTCATTTGTTTTTCTTATTCATATTTGAAGCACACCCTTATCCTCTTTTTTTTTTAAACCTGTACCTTCTGTTTTAGAATCAATACTAAGTATTGGTTCAAAGGCAAATGATGGTAAGGGCTAGGCAATGGGGGGTGAAGTGACTTACCCAGGGTCAAACAGCTGGGAAGTGTCTCAGGCCAGATTTCAACTTAGGATCTTCCATCTCTAATCACTGAGCTACCTAGCTGTCCCATTCCTTTTCCTTTGAAAATTTTCAAGATGCCTACACTTTTCCAATAATGGTGGCAATAATTCCAATTGCATTGATAGCTATAAGTATTAAATTGCTTTTCCCTCCTCATAACTACTCTGTCTCCAAATCTACAACTAAAACAATTCTAAATGTGGATCACTAAAGTATCTTTTTCATTGAGGATGAGCTCTCTCCATAGGCTAGTATGTTAACATATCAATTTAGATCTATTAACTCTGAGTACTCAACAAATAACTGAGATTCCAGAGATGATGATGATGATGATAAGGAATAAATATTATATCTGAATCAAATTTGCATATGATCATACTTATCATTCTCCAGGCAAGAAGGAGGTTAAAATTATATGAACTTCTGTTCTCATTTGACATCTCTTGATTTTTTTTTTCCATTTAGACCCATCTAGTCATCCTCAGCTTGGAGAGCAGCAGCCATTATTCTAGGGTTTCTTGAGGAAAACAATAATCCTTAATATAGGCTCAACTCAATCAGCATTATGTCTCTGATTACATTTTTGCCCAAAGAGGGTATCCTGTAACTTGATTAATATAGGATTCACCCGGACCAAAGAATTAAATAAGTGGGCAAATGTACTAGATTTTGTACAGAGATGGAGAAGTGGTGTTTGGAATGGAATCTAGGGTCCAGTTCAGAGATTTAGACATATATGCTGAACAAGTCATTTATCTTTTTTTTTTTTTAAGATTGTATCTTTCATATCACTTAGGTCAGTAGTATAGGGGCTATTCGTGAGTCTAAAACCCCTACAAATCAGCACAGATGCTCAGATCTGCTCTGTTTCAGACCTGGGTCAGTTGGCCTCTCCTTACAAAGACTGCTCCTCCCTTTCCCTTGGTTCCCTCTGATGTTAAGGGATGTTTAAGGGAAAGAGACAAAGTCTTTCTTGGCTTACTACACCTCCTATACCCAGGGACTCACTAGTCTTAGTGCAGAGACCCAATAGGTACAAGTAACTGAAGCTCAGGACTCTTAATCCCCCAGAACACTGAGTCTCAGCCTTCCCAGTTGTTGAGGTTATAAGTCAGTGCCACCAACCAGTTCCCAACAAGGGGGAGGCTGAGGATGTAGGCAAATGCTACCAAATTCAGCATGCTTCACTTTCCCAAACCTCAGTTTCCTTATTTATGCAATGAGGATAATAATCATTTTACTACTTATTTCACAGGACTATTGTGAGGAAAAATGTTTCCTAAACTTTAAAATGCCACAATAAGAACACAAATTCTTTTTATGCAAAGATGACGCCATGGACTCCTCATCGATGGGTATTCACTTTGAATTGTTTTTGTAGAAGTGATGAATTTGTACCATACGAGTTGGCAAGGGGTGGAGAAGGAACTATGACAGACTGACCTGTTGCATAACCAGCTTTAGATAGCAAAATATCAACAGTCATGGGATTGGACAAATTGGGACACTGGGGCTCCTCTAGTCCAACCATCTCCTTTAATTGAAGCCCAGAGAAATGATAATTGGCCCAAGGTAACAGAAGGAATATATTTGAATCCAAGATCTGCCATCTCTAGGCCTGGCTCTCAGTCCACTGAGCCACCTAGTTGCCTCTAGCACATAATTAATTAATTATTGATTAATTTCTTTTTTGTTTTTAAACCCTTACCTTCCATCTTGGAATCAATACAGTGTATTGGCTCCAAGGCAGAAGAGTGATAAGGGCTAGGCAATGGGAGTCAAGCAACTTGCCCAGGGTCACAAAGCTAAGAAGTGTCTGAGGCCAGATTTGAACCTAGGACCTTCCTTCTCTAGTCCTGACTCTCAATCTCAATTTTAAGAAGAGATCCATTGACTTTTCCCAGATTGCTAAAGCAATTCACAGCACACAAAAAACGTGAAGAAATCATGGCATACATGATATCTGTGGGTTGATTTAAGGCTGACAGGACCAGGAAAAGCCAGCCATGGTGGCAACAGATAGGCACATAAGTTGGGTTGGACCCTGACGTGCCAGTTGAAAGTAATCAAATAAGGAGCAGATCATGGCAAGATTGGGAAGACCCTCTCCTAGGCACTTCTTTCAGGCTTTTGTCCTTTTGGTATTAGTTGCCTCTCCTGCTGTCTTTTACAAATCTCAGTCTTTTTGAGACTTTCTCAAGTCTTTAAGAACTTTTATTAAGGCTTATCTTTTCACATCATTGGGTGATCCAAATTAAGAAAGGCTTTACACATTATCTAACTTGAAGTATGACACTAACTCTCAAGAGTTCAGTTATTTCTTTGCAGATGATCCTGAAATACATAAATTGGGTCCTAAATCCCCCTGCTGAATTCTAATCTCTCATCACCTTCAACTAGATGCCTCTCAAACTCAACATGTCCAAAATGGAACTCATTATCTTTCTCCCAAATTTCTTACATCTTCTGAACTCCCCTCTCCCTGCTGAAGGGGACTCCAACCTCCTAGTTATAGAGAGTGCCAAACCTCAATATCATTTTTTGCTCTTCATTCATGCTCACTCTATATCCACTCTATTGCCGAATCTTGCCATTTCTACCTTCAGAATATCTCATGTATATCTCCTTTTCTCCACTCTCATGGCCAGCACCCCAACTGCAGACCCTCATGCCCTCACACTGGGGCTATCCAGTAGCCTCCTGGTTAGTTTGCTGAAGTCTCTGCTCCATCTCTCAGCTTCCAAAACGCACATCTTCTGTCATTTCTCCTACTGAAAGAACTCTTGGGGCTAGCTATTGCCCCTAGGACCAGACAGAAGATCATTTGTTTGGCATTTAAAACCCTTCACAACTTGGCTGCTCTCTCCCTTTGAAATCTTCTTAAATGTTACTCCCCTCCATATATTCTTTAATTGATTGACATTGGTCTTCTTATTGTTCCCAGATATATACCCTCCATCACTTAAAATGATACCCTTTCACTGACTATCCACCATGTCTAGAACATTCTCTATTTTCATCTAGGCTTTTCATGTTGTCTCACCTATTAGAGTAAGAGTTCCTTGAGGGTAAGAAACTTTTTTTTAAACTTTCTTTTTATCCCAAGAATTTAGTTTTGTGCCTGGCAAATAGTAAACACTTAAATTATTGTATTATTTTTATTATTTAATTATATATTAAATTACTTATATATTAATTAAATTAAATTATATTATCATATAGAAGCATCTGAAATCAAATGAGATAAATGCAGGGTACAGGTACATTAGAAAGAAGGAGCTTCAAAGTGGTTGACATAAGGTTAAATATCAAAGGAATCTTGTCCTGTAGACTAAAAATAAGAGTTGAAGAGGGTATATGGAGGAAGACCAATGACTAGAAACCTCCAAGTGGGCAGGAGACTAGAGAGTATATAATAGTCTAGAAGAGCCCAGAAAGCAAAATTAGATGGGATTGGGTATATTTCTAAAATAGGTTTAAGGACATGGGTATTTAGCTGATCAGGGAGATTAATTTTTGATACATTAATAGACATGGGAGCAGGAAACCATAAGCTCTAAGGTCCCATTCTAGCTCCTTATTTGCATGATTCTATAAGTTACTGGCATTATTGACTTTCACTGCTCCTTTACATGCTAACAAACTTCATATTTATTAACATTTTCCTATGAAATGTAACAAAGCACATTATGTTTTCCTGAATCTATCATTTGTTAATATTTATTAGGGCCAATACTTTTCCAGACATTCTCCTACCTTTGATAATATTCAGACTAGTTCTTGGAGATTTGCACACACACAAAAAAAAGTCTGATAGTCACATTCTAGAATGTTCTCAGATTTTCTTCAGATTCTCTTTTTGTCCTGGATTCTATGTTTTTACTTTATGGCTAGTTCTATTTAAATTTGTCTCCCCAGTCTTCACAACAGGCTAATTGGTCTAATGAAAATCAACTTAAAAATCAATATGTGTGCTTATGTGTATTTCCCCCTATGATCTCACCAGGGGAAAAGTCATTTTGGAGAAACATGTTTCTCCAACTGATGAAAATGAACTTGAATGTTAATAAATGGATCTATTTCTAACCTTAATGACATGTCATGTTTATCATTTTTTGTCAAATTTGTGAGTACTTAATATTGTTTGAGGATAATGATTTCATGAAGCCTCTAAACTATAAAACTATGAAATCTATGGCTTTTAGTCTGAGACAATTATTCAATGGCACTTTCAAAGAGGTATCCTTTGTAGCTTAGAGCTTCTTCCCCTAATTTAAACTGACTTTTCATGTGAATATTCTACGGAATGACTTAAAACTCATGGAAAAAGCAGTGCATTTAAGAAACACACATTGCTTTTACTTCTAAAGGAGATTTAGTGGGGGAAAAAAGATGCTTCTGGCTACATTTACATATCAAATGCATCCATTAAGTTTGGGGTTGAACCAAAGAGCTAAAATGGCCATAATCACAGTCAGTAATATGATTCAAAATGTCTACATGTGAAAAAGTTCATTTCTTAGAAAAAGTCAGAATGCTAGAAGTTAAAATTAAACCATCCTGTTAGTCCAAAATGTACTACAATCTTAATCAATATGCACTTATCTTTAAAATATCTTAGCATAAAAAAATTTAGCATCAATAAAACCGGGTCAATAGCCTCCTCTAAATAACAGACATACACTGGGATAATACAAGTCAGTTAGAAAGAAAACAAGATTTTAAAAAATTCATTTTAGTCTTATTCTAGACAATTCAAGCGGTGCCTTCCCACCCAAGCCCCAAACCCATTTACACCAACAATGACACCCATTCTGGAACATTACACATTTACCACAGATTTCCTGTGCAGTTAAACTGCTCTAATGCTTGCCCAGAGCACTGCTCCTACCAATGGCAGGTGCCATCTTTATTCTCTTGCTACTACACTGGCCCACCCACCCCAAGCAAATAACCCTTAAGAAGAGTGAATTGATTCATTGGCATCAGCATTACAGACATTGAGGGAAGAAAGAATGACTTAAATGAAAAATTACCTCGTATAAAAAATTGCTGTCGACAGTAGTGCTCGAGTTTGATTAAACCCTTTCTTGCTGATCTGGAGAACTACTGTGCCTGTCAACCCTTGGTATGTGGTCTAAAGATAGGAAGTGAGAATGTGACAAATCATCAGCCAGGAAAGAAATAGATTTTGTCTTTATAAGGAAATTTTAGTTACTTTTTTCACATTACCCTCCCCATCACAATCACCTGACAGGGCAGGTCACACTGAAATGTAGAAGTCCCTTACCACTTCCTCTTCATAAGCATTTTTCTCTCTCCTTCCCTCTCTTTCTTTTTTTAAGCTTGCTTTTAGAAGGTGGGTAGATACTTGTGCTTTTTTGGATGAGAAAGCCAACTTTTACCATGCTACTCTGGAATTCTTGTTCTAACCACAGCTCTGGTGGCATTGGCTGCAAGCGCTTACAACAAAGACAAACGAAATCATTCAATTTTGAATAAAACCACCAAACTGAGCACTTGAAGTTAGCTGACAGGGATGTCTTTGGGTGTGTTTCAACCTTAATATCTATCTCCTCCTTCCCACCTCAAGAGCAATCTACTAACTCTGGGATTGTGACTTAAGCAGCAAGGTCTCTTTAAGAGGATATCATAAGGGGAAGTTAGTTACTGTTGTAAACAAGCTTTTACCCAAGCCAGAGGCATTATTTACTCATTTCTTTTATTTATAGTGATACCATTGCCCTCACCTCTGAGGAGCTCATTTAACCCAAACAAGACTTAAATTATTTAGAAGTTTCCTATAAAGATTAGCATTAGATAACCAAAGCAGCTATGCTGCTAAATTGGTAGCTACATTCCTTCACACAGATCAGAAACCAACAAAAGAAAAAATTTTTTGGTAAAATTACAGTTAGGGAAAAACAATTATTTGTCACCTATAAAGCCTTAGGAGCCTCTCTCCAGAGGCAGCAAAATATTCGATTGCTAGATCTATTTGTGTATGCAATGATCACCTGCAATGTATGACATTTCATATGAATGAAGCTCAAATCCTATGAGTTTGTAATTATGTAAAATAAAACAAATTTAGATTCACTTTTGATTCATTGCAATGAAGACCAAAGCAAAGAAATGGTTGGTTCACCGATTGAAGTCATGCCAGAAGGAATTTAACACAAGGGCGACTTTTTTCCTTCTTGTCCACTTGTGAAGGGTTGCATTTCAGGGTTAACTTTTCTTCAGTATCTATGTATTCCCAGAAGTACCTTACATTGAGCAGGCATTTCAGAAGGCAAACACATTCTTTAAACTACCAGGGAACCAGAGCTTTACCCAGTAGAGAAATGCTGTTGAATTTCACAGAATTAGAGAAATTATGGGTCGAAAGGAAACTCAGAAAGCCATCTAAGCAAACCTGAATGCATTACCCACTATAACATACCTGGCAAGTAATTATCCAGGCTGTGCCCAAAGAACTCAAAAAGGGAGAACCCACCAGATGGTTCTCCAGGAAACCTGTTCCACTTTTAAAGAGCTCCATTTGTTAGGGAGGTTCTTCTCAAAATTTACTTTTCTTTTTATCCTCTGCTCCTGCATCTGCCCTTTGGGGCCAAATAGAACAAGGATAAACCCTCTCCATATGACAGTCCTTTAAATACTTGAGAAGAGTTATCATGTTGCTCCCATGCCTTCTCTTTTCCAGGGTAAACATTCCCAGTTTTTCCAACCAATCCTCATATGACATGGACTCAAGGCCCTTCACTATTCTGGTTCTTTGGATACTCTCCACCTTATCAATGTCCTCCTTAAACCATGGTGCCCAGAACTTAATACAATACACCAGATGAGGTCTGTTGAGGACAGAGTACAATGGGACTATTGCCTCCCTATTCCTGGAAGCTTTGCTTCTCTTAATTCAACTTGAGATCATGTTGGCCTTTTTAGCTGCTCACTCATGCCAAGCTTGTAGTCCACTAACACCATAAACTCTTTTTCAGGCAGCTAGGAAACAAATTTGATTTAGCATTGGAGTCAAAGTCAAAAAAATATGAGTTCAAATCTTGCCTGAGACACTTGTGTGGCCCTGGGCAATTCACTTTACCTTTATGACCTTCAACTTCCTCATCTGTAAAGTAGAGACAATAAAATTTATTTTGAGTATTAAATGTGATTTTTCTAAAGTGCTTTGAAAATCCTAAAGTTCTATATAAATGCTACTGTCAATTATCCATATTTCTCTTATACTTGGGAAGTTGATTTTCTTTGTACCCAAGTGTAAGATTTTTTAGTGAGTGAATCTTATTAGATTCAGTCCAATGACCTAGCAGGGATTCTTAACCTGTACTTCTTATTAATTTCTAAAATGTATTAATCAATTTAAAAAAGCCCTTACCTTCTGTCTTAGAATCAATGCTATGTGGGTTCCAAGGCAGAAGAGCAGTAAAGGCTAGGCAATGGGGGCTAAGTGACTTGCCTAGGGTCACACTACTAAGAAGTGTCTGAGGAAAATTTAACTCTAGGACCTCCCACCTCTAGGCTAAGTGAGCCATCTAGTTCCCTCCTCCCACTTATTTTTAAATATTTTGATACCTATATTTCGATATAATTGGCCATCTTTGTAATCCTATTTTTTTTTTATTATTTTATGCTTTTAAAAACATTATTGTGAAAAAAAGGTCCTAGGCTATACCAGACCAAAGGCCATGACACAAAAAAGATTAAGAATCCTGCTGAGTTTGTTAAGATTCTTTTGCATCATGACTCTATCAGTATTTGAGCTATCCATCTCAGCTCTGGGTCATCTGCAAATATGATGAGCATGCCTTCTATACCTTATCGAGTCATTGGTAAACATGTTAAACAACACACAGCTGAGACCAAATCCCTGGGGTAGTCTATGGAGAATGCCTGCCATGTTGACATTAAACCATTACCAACAAACTTTGTAAAGCCAGCCAGCCAGCTACTCCACTTTTCTTCATTCTCTTCATGAGAATATGTTACTTCACCAAAAGCGTGGCTAAAGATGTAGGAAGACTATATCCATAGCATTCCACTAATTTATTAATTCAGTAATTTTGACAAAAACAGAATTGAGGTCAGTCTGGCATGAGCTTTTCTTGATGAAGTCATTGTAGCTCTGTAATTATCACTGGCCTATAGTTGGCAGATTCTACTCTCTTCTTTTTTTTTCAAACCAGGATAACCTCCAGTTTTCTTGTACTTCTCCTATTTTTCTATGATCTTCCAAATATCACTGACAGAGTCTCTGTAATCATATATGACAATTCTTCAGAATCCAACAATGCAGTTCATCTAGGTTAACTTGAATTGATCAAGGGCAGCTTAGTGTTCCCTTACACTCTCCTTGCTTATCTCGAGTATCAACTCCCTGATTAGTCATTTGTTGACAAATTGTTGAATTTGTTCAACTGAATTCATGTGTCACACCTACACCACTAAATAAATACATGATAGTAGAAGATTTATTTGGGGTATTCAAAAATGATTGGATTAAGTTTTTTTTTGCAAGTTATTTTAAAAGAAATTCAGAGCCTAAATACCAAGTTAAAAATAGCATTTCCATATAGAAAATAGAATAGAAAAAGAAGACTGTACATATGAAGCTTGTAGATTAATATTTAGTATATGCCATAAATTATTAACTAGGAAATGAGCAGTAATGTACTAAATGGTGGCCTACTGACCTAGAGAGTCAGTATTTGGGGCTTATTGTGGTTCTGAACACATACTCCTAAATATCCTTAGTCTGTACTCTTATGGATTCAATAATGAACTAGGGTCTACCACAGTTTCTAAGAAGGAGAAAGAAGTAATATTTCCTACTTCTTGGGTATAAAAATAGCTTTCTGCATCTACTTGTGGCTGTATATTTAAGATTTGGGTAACCTACAAGGAAAACTACATGCAGAAACACAGACAGAAAATAGGAACGGATAAAGATCTCAATAGTCAGTCAATAAAAATGTAAGTGCCTACTATGTGCCAGGAACTATGCTAAACTCTGGGAACACAAAGAAAGGTAAAAGTATAATCTGAGCTCTCAGAGTCTAATGGGGGAAATTAGTAACTATGTATAAACTATATGCACAAATACACTAAACTACATTAGAAGAAAGTCACTAATATTGGCGGATATCTGGGAAGACTTCTCATAGAAAATAGCTAGGTCTTAAAGGAAGCCAGGAATCAGAAATGAGGAGGGAGAGTATCCGGTATTACCCTCAGAAACTTGCTAGTGTTCCCCACTAGCAAAACTTTGGAACCCACTGTACCTCCTCGATGTCTGCTTCCTCTGTTCTTGTTGCAAGACAGAATGGTCACTGGAAAAAGTCATGAATTGCTGAAGACTTAACTCATAAATTCAAGCTAATTTCAAAGAAACTGACATATATTTAACTTCTCAACTTTGATTATTCCCCCTTTTGCATTTACTCCTTATAGAACTAAATGTCTATAAAATGTCCCTTTCCAGCTCTAAATCTGTGAGCCAGTGATATCCTCAGTGCTATTCAGCAATACTTTAATTTAGTCTTAGCATGCTACAGTGGACAGAGAGATGGCATTACAGTCGGGGACTAACTGTGGCAAACCACAACCTCTTGGCCCCTAGGCAACTCTTTTAAGACTACAAGTTGTAGAAAGGGTGTCAACTTGCATTATATATAGGAAATTTCTCCATCTGGGGGTTTCCTACATCTCTCAAATTACAGATCCAGATCTTATCCCCATTCCGAAGAATAGTAGAGGTTTCCTGAAGAGACAATGACAGGAGTATGGGTCTTGTCCCAACACTCCTCCCATTGCCTCTCATGTGGATTGTTTCCAACACAATCACACCTACCCTTGTTCCCAACATGTCCACTCCGTTCTTTGGTCAGTGCCTTACAAATTCCTAATCTTCCCTTCCCCATGGCTTGCACACCCTTGGTACCAGAGAAGTCAGAATCTAGCCTCACTTGAGCTCCCATCACAGCAACAATGGAAATTTCCCCCATACCAAACATTTACTACCAACCCCCTTCCTTTTCATTTTGTGTGAGGCAAAGTGAATTGCATTGCTTAAGCAGTAAGTCTTATTACCTTTACTACTTCAAACCCATCCTGCTTCTGAACTTCCATTGAGGTACCTCCATCCTTCATCACTTACCTTCAACTCCTCACTTTCCCTCAGCCCACATATCCAAAATCTAGTCATTTTCTACCTTGTATATACCTTCTCTCCACTCATACAGCCAACCCTCTACTGTAGGTCTTCATCACATCATCATATCTCACTGTCCTGTTACCATGGCTTCCCAACTCTCATCTCTTTCTACTACAGTCCAACCTCCCAACACATGCCAAAATGATTTTCTTTAAGCATAGGAGTGGCGGGGCTATCTCACATTCTCAAGCCCCTATACAACAAACTCCCAATAATTCCCTTACTGATTCAAGGACCAAATATAAGCTTCTCTGACTGTCATTTAAAGCCCTTCACCATCTGGCCCTAAATTACCTTTCTGGATTTATTATTCATCACTTCCTTTCTGGTACTTTTATAGTCTAGCCAAACTAGCCTTCTGGCTGTTCCTCACCTCCATGTAAAAAATATTATTCTAAATGTGAATAGGAAATTAAGATATTATATCAAAAATTAAACAGAATCACATAAAGAAAGAAATAGATTCAAATTGAAAACATTCTGCTACTGGGGGAATAGTGTATACAATAATACAATAAAAATGTATAGTGATAATCTGTGGAAATTTGGCTACTCTCAGCAATGCAATGATCTGGGACAACCCTGAAAGTCTTCTGTCAAGGAATGTTATCCACTTCCAGAGAAAGAACTGTTGGAATCTCATATCAGTGTATTTATGGTTTTATTTTGGGGTTTGTGTTACATATGAATTTGCTCTTACAATGACCCATATGGAAGTGTAGTTTGCATGACAATAAATTTTTTTTTTAAAAGAACTTTCTTCTGAATTTAAATCAGAGATAATTAGCTTTTGGATTGTTGTTTTGCTGTCATGTATACAATGAATATCTACTGTCACTATTAAATTCCATTATTTGGTTATCTTTCAATTAAAAAGTATCTATAAAAAAGAAATTCTCCTCCTTGGCTAGCAACATTAGTCAATCTGAATAATTAATTATTAACAAACAATTATTACTTGCAAGTCTGCTCCATTCCCTGGAATATATGAAATTATTTTTTAATGAAACATTTTTTAGTTTTACCTTTATTTTATTTAAATAACAAATTTACACATAAGTTTTCCAAATTTATATGATTCATGTTATCTCCTTCCATTCTTCCCTCCTCTCAGAGTTGACAAGCAATTCAGTCTGGGGTGTACATGTATTATCACTCAAAAAAATTTCCATATTATTCATTTTTGTGAGTAACCTTAGAAAACCAAAACCCCAAATCATATACCCAAATAAACAAGTGAGAAATCATGTTTTTATCTGAAAAATGAAACATTATAAACATTGCTCTCACTGAAAATAATTAATAGTCATTTAGTAAAAACAAAAATATTTTTGTTATTAATAATAAAATATTTCACCTTCAGCTCCTTTCTGTATGTATGTGCCATGATGTATATGTTAATACAAGAGTACATTTATATAATTTATAAATCAATATACATATTTTGGGGGTACATGCTCAGAATTGTTTTACTGGTTGGGATGACCAAAAAAGATTAGATACCATTCCTCTAGAACTCTCCACAGAGTCTATTCCAAACATTCTAATTCTCTTAAACTTCCTAGTTCCAATTTCTTTTCCCAAGACAGCAACGGCAAACCTTTTAGAGACCATATGCTGTGTTCCCCCTTGCCCCCCCCACCAGAGACCATGTGCTATTCTGTGCCCTCCCCAGACTGAGTGACACACACACACACACACACACACACACACACACACACACACACAGTACCTTATCCCACACAGGGAAGGAAGAAAGTGCTACCATTGGGCTATTGGGCAGAGGGGTGGGTGAAGTGAGGAATGTCCTCAGTGGGGGTGGAACAGGGAAGGGGAATGATCTGAGCATTCTGCTCCCCTCCAGTTCTGCTGCCTGTGAGTCACCTACCTTACCACTGTGCACTTCCATTGGACTGCACAGTAGAGAGGGGGAAGGGAGCAGCTCTGCCCGAGTCCCTTTGCCTTTCTAGTAATAAACTCTGGTGGGGGACGATGGTGTGCACGCCCATAGAGTATGCTCTACATGCCCTCTTTGGCATGTGTGCTATAGGTTCATCATCTTGGCCCTATGGCAAAGACTGAAAATATTCCAGTCTATCAGGTTTAAGTTTTCTTGCCTACATATTCTTTTCTGCCCTCAAAATGTCCATTCTCTTATCTGGCTTTCCAGTCTGAGAAGAACTGGTGTATCCATCTTTGTTTGCAAGGCTTAACTCTGGAAACTTTGGATAAACGGCACTCTGACTCAATTATATACCTATCCATTTCCTCAGGTACTTTATTCTTTTGATGATTTCCCTGCTCTCCAAGGTTTTCTCTTCCTACCTTTCCCTCTTCCAGTGGCTCCTTTCCTATGTATATCCCCCAATCTCCTATTAACTTAAATTTTTTAAAGAAAGAATTCTACTAAGCATTATGACTCCTTTTTACCTATCACTCAATTTCCTTTTAAGGACACATTCTGCTTTTTAAATGAATAATTTGTATGTCCAACCTATACTTATCACCCACAAAGTTGTCAAGTAACTGCTTTGGAATCCTGTTTCCGTGTTCAAATCGAAACTTTTTGAAAGCCACTGTTGATTTCATGAACTTTAAATCACTCAGCCAAGTGTCAGAAATTTAGTGGCACTTTTTGGTCTCAGACATCCTCTCTATTCTTGCTTTCTTTTTCCCCCTGAGTCCAAGACAGGTAGATAGCACAGTGGATAGAGCTCCAAGCCTGGAATCTGGAAGATTCATCTTCCCGAGTTTAAATCTCATCTATTAACTAGCTGTGTGACCTCAAGTAAGTAATTTAACCCTGTTTTGCCTCAAGTTTCCTCATCTACATAATGAGCCAGAGAAAGAAATGTATCTTAGACAAGAAAAAAGTCTAAATGGGCTTAGAAGGAATAGGACACGACTAGAAACAACTAAACTGAAAAGATTTTGCCTACCTGCTTCCTTGGTTCACTTCCATCACTCACTTTTTCATGAGCATTTGTCAATATCTGAGTTCTATTTCCCTCTCCTACAATTAAACACTTTTTAATATTATGTGTATTTAATTGAATTTAGGCTAAGGTTTTTGGCTAATGACTACAGGAATACATATATATATAAATAAGTATGTGAATCAAATTATAAAATTTCTTTTAAAATTCATAATCATATAGAACCCAATTAAGGCTATAGTATAAAGAGTGCTGGACCTTAAGAGAAGAAGACTTAAGTTCAAATACAACTTCTATTACTTAATAGTTACTAGAGTCTGGACAATTCCTTTAACCTTTATCTGCCTCAGTGTCTTCATCTGTAAAATCAGGCTGATAAAAACTGAAATTATTTATAGATATCTGAAGACTTTTTTCTTAACTTTGATCCTCTGACTGACTCATACTTCCTGTTCTTGTTTTAGTAATCAGCTTTTTTTGTGAGAGGGCCCTAAGTACAAGAAAGGAAAAGTTTTTTTTTAATAAATGCTTACTTCTTGTCCTATAAATAAGTAATCTAAAATTTTTTCTTATTGCCACAGCTTAGAAGGAACACAGCTCCCATTCCTGTTCTTTGCTTCATCTTTGTTGTCCTGTTTATGTAGGACATGAATTCAAGAAATACATGCTGCACAATATAAAACAAATACATGTAAATCATGGCAATATATAGAAATCTATTACTAACAAAGAATAGCCATAAGAGATAGAAAAAGAAATTTCCATTTTCAAAGCACAGGGAGACACTGATGAACAAAGTGATCTGGTCAATGAACCAGTTGAGTTTGGGGTAGGTAGGGCACTTGATGTCCAGGTTCCAGTGGCAGATGCCATAGATTGCTTCATTGTCCATCATGAAGGTACAATTTGAGTTCTCCAGGGTGGTATGAGCGGTTAGTATGGAGTTATAGGCTTTATCACAGCTATGAAAATCTGTGGGGTTGGGTAAAGAGCAAATTCAGGCTTGTAGTAAATAGAGAAATCTCTATCATCAGAGAGGTGAAACCTGACCCTGGGCTGCCTCCCAAAATGTGAAATATCAGGAATCTCTGCAGTCCTGTGCATTCTTTGACATTTTCCAGATGTACTCCAAAACAAGATAAATTATTTCTTTCTCAACAGTATAATGGCCCTGGGTATAGTTATTAGCAGCAGCCTCTTTGCCAGAGACCAGTTTCTCAGGATGGAATAGCTGTTTTTAGATGTTGGTTGGAAATCTCATCTTTTATAGCAGGTTCCAAGTCTACAAAGACTGCCCTGGGGACATGCTTCCTAGTCCTAGTCTTAATAAAGAAGGCATTGAAGAGTCATCACCATCCCCCAAGGCCCTTGGTATCATTGGGTTGAATATCATGCCCCACATAATATAATTCCCAGCTGTATTACCCATCTGCATTCCAGTCTGATTGACATGGATGGAGATACATTCATACATGGTTGCTGCAATGTGTGAAGGGAGGATGTTATTGACTAAAGACAGGTTATGGGACTCTACCAACAAAGCAAATTCCCACTAATGCACTGTTGGTGGAGTTGTGATCTGATCCAACCATTCTGGAGAACAATTTCGAACTATGCCCAAACGGCTCTAAAACCCCTTGATCCAGCAATGTATCGCAATGGGATTTTTTTTAAAGGGAAAAGGACTTAGTGTAAAAATATCTATTGTAGCTCCTTTTGTTGTAGCAAATAACTGGAAATTGAGGAGTTGTTCCTCAACTGGGGAATGGCTAAACAAGTTGTGGTATATGATTGTGATGGAATACTCGTGCTATAAGAAATGATGAGCAGGATGATTTTGGAAATATCTTTAAAGACTTATATGAACTGATACAAAGTGAAAGTGAGGAGAACCAGAAGAACATTGTACACAGCGACAGCACTACTTTTCGGTGAACTCTGAGTGACAGCTGTTCTCAGTAATACAGTGATCCAAGACAATACCAGAGAATCATAATAAAAAATGCTATCTGCCTCCAGAGAAAGAACTGATGGAGTCTGAATAAAGAAACATACTATATTTCATTTTCTTTCTTCTCCATATTTTCCACAAAACAACTAATATGGGAAAATGTTTCTCATGACTGCACATGTAAAGTCTATTCTACCAGATTGACTACTGTCTCAGGGAGAGGGGAATAAGGGAGAGTGGGAAGTGGGGTGAAAATTTGGAACTCAAAAAAATTTTTAAATGATTGTTAAAGAATTCCTTTTACATGTAATTGTATTACAACAAAACATTATTTTAAAAAATATATACTCTTAACCCACAGCATATGAGCATATACTGTAGCTTGGTCTTTCTGTAGATTCCCAGGTATAGCTAAAATATAATTCTTTGATGGCTAATGACATTGTCCTTCCTGGCCCCGAGATGTCTGTTCTTCCCCCTTGTGCAGCCACACTCACACTTCTGGGTCCTAACCCAGGTGCCCTGGAAGATAGAGGCACTATTTTTTCTTGATTCCCAAAGATTTCTCTTCTGGTCTAAGGCTAACTTGTGTTGGCCTTCCAATTTTCTACTTTATCCTCTTGAAAGTTGATTTTTGCCAAGCCCTCAATAAGACTAGCCTCTTTTCCTAATCAGCTTTTTCTTTCTCCAGTTGAATTTACCTTCATTACAATCACTACTGTGTTACTACACCTAGTTCTACTCCTAAAGCTAGATAGTATTTATGTATTTTCTCATTTGATCCTCCCAACAATCTTGAGAGGTAAATGCTATTAATATCTTGATTTTACCACTGAGGAAACTGAGGCTGAGTCATTAAATGACTTGTCCAGGATCACAAATTCCTTCTGTCCCTTCTAATTCTAAAATATTATGAATTTATGAACTCAACTTACTTTCTCAAGTTCTTGTTGTTGACTTATTTTGATATCTTCTTTCAGACTGACCCTTGAAGAAATAGTTGTCTTAAAGGGCATAGGAGGTATGTTTGTGTGTATGGGGTAGAGTGGGGAATGGAAAAATATAGTTAAGGCTACTCATTGGCTGCTTCAAAAGCTCTCTACATCTTTATTAATTTTGTGCGGTGAACAAAGCCCAAATTCTGGACTCAGAGAACCCTAGTTCAAATCTTGATTCTGCCTTTAATGTCTAACCTTGGGCAAATCATTTAATTTACTTAATTCTCATTTTTTTTCACCTGTAAAATGAGAATGTAGATGGTTTCTGGGGTTCCTTTCAGTTCTGTATTATGATCCTATAATCCCTTCTTTACATCAGTTTCTGAGGAACATGTGACTCTATATCCCCATCTCTTTTGGTACACCCTTACCTTTCATTTTCAGTTTCTCCTTATCTATCATCATCCTTCTCATTACTTACAGCCTAACTTTCATATGTCCATTTAAAAACCAACCCTTCCATTGACTACCATTATTTTAAATTACTGGCCTATACTTCTTTTCCCTTCCCCAGGAAAACTCGTATTCATCCATACTTACAAACTTATCTTTTTTTTTTTAATCATCCATTCATTTCTTAAGCCCTTGCCATATAACTCCTGAACCCACCACTTCACTACAACTGTTTTCTTGGAAGTAAGCAATGCTCTCTTAATTTTCAAATTTGATAAGTCTTTTTGCAGTCCTCCTTGACCTCTCTGCTATTTTTAACACATTGTTGATCATCCTTTCCCCTCCGGGTTCCTCTTTTATTTTCCTCAGCATTTATGACACTGCTCTTTCCAATTGCTTCTCCTGCCTATCAACTCTCATCAGTCTTACTTGATAGATCAACATTTATTTCTTGCTCTCAAAGCATGGGTAATATCCTAAAACTCTGCCCTTGGCCTCTTTCCTCCCTCTGTATCTTGATGATTTCATCTGATCCCAGAACTTCAATGATCTTTACAAAGATGATTCTCAAATCTATAACCCCTGTTCTATTCTCTATCTTTAATTATAAGTCTGCATTTCTAATTGCCTCCTGGATATCTCTACTTGCTCATCTTTTAGGCATCCAAAACTTAACATGTTCAAAATAAAATTGATTATTTTTCCCCCTTCCCCTTGTGTGGAGTGGCATCTTGGAGGTCTGCACCCCAAAGTCACTCTAATGGGCAGACTAGAGACTGGATAAGATGCTTGCAGAGAAAATGCAGCCTTTATTAGGGAAGGGGAGAAGATGGGGGCACTGCTTTGAGTGGTCAACCCAAAGCAATGGTCAAGAGTTACTGACATAATAGATTACAAACAGTAATATATATGCTGGAGAATAATACATCATTTCAACCCACACACACCTTGAACCCCATAAAACTTTTCTATCCTCAAAATTTGCCCATGCTATTGAAGATCACTACCATTCCTAAAGTCATCCAGATTCATAACTTCAGTTATCTGACTCTTCCTTCTCTTTTACTCCCTATTTCTAGTCAATTGCCAAGTTCTTCCAAGTCTCCTTGCACATCCACAGCATTATCCCCCTTCTCTTGCTTCATCCTAGTTCTTTAGGTTCTCATCATGTCTCACCTGTTAAGGCCTCTTCACTGGTCTCCTGGTCTCTTCTTCAAACCATTGTCCACACTACTCCCTAAGGCCCAGATCTAACCACATCAGTCTTCTCAAAAACTTTGGTGGCTCGTCATAAACTCTAGGATAAATATAAACTCTTTAGCCTAGCATTCAAAGTCCTCTTTAACACGATCCAACTTACTTTTCCAATCTCATTTCAAATTACTCTACATTCTGGCCAAACTGGACTAGTAACTGTTTCCTGAATGCAACATTCTATCCCTGATTTCTATGCATACCAACTGTCCCTCACATCTGGAGTTCATTCCCTCTTCATCTTCACCTTTCAGAATTTTTCTCTTCCTTCAAGGATCAACTATTCTTTGCTGAATAATGCCCTGATTCCTCTAGTTGCTATTTCTCTCTCTTGCCTAAAAATGTATATGGACCGAACCTGTGATTTCATTGGTATAACACCCTTCCGTGAAGTTCAGCAGCTGTTCTCAATCTTTGTTTTAGAGAGTTGCCTGAGGGACCCAGATGTTTGATTTGCCCAGGATCACACAGCTGATAGGTTTCAGGGGCACAAAAGGAAACTAGGTCTCAAATTCCTTCTGTGCCCCAAGGGAATTTGTATTGTATATTTAGGACCATAGATTTAGAACTGAAAAGATGCTTAATCACCATCATTTTATAGATGAAAAAACTGAGAACTAGAGACATTAAGTGACTTTCCAAAGACATAAAGCTAGTAAGTAACAAGAACTGGGATTCAAAGTCAGTCCCTTGACTTTTATTGCTCTAGTCTCCCTCAGCCATTTACACGTTGTATTCCTTTTGTCTTTGTACCAGTTAGTACCCAGCATAGTGCCTTGTGCATAATTGGCTGGTTGGTTGTTGTCCTCCATACTTAAAGAGAACCAATGGCATCACAGGGTGATGTCTTTTGACTCTTGCATAAATTGGATTAGTGCCTAATTCTTTATGAACTCATTTGAGGATTTCTTGACTAATATACTGAAGTATTTTGTCATTTCCTTCTCCAGCTTATTTTGCAGATGAGGAAACTGAGGCAAATAGGGTTAAGTAACTTGTTGAGGGTCTAGTAAAATATAGCTAGTAAAAACATAGCTGGTAAAAGTCTGAGTCTGGATTTGAACCTAGGAAGATGAATCTTCCTGACTCCAGGAATATATATCAGCTTCAGGAAGCTCCAGTGATTTCAACATTTGGTGATTTCTCTCTTACCTGAACTCAGGCTACTTATTTTTCCCATCGATCATATGGAAGTCTTGGGACATCTTTTGTATTGTTATCCTTTACAATCCTTATGCACTGGAGGTCTTTGAAATAAAGGTGATTGGGAAGAATGTATATAATAACCATTAAATATCTACCTAGTTTAAGGTACCCAACAGAGAAGTCTGGAGGGCAGAAATTGTCTTCATTATTTGTATTCCTAGAGCTTAGCAGAGTGCTTGGCCCACATTAGGTGCTAATAACTATTTACTGACAATTAACTTTTAAATAGAATATGGAATAGAATTAACATTGCTTTCAATGCTCTTCTGGAAATGTAATATTGCCTCAATTTTGCTGCATAAGTTCTACTGTGTGGACCATTTTATGAAAGTGCCTGTCACCAAGAGAAATGTAGACTCTCAACAATAATATTTATATAATACTTAATGATTCCCAAAGCATTTTACATAATCTGATTTGATCTGCATGACAACCCTGAAACACATGCTATTATTATTCCCATTTTACAAATGAGGAAATTGAGGCCAAGTGTTATAAGTGAATTGATCAATGTCACACAGCTAGTAACTGAAGGAGGATTTGAATTTAGGTGTTTCCCAATTCCAAGCACTGCACTTGGTCTGTTGGGCTACCTAGATGTCAGCAATACGGAGGGCAAAAGTAAAAAATAAGCTCAAGGAAAGCAAAAGCATTTTTTTCTTAATTGTGCCTGGGTTAAACAGCAAAGTTACTCTAAGAGGTTGTGAGGGCACTTATAAAATTGATCTTAATGATGCTTGCTATGAAGAGAACCCTGTAACTTGTCTTTCTTATAAGAAAACTCAAATTATTTAAACATCCATTAAACCTTCACTTCATCGCTCAATTGTAGCAGGAAAATGAAAATGTTCTTTGATTAAGTTATTCATAAAGAGGCTAACCTAGATGATAGCTAAAGCCCCTTCAGTTCTACAAGTCTGTGGTTCCACCTACCTATAGTCTAAAACAAAAGAGTTTTCAAAAGAGTCTTAATTTTGGCAAGTCCAGCTCCATCATCCTTATTTTGTGCATCTTTAACTAGTTTATGTGTTATCTACTAAGAAGATTAAGCACAGGACTGTGGGAAAAGCATGGGATCTGGAACTAGAGGACTTGGATCTGAATCCTGGCTCTGCTATTTAATTTTGTCTGACTTTGGGGTCTGGATTTGTTTCTCTGGGCCTCAGTTTCCTCACCTGTAAATTGAGGGACTTGGACTAGGTGGTGTCTAAGGTCCCTTCAAGCTCTAACTTAATAATGATTCTTTGATTCCTTCGAATGCTTATGCCTATAGCATTTGACTAGATGTCAAGGAGATTTTTAAAGAGATGAAAAGATGATGGGTACAGACAGTGAGGTGACTGTGGATAGAGAGCCAGGTCTGGAGTGGAAGGTCTTATGTTCAAAATTGTCCCAGATACTTCCTAGCTGTGTTACTCTAGGCAAGTCACTTAACTCCAGTTGTCTAGTCCTTACCAGTCTTCTTGGAGACAGTGAGGGGAGGGGGAGAGAGGAGAAAGAGAAAAAAGGAGAGGGAGAAAGGAGGGAGAGAGAGAGAGAGAGAGAGAGAGAGAGAGAGAGAGAGAGAGAGAGAGAGAGAGAGAGAGAGAGAGAGAGAGAGAGAGCGCGTAAAGGAAGAATGAAGACAATGGGTAATTTGAGTGCTAGAAAATCAGTGTTTTGAGGATAAATAATCTGATGACAGTGTGTAGGATGGACTGGAAAAAGAGAGAGAATAAGGATGGTGATACCTATTTAGAGGTAGCACATCCATCTGGAGAAACAGGAGGTTCTAGATTGCGAAACCTTCACTTTAAGTTAAGTAGCATAAATAATAGTATACCTACTTCATAGATTAGAAAACTGAAGTGCAATTTGTACAATTTCACATATTCAATGTGTCAGACCTTGTATTCAAACTCAAATGTCTTGCAGTTTCAAGTCCAATGGTCTTTCTGCCTGAGATTGTGAGCCTCAGTGACTGAAAGATGACAGAATTAGATCTGAGAAGAAAAGATTTGTTTCCACAATATGTTATATTCCAAAGGGTAGCAATCACAGGTTTGTGTAAACAACACATTATTCCACTAAGAGGAAGTTTTGGGTTTTTGTTTTGTTTTTAAGTTCAGAAAAGAAAACAAAACTTTCCCAGAAGAACTTCCTCCATAAAATTCTACAGTGAAGAGGTTAGCATCTATACAAGACCATGTCATATTTGCCTGATACCCTGTATCAGCAATGTTTAATCTATTGGGAACAGAAAGACTTACCAACACAGCACTGGGAGCTACCAAAAACTTAGGAACTCTCAGTTATTCTTACACTAACTCTAACACAAATATACTGCATAAACCTAGACCAGACTCCTATCCTTTTGAATGCCTCAGTTATCCTTTATGAAAAATGGACATTAAAAGGATGGATATCTTTTTTAAGAGTTAAAAAACTTCCTAGCAAACATTTTGCAAACTACAGGGCTGTTAAGTAATCATTGCTCATTGAGTAATGAAAAAAAGGTAAAATGGAGCAAGGAATGTGGTTGGAGAACAGGATGTGGTAACATCAGATTAGAACAGAAACCAAATAAGTAGTCAGGAGAATTTCCATACTGATTTTCCTTTTCCCTGACACAGGAGGATTGCTTAGATTTGAAATTTTCTCTGTCACAATCAACATAAGTCAGTTATTAAACATCCTTAGTCTTGTTCAAGTTCTATTTTCATGCTCCATCATAAAGTGGTACTAATAGTTAAGCACTGGCAGATTCTACCTCTGTGTAAATGCTTTGAGCATGATTCCAGCTAAGAGCAAATCAGCTTTCTTTTCTTTTTCTTTTATTTTTTAAAACCCTTACCTTCCATCTTAGAACCAATTTCTGCAGTGATGGTGACAGTGGCAAAAATGAGGACAGAAGATGATAAGATCATGTTTTTTTAAAGTATAAATTAAAGTGTTGCCATTGAGTTATTTAATACACAAACTGAAAGGAAAATGTGATATCTTGATAAATATAAAATTTTATTAAAAACTTTTTCTATTGTCAGGCACTGTGCTAAAAGTTGGTAATGCAAAGGAAGGCAAAAAAATAACCCCTGTTCTCAAGGAATTCACATTCTAATGGTGAAGAAAGCATGAAAATAATTAGATCTATATGGTATATATACACATATAAGGAGAGAGAGAGAGAAAGAGAGAAAGAGAGAGAGAGAGAGAGAGAGAGAGAGAGAGAGAGAGATTAAAAACAACCTCAGAGGGAAGGCACTCATAGCTGGAAGGAGGATGATAGGCCTACTGAAGAAAGTAGGATTTGAGCTGAATCTTGAAAAAAACAAATAAACAAAGAAATTCAGAGACAAAAGAGAAGGGACAAAGCATTCCAGATTTGAGAGACAGCCTGGACAAAGGCACAGAGTGGAGGGATGGAATATCGGTGTTGGAGGAATAGCAAGTAGGCCAGGGTAACTGGATCACAGCATGTGTGTAACAGAGTAAGAAGAATGGAAAGACAATAGCAAAATTACGAATAAAGAACTTTTTTTTTCTTTTTTCTTTTATATAAAAGAATAAAGAACATGCTTTTAATTTTGTTTACATGATAGTACAATAAAAATCACTTTCTAAAATTTCCCCCAAAAAATGTGAATAAAAACCAGTCATAAAATACCATCTAAATCTGTGACATTTTAAAGATTTTAATGGATTTTACAGGGCTGTGCCCCAGTTCTTCCTCAAGGAAAATGAGACAATTCAAGTCTTCCTCTTCTTTCCATAATTTCTACCCTTCCTTTAGTTAAAATGTGATTCTATGCCTTTTTCCACACACCTCAACAGATGCTTACATTTCCCAAGAATCCCAGATCAAAAATCTCTAAGGATCTCATTTGTGAGTTATACAATTTTAACTTTAATATGTTTTACTTAATAAAACATAATTCCCACAGAATTAATATAGATAAGAGGGGAAAGTTCAGGCAACTAGATACATAAATATAATTAGAGTAGGACAGCAAGCTCAGTTCTACTCTACTCTAAAATCAAACAAAAAAGCCCTTGAAGTCCGGCTTCTACCTTTATCTTTTTAAAAATTATTCTTTCAAAGGTCACAGATTACTTCCTTTGTTCTTTGACCCACCAGTTTTAAAGAATTAGGTTATTTAGTTTCCAATTAACTTTTAATTTGCCTCTCCATGAACCCTTAATGATTATAATTTTTATTGCATTATGATTTGAAAAAGCTGCATTTATTATTTCTGCTTTTCTGCATTTGTTAGTGATATTTTTATGTCCCAGGACATGATTAATCTTTGTCTATGTACCATATGCATTAAGGTATATCCTTTTAATCCCAATTCAGTTTTCTCCAGATATCTATTAACTCTCTAACATTTCTAAAATTTCATTCACTTCCCTTACTTCTTTCTTACCTGTTTTTTTTTGTTTGTTTGTTTTGTTAGATTTATTTAGTTCTGATAGGGGAAGGTTGAGGTTCCCCACTAGTATCATTTTACTATTTCCTCTTTAAGCTCCTTTAGTTTCTTCTTTAATAATCTGAATGCTACTCCTGCCTTCTTTGTCTCAGTTGAAACCCAATAGATTCTGCTCCAGAATCTTACCGTTACTCTGTGTATGTCTACCTATTTCATATGCACTTCTTGTAAACAACATATGGTAGGATACTGTCTTTTAATCCACTCTGCTATCCACTTCCATTTTATGGGTGAGTTCATCCCATTTACATTCACAGTTATGATTACTATCTGTGTATTCCCCTCTGTCTTGATTTCCTCATTTAATCCTGACCTTTCTCCTTTCACTTTTCCCCTCCACACCAGTGTTTTGCTTTAATCCCTCTCCCTTCCCTTATATTTCTCCCCATATCACTACCTCCCTTCTTATTCCCCTTCTACTTCTCTATAGATTAAGATAAGATTCTATATCCCAATGAATCCAGCTATTCTTTCTTCTCTGAGTCAATTCCAATGAGAGTAAGGTTTACCCATCATCATCCTCATCCTCCCCTCCATATCATCTTAAACAGCTTACTTCCACACCCTCTATATATATTTCTTCTAAATACTATAATGATAGAGTTACAGATATCACCTTCCCATATAGAAATATAAACAATTTGACCTTATTAAAGCCCTTAATTTTCTTCTTTTTTTATTTGCCTTTTTATGCTTCTCTTGCTTTAATTATCACCTCTATGCAGATAACTCCCGAATCTATAGAATCAATTCAATCCCAAAATACAGTAAAGCACCTGTTATGTGCAACAAACTATAGTAGGTGCTGGAGATACAAAATAGACAAAAAGTCTTTCCCTGTATGGATCATCAACTCTATGAAGGTTTCTCCTCAAAGCACAGCAGGTAGTGTCCCAGATTTGTAATGCAACATTTCTTGTGGGATACCTATGTTATCAAAGAGGTTTTTGGGTGATTCGTCTCAGAATACAAACATAGGGACATCATTCAATATTAAGAGGAAATGAAGGAAAACTGATGTAAAATCAATGCAAATTTCCATTTTAGAAAGAGTGGCAGGGCACTGTAAGAGAATGCTAATTGCTTGTGGGTTGACAATTACTAGTGGAAGAAAAGCATTTTTGGCAGGTAAACAAAAGTACAGTGAGAATGATGTCCTTCAGTTATACCAGTTTCAGGACTACTGACATGGGAAATGAGGAAAAAGGAAAATGTATTAGATGATGGCTGGGAGTATCATGGGAGTCTTCTACAGAAAAATCTCTATCAATCATACTTTCACCCCTAGAAAAATGGGACAAAAGCAAAAGAATTGGATGATGACCAGGAATACCATGGGAGGTTTCTATAGAATATCACCTATTAATCAATACTATGTATTTTGCTCCCATCCATATCCCCATAGTAAAGAGACCTCTATTTTCATAATCAATTGATAACCTTGTTATTTTAAAAGGAGAACAGGAAAACCACCACCTTTAATCCCTTCAATTATTTTTAAAGATGAGTCTTGGAAGAGGATTGTAATGAGATCTATGATTAGATTAGGAGGCACCTTTCTGTTGCTAACCTGGCAGTATATCCTTCATTCAAAACTGGTTTGTTTTTTTTAATCCTTACCTTCTGTCTTAGAATCAATATTAAGTTTCAATTCTAAGGCAGAAGAGTGATAAGGGCTAGTGTGGAGGAGAAATGACAGATGACCCATCTCCAGCCTCTGTCCTTTGCATGCATTTTCTCTTCCACACTAGGCAGTTGGAGTTAAGTGACTTGTCTAGGGTACATTGATAAGAAGTGTCTGAGGCCACATTTGAACCCAGGACCTTCCATCTCCAGATCTGGCTCATTATCCACTGACCCACCCAGCTGCTCCAGATTTTCCAAAGAAGGTAATAGGCACAATGATGATCAATTCTAACAGAATTCAGAATCAAGAAGCTGCTATTGTAATGATCAGTGCATGAGAGGATTTTGGAATCTTTGCATCATTACACTATTTTGTTTTCAACCACTAAAGGAACCTGGTACAAGCAATAGAGATGTTTAAAAAAAGGGAAATAATTGTTTACCAGGTTCTCAAAAAAGTGATATGACTAGACTCAAAGCAAGGGGAAGGATATAATAAAGCAAACATAGGACGTTAGGTTCTTTTCTCTCTCTCTCTCTCTGGATTTCTATCAGGTCAAATGGAAATTTACTCTCTTGCACTCTTGAAATTGGGGCCAAGCCACTTCACATTTCAATCTCTACCTTCTCAGCTACCACTACCGCCATCATCAGCCTCTTTATATAAGAGGAAAGCACCATGTCTTTTACTGACTTGATAATGGCTTGATCACATATAATCTCACTCTTCCCTTTTTCACTTATTATTTTCATCTTTACTTTTATAATGATCATGAGCCTTCTGTCAAGTGTGGTCCCAGGAAAGGTAATGATTTATAATTAATCAACTTCTTTAACAACAATATAGCTCTGGCTAGTGCAGAAATTTGTTTTCCTTTATTCTGAAGTTCTTTTTTCCCTACTCCCACTAAAAAAAAAAGGGGGGTGGGTTCAAGGAAGAGAAAACAGGTTTTTTAAGATAATTAACAAATAAAATTTAACATAAAAAGGAATATGCCAATATCTTTAAGATTATTATTAAAATTTAATTTTCAATTTACATAAGTAATTGGAAGAATTACATGTTTATTGAGCTAGATAGGTACAGTACTGTATCCATCATTTCACCAGTATAGAAAACTCCCAGATGAGGAAACTCCCTCTATCATTTCAAGTTGGCACCTTCTCTGAAACTTTAGTCTTAAGAGAGTTGCCTGGAGAAATAAGAGATCAGTCAGTATATGTTAGAGGTGGTACTTGGACCCAGGTCTTCTTATATTTAAGGCCATTTCTCTACCCATTACTCTAAATTGGGCTAAATTCCTCTACACAGGGCAAGAAATTTTTATTAAGTACTTATTATATGCTAAGTACAAATATAAGCCAAAAAAAAGCAGTCCCTCCCCCTCAAGGAACTAATGACCAAAAGGGGAATATACAATGCACAAAAAGGAACCTGAAAGAGGCCAGCTGGGCATGGAGTTGTGGTGTAGAAGCTCCAAAAGTCAGAAGTACAGCCAGGAGAGGAATGAAGGTTGACTGGCCTTGGGCTCCCACCCCCCCAAACCAAAGGCAAGGAGGAAATCCCCAGTGGAAGAAGGGGACTGGCACTGCAAAGGTATAAAAAGAGGATGAGAAAGCTGCAGGGAGTGATGGATATTCCAGGGCAGATGAGGGCATGGTATTGAAGTCCATAAAGTCAAAGGCATATAGACAAGTCTTTTTCCCCCTTATTTGTATATAGAAATTGTTTTTATGGTATAAAGAACTGACTGATGCAGAAATTTGTCTTATTTTGTTCTAAAGAATTCTCTCCACCCCCCAAAAAGAATGGAAGTGAAGAGAAAATAGTTTTTTTTTTAATTAACTGAAAGCTAACAACTGAAAAATACAGTTTAACTTCATAAAAAGAAGGTATCACTATCTTTAGGGTTATTCTTTTTTTAAAACTTTTTTCAGAGTTGCCTAGATACTGCCAAAAAAGCCAATGGAAGTACTTCTTTCTATTATGTTTAGAAAAGTATTCTAATTGTAAGATTTAAATATTTTTCCTTTCTATATAGATAAGTATTTGCTAATAAAAATTCTTGTTTCAACATTAAGAAACTGCATGTGAATTCCTCAAGAGCCAAAGTAATCAATCAAATTATTAAATACCTATTCTGTAAGACACTATTAGTTGCTAGGGATTCAGAGAGGAAACAGCAGGATCCCTACCCTCACAGAGCTTACATTCTCTACTGTAACATTCCATATAAGGAATCTGCACTTAGTGCTAAAAACAAGAGGGAGACAACTGAAGATTCTTGAACATGGGAATGTGCATAATCAGACCAGTGCTTTAGGAAGATTATTTTAGCAAAGACAGAATGGAAAGGATTTTGGAAGCAAGGAGAACAATTACAGGCTTCTGCAATAATCCAGACTAGAGATGCCACCAAGGTGGCAATTCTGAGAGTGGCAAGTAGGGGATAGATGTGAGAATGGAGGTGGAATTAATGTTATGGAGGTAGAAATAAGACAGCAGTTGATTGAAGCTGAGTAGAGACATAAAGTGAGGAGTCAAGGGTAACTCTGGGACTGTGAACCTGGTTGTCTGAAAAGAGCATGGTGCCCTTAATAAAATGTTGATGTTGGAAGAAGGCATTTAGGGAAAAAGATGATGATTTTGATCACTTTGGAGATTGATAGCATGTATAGGTAGGTATAAAGAGGTACTTGATTATGCCAGATAAAATCAAGAGAAAAATCAGGGCTTAATACAGCTTATAGATTTTGGAATCATGAATATAAATAATAATGAACATATGAGAATTGATAAAATCGTTGAAGGAACATGTCCAGAGAAAAGAAAAGGCCCAGGACAGAGCCTTGGGGGAAACCTATAAGGGTGGAATATGGATAGAGGATGATCCAGCAGAGGAGACTGAAAAGGAGTAGGGCAGGAAATAACAGGTAGGAAAGACTGATTTGGTTAATCAGCCCCGGGAAAGGAAAGAGTATGGAGGGAGGGCCGGTCAGAAGGGACTTGAGAGATGTCATATTTAAGAGATATCTAGAAGAGAAGGGAATAAGCACTTAATAAGCACCTATTATGTACCAGCCACTGTTAAATGCTTTACAAATATTTCATTTACTCTAGACAACTCTAAGAAGTTAGATGCTATTATTATCTTTATTTTTGGATACAGAAACTGAGGCAAAAAAAGTTAAGTGACTTTCCCAGGGTCTTACAGCTAGTAAATATCTACAACCAAATCTGAACTCTCATCTTCTTGACTCTAGATCCAGTACTTTATCCATTTTGCTACCTCACTGCTTCAAGGAGATAGAAGACTAAGAAAAGACCATTGTATTTAGCAATCAAGAAGTCATTAGTTGCTGTGAAGAAAGCAATTTTTGTGAAGTTGTGGGATAGGAAGTCAGACTGCAAGTTGAGAAATGGGTAGAAGGTAAGAAAGTTAAAACACAGTTAGTTCTCTTCTAATTGACTATGAGAAGACAACAAGAAAGAGGATACTCACATACTTCTCTAAAGCAAGTATTTAAAGTGGAAACCTTTTGTAAAGTCATGACAGTGAAATTTCATCCACTTTTTCATGGGTTAAGATGATACCAAAAAATTCCAGATGTTTTTACAGGCTGGGAGCCATTCAACAAATTCAAGCTGCCCAAGAACTCTTGTAGAATTTCAAGTGTTGCCTAAAGAGGTCCTTCCCTCCAGAGGAAAAATATACAAACAAAACAAGTGCATTTAAATGATCTTTCCCCAAATTCCAGATGTGTAAATAATTCTAAATTTAGTAGCACAATCATCAATGCAAAATTTGAGCTGTGTACTTCAAGTGCAACCAATAGCAATGGTAATGTATACAATTTGAAACCAAGAAAAAATTTGCATGTGTAACTCTACATCTACTTTTGTATCTATATTTGATGTCCGACTTTTAGTCACAGAGAAAAATTCTTGACTATAAAATATTATATTTACCTATAAACAACCTCCTTTTAGAGTGACAAAATGGCAGGAGCCTTATCTGGCCCTCTAATTCACCTGGTTTATTACATATGCCTTTTGCATTTGTGTAGATACCAGAGGTCATGTGTTTTATTACTAGCTCTTTCTTGGATTTTGTCTATTGTAAAATTCTGGGTGAATCTCATGCTATTCTTCTAATTAACTTAGTAAATATTCATATAGTTTTCTCCCTCCTTTTCAGTTTTTTAAAGAACCCTCGGCTTCTTACCTGTAACAACTCTAAGACAGAAGAACAAGAGCTAGTTAGGTGACTTGCCCAAGGTTGCACAGCTTGGATGGTATCTGAGACTAGATTTAAACCCAGACCCTCCCAACTCCAGGTCTGGCACTCTATCCACTGTGCCATCTAACTGCCCCTTTCTTTTTGATTTAAAATACTTTTAAATTGGATTTTCAAGCCATCAGACACATAGATTTCTTTTTATTGCTGACTTTTGTCCTTACAGTTATTTTGGAAGAAGACAAATGGGATAGGATCTTCCTCTACTTCCATGTTGAAACCTTAACAGAAAAACAACAAAGCCAAAAGACCTGACACAATGACCACATTTAGCAATGTATACAACATTCTGCCCTTAGCATCCCTGGCCTCCCCACCATGAGGTGACAAGGATACTTCATGATCTGTCACAGGGACCATATTTGGTTTCTCAGTTTAGCTCCTTTTTTGCCATCTTTTTAATTTACATTGTTGTTGTTCAGTCATCAGACCTGTCAATTCTTCATAAGCCCTCTTGGGGTTTTCTTGGCAAAAATCATGGAGTGGTTTGCCATTTCCTTCTCCAGTTCATTTTCTAGATGATGAAACAGAGCCAAACAGGATGAAGTGACCAAACGGGTTACAGGCATAGCCATGTGGTATAACCTATTTGAGTTTTGCTTCTTTCACGCTGCATCAGTCCATATACATCTTACCATGTTTCTCTCATAATAAATAGAAATGGCTAATGCAAGTCCGGTCCTTAGATCATGCATGAAACATTTGCTGACTACAAGCCAATAGATTGATAGTGAGCTGGTTTCCAATATCAATCCTGGAGGGGCTCTTTCCCATTTCTATCCAGAATTGGATAAGCATTATGTGACTATTTCTTGTCAGTCTACTATGTCATGTAGTGTGTAGGGGAGAATGTTCATGGAGAACTTGTCTTTTACAGGCTGCTGATTCACTTTTGGTATCTACCTTTCATCCAACTCACCTGCAGCTTGTAAAATTATCCTAAAATTCAAGGTTTAAAATATTTTGGAGAAATGTTAGGAAAAGAAATTACCAATATCCCAAAGAAAGCAGATCTTTTGGAGGTGTTATAAGGAAACCTGTGAAAACCACAGACTGTCTCAAAAGATCCAGAGTGAACTTTGGGATATAATAAACTGAAGGGGGTTGAACATATTTATTCTGAATATGAACTCTTATGCCAAAGGGAAATGCCTCCTAATTGGCCTTTTGTCAATGCATCTATCAATCATTTCCCCCCCTTCTTTTCCCTCCCTTTTATCCCCATATTGTTGTAATTCCCCCTTTGTAAAGTACAATATGTTATGCGCCTCTAGCCAGAGAATTTTTAGAGGTATAAGCTGGTTATTTGAAATGATTCATTGGGGAGACTTAGCATGTTAATCTCTCCAAACCCTCAATTGGGGAGATTTCAACATGCTCGTCCCCCAATAGAATCAGGAGGTGGGGGTGTGTGAAGAGAAACCCTTCTCTTCCCTCCAGGTTGTGGACTTACTTTCTGTCTGACCTACATGCCTGCACTGCATGAATGGACATTACATGAATGCACAGGTGATACGTGTGGGCACTAAGGCAGGATAAACAGGTGCAGGGGCTCTAGGTCTCTCTATTCCCTTGGATGGCAGCAGTGTAGGAGCTAGCTGAAAGTCATGTGGATGGAGCAACTATGACGTCAAAGAACTAGATTAAGCTTCAATCTCTCTATTTCAAGTGATTATTAATAAACTCTATGGAAACTAAGAACCAGGAGTTTGTAATTTAATTATAACAGGCTCAAATCCACAGAGGCCAAATCCCAGCAAAAAAGTCGTAGCAAGCAGGCTAACCCAAGCTGAGGGTAACTGACAGGCCTCGAACCCATTGGTGAGTTAGGGGATGTCTTCCCCAAAGAGGCGCAGACTTCTCTGATTGGAATGGGTAGATGAGAACAATTTGTTCCATTGGCCATAAATATGGCTGAAGTAGGATCTGGAGAGTGTTGAGACCTTTGTAAGACATCAAAGAAGCCAAAGTCACCACTACCTCCCAGGCCATCACCAGTCATCATTTAACCCCCCATTGCTTTCTACCTTGGAACTAATACTTAGTACTGATTCTAAGTCATAAGGTAAGGATTAGAGAAAACAAACAAAAAAACAAAAAACACTTAAGTTTGAACTCACTTTTCCCAAGGACCAAGATGGTAGAGGAGAATGTTTTCTCCATATAGGAGGTTTCTTTATTTCAGTTCTTACTGTATCTTCTCATAAAATATCCCTTATAAAAGCTAATTGATATTAATTGGTTAATTGAGAATAACTGGCCTAGTCATACTGGTGAAATATTAACTGGCATTTGATATGGTAGGGAGGAAGGGCAGGAAGGAGACACATTAGATGAGGGCCCAAATGCAGTGGTACTTAGGAAATATCCCCAGCCCCTCAAGGTTACCTCTGGAGCAGTTGTCCAGCCTTTTCCAAATTAGAGTGCCCAGAGGGCAAATTCAAGCTATCTGGGAGCCCTCATGTTACTGGAGAGAGCTGAGGGAGGAAGTGCTTACTTTGGGCTGCTGGACAGAGGGGTGGGACATGCAAAAATGTCTTCAGTGATTGGGAAGAGGAGGAATGGAGCAGCTCCCAAATGCTGACTCTGCACCTGTGCCACATCTGTGAGCCTTGAGGGGAGATAAGTCGCTGAGATCTAGGGACTTTCCTAATCTGTCTTTCCTTTTCTAAGTTCTTGCCTTCAATTGGTAAAAATGATGAAAATTCTATTTGCATGCTAATGTTTTGATTCTTGCCTAAGACTCCCACATTTTAGCAATACTTTCTAGCAGTATCATTTCTGTCTATGTGCAATACCAGAAGTAGATGGTAGTCATAAGATTGAACGTGCCTTGAAAGATTTTCTGTCACAATTTAGATCTGTACCATATGAAGATAGCAGACTTCATTACTGTTATCATCAGGTCAACAAAAAAAAAGCTGCCTTGGTATCCCTCATGGAATCACCAACCACCACTCTTCATATTTTCTTCTTCTGACCCTTGTTGGCTCATCTTTCACTTTGGAATCCATATCATTATTCCCTGAGGGATAAGTAGTTGTTTCCTGCTCAAAAAGTCTAGTTTCTTCTTTATCAGCAAAAGTCTCAAATCTGTTACTTAGCTCCGAGTGTTCAGGTAGCCCTTTTCTCTTTCTTTTTCCGAGGGGCTGGTATATCATTATTTCACACTCCAATCTCCTCACATGGGTCAGAATTCTCTTCTGCCTCTGCATATGAATTTTCTTTGTCTTCATATTGAAGCTCTTCTTCCAAAACTGGGTCAGCTTAAGTGGAGTAGTGGTTAGAGAGCCAGGCCTAGAGTAAGGGAGATGTGAGTTCAAATACAGCCTCAGACACTTAACAGCTATGTGACTCTCAACAAATCACGTAACCCTGTTTATCTCAGTTTCCTCACCTATAAAATGAGCTGGAGAAGGAAATGGCACACCATTTCAGTATCTTTCCCAAGAAAATCCCAAATGAGGTCAGAATGAGTTGGATATGACCAAGATAACTTAATAAAATTCTTCCAGTTCCTTTCCCTTCTTTTCTAGGAAGGCATCTATCCTGTACTTTGGGCAGGCCTAACAATTACTTAGTTGTGGTGAATAGATAAACATCATGAACTCTATGCAAGTCACTGTAAAATTCTTCATGTTCTTTATATTCACTGAAAACAAGTTTTTCTACCTTGTTGTTTTATCTAGTAACCCTTGTGGCCAACTCCCCCCTGAAGACTCTCTTCACCTCTTTAGTATCTTGAAATTTATCCCTAACTTATTTCTCAACATTCTCCTTCTCTTCCTCTCCAGCAAGCCTTCTTTTGAAGTTCCTCTCTGTCTTCATTCTCCTTTGTCTCTTAAAGAGGATTCAAACTTTCTATTTATTCCTTAAGTTTTCCATCCAGCTCTTCCCCACTCCCCAATCCTCTCAGTAGAGGACCTCACCTCATAGTTTACTTAGAAAACAGAAGCTAATTATCTTGGGCTCTCTCTCTCTTCTCCCCTCCTCTAGATCTAAAATCTCTGGGACCTCCGCTGACCTATTTTCTCCTCCTTTACTTGAACTTCTGTTGAAATCCTTCTGCATATCAAGATCAACTATGCTTCCTTATACCTTTGATCTTATCCTTTCTTATCTCCCGTAGCAGACTGTCTCCACAGTGAGTCCTCCTTTCTCCCTAATCTATCTCTCCTAATCTTTTGATTTATTCCCTGTTGCCTACAAGTATGTTCAAGAAACTCTAATATTTTTCAAAAATCTTCATTTAATCCTACTATCCCTCAAGGAATAATCCTTTATCTCTCTTGCTTTCCACAGTCCCACTCCTAAAAAAAAGGGAAAAAAGTTTGCTCTCATTGATTGTACTTCCTCTTACTTCTCAGTCCTTTGCAATCTGACTTCTGAGCTCATCTGCAATTCTTTCCAAATTTCCAGTCATCTCTTAATTGCATAATGCATTTTCTCAACTTTCATCATTATTAATCTTAACGCAATATTGAAAGTATTTACAATCCTCTTCTCCTGGATAGTCTTTTCTTTCTGAGTTTTCATGACATTGTTCTTTTGTTTGTCTGTCTTGGTTCTCTGGGAGAACCTATCTGACCACTTTCAGTCTCTTTTCTTATATCTTCATCATTAACAGTCTACTGCACATGTTGAACAAGATGTCCCATAAGCAACTCAAATTCAATACATCTGAAGTAGAAACTCATTATCTTTCCTACAAATCTGCTCAACTTTCCACATTTCCCTATTTCAGTCAATGGCAACACAATCCTTCCAGTTACCTTGGTTCAGAACTTCATTCATCTTTGCCTCCTCACTCTACATAACTAATCAATCATCAAGTCTTGTCAATTCTACATTCTCTAACATCTCCTAAAACTGTCTTCTTCCCACTGAAAATGCTGCCACCTAGCTTCAGGACCTGATACTTTAATATCCTAATTAGTCTCAACTCTTTTCTCCTCCCATCCAACCCTTTCTCCACACAGCTGCCAAAGTATTGGTTCAAAAGGACAAGTTGGACCATTCAACTATTCTTTTCATTCCTTAAACCCTTATCTTTCATCTTAGAATCAACATATGTTTATTGGTTCCAAGGCAGAAGAGTGGTAAGGGCTATAGGCAAGGGGTGTTAAGTAACTTGTCCAGAATCATGCAGCTGGGAAGTTTCTGAGGTTAGAATTGAACTCGGGACCTCCCATCTCTGGGCCTGGCTCTCAATCCACTGAGCCACTCAGCTGCCCTTTTATTCAATTATTCTGAGCAACAAATATCTTAGGTACAATGAACTATAGTACATGTAATAGAAAGAGCAATGGACTAGAAGTGCTGGGGACTTAAGTTCTCATGTAAGTTGTGCTATCAACTAGCTTCCTGACTCAGAGCAAATCAAGTAATCTCAAGGAGATTGTTTCTTCATCTATTAAATGAGAGAGGTTGGACTAGATAACAGCTAATATTCTGATGGGAACAAATTCCTAGGATCCTGTGATCCAACTGATTTATAGCTACCTTTTATTTTATTTTATTTTCCCCTTTGCCATATGGGATTGATTTCTGTTAGCCTAATCTGAAAAGGAAAATTTACCATGGGTTATTGTTGCAAGACTTTCTATCTTTACTCTCCAGGCCAGTTGCCTCCTGGAATTCTTTTATTCATCCACCCACTCATTCAGAAAACATCTAAAAATCAGGTGCTATATGTATGATACTATGCTGGGCCCTAGAGGAGAATCCAAGATAAATAAAATGCAGTGTTTGCCTTCAAGAATTTACATTCTAGCAGAGAGATAGAAGATAAGATGTGTATACAAATAAATATCATGTAGAATATGATAGATGCCTATAATAAAGTGTTATACATAATACAATATTTTATATGCTATTATATATTATGATATATGTAGTAATAGTATAGATTATATAACTATATTACTAAAGAGAAATCAGTTTAAGCTAGGAAAAACAAGGAAGAAATAGTATTTAAGCCAGGAATGCATTCTAACAGATTTACCTTCAGAGTCAAATACAAGCTCCTCTTTTTGGCATTTAAAGACTTCAACCATATGTCTCTCACCAGTCTTTCCAAATTTATAACTTCCCTTCACACACTCCATGATCCAGTCAAATTGTTCTAATTGTTGTTCCTCACATACAATATTCCATTTGCCATCTCTGTGCTTTTGCATAGGCTATCCCCAGACTTAGAATGTTCTTTTTCATCATCTCATTTCTTTAGAAGCCCCAGTTCCCTCCAAAATTCACCTCATATGATATTCTACCTGATGCCTTTCCTCATCTTCCCACTTGCTAGTACTTCCCTGACTGTTGAAATTATCTTGTGTTTCCATATATTTTGTCTACATATGTATAATATTTCTAGCTTCCTGTTTCCTTAGATAAAATGTGAGCTCTTTGAGAGATGATTCCATTTTTGTCTTTGTATTCCCAGCAGCTAGCCTAATTTTATATATTTGCTTAATGTCTGTTGATTCACTGATAAAGAAACATTCTTCTAGCTCAAAGGTGTCAAACAACAAACTAGTTTAAATTAGGAAATATTTAACAAAATAAATGAAAATACTGTACAACATATAATATTCTATTTAATATATAATTTAATTATATGTAACATAACATAATAATATGACACATAACAATTCTATATACTGATTATGTAATTTAATAGATAATAATTTTAAAACCAAGTCATTATATAGCTCACGGGATCCCTATATATAGATTAGTGGCCTCTGTTTCTGCATGAGCTTGACATCATTGCTCTAGGGAGAGACATTTCATCTTTAAGGGAGAAGAAACTTCATTTTTTGCACAAATAGCTGTTATTTGCTTTGGCGCAAACACACACACTGAGCACACTCAATTCCTTCCCCTTCATATCTGATGAATGAAAGACTTCAATCTCTGTTGTCCTTTATAGCTATCATTTGGGGATGAGACCACACACATAAGTTATATCCAAGTTTTATTTAAGAGTGCAATTCTGGGGTGGGGGTATAATGATCCAGAAAGTTAGGGAAAAGTTTGACCTGATCCTCACTTTTGTCCCTTCTCCTCAGGAACTAAATACAAAATCTGAGTGCCTTAAGGAAGAAGAGGGAACTGAGTCATAGATCACATACACATAATATCTTATTACCCCCAGGCAACTGTCTAAAGCTCTAAGATGCCTAACTGGTGCTCATCAGCATTGTTAGAGGGAATTTCCTCACTAAAAATATCACAGTTCTGGTTAAAAAAATATCCAACAGGACAATTATGTGTCATTTCTTCTCTTTGTAAGTTCCATCCAAAAAGAACATTTATCTTGGCTATCTTTGTATTCCCAGTGCTTTGACGTTGCTATTGTTTTAAAGAGGTCCAATGACATTACAAGGTCTTGACCTGATGTGAATTTGATTTGAGAGGCAGACTTGTACAAAGTCGTCAGCTTCGCTTTCTCTTCTAGAGTCAATGAAGTCCAATGGTAAGACAAAGTCAGAATGAATGGACATATGGGCTAGGATGCACTGGATGACCTTGGCATCTTAGATGTCTGACCAAGCTCTAAGCACTCCACAGTACAGCTGCCTTTATGGTTGTTTGAACAAATTGTTCTCATCTGCCCATTCCAGTGGGAAGTCTTCACACACTTGGGGTAGACACCCCCTAAATCACTGACAGGTTTGATGCCTGTCAGTGGCTGTTAGCCTGGTTCAGCCCATCTGCCTGGATAGTTTTATGGGGATGTGGCCGCTGGACTTGCTGTGGCTTCTTGGAACCTCAGGTGAGAGCTGAGTGAAAAGTGGACACCAAAGGTGGGTGAATTGACAGGAAAAGGGCTTGGCAAGTCCTCACCCCAGAAGTGCTTATCCTCCCTGAAGACCCCACACACCCCATCTTGATGTAGCAGGCATTTATTAAGTGTATCTTGAGTTGAACTCATTTTATGAAATTATGAATGATTAAATATTACCTCCAATTAAAAATAAGTATGAATATATACGTGATTCTACTGGTTATAAAAGCTTTTTTTGTTTGTTTGTTTTAGGGCTACCAGATTATATAAACGTAGGAATATTTACCTGTAACTTGTTAATTTAAGGACACACAATAGGAAAGGATTCTGTGAGTCACTGCACAGTGTCCCCCTGAAAACTTCATCCCTATTTCTCATGGTCTCAAAGATTAAGAGAATGCTTGCTATTCATCCAAAACTACATCAGAAGCCAAAGAGGAAAGGTTCTAGTCTTTAACGAAGATAGGACATGGGTGTACCTGTATGATGTTTTATGTTAGTTCCAGTTCCCACAGAAAATGTAGGAAAGGTCTAGAAATGGGTGGCTATAAGGCAAAGTGAGAAGCTGCTACTATATTACATTGTATTTGTAAGGTACATGAGACTGTTCTAAGCACTTCTGCATATATTATCTACCTCTTTGGATCTATGAAGAATCTTCAGAATCACAGAAACTGTGAGTTGGCAGAACTCTAGCGGCCATCTAGTCCAATCTGTAACAGAACAAGAATCTTTTCCATACCCGAGTGGTGGGTTATCTAGCTTTTGTGTCAAAAGAACCTAGAAGTACGTGTACTTCTGGAAGTCACTTGTTCTTCTTGTTGATGACTAATTGTTAGGGAAATAATAGTATGCTGAATCTATACATTCTGTCCTGACTGTGAATTTAACTGGCCCTATGATGGTGGGAGAGTCACAATATCCTACTTAAGTATAATTTATCATATATATTATTATGTATTATATATCCTTTATATTATTATTATATTATGTAATATAATAATATAATCATATAATATTATTTATATTATTATGCTATCCTACTTATTATATAGCCTATATATATCAGAATATATTATTTGTTATTTTATATATACATATAATATTATTATATTTGTTATATAATTTTTTGAACCCTTACCTTCCGTCTTGGAGTCAATACTGTGTATTGGCTCCAAGGCAGAAGAGTGGTAAGGGCTAGGCAATGGGGGTCAAGTGACTTGCCCAGGGTCACACAGCTGGGAAGTTTGTGAAGCCAGAATTGAATTCAGGACCTCCTATCTCTGGGCCTGACTCTCGATCTACTGAGCCACCCAGCTGCCCCCTGTTATATATTGTTATTATTATATTGCTGTTATATATTGTTAATATATTATTGTTGTGCAGTATTGTCTGATTCTTCATGATACCATTTGTTCTTGTTTTTAAAACCCTCACTTTGTCTTAATAACAATCTAAAACAGAAGAACAAGGTCTAGGCATACAGGGTTAAGTGACTTGACCAGGTTCACACAGATAGAAAGTATCTGAGGTCAGATTTGAACCAAGGTCCTCCCAAATCCAGAACTATCCCTTTATCCACTGTACTATCTAGCTGCCTCTCTATTTGGGGTTTTGTTGGCAGAGACACTGGACTAGTTTTCTATTTCCTTCTCCAGCTCATTTTACAGATGAGGAAACTAAGGCAAACAGGATTCAGAGGCTTGCCTAGGACCATACAAATACTAAGTATCTGAGGGAAAATTTGAACTCATGCCTTCCTGACTCTAGGCCTGGCAATTCTATTTACTATGCCAAATAGCTGCCCAATAATCTGTGTGTGTGTGTGTGTGTGTGTGTGTGTGTGTGTGTAAAACGTTTTTTTGAGAAGAATGATATGAAAAGAGACATGAAAGTAGAAATGAAAATAAAATGCTGCTACAAAGGCCTTTTAAGATCCCTGAAAAAAATACAATCAAAATAAATCAAAAGGTCCAGAGAGACCTTGCATTATACGTGTAATTTTTAGGAAATACAGGGCAGAGGTATATGAGAGCTGATTTTTCAATGTGAGCATTTATGCCTCAGAAATAGGCAAACACTAACCATCAGGGCTTGATTTATTGTTTTGTTCATCTCCAGACTTAAGAAAGTAATAGAAAAAATATTAATAATGTAGACTGAATTTAAAAGTGGCCTCAGATATACATTTTTCCCCTGGGAAAAATGAGTGTTAAACATTTAACCAGAAAACCCATGATATAGAGACACTGCCTGCAAGAAACAAAGTCATTAAATCCTTTGTACTGGGCTTCTTCCCCTCCCTTCTTCCCCACCTTAGGTTCCTCCACTATAATAATCTCTAATCAAACAACAAAAATTTATTAAATGCCTACTAGCTGAATGGTTTCTATCCTCTAAGCTCTACACATCCACAGTCCATTTTAAACCACTGTAATCAATCAAATCATAGAATCATGGAATTTAGTTAGAAGAGACAGTATGAGTCATATAATCCAAGGCCTTCATTTAGAAAAGAGGAAATGGAAGCCCAGAAAGGTGAAGAGCTTTTCCTAATGTCATTCAGTAGGAAGCAGAAAATGCAAGCCTTGAACTCAGGTCCTGGGTCCCAAATCTCATGCTTTTTCCATTAGACCACACTGCCTCTTTATATTTGAATATGGCACAGCAACCACTTCTTTTTGATGTGATTTTTCCCCCACCTTTTGCGAGAACACACAAATGAGTGAAAAGCAATTTTGTTTGTTGTTATTTTGCTAAGAGATTCTTTCTCCACGGTCATTTTTATACTGTAGACCACTTGATTGTGGTGCCATAACACTTAGTTGGTAGAGAATCCTGTGGTTACCTTAGGATGCAATAATCACCAGTGGGTGAAGCAAGTTTCCCGTCATATGTTTTAAGGAGACACATTGCTAAAGAGCAAATTGGGTTGATTTTAGTGTCCGAGTCTGCATCATTTTTTTTCTTTTTCTTTTAAAAAATTTTTTAAACCCTTACCTTCTGTCTTGGAGTCAATACTGTGTATTGGTTCCAAAGCAGAAGAGTGGTAAGGGCTAGGCAATGGGGGTCAAGTGACTTGCCCAGGGTCACACAGCTGGGAAGTGTCTCAGGCCAGATTTGAACCTAGGACCTCCCATCTCTAGGCCTGGCTCTCAATCCACTGAGCTACCCAGCTGCCCCCTATCTGCATCTTAAAAAAAAAAAATTCTATTCTCTGGTGTCATTTTTAACTGAAATAGAATGTGTTTCACCTTCAGAGAAACCTTAGCATTAATGATGGAGTAGGTAAGGTAATATTTTTTTTTTTCAGAAGTGGGAACACTTAGGAAAACTAATTCTTCAAGTTAACAAATAATTAGCAAGAATATTCTTTTAAGACTTAAGGGGACAGATGGAGAAGTTCCAGTCAATTCAGGGCTGGAGAAGACACAATTGTTGGTTAAAGAAGAAGATGGTGGATGCTGTGTTTGATAGAGGGTCCTAATGAAGGTTGGGGAGGTACATTCCTGTGCCTTTGTTATCCTATGAATAGGGAAGTGGTTTCCTAGATCACAGCTGTCTAGAGGTCTACAAATAGATGAGGGGATATTTCAATAGGCAGAAGAGGCTTCCACAATAGTCAGCTGAGATGAATGACAAAAGTCCGTCTTCTTTCCTGGAAATGTATGAAAAGTACCAATTCATAGAAGGGTGAAGAACACAGATTTAGAGCTGGAAAGGACTTTAGAGATGACCTAATCCAATATCCTCAATCAAGGGAAGAAACGGAGTCTTAGAGAGTGCTGTATCTTGCCCAAGGTCACAGCTAATCAGCAGCAGTCCTAGGATTTGAACACAGGTCCTCAACTCCAGGAGACAAAATTCTTTTCTTCTCTCTCTCTCTCTCTCTCTCTCTCTCCCCCCATTATTTTCTTTCTCTTCTCAATTGTGCTTGCACTCGTGCGCTCTCTCTCTCTCTCTCTCTCTCTCTCTCTCTCTCTCTCTCTCTCTCTCTATTTCTCTCTCTCCCCCCCCCCCCCCCTTACCTTCTGTCTTAGTATCAATTCTAAGAAAAAGAGTGGCAAGGTCTAGGCAATTGGAGTAAGTGACTTGCCCAGGATGGATTAGCTAGGAAGTAGCAGAGGGCATGCTTGAATCCAGTTCCTCCCGACTTCATGCATAGCATTCTATCCCCTGTGCTACCTAGCTGCCCCTGCCAGTGGTCTTTTCATCACAGTAAGGAAGGAAGTGGCAGGACAGAAGCAGGGTAGAAATGGGGGCAGAATGACTGCCTCATCCCTATTACTGCAGGAAAAGGCATCTCCAAACAAGTACAGAAGGAATTCAAACACTAGAACTCATCACTATACCTTCTATGTTTTTTCTATTCTTAGTAACAAAATGCATGAAAATAAAACACCATCAGAATACATCCTCTTTATTAATAGAGATATTACTGTAATTATCATGGGCAGGCACATCTGGGAGACACATTTCTTCCTCAGAGGTTTGGAAATTATCCGTTCCTATTTACTCTCCAGGGCAACAAACTTTTACTTATGGGTTGAATTATTCTCCAAAGTGCTTTAAGCAACCTGAATGAAAGAATATTTCATTAAAAAACACTTTGTTCTTATATGAAGGACTTTCTAAATAGTTCAGGTGTTTTATGAGGTCAGAACAGAAAGCAAACATGAAATCCTTGAGTTTTCACTCATTCTTGATAAGATTCAAACTCCTTTAGGTCACAAATATAAAAAGTGACTTCAGGCCTCACAGTCTTTGTTGATTAGCAATCAAGATTAGACCAGGAGTCAAAAGAACAAGATTCCCATTCTGGAAGGCTATGTGACCTTGGGTAGTTCACTTGATCTAGAATCTTAAGAGCAAGGAAGATCCTTCTAGATTATCTATTGAGGCTCTTTATTTTATAAATGAACAAACAGATTCAGGGATTCAAGTCTTTCCTTATCTGAAAAATTGGGTGGAATAATTCCTGACTACCTCTCAAGATTGAGGTGAGATCACAGATAGACACATGGAAGGGTCTTAAGATCCATCTAATTTTACTGATGAAAAACTTGAGTCCTAGAGAGATCCAATACCATGTGTGAAAGCTTTTGGCATTCTATTTAGTATTCTGCAAAATGCAAACTGCTAAAGTTGTTCTATAGAGCAAGCCCATTCTGATTCTCTGGGGGGGGGGGGGGGGGAAACCCAAGGATTACTGCTCTTATATAACTTTATTTCCTTAAGCTGTTCAAAGGGACTCCACATTACAGTCCTTTATTCCTTTGTTAGGATGTGAAGAAACCAGCTGGTCAGGGGAAATAAGAACAAGGAGGCTTTTAACTATAGGCTACCAGTTGAAATTCAGGCTAGGTAAGTCTGCTCCAAGTATCCCTGGCCAACTCACGTGAGGAAAGGTATAGGATTCATTCATTACATCACTGTACCTTTTCCAGACTTGAGTAGTATCATGATGTTAGAATAATGTGGAACTGGAAGGGAGCTTAGGGAATGGCCTAATTAATCCTCTTATTTTACAGATAAGGAAACAATAGCCCAGAGAGTCTATGTCTGAGTTGGCAAACCTATGGCATGGGTGCCAGAGGGGGCTGCTCCCCTCCCCCTCTCCACCACACCTGAGGACATTTCTCACCTGACCCACTCTACAGCCCAGCAGTCAATGGGAGTAACTATGGAACAACTCCTGTCTGGGGTAAAGTGGGGTCTCACAGGCAGCATGAGGGTTGCAGTTTGGGCACTTGGCCTCTAAAAGGTTTGCCATCACTGGTCTAAGTAATCTGTTCAGGGTCACCTACATAAAATTTAAACTCAGGTCCTCTTGACATAAAATCTGGCACTCATTTCTTCTACAATGCTACAGTAGCACAGAATAACGTCAGAGTTAGTGACTGCACACGGGTTGCTGGGTTACAATGAAGCCTATCATTTCCTTGGTGGTTGGGAAAAATTACCAATATAAGAGAAATACATTAGTATTTGTAATCTTTCATCTTCACAATATCATGATATCACATATGTTGACAGCTAGGTGGTAGAATACATAGAGTGTTAGAGTGGGAAAAATCTGAATTTGAATCCTGTTTCAGAGCTATAAGGCCATGGGGGAGTCATTTAACCACCCTGTGCCTCAGTTTTCCCATCAGTAAAATGAGCAGGCTAAGATTCCTTCTCGCCATAAGTAAACTATCACACCCATGTTAGCTAGTGCTAACATGGTCATATAGACATTAGACATGATCATATAATTCTTAATTTACTTTCTTCCATAATTTATTAAAAGGAATGAAGAATTTAAAAACCTTAAGCAAAACTTACCTTTTTTATAAACTTGTCCAGTGAGACAATATATTACTTTGAGTAAAGAGGGCAAAACTTCATATATTAAAGGGAAAATTATCAGAAAATTATCTAATTTTTCTTAATGAAAAGTTATCACGATCAGAGATAATATGAACTGATACTAACTTCTTCCTTAGAAAAGATAGGGGAAGGGGAAAAGACTTCTATCCTATTATAATTAAATTTGTTTATTCCTTTTCTTCATGTAAACTTTGTGACATCCCTGCATCACTAACAGCCTTACAAGATTTATTTACCCCTCTGGTGTATATTGTGATTTTTATTTAATTAGTGAATAAGGGGGAGCTAGGCAGTTCAGTGGATTGAGAGCCAGGCCTAGAGATGGGAGGTCCTGGATTCAAATGTGACCTTAGACATTTCCTAGTTGTATATATAACCTGGGCAAATCACTTAATCCCCATTGCCTAGCCATTACCACTCCTGCCTAGGAATCAATACACAGAAGGTGAGGGTTTAAAAAATAATTAGTGAATGGATATCCAACTCTCTAGATTTCATCTGTATTCTGAATGCAAGAAAAGGAACTCTAGACTGAGAGACACATAGTTTCTATTCCTGACTCTACCACCAACAGAATGTTTTTGGGCAAGTCATTTCCAAAGACTCTCAACCTCAGTTTTCAGATCTGCAAAATAATTGTGCCTCACATTGAAAAAGGCTTTCAAATTTATTAAAACACTTTCATTTCAACAATGTCATGAAGTAGACAGTGCAAGTATTACTTATAATAATAATAATTATATAATGTTATATATTTATTATTATCATATCTATTATTTAAGGTTAAGGAAATACTGTCTCAAAAAAAGTAAAATTACTCTTCCAGGGTCTCTCAGTGCAAAAGCTAGCTAGAGTCCCTATATCTTGCTGCCTTCTCTGAGAATCAAACTAGAAAATCACAAGTCCCTCTATCCTTAAGGTCTTATGATTCTCTCCATCTTAGCTTGCTCAGGTCCATACTATAGAATGATAACTACAGAGCTATCTATTAATTAATGTTTTTGGTGCTGCTGACACTTGATTAGGCAAAATCATCACTGATGAGCATTTTCTTTGTTTGCAAATAAATGACAATTTTTTCAAGTAAAGTCACAGATAAAGCTCTAGAAAGAGGTGGGTTTGAATACCATCTCTGAAACCTCCTATCTATGTGACAATTGGGCAAGTCATCTAACCACATCCCTAAAACTGAAGTTACATCTCTAGTAACTAATTTACAGAGTTGTTCTGAAGATAAATGGAATATTGTCACATACCTTGTAAGCCTTGAAGTCTACTATCAATATCAATTATTTTTATTATTTATACAATTTATTATTTATACAATTCTAATCAGTATCAGTATTTACACAATTCTAATTTTATAGCAATTCAAAAGTTTTTTTAAAACCCCTAATAATATCTAGCCTTTAAGAAAAAAATTTTTAAAAGAAATAAGACTCTCCCTCCATTCATCACTGGGAAAAATACTGTTTTTTTCAAATATCTAACCTGAATATTCTTCCAGAGTTCCTTAAAAGTAATGTTTTCTCTGAAAGATACCCCATGAATTTTTCTCAAAGGGAAAAGGAATATTAATCATCTTGAAAGGCAAATAAAACTGTCAAACCAAATGGCCTTCCAACAGGAAAACTAATTGTTACCTTTAGAGTAGAACACTGAAAAAAACTCAGAAAAGCATCTACTTAAAATAATATTTTATTAAAATACATTCAAGACAACAAAATCAACTCTGTTGCTGAGAATCAAAATAAAGAACAGATAAAAATACTGATTTAAGCCACAAAAAACCTTTTGTAAAAACCAGCAGCCTATAACAAAATAATTCTTCTGATATATATACTTGGTTGTATACATAAGGAGAAAATATTATCTGATAACTGCATCAGCATAAGTAAAATGGAGTGGAAAATTAATTAATACATTACCAAAATGCAGAGTTTATCCAAAAAGGCCAACAAAATCTCTTCTCAAAAGTTGCCAGTTCTCTAAAGATAACAGACGTCTGCCTTACATTACAGACAAGAATTATTTTTAAAGAACTTTAAAAATGCAAAATAGTCACAAAAGCACAAATCACTCCAGCAAATTCCCAAAGTGTTGAGATGTTAGCTAATATCTGTCCTAAATGTTAGAAAATTTTCCATCCCTTATGAAGGGAGTACAAGGAGAGTTGTGAAGATTTCTAGTACTAGTTACGCAAATTATTCTCATGTATCTATCAGAGGTTCTCCATATATTTCCCATACATTAGTTAAAATCAATATGGGTGGTCGGGTTTCTTTTTTGTACAAAGCTTTTATCCCATTTTAGCAATACATAAAGGCTCAGGATGTATAACCTTGGAGTTCATTATTACAATCTGCTAATACTGGAAATATGTTGTGGTTTTGGCAAACTTTCTCATATGGATGTACCCAATAGAAGTACCACTACAGAGCAAATAAGTCAGCTAACTATAAATTCTATCCACTTTAAACTGAAAGAATTAAAACAAGCATTTATTATAATAATTATATCATATAATATAAATAGATAATGTAAGTTAGCATTTATTAAATGCCTACTATATGCCAGGCACTGGAAATACTTATAAATATTATCTCATTTGATCCTCACAACAGCCCTGTGAGGTAGGTGCTATTATTATCCCCATTTTATAGGTGTCTGAACTGAGCCAGAGAATAAGTGACTTGCCCAAGGTCACACAGCTATTTAAGTATCTGAGATCACATTTGAATTCAGACCCAGGCTCAGGGTACCTTTTCATCTAGGTGAAGGGAAAACCTATCTTGTTTTAAAATATATGTATTAAAACAAAGAATTAGAAATGGAAATGTCTTGTCAGTCTAAACAATATTTGATTATTCCACATGCACCAAAGGTTTGCATCCTATTTACAGAGACATTAGTATATGCTGTGCATTACATTATGATACAGGTGTATCTAGAAGGCTACCTCTGAAATCTGGCTTTCTATTATCTCTATCCTTTCTCAAAATATATAGTGACAAAACCAGTACAAAATACTCACCAGTGGGAAATATGCATAAAAGTTACTATGCTAATTACACTGCTCAGTACAATAGACATTTATTTGCTAAGTAAAATACCTAAGAAAGAGGGAAGGTTTGATCCCATCGGTGACAAAGCATTTTTTAATCATAGCAAGAGCATCACTTTGATTTCCACACTGCTACACATACACTTTTAATGGGATTCACAGGGCAAGCTTTAGGACAGCTGAAAACTATAAAACCTAAGATCATGGTTCTTATTTTGACACCATTTAAAAAAAATCTGTTTAAATAGGCATATTTCCTCTCCTAACCTCCCTCCTCCGACAAAAAAAAAAATATTTATAAATGAACTAAGCAGAGAAACGCTATTTCGAGTTTACACTTGAGATTTCCTGCCATTTCCCCAACATCCGATCTAATAAACATTCTCTAGGGCAAACCTAACAATCAGATTGGAGTCTTATCTATCTTTGTGATTAATCACCTAGGAAGAGAGCACAGAGGGAAAGTCAGACAGCCAAGGTTTTGGATGACTGCCTAGTAAGAATGCAACTAACCTTCAAAGAAGGAAGCAGATTTATACTTTAACCCTCAAAAGGATGAACAATTGAATAGCATTGCTTAAATTCCCTAGAGAAATCAGAGAAATCCTTTTTACTGAAATGGGAAAAATATATGGAAATAGAGAAATCTTCATTAATCAGCTACATAAGTCCTTTCATTAAGTCTATTTATACGTTTGCCAGAAGTTAAAGGAAGTCTTATTTAGCGAAAAAACACCTTACTTTATAGGGAAGGACCTAACTTTCAGTACCTGTACACTAAACTTTTTGCACCTTCATTTCTTAGTAGACTAGAAGAAACTTGTAGTTTTCCATCTTCTCTATCCCCAGAGTTGGAAGTTTGCATATCTACCTCTTACTTACTCCCCCCCCCCTTCTTTTTTTTCTTTCTTTTTTGCAAGGGGAATTGTTTAAAAACAATTTTTTTTTGCAATCTTTTCTTTTCCTAATCTCGAAAGACACCTAGACCGACACACAAACAGTCTAGTCAGGAACCTACACCAAAAAAACAAAAACAAAAACAAACAAAAAAAAACAGGCTACACCAAAAAAATACTCTCCATAACAAACATATGGATGAGCCGGCGAAACAATCTCCGAATTCACATTTGGGAAGTTTCACCCTCTGCTCTGATATTCCTATAGATGCCTTATACATAGGCATTGTTTCAAAGGTGGAAGGTAGGGGGAACCTCCACCCCAGAACCAGCTGTATTGAAAGCACAGCCCAAAGCAGAGGAGTAAGCAGCACAGCGAGCCTACTGTATAAAACCGCCGGGTCAGAAGAGAAGCCCGCAGAGGGAACCTAGAAAACATAAGGAGAAATGCGACAAGAGAACTAAGCTTGGTTACCGAACGAGGAGCGTCACTGTAAGAGGAAGAATGGTGTTCACCAGGCTTCTGTAAAGCAGCGGCATGTGGCACTAGCGTCTTCTCCTGCCCCGACTGCCTGCAGCCTTCCCCGGGAGCCCCTAGTATAAGAGGAGTGAGGTAAAAGAGCCCCCAGGGCGCGCTCCGCTCTCCGCACCGCGGCAGCCGCAGCTACAGAGCCGCCGGCGCGCTCCTTTCCGCCTCTCCCGGGAACGCGCCTCCTCCCCGCACTCTCCTCCAAGCGCCGTGCACAGCCCTGCCCTGCCTTGCCCAGCCCAGTCCCTCCTCTCAGCTTTCCAGGTCCGGCTCTCTGAAGCCCTTGCGTCCCGCCCTGAGGGGGCACGCGCGGCAGCTGCAGGTGAGAGTAGGGCTCCCCCTGTTGCCAAGGCCCGGTCTCTAAGGACGCAGGGCTCTAACCTTGTGGCAGGGCGGAGTAGTTGAAGAGGCGGAGAAATTGGGATCAGACCAGAAGGACAGGGACTGGGAGCTGCCTAGGATGGGTTCCTGAAAGGAAGAAGGCATATTTGTTTGGAGTCATCAAGAAGCAATACTACATAGTGGTAGTAACTCATTTGACTGTAGAAGTTCTTGGGATAGGTAAGGTTTCCTCCTTTTTCCTTTCCTTTTTCCTTTCCTTCCTTTCTCCGTCTCTTCTCTTTCCCGCCTCCTTCCCTTTTCTTTACTGTCTCTTTTCCTTCCTTTCTCCTTTTCTTCCCTTCTTCTTCCTGTCTCCTTCCCTTTTCTTTCCTGTCTCCTCTTTTCTTTCCTGTCTCCTTCCCTTTTCTTTTCTGTCTCCGTCTCTTCCCTTTTCCATCTCCTTCCCTTTTTTTCTCGTTCCCTTTCCTTCCTCTCCCTTCCCTTTCCTGTTCCCTTCTCTTTCCCTTCTTTTTCCCCTTCCTTTTCTTTCCTCTTCTCAACTAGACTCTTTCTCCAGGAGAAACTACTACGACAAAATGAAAACAAGAAACAGGCCACTGTTATCGTCATTACCATTACTTCTGGTTAGTATTCATCACACCTTACCCTGATTTGGAGAACATCCTGAATTCTCTAAGGCAGAACCAGGATTTCCCAAGCTCTAACAGGTTCTACCTAACTGGGAAAAGGCTACATTGTGTTCTTGCCAATTGCCTGAGTCAGCTTTTAGAGGACCATCCTAGCTAAGTGAATGATAAATTCTTTGGAAATGACAATTCATAAAGCATATATATATATATGTATATATATATATATAAACATATGTATCAAAGGAGGTAGAAGTTCCAGGATTTATACTTGTTTGACCTATTAATATCATTTTAACTTTATTCTTAATGATATACAGCTCATACTGGAGAAAAAGCAGGGAGTATCCTTTGCACACTGTCTGGCACTTAGCCATCAAGAACCACTTATTGATTGATTGCCTAGAACACTTGTGTAACCTTGGGCTAGCACCTAGACCTCAGTTTCCTCAAATGTCAAATGAGATTAAAATGTTGATCTAGAAGGTCTCTGGGCTCCTTGCTAGCTCTTGATCTATCCTTCTCTACTGACTGAGAACTTGACAGTCTAGTAGAAGAAATGAATCATATCAGAATTGATATTCTCAATAAAGGAAAACTGAAGATGAAAAGAAATTGTAGCTTAATTGAAGATTTGCGTGGAATGGACAATGCAATTAGCAGAGTTGACTTAATTATCCCCAAGGTAGCAAAAAATATATCAAGGAATTCTGAGTCATCCCCTTTTTCAGTGTTCATGAGGCAAAATGACCACTCTGAAGAGTCTGACAGGGCAAGTAGATGGCTTAGTGGATAGATAGTGGATAGAGAGAGATAGAGAGTGGATAGAGAATGGAGAGAGCCTGGATATAGGAGTCCCTGGGTTCAAATGTGACCTCAGATAGTTCTTAGCTGTGTGACCCTGGGCATATCACTTAAACCAGTAGTCTAGCTCTTACAACTCTTCTGGCTTCTGCCTACTTAGTATTAATGCTAAGACTTATGGTAAAGGTTTAAAAGTTTTTTTTTTTTAATTGGGGGGGGGGGGGAAGATTCCTGCAACTCCTTCACCAAGACATGCTGTGGAAGTAAAGGAATTCTGTGAGAAACTTGACAAGATCCAGTCAATCAACAGCGACCAGGCAAATTTACTATCTTTACTGTAAGGCTATCTGCTCAAAAAATTTTTTGAGAATTCATAATCCCTTCATGGCAAGCCAAACTGTGGGTCTTAAAATTAATGATCAATAACTAAATATTATATTTTATAAAATTTTATTAATAATAACTAAAGCAAAAGAACTGCCTGACTTCAGCCTGGTTGCAGGTTCAAAAAAGAGAAAGAGGGAGGAGTTACAGTTATTTAAATACAATCACTCAAAAAGTGGGGACGCAGGAAAAGGAAAAAGGATTCTAGCAATACAGAAAAGAACTTTGGGTAATGTAGTTTTGTTTAGGGGTTCAAGAATTTCTAAGGCTACTTCATTACTAAGGCTACAAAGACAAAAATGAAATCAGGAGTTTATATTCTCTGGGAGACATAGATATAATAAATACAAAATTAAAGTAATGCAAAGTAAATATAAGATATTTTGGAGGGTGGGACTACCAGCTGAGGAGGGCCATAAGGAGATGACTCTAAGGTGGGCTTTGAAGGAAGCTAGGAATTTTAAGAATCAGTGGTGAGGAGGGAATATATTTCAGATATGAAAGACAGCCTGCTTTTAGGCACAGAGGGGAATTGAAATGTCACCTGTGAGGATAAATAAACAGGTCAATTTTGACTAGAATATTAAATACCCAAAAAGAATTGAAGTATAATAAATAAAGGGTGGCTAAGTGGCACAGAAGATAGACTTGTCAAGCCTGGAGTCAAGAAAACTCCTCTTCCTGAGTTCAAATATGGCCTCTCATATACTTACTAACTATATGGCCCTGGGCAAGTCACTTAAATGTGTATGCCTCAGTTTCCTCATCTGTAAAATGAACTGGAGAAGAAAATGGCAAACCACTTCCATTTTATCAAGAAAATCCCAAGTGGAGTTACAAGTCAACTGAACAACAATAAAATAATATCTAAAAAGGTAGGCTGTAGTCTATTGTAAAGGACTTAAATTCCAGAGGTGTTTGTATTTTATTCTAGAAGCAACAGAGAGGAATTGAAGATTTTTTGAAAAGCAGAATAATATAGGACCATGGTACTAGAGAAGGAAGGGATCTCAGAGGTCATCTACCTCTTTTATTTTACAATATCCCACCCTTTTATTTTACAAATGAGGAAACAAAGGGGCACTGGAAGTTAAGTAACATATCCATGATTATGCTAACAGCATCAGGCAGGATTTAAACCCAGATCCTCTGATGTCAAAGCCTGTGCTCTTTTTAGCTGATTTAGTCCTGTACTTGAAGTATAACACTTTGGCAATTGTGGGAAGTGTGGAATAGAAAAGGAAGACCATTTATGAAGACTATTTAGGATTGCATTAAGAAGGCTATTTAAGATTCTATAATTATAGTCAAGGTGAGCATCAATGAGGACCATGTGATATAGTGAAGTAAAGGAGATACAGAGGAAATATGTAGAAAGAGAATCAACAAGACTTGGAAACAGATTAAATATAGAATGTCAGCATATACTTTGATGATTGAGGACCACAGTGAGGAAGGCAAGATAATGAAAAAATATTTTGGGGTAATATAACTTAGGTACAAGAAAGAAAAGAGGTCAGAGACTTACATCTCTATCTCAAGAATGTTTTTTTTCAGATAGAGATGTAAGTCACTGACCTCTTTCCTTTGGATATGATCTTTGAATGTGATCAAATGATACCACAAAAAATAAAATGGATTAGATCTTGATTCAAAAGGACTGCTGGTACAGGTCAGGGTGGCCAGTAGTTTATCTTTTATACAGTACCTCAATTTTATTTTATTTTCAGTTCTAAATTATCTTCTTTCCTTTCTACCCCCCCTCTCCCCCAGGAAAGAAAATATGTTTCAGTCTGCACTCTGAGTTCGTCTGCTCTCTTACCTCTTTTTCCACTTGGTTAATTGATTTTCAATATGTTTTTTAAAGGTCCTTTACTGAATGTAATTCTTATATAATGTAATTATTATGATAAAAAAGGTGCCTTTATATTTTTAAAATTTCCACATGTGTTCCAAAGTCACATGATCCATATTATCTCCTCTGTTCTTCTCTACCCCTCCCAGTGCTGACAAGCAATTCAAGCTGGGTTATACATGTATTATCAAGCAAAACATATTTCCATATTATTCATTTTTGTAAGTGAATAATCACATAGAACCAAAACCCCCAAACATATGTCCAAATAAACAAGTGATAAATCATATTGTTTTCATTTGCATTTCTACTCCAAAGTTCTTTGGAGGTGGACAGCATTCTTTTTCATAAGTCCTCAGAATTGTCTGGAATCATTGTATTGCTGTTAGTAGCAACATTTGATCGTTCCACAGTATTGCAGTTACTGTGTATAATGATTTCTTGGTTCTGCTTATTTTACTAAGCATCACTTCATGTAGGTCTTTCCAGCTCTTGCTGGGATTATCCTGTTCATTATTCTTTATAGCACAATAGTATTCTATCACTATCATGTACCACAATTTGTTTAGCCATTTCCCCAACTGAGGGACATCCTTTTAGTTTCTAATTCTTTGCCACCACAAAAGAGCAGCTATAAATATTTTTGTACAAACAGGTCCTTTCTCATTTTTTATCTATAAAAAAGATGTATTTAATATTTTTGTTTTCTTGCATTTGTTTGTGAGGTTATTATGCCCTATTACATAGTTAATTTTTGTGATGATACCAAGTATAGTAGAGAAATATGTCTACTACTTTCTATTCCCATTCATTATTTTCCAGAAGCCTAACATATCCTACTTTCCTGAATTCTGTACATCTCTTTAACTTCTATATATTCTATTTTTCTAGTCAAATTTATCTAGGTCTGAGAGAGGTAAATTGAGGTCCTCCACTATTACATTTTTATCATCTATTTTTTCCTGTGATTTACTTAACTTTTCCTTTAAGAATTTAAATGCTTTGCCATTAGATACATACATGTTCAATATTAATATTACTTCATTGTCAATAGCATATTGTTTATACTTCATTGTATACAACATAGTAAAATATAATTTCCATGTATATTCCTTTTAAATGGATCTATTTCTTGCATTTACTTTTTCTGAAATTATGATTGATACCCTTACCTTTTTTATTTCAGCTGAAAAATAATAGCTTTTCCACTAGCCCTTTATTTGAAATATCTTTCTCTTTCAAATGTGTTTCCTGTAAACAATACATTGTTGGATTCTGATTTCTAATCTATTCTATTATCTTTTTGCATCTTAGAGGTAAACTTATCTCATTCACATTTAGAGTTATGACTGCTAACTTTGTATTTCCCACTTTCTTATTTTCTTATACTTTTTTTTCCTGTCTCCTCTTTAAGAGTGTTTTGCTTTTGACCTCTTCCTCCCTTGATCTACTACCTTCTTTCTAATCTCCCTCCATTTTTTCCCACTTTGCTATTATGTAAGATGAATTGCTGTATTTAATTTTATGAGTAAAGGTGTTTTCCTTTGTTTTTTTTAACTAGTTCAGATGAGAGCAAGTTTCAGTTTTTACCCACTCCCTACCCCAGCCTACACTTTTTAGATATATAAACACTTCTTTGTATATCCCATTTGTATAAGATGATTTTCCTTCTTCTTCATTGACTTCCCACCTCTCCCTATGCATTCTTCTTCCTCACCCTTCCATTCTTCTTTTGAGACTATCCAAACATTATAGAATCCTACCCAGGCTGTCTGTCAGATTAGATTCCCTCTGATATCCCTGGTGATGATAAAGTTCTGAGGAATTATGTATATTATCTCCCCATATAAGAATTAAAAGTTTAACTTTGTTTAATATTACTTTTTATTTTATTAAAAAAAAACAAAAATCCTTATCTTCCATCTTATAATCAATTACTATGTATTTGTTCCTAGGCAGAAGAGTGGCAAGGGCTAGGCAAAGGGGTTAAGTGACTTGCCCAGGGTCATACAGCTAGGAAGTATCTGAGGCCAGACCTCCCATCTCTAGGGCTGGTCTCAATTCACTGAGCCACCCAGCTGCTCCCTGTTTAATCTCTTATGTTCTCTCACTCATGTTTCCTTTTTTATGTTTCTCTTAAAGTCCTTTGTTTGAATGTCAAATTTTTCTACTCATTCTGGACTCTTAATCAGGAATGTTTTCTATTTTATTAAAGATCTTTTTTTTTCTTCTAATACTATATTCAGTTTTGTTGGGCACATTATTGTTTAATGTAATTCTAGATCCTTTGCCTTCTGGAATACCCTATGCTAAGTCTTCTACTCCTTTAAAGTGATGCCTATTAAATTTTGTTTGATCCTGACTAAGGCTCTAAGGTACTTGAATTTTTTCTTTCTGGCTTTTTTGGTAGTATTTTTTCCTTGACCTGGGAGTTCTGGATTTTGGCTATAATTTCCTGGAGTTCTCTCTTTTTTTCCCCTAAGAAGTGATCAGTAGATTCTTCCAAGTCTCCTTTGACCTCTGGTTCTAAGCTATCTGGGCAGTTTTCTTTTATGGTTTCTTAGAATATATTCTTAAAGGATATATATCCAGATGTTTCTTTTTTGCAGATAACATAGGAGTAATTACAAGCCACAGAGCATACTCTATCTCCTCAACAAATCCATGATTATTCAAAAGAGACTGGTCTACTTAATCTATGCAAAAAAAAAAAAAGAAACAACCCCTAAAGAGGATGAAAAATGCCTATTGTCAAGACTCACTTGGGGTGATGAAAGGGGATTAGGGCCAGCCAGGTAGTTCAGTGGATTGAGAGCTGGGTTCAAATTTAGCCTCAGACACTTCCTAGCTATGTGATAAATCACTTAACCCCAGACCTTCTTCTTCTTCTTGGAACCTCTTCTTCTTGGAACTGATATTTAGTATCAATTCTAAGACAGAAGAAAACATTTTTTCTTTTTTGTGTAATAATGAAGGGACTACTCACAGGACAAGATTATAGACCTATGTCTATTGAAGTATTGAAGCATTAATAGTAATATTAGTAATAGCAAAACTACCATTTATAGTACAATGGATAGTACATTTATAGTACAATGGAACTTGGAGTCAGGAAGTCCTAAGTTCAAATTCTGTCTAATACTTACTAGCTGTGTGACCCAGAACAAATTGATTAAAATTTCTGTGCCTTTGTAACTGTAAAATGGGGATAATAAAGCACCTACCTCCCAAGGATGTTTTAAAGATCAAATAAGATAACATTTGCAAAGCACTTTGTAAACCATAAAGTATTATTAAAAAAAGCTAGGCATTGCTATTTATTATTTACATAAAACTTTAAAGTTAATAAGAAAGTTTATTAAATTTTAGAAAAGTATTATACTAATTTACTAATCCTGTAAAGTTATTAATATTTTTCTAAAAAAAATTAAGGTGTTATTAAATTATTTTCATGTAAAGTTATTGTACTTTCTATGTACTTAGCTCATTTATATATGTAATTTTCTTCTTTCAGAGAAACATATTGAGATGTAATTTTAATTAGCTGTCTTGGGGTTGCAATTGGAACATTTCAGGATCTCATCAATTTTACTTAACCTAGGAGTGGTAAGAACAGAATTCAATTTTAAATAAGATGTTTACACAGTCACAACTCCTTCGAAGACCTTTGCCTCCAAAGCTCCGCCCTAAACTGCTTTGTCCTAAACCACTTTACCCAAAGAAAGAAAAAAATCAATCAGGTATGTAACATCAATCATAGAACTCCTCAGTTTCTACAATCTGGAGTTTCAGAGAAACAAAACTAAAGATAAAGACATATTATACATGTTTAAAAAATGAATATAGATTAAAAGTAAATACTTGCTTGGTACCCTCTCTGATTCCAATTTATAGCTCTGGATTTTTCTCTCTGATCCCCTAGACAACACAAACTCCCCTCTAGACAAATGAATCTATAATAGTTCTTGAATATTCTAGAAATGAACATATCCAGTCTTTTGTGCCAGTGTTCACATCATGTGCCCTTCTATTGCTCACCTCCCTAGTTTTGACTAGGAGTTTGATTTCTACGAAAGCTTACCTCAACATGACTAACACATTTATCCTTCTAAACATTTTAATAATAGGATCCCTCTTTCTACCTCCAACTTTATTGAACTTAGATATAAAAGAAAAGTTAGGGAGTATCTAATCTGACCTCCTTCCACAACACATAAGGAAACTTACAGAAAGGTCGAGCTAATGATTATGTCTTTCTCCCCAATTAGATAAGTCTTTTAAGCACAGGGAATATTATCACTCTATTTTCATTTCCTAGTTAAGTCAACAAGCATTTATTAAGCATCATATGCCAGGCACTGGCATAGAGAAAGACAAAAAAATAGACTACTCTCAAGGAGCATGTAAACAACTATATATATATAAATACTTAAAATCAATAATATTGATATAATCATATTAATTCTGTATCTTTTTTTAAACCTTTACCTTCTGTCTTAGAATTAATACTGTACATTATTAGTTCCAAGACAGGAGAACAGTAAGGGATAGGTAATGGAGGTTAAGTGACTTGCCCAGGGTCACACAGCTAAGAAGAGTCTGAGGTCACATTTGAACCCAGGACCTCCTGTTATTAGGTATAATTCTCAATTCACTAAGCCACTGAGCTGATCCTTGATTCTGTATCTTTTTACTTGATTCTATTTACATGTAATCAATTTTGTCCTGTAACTGCCCAAGTCATAATTCTTTGTCTCTGAGCTTAATTCAGAAATTTAGTTGTCCTATGAGTTAAATTTAGAAATCTAATTCTTCTGTTAATCACTGTCCTTTCCTTATGTCAAGGAAATCTCTTACCCTTGAAGGATGCAGGTGACTGCAGGGATTCTGGTCTAGTATTTTTATATTTCTATCATTCAAGGATGTCTGGTTTGTTATCCAAAGAAGTCTGGTTTGCTACCTCTGTCCTTGCAGATGCAGCTGGACCTAAGCAACGAACATTTCTTAGTCCCAGGAAGGAAAGAGGGGATTGTTACTAGCCCTTCTTCCCAATTTCCATTCAATTAAGTTTTCTTCTCTGATGATAGTCTTCTATTTTCTGTACTTTCCAAAACTATGAAAAGTACTATTTTAACTCCATAAATGGGTCTTAGCTTTGCTAGAAAGGATAAAATCCCATTTATTGGTAGAGTCATGCTTTACTAATAAATGATAATAGTGTACCTTAATTGTTTTTAACTATTATAATATCCATATTGATATAGATATCTATCATTTGCATATAATTGTGTGTTGTATGCAGATATATAGACATTGATGTAAGGCATTTTACAATATTTCAAATACCAAATAAATGTCAGCTATTATTATTACTATTATCATTATTAATCATAGAAGTCAGGCCATAAGGACTAATAGAATAAATGAGCCATGGAAAATGAGTTGGGGAAGTAGAGATAGCAAGTGTAGTCTACTCATTTGAAGATCCTGACAGAGACAGTGAGATAATGGCCAAAGGAAGGGCAGGGCCAGGCTAAAATTTGTTTTTTTTTTGTTTGTTTCTCTATCTTTTTCATTGCTGAATAATTCTTTTCACTTATGGCCTTAAAGAAAATGTAGACTTTGGATTGGTGGAGAAGAATTGGGGGAACAATTCAGACAAAGTATACTATGAAACATATTGGTAGGAATGAGCATTTTTCTCTGTACTTATCAGTTAAAAGAATAACCTGACTAAAACAGAGGGTTTCATGTTATGAAGTAATGGTAAATAAGTGAATAGGTATGATGGGACCAGCTATAAGATAATACTACACTATGAAAAATGGATTCAATTTAATAGGCAGCTAGGTGTCAGAGTGCTGGGCTAGTTGTCAGGAAAATTCATCTTTGTGAGTTCAAATCTGGCCTTAGATACTTAGTAACTTAGTGAGAGTGGGCAAGTTACTTAAATCTATTTGCCTCAATTCCCTCATCTATAAAATGAGCTAGAAGGAAAAATGGCGAACCACTCCAATATCTTTGCCAAGAAAACTCCAAATGGAGTCACAAAGAAGCAGCCAATCTTCAACTTTAATGGGGGTAACTTTCTTGGAAAACAATGCAAAAATAAAAAATGCAAATTTTGATACCTTGAACGTATAAGAAATAGAGGACTAGGTTTCTGCAACCATCAAAAACTGTAATCTTTTGCTACGGTTGCTGAAAGAAAAAACATTTTTTTCTGCATACAATTCTTTGTAAGAAAATGTTAATTCTGATGATATGGACTTGTCCTAACACAGTAACCATGAAATAACTCATAAAATGCAGTACAAAAAATTAAATTCGTAACATGGAAAACATTTCTTCTCACTTGCGATTTCTTAGAATTCTGTGACCTTTTTTGCTAACATCTCAAGATAGATTGTCCACTTTTCATAACATTTGAAATCTAGAGTCCCATATATTGCAAAACAAATATTTTTCAAGCTAAAATATTTTTTAACCTGAATTTTACCTTCCACTGTGCCATATGGTGGTGTGAGAATATTGTACTATTCACTGTATTACTATAAACCTTTCTGCTTTAGTTGCCCTCTGAAAACCAAGGGAGAAGAGGATGCTAGGATTTTAGTGCCTGCTATTGGAAGACACCGAGACTGATGAGGTCTTGACATTGTCAACCCATCCCTTTCTTTCCTGACTGTGGATGGAATTAGATTGTGAAGGAGGTACCAGCTTGAAATAATCCATCAGTGATACCTGCTTTTGTGCTTTTTGAGTTCCTTAAGGGTTTCAGGGTTAGGGAGCATTGCAGAGGCAAGATGATTAACTTTGAGGTTGTGATCGGTGATGGAACCAATGAAGTGCCTAGCAGAATACCAGCTGCTGCACGACAAACTTGCCTGCACTGGGTCTCTCATTTTTTTTCTACTGCACATAACTGAGAATGTGAAAATGAAAATGAGGTTGCTAATGAAATCACATGAATGCTTGAAGTCACAAAAATTAAACAGGTAAATGTTAAGGATTGATCGTATTTACGATTTTAAATAGAAGGGGCAGCTAAGTAGCACAGTGGATAGAGTATCAGGCTTGGAGTCAGGAGGATGTGGGTTCAAATCTGGCCTCAGCCACTTTTAACTGTGTAAACTTGGGCAACTCACTTTACCCCATTTGCCTAACCCTTACCACTCTTCTGTCTTGAAACTGATACTAAGAAGGTAAGGATTAAAAAAAAATTAGTGGAAGAACAACATGATCAAAATAATATTCAGAGGAGATAATATTGATTGCTGTTTTTAGTCTATCCTAGAATGGAGAAAAAATGAGAGATTATTTTACAGAAAGCTATTTTATGACTTTAAGAGTAAGGTGATGTGTGTTTAGACTAAGATGTTGTTAATGGAAATGAAGAGAAAGGATTATCAGTCCAAGTAACAAAAACTGAAAGGAGTTTGTGATGTTGTGGGGAAGCAGGAAACAGATGCCACAGAATATGACTCTGAGATTTTAGATTCACTGGAACTGTGAGAAGGATGATGCCATGAACAGAAATAGGGATCTGGAAAAGAAAAATAGTTTGAAGGGAAAATAAGTTTCATCTTAGATGTACTAGAAATTTTAACTCATGGAATATTTACTTGTATTTGAGAGGAAATGGCAGAACCCTAAGTTGGAAGTATCCTGAATCAAATAATTATACATATGAAGCTAGAGCTTAATCAAAACAGAGGGGCTAGAATTGTGGAGTTGAAAATTAGCTTACATGAAGAAGACAGATGCTATAGATGCCCTACTCCCCCTTTTTCACTAGATCAAGTCCTACACTTCTGTTCATGCCCCAAACAAGTTTTCCATCCTTCATAAAACTTTCCCTAATGGTTTACTCTACAATAAATTTCTCATTGCTTTGAGTTTTTAACCTTGACTATTTATATTTTTCATTTGCTGAATGATCATTAATTACTCTATGATATTATTTCCATTTTTATCTTGGGTTGTTATTTAACTCGTGTTTTGCTCCCCAACCTTTTGTGTGTTCTAGCTAGCATGTTCATTAAAGGGAAGAATCTCTTTGTTATACTAAATAAATACAATAATTTAATAAATGATGAAATATATTAACTTAAAGATCTGTTCCATTACATTTTCTTGACCAAAAGGCTTATATTGATTAATAAACATTCTCTCAATATTTTCTCCCTCTTTTTTTCCCCTTTCCCCCAAATTTAGCTATTACCAATGAAGTACTCAAGCAACAAGATCTTCCTAAACCATCTCTTAGTAAAATTATTCCAAAAGAAATGGAGAAGAAAATTATTCCTAGAAAATTTTTTAAAAGGAGAAAGCAATCCAAGATCCATGTCAAAAATCTCCTTTTTAAATGGAAGATAAAAGGGGATTTAGACAAGACACCAAAGAAACATTCAAATATTTATCTACTCATCTCAAAAGTTAAAGATAGTTGTGGCAGTCCTATCTATATACCAGTTTGCAGTTGGGGAAAGGAAGAAAGTGTTTCAGAAAAGTCATATACAATAAAAAACTTCTTGATGGACAGTACTTCAGAAACTTCAGAAACAGAAAAACATTCAAAAACCATATCTTCTAGGTCCCTAACACCTTTAAGTTCCCGATCAGGACACCTATCCAGCTACAGAAAAACCAATAAAGATGGCATAACTACCCCAGACTTGGCATATGGACCTTTTACAATGCCCTTTATGAATATGGCAGAAGAGAAAAATGAAGCTAAAAATAAAAGTCAGTGGATTTCTAAAGTGCAACCCTCTCATGAAATAATAAGCAACCAAATTTTTTCATTTGATAAGCTATTAGTACCAGAAGCAAAAAAGTGTAATACAACAGCTCTGACAGGTAATGCTTATTTAATCTTAACTGATTTGGGATAATTTTTGTTTTCTTCAAAAATTTTATGAATTTTTCTGCAAAGCTATGACTTTATATTTCCAAGGGAATATTCCTTGCTGGTGATAGATGGAACTATCAATAGGAAGTATATGAATTTGCCTCCAAGTTCCCAAGCCCCCACCTGAAACATAAACTCATTTCTCTCTCTTTTTTCTTTCTAGAAAGTATCAAAAAAGGAAGGAGGAAAAAAAAAACTGAATCTAAATTATCATTAGTACCATCAGATACATCAGGTAAATGATTTATTAATATATCGCCTAAAAAGACAAAGAAATAGTTTCTGATAAGACAAAGTAAGAGAGTCTAAAGGCCCAAGGATAGACAGGCAATGAGTGAGGAAGGGAACAATTTTTAAACCTTTCCCAGGACACAGAAATAGATTGCTTTGGATACGTAATTTCTTTAGTGTTAAATAATGAGCCATTAAGCATATTAGAACTATGTGGAACATCTTGGTATTTGAATTTGAATTTCCACTTAAACCTGGATTTATAGATGTAGCTAATAATGAAACATCAGCTCTTCTTTAGATACTAGTGATTGTATTTACAGTTTTTAAAAGAGTTATTTTTTTCCCAATTAAACATAAAAACAATTTGAGGTCCAAGTTCTCTCTTTCCTACCTTCCCTTCGTCAAGGCAAGCAATTTGATATGGGTTATTCATGTGCAATCATGCAAAACATATGTCCATATTAGCCATGTTATAAAAAAACCCACTCTCTCAAAACCTCCCAAGAAAAATAAAGAAAGCAATACACACATACACATACATAAATACATACATACATACATACATACATATATATATATATGCCCTTTTTTGATTTTTAAATCCTTTATTAGCTCTCTGGAAGTCTTTTTTTGGACCTAAAACCAATTAACATCTTTTATTTTAGGTTTCACATATAGCCATTTTGACAGATGAATTTGTGTTTTGATTTTCCTTGTCATTATAGTAACTTTATATGGTCAGATTCTTTTTTGTTTGTTTATTTGGTTTTTGTTCATTTCCCCAGCTTACTTCTTGACTTTTAACTTTATGATAAAGTTGGGCTCTGCTCTTGGGGTCAAGGCAGTTATGTTCTAAGCTTAAGGGTTGCGTTTTCCAGAGATAATTCTGGGAACTTGTAAGTTTTCAGTTCTTCCAAGGTGATATGATCTAAGGATCTGCTCTCCTGGTCTGGTCTCTGGACTTTGAGCAACTATGAGCAGATTTTTTCCTCACTAGAGCTGTGGCCAGGATCCCCATTCCCCTGCTAATGTTCCTCCTAGTCCTGTGACCCAGATCCTCCTCTATGGACAGTGCAACAGAGTCCTGCACCCAGTGTTAGCAAAGTGTTCCCTGTGATATTCTTCTGATCAGTCATCCGGCCCTTTTACAATCTGTGGGACAAGAGCTCGGGAAGTTGCCACTGATTTGGTTGCCCTGGAAGCCTGCAGTAGCTTGTTAGTACACAGCCTGCTGCTGTCTTGCTGAACCTTTGTTGCTTCATTCACCCCAAAGGCTAGCACTAACTTTTGCTTCATTCTCAACCCAGTGAAACTGACCTTTCCTGTTGACTTTCTAAGTTGTCTTAGGATAAAAAATTGTTTCATCTCATTCTTTTGTTGGTTTTTCCACTCCATAATTCATGATGAGATACTGTTTTGAAGTTATTTGGAGAATTTGGGAGATTTCAAGCAAGTCCTTGACTTTATTCTGCTATCTTGGCTCAATTGTAATTAATAAGCAATTATTAAGCACCTACAATGTGCAAGGCACTGTGTTACAATCCAAGGAATTGTAGTAGTAGAATAATAATAACAATAATAATAACTAGCATTTATAATACTTCTTTAATATTTGAAAAGCACTTTACATATGTCATTTAATTTGACATATTCACATAACCCCTCTGAGAAAGATATTATTGTTATTATTCCCATTTTATATATGGAGAAACTAAAACTGAGAGAAGTGGTGACTTTCCAGGAATTATACAACTAGTAAGTGCCTGGGGCAAGATTTGAACTTGGATCTTCCTGATTTCTTTGCCCAGGATTCTATTCATTGGGACAAAAATGAAACAATCATGCTCACAAAACATTATATTCTAGTGGGTGAGATAAAATATACATAAGTATATACAGCACAATTTTTTAAAATGTAAGTTTTAGAAACAAGAAAAGTAGAAGTTGGGGGATCAGAAAAGATTTCATGTAGGAAGGATACGTTATGAAGCTAAATCTTAAAGGAATGAAAAAATTTTATGATTCAGAGATGGGGAGAGAGAATATTCCAGGCAGTTGGAATGGTCAGTGCAAAGACACAGAGCTAAAGTGTCAGGTGCAAGGAATAGCAAGAAGATAGCTTGGCAGACTAGACAGTATGGGAAAGGGCGTAAGATATAATATACTGGGAAAGGTAGGTTGTGGCAAGGTTGTAAATGACTTTAAATGCCAACTAGAAGAACTTGTATTTTTTCCTGGTGGCGATAGTTACTGCTAGAGTTTATTAAGTAAAGAAGGCAGATGATGAGACCTGTGCTTAAGAAATATCACTTTTGCAACTATAAGGAGGATAGATTGGAATATGGAATGATGTGAGACAGGAAGACCAATTTGTGAATCATTATAATAGGGTCCAAACTAAGATGATGCCTTGTCAGTAGTGAGAAGACAAATGTTAAAAAATGTTCTGGAGACCTGAATAACAAGATTTGGGAATTGATAGGATTTGTGGGTTGATGAGTAAGGAATTAAAGTCAACACTGTGAAGTTGCAAACCTGGGAGTCTGAAAACAGAGTGATGCCCTCAATAGAAATGTGGGTGTTCAGAAGAGAGGAAAGGTTTTTTTTGGGGGGAGAAGGTAAAAAGTTCTGTTCTCTCTAATGTCTGCTTCCCTACTGTCTATGAAGATAACCATGATTCCCCTTTCTCTAGAAATATCCTCGTTTAATTGGTTTACTGGCATATTCATCCAATGACTATCTTAATATCTACCAACCCATATCTTTTCTCCCTTATGTGGTTAATCTTTTTGAGAAAAATATCTATAATTAGCACCTCTACTTTTCCATTCATTGTCTTCAAAAATTTTTTAGTCTAGTCTCTGACCTCATCATTCAATTGAAATTGTTCTCTAAAGTTACCAATGTTTATTTGGTTTTTAAACCCTTATTTTCTGTCTAAGAATCAATACTGTGTGTTGGTTCCAAGGTAGAAGAGTGGTAAAGAGTAGGCAATGGGGATTAAGTGACTTTCCCAGGGTCACACAGCTAAGAAGTGTCTTGAGGCCAGATTTGAGCCCAAGACCTCCCATCGCTAGGCCTGGATCTCCATCCACTGAGCCACCTAGCTGCCCCAACCAATGTTCTTCTATTAGTTTAATTTATTGTCAGTTTCTCAGTTTTCCTTTTAGATCTCTTGACAACCTTTTGCACTATTGATCACCCTCTTTTTCTGATTATTCTCCTCCCTTGGCTTTCATGACACAGTTTTCTCCTATTTGTCAGACCAATCTTTTCCAGTCTCTTTTGATAGACCTGCCTCCAAATCATGCTCACTAATTGTGGATTTTTCTCATTCTATATTTATCTTGCTTTATGATCTAATCAATTCCCATTGGTTCAATGATTATTACTATGATGGTAATTCTTAGATCTATTTATACAATCCTAATTCTCTTCTGAGTTCCAGAATCATATTCCCTACTGCTTACTGGTTATTTCCAACTGGGTATCCCATAGGCATCTCAGACTCAATATATCCCAAAATAATTCATTATCATTCCTCACTCCTTTCTTCTGAATTTCCATCTTACTGCCACAAATACAACCACCCACCCAATCACCACAGCTCACAATCTCAGTGTCTTTTTTGTCGCTTTAAATGCACAGAGTCCATAAGCATTTATTATTAAGTGACTATACTGTGAATTTTAGATTTTACCCCTAACAATACTCACCACTGAATATACGAAGAAAGGCAAGAGTCCCTGCTTTCAAGAAGCTCACTATCTCTTGGAGGAGACAGTATGAAAAATAACTGTGTTACCTACAAGATATCTATGGAATAAATTGGAGATTATCAGTAGAGAGAAGGGATTTACATTAAAGGGAGTCAGGAAAGGTTTCTCCTAGAATATGGGATTTTAACTAGAATCTTACCACCTCCCACCTTAATCTGTCACCAGATCCTGTCATTTATGCTATCACACTGTCTTTCATATGCATAACTTCTCTTCCTTCTCATGCCTGACATTCTGGTACAGGACTGTTAAACATCTTGAGCTGGATATCTTGTAGATATTTTAGTATCAACCCATCCAAAAGTGAATTGATAATTGTTCTCTTTAACCTTCTCCCCACTCTCCAAACTTTCCTATTGTTGTCCAAGGCACTTCCAATCCTTCCTGTCCCTTAAGTATTATCCTTGACTCCTCACTCTCTACATCCAGTCTTTTCCCAAGGTCTGTCAGTTTCACCTCGTGACATTTCTTGTATAGACCACCATGACATGAGCATCTCCCCTTCTCACCTTACTGTGGACCCCCTGGTGCAGGTCCTCCTCTCCTCATGCCTAAACTGATGTTGCCTGTCCCAAGTCTCTCCCCACTATAATCCATCCTTCTTCACTCAGCCCTCAAAGTGATATTCCTTAAGCCAATTCACTCCCCTACTCCATACAATTTAGAAACTCTTTATTACCAGCAGGATCAAACATTCCTCCAGATTTCAGAACCCTTCATACTAATTTCCCCAACCTTTCTAGTGTTTTGATATCTTCCCCTCCCACCATACTCTGTGATCCAATGACACTGGTCCCCTTGCTGTTCCTTCTCAAATAAAGCATTCCATATGTTGACTCTTGCTGTTTTCTCTGGCTATTCCCCAAGGGTGGAATGCTCTCCTTGCCTCCTCCCTACTTCTTGGCTTCCCTGGCTTCAAGTCCCAGCAAAAATCCCACCTTTTATAGAGAGCCTTTTTCAATATCTTTTTAATTATAATACCTCCAGGTTATTGATTATTTCATCTTTTATTTTGAATAGATATCTTGTTTGTTCACATGCGGTCACCCCCATTAAATTGTAAGCTTTTCAAGGACAGAAATTGTGTGCTTTTTGGTTGCTTTTTTTTTTTTGCCTTTCTAGTACTTAGCCGGGTGCCTAGCACACAATAGGCATTTAATAAATGTTGAGTAACTGGCATACATCGAACAGGAAGGGGGTGATGGGTAGTGGAAGCTTTAAGTATTTCAGTTTTCTGGTGTTATTTCATAAAGTTTTGATTTTGTGCAATGTTTCCTTCTTTTTACTTTGATTCAGCTTCAGATACTAAAAATTTGCCTCATTTTACCGGTTTTAAATTTTTAGGTAGGAGGAATTTTGCTGAAAACAACAGTCATCATACTAAGTATGTGACTTTCTACTTTATAGGCTCAGTTTTCCCACCATAGAATTTAACATTTTAAAAATTTTCCCTCCATTCCTTATGAATTTACTTTGTTCTTTTAAAAATATTGGTAATTTGATTCCCCCTTCTTTTTATTGTTAATTTACTATTATTCAATTTTATTAGTCTTTTCAAAGGTAAAAAAAAAATAGGCCTTGGTTTTATTGACCATTTCTATGGTATTTTTTCAACCTGTTTTTTTTTTTATTCTCATGATATCTTTTAGGAATTAAGTTGTTGATTTTCATTTTTTTAATATTATCAGCCCAATTAATTCTCTGTTTTGTTAGTATATATGTACTGAGTTAATTCTTTTACATGGAAGTGTTTTAATTGCATGTCACAAATTTTGTTTTAGCATCTCACTGCTATTATTCTCTTTCTCATATTTATTAATTGTTCCTCTGATTTGCTCATTGTTCTGGATATTATTTCTTAGTCTCAATTTAGGTTTACATCTTTTTCTTTTATCTCCCATTTTAATTACTAGTTTTATTTTTAAATTGTCTTTAAGGAATATATTTAAATTTTCTCACTTTTATAATTTGTGTAGCTAATAGTCTTCCTCAGGAGACTTAGCAAAGTTGATCACTAAAAGGTAAAAGACACTGACAGGTAAAGGGGAAGGACTTTCAGAGACAAAAGAAACTTTATACACTTTAGAAAAAGTCCGAGTTTTGTCCCCACTCACTCCTCTATAGAGTGAATACACTGAGTAGGGGTGAAAAAGTAGGGGTGAAAAAAATTTGAATGGTAGACAGAGACAACTGTAAAATGGGAAAAATGGATTCAAGCAATTCAATCCTAAATATTGTGACCTCATTCAGATGACCACTTGGGGTGACCCCTACAGTACTCCCTGGTCTGTTTTTCAACTTTTATTCAATGCGATATAGTATTAAGATCTCCATATAATACCAGTATGTTTTTCTTTTTAGATTTACCTACAGACTTACTCACCAAATTCGAAGATGAACACCATGAAGATAATGAACTCGCTATATATGGGGAAGGTTTTTTTAGTAGAGATGCAATAGATGTAAATAATCCAAAGCTAAACCTTGCTAAAATAGCTGTTTTAAGATGCCATCAATATGGAAGAAATGCACTTAATTTTAAGGTATAATATTTTTCAGTGATTATATATTCATTAGCATTATTTTTTTTCTTTAGCCTTTCAAACTTAAGCCATTATAGATGGTAGTCTATGATTGCACATGAAACTTCCTTTGGATATACATCAGGATTTTAATGGAACAATAGTATTAAATTAAATATTTTATCACTAAACCTATATCTCTTAATCTATACTCAATCTTCCGGCCTGGTTTAATATATAGGTAGGAACTTAAGGCCCAGAGCCATGCATGCAGTAAGGACTTAATAAATAATTGGTGATTTAATTTAAAGTAATTTTGATGAACTTTCCATCATCTGGTGTGTTAGGAAATAGGTTGTTCTTGCTTAGGTATCATAAATGTGTTGGAAACCAGCTATGAGACACAGCTGATAGATCTCACCCTTCCCTGACCTCCAGTTCTCAGATCAGCTTGATTTTGGATTCCACTGCCATTGCCACCACTATTGAAACCATACTAAGATCATATAGTACATTGAAATTTGCAATCAAAGGAGCAAAATTGAGTAATAGATAATGATTATATTAGTTCATTAAAAATTTATAATGGCATATGAGCATCAAAAACCAAGAATATTACCTATTTGGTTCTAATAAAATAATTTTTAAAAATTAAAATGATGCCTCTCCTAAGAAAGCATGCAAATCTTCTGTTGATAAACTCAGAAAATTCTCTGAATTGATGGAACACATTTTTAGCTATGCTTCAAATTTCCTTGTATATTTGTGAAAATGAATGGAATAAGTAGATTAAAGCCTTAAGAAGTACCAAGGATAATGTGTACTGCTAGGTAAAGAGACTGAATGGCTAACTGTGCTTACTGAAACTGAAGCATAGGCTGGGCATGAAGATATACATCTATAGTCCCTGCTGCTGGTGAGGCTGAGTGAGACTAATAGATTGTTTGAGTTTTGGAGTTCTAAGTTGTAAAAGGGCTAAAGCTGATCGGGTGTCACCAATATGGTTAGTGAACACAGGGCTACTATGCTACCAAAGGAGGAATTAACTGGCCCAGGTTGGACAAATAGAGAGAAATATAACTGTCATGCCCATCAGTATTGAAATCAGGCCCACAAGAGACTGCTATACTTGCAGTTTGTGTAAGATAGGAAAACTCATTCTCAAAACAAATGAAAAACCTCAAAACAAAACAAAACAAAAAACTGTAAGTCTTGATTTAATGTATTATCCATATTTTGAGGAGTGAGGGAATGAGTTATATAAGGACTCCAGGCAATTTTGAAGAATCATTTGATATTTTAAAAAAAGACCTTGTTAAATTTTTGGTCAGAAATGTTTAAAAAACCAAACAACTCACTGACCCAATGGTATGAGTAAAACATCTCTACTTGTTGAATATTGTGTTGTCTGTGCTCACCATCCTAGAATTTGAAATCACCTTAGAGAAATTTGGGATGATACATGACATTTAGGGTAGCATAGTAATGTGCTTCCAGATCATGTTTGTTGTTGTTTTTCAGTCGTTTAGTCATGTCTAACTTTTCATAACTTCATGTGTTATTGCCCACCAGGTCTCTCAGTTCTCCACTATCTCCTGAAGTCTGTCCAAGTTCATGTCATGCTTCCATGACACTATTTGTCCATCTTATCCTCTGCCATCTCTTCCTCCTTTTGCCTACAATCTTTCCCAATCAATTTCAGAATCTTTTCCAGTAAGTCCTGTCTTCTCATAAGTCATTTGGCCAGAATATTTAAGCTTCAGCTTCAGTATTCAGTCTTCTACTGGATAATTTGAATTCATTTCTTTAAGTTTCATTTAAGATTGATTTTATTTTCTTGCTTTCCCAGGGATTCTCAAAAGTCTTCTCCAGCACCACAATTAAAAAAGTTGAGTCTATGGCACTCAGGTTTCTTTATAGTTCAAATCTCAAAGACATATACTGCTCTTGGAAAAACCAGAGCTTTGATTAGACAAACTTCTGTCAGCAGAGTGATATCTCTGCTTTTTAGTCTGCTATCCAGATTTGACAACTTTCCTTCTAAGTAGCAAATGTCTTTTGATTAATGGCTGCAGTGATCTTTGAGCCCAAGTATATAAAATCTGACACTGCTTCCATTTCTTCTTCCTCTATTTGCCAGGAAGTCATGGGATCAGTTGGTTGTGGTCTAGTTTTTTTGATATTAAGTTTTAAACCAGCTTTTATACCCTCCTCTTTCACTCTCATCAAAAGTCTTCTTACTTCTTCATTTTCTGCCATCAGAGTAGTATCATCTACATATCTGATATCATTGATATTTCTCCTGGCAACCTTAATTCTGGCTTTTTATTCATTCAGCCTGGCATTTTGCCTGACATAATCTGCATATGAGTTGAATAAATAAGATGACAATATAAAGTCTTTTCATACTCCTTTTCTAATCTTAAGTCAATCAGTTCCTTGTTTGGTTCCAACTATTGCTTCTTGATCCGCATATAAGTTCCTTAGGAGGCAAGTAAGATGATCCGGTACTCTCATTTCTTTGAGGACTTGCAACATTTTGTTGTGATCCACATCACAATATAGTCAATGAAATGGAAGTAAATGTTTTTCGGTAATTCCCTTGCTTTTTCCATAATCCAGTGAATGCTGGCAATTTAATTTCTAGTTCATCTGCCTCTTCACAAACCAGCCTACTGTTATGGTAATTCTCAGTTGACATTTTGCTGAAGCCCAGCTTGCAGAATCTTAAGCTGGTGTGTGAAATAAGCATAATTGTTTGATAATTTGAACATCTTTTGACAGTGCCTTTCTTTATGATTGGGAAGTAAACATCTTTCCCAATCCAGTGGCCACTATTGAGTTTTCCAAATTTGTTGGCATGTTGAGTACAGCACATTAACAGCATCATCTTTTAGAATTTTAAATAGATCAGTTGGCACTCCATCACCTCCACTAGCCTTATTGTTAGTAATGCTTCCTAAGGACCACTTAACTTCATTCTCTAGGATGCCTAGCTCTGTATCAATAACCACACCATCATGGTTATCAGTGGTGTTAAGATAATAGTTCTTCAATTTTTGCCACCTCTTTTTAATGTCTCCTGCTTCTGTAAAGTCCTTACTATTTCCCCCTTTTATTATGGCCAGTTTTGCATGAAATGTTCCTTTGATACCTCAAATTTATTTGAAGAAATTTCTTATCTTTCTTATTATTTTATTTTCTTCGGTTTCTTTGCATTGCTTATTTGAGAAGACATTCTTTTTTTTTTAAACCCTTACCTTCCGTCTTGGAGTCAATACTGTGTATTGGCTCCAAGGCAGAAGAGTGGTAAGGGCTAGGCAATGGGGGTCAAGTGACTTGTCCAGGGTCACACAGCTAGGAAGTGGCTGAGGCCGGATTTGAACCTAGGACCTCCCGTCTCTAGGCCTGGTTCTCAATCCACTGAACTACCCAGCTGCCCCCTAGTTGAGAAGACATTCTTATCCTTGCTATTCTCTGGAATTCTGCATTGAGTTGGATATATATATTTTTTCCATTTATGCTTTACCTTTCACTTTCATTCTTTCCCTAGCTATTTGTGAATGCTTCATCAGATAGCCATTTTGCTTTCTTGTTCCTTTTCTATGAAATTTCTTTTGATGCTGGCCTTCTGTACAATATTGTGAACCTCTATCCATAATTCTTCAGATGGCCTATGTGCCAGATTGAATCCCTTGAATCTATTCCTCACTTTAAATTTTTTTTAATTTTTAAAATATTTTTCCATGTTTATATGTTTCATTTTCTTTCCCTCCCCTCTTCCCTCTTCCCTCCTGAATCCAATAAGTACTTCCACTGGATTATATAAGTGTCATTACTTATACCTATTTCTCTATTATTCATTTTTGCATTAGAGCAATCTTTTAAAACCAGAATCACATATCATATATGCATATAAATAAATAAGTCATTTGTTTTTCTTTCTGTCTTTCTGTTCCCATAGTTCTTTCTCTTGATGTGGATAGAATTCTTTCTGATAAGTCCTTTGGGATTGTTTTGTATTAGCAAAGTATTACATTGTATTGTTCCACAATGTTTCAGTTTCTGTGTATAATGTTCTCTTGATTCTGCTCATTTCACTCTGTATCATCAATTCCTGGAGGTTCTTCCAGTTCTTATAGAAATCCTCCAGTTCATCATTCCTGATAATACAGTAGTATTCCTCACCATCATATACCACAATTTGTTCAGCCATTCCCCAATCGAGGGACACCCCCTTATTTTCCAATTTTTTGTTACTACAAAGAGCTATGAATATTTTTATACAAACATTTTTCACTATTATCTCTTTAGGGTACAAATCTAGTAGTGGTATTGCTGGATCAAGGGATAGGCATTCTTTTGTAAAAAATCTTATTTTTTTAAAAATTTTATTTAATTAGATGATTTAGAATATTTTTTCATGGTTACAAGACTCACGTTCTTTCCCTCCCCTCCGCCCACCCCCTTTCTGTATCTGACACATAATTCCACTGGGTTTAACATGTGTCGTTGATCAAGGCCTATTTCCATATTATTAATATTTGCACCAGGGTGATCTTTTAGAGTCTACTTTCCCAGTCATAGCCCCATCGACCCATGTGATCAAGCAGTTGTTTTTCTTCTGTGTTTCTTTTCCCACAGTTTTTCCTCTGGGTATGGATAGAGCTCTTTCTCATATGTCCCTCCAAATAGTTCTGGATCATTTCATTTCTACTAGTAGAGAAGTCCATTACATTTGATTTTACCAGTGTATCAGTCTCTGCGTACATTGTTCTCTTGGTTCTGCTCTTTTCACTTTGCATCAATTCCTGGAGGTCATTCCAGTTCATGTGGAATTCCTCCAGTTCATTATTCCTTTGAGGACAATAGTATTCCATCACCAGCTTATACCACAATTTGTTCAGCCATTCCCCAATTGGAGGGCATCCCTTCATTTTCCAATTTTTCAGCCACCACAAAGAGCGTGGCTATGAATATTCTAATACAAGTCTTTTTCCTTATCTCTTTGGGGTACAAACCCAGCAATGCTATGACTGGATCAAAGGGCAGACAGTTTTTTAGTGCCCTTTGGGCATAGTTCCAAATTGCCTTCCAGAATGGTTGGATCATTTCACAATTTCACCAGCAATGCATTAATGTCCCAATTTTGCCACAACCCCTGCCACATTTATTATTTTCCTTTACATATTGGCCAATCTGATAGGTATGAGATTCTAGGTACCTCAGAATCTTTTTGATATGCATTTCTTTAATTACAAGAGATTTAGAAAACTTTTTTCATGTGCTTATTGATAGTTTTGATTTCTTTATCTGGAAACTGCCTATTCACATACCTTGACCATTTGTCAGTTGGGGAATATTCCTCACTTCTACTTCATATTAATAAGAGATGTTATTGAAATCATTCCTGTATGGTCTGATGGTTTTCTTGACTTTCTTGGATTTAAACCTGAATTTTGCAACAAGAAGGTGATGATCTGAGCCATGGTCAGCTCCATCTCTTGTTTTAACTTATTTTATAGAGCTTCTCCACCTTTGGCTGCAATGTATTGTGACAAGGAAATCACTTTAAAAGACTGATATATATATATATATATATATATTAATTTAAGGTCGCCAAGGAATTTGGCTATGTAATTCCTAAATGAAAACTCAAGTCAGCCGTCAGCCTTTTATAGAGTTTAATTACAAACAGGAGGAAGAAAGGAATTAGAGAGAGAGAGAGAGAGAGCGCGAAAGGGGAGAGAAGGGAATAGGGCTTAAATACCCCCTCTGTTTAGGCTGGGCCAAAAGGCCCAAGCCCTTAGATAGCTGGGGCAAAGAAAGGAGATCAGTCCCTATTACTCACGTGACCAAAATGGAGAAACAGTCTCAAAGGCCCCCACCTTCAGCTTCCTTCAGAGCAAGCTTCTCAGAGCACACTCCAACCACTCAGACAAACTCCTCAACCATCCCCCTGAGTCTTCAGACCCCTCTATCTTTAAGGAAACCATCCAAGTTCCCTCCCCTCAGTTCTCACATCTACCAATCACTGTCCATCAATTTCCCTGTGCCAATGGAGGCTCTAGCTTAACCCAGGACCGCCCAGAGGTCTCTGGCTTTGCACATGTCTGTTGAAGGTCATATTTTCAAATAATTAAATCTTTGATCCTTTGCTACAGCCCTTCCTAAATCCTGTTAACCTGAGTAGGGTAGAGATTGGAATAATTAAATTTTGATCTATGCTGCAGCCCTTCCTCAATCCTGTTAGGACTGAGTAGGGTGGAGATTTATTCCAAGTATCTCCATTGTATCAATTCTAAAATCAATCATGACTCAAAGAAATTCCTGTTCTATGCTTAAGCATAGGTCAAAGTCCTTTCCATTGTTCAGCAAAAGGTTTCTGTCCTAAAGTAATCTTAAGAAGGGAGGAGGAGGAACCTCCCATGCCAATGGGGTTCACATTCCAATAGACTATCAGTAAGAAATTTTCCAAGTATGAAATTTCCCAATGGTGAAATTTCCAACATTTATAAGTCTAAGGAATTTTAAGGTTTACAGTATATAATTAATCTGATTTCAGTACAGACCATCTGGTGATATCCATGTATAGAGTTAGTTTTGGGGTTGTTGAAAATGAATATTTGTTATGGCCATAGAAGTTATCTTGATAAAACTGTATAAATCTCTGTCTTGCTTCATTTTATACCAAACTTGTCTGTTATTCTAATTATCTTTTGACTTCTGACTTTAGCATTCCAAACCCTATAATGAATGTGACATCTTTCTAGGCATAATTTCTAGAAGACATTGTAGGATTTCATATAACTGATCAACTCTGACCTCTTCGCATCAGTGATTGGAGCACAGACTTGTATGATTGTGATGCTGAATGGTTCATCTTGGATTTCAACAGATATAATTCTATCATTTTTTGAGATTATGCCCCAGAACCACTTTGAAACCCCTTTTATTGACTATTTCTTCTAAGAGATTCTTACCCACAGTAGTAATATATGTAAGGATTACCTGAATTGAATTCACTCATTCCCATCCATTTAAGTTCACTGTCAATGCTAATCTTTCTACCTCTTTTTGACCACATACAGATGACTTTGCTTCATAGATCTTATTTTCCATATTCCTCTGCAGTATTTTATATTTCCTTTGCAATATTTTATTTTAATATCTTTAAAGCATTGGATTTTCCTTTCATTAATAGACACATCTACATTTTTTTTAGGTTTGGCCCAGCTGCTTCATTAGTACTGGAGTGACTTGAAGTTCTGTTCTGCTCTTCCCCAGTAACATGTTGGTTATCTTCTGACCTGAGAGGATCATCTTCCATTGTCATCTCTTTTATCATTTCTCGACTTTCCACAGGGTTTTCTTAGCAAAGCTACTGGAGTGGTTCATCATTTCTTTCTTCTGTGGATCACCTTTTGTTGTAACTCTCCAGTCGTCTGTCCTCTCTATCTTGGATAACCCTACATGGCAGAGTTGATAGTTTCATTGGGCTACATAAGCCTTTCTGCCACAACAAAGCAGTGATATTTAATGTGCCCTAATTGTCTATTCGACCAGTCCACAGACAACATGTAAAAGACTGTTAAAAAGTGAATCCCAAACATGTAATAATAGTAATCTTGCTCTGTTCTAATGTGGTTGTCTCATGAAGTGTCTATAGAATGTGATGTAAGGTGCTGTGCAATTAGTTTATTACTTTAATATTGATTTAACTGTCATTTGAATTTCAATAGATTTTAAAGGATCAAATGATTTTTTAAAAAAACCTTGCCCTCAGTCTTAATATTATGTATTGCTCTCAAGGTGGAAGAGTGGTAGGGACCAGGCAACTATTTGAACCCAGGATGCCCCATCGCCATTTCTGGCACTCTCTCCACTAAACCATTTAGCTGCCCCCAAATCAAACAATTTTTTTTTAAAAGCGCCTAACTTAAAAGTGATTTTTATTAACTATTAAAAATTGTGATACATGAATAAGCTGTAAGTTATGGATTTGTGGAAGAAAAGGCAAAGAGGTAGATTTAAAAAGTGCAGTTAAAAGATGGACTAATATATGGTTTAATCATTGATATCTTTTTATTTGTAAATTTCTTTTAGGGTTTCTTTATTGACAAATGCCCCAAATTAGACATTTTGGCTCATATATTGGTATATATTAACTTGTCCTTCAATAATTTTACTGAATTTCCCCAAGAGGTAAGTTCATTTCCAGTTACAAATAGTATTATAATTTATCATTTTAATATTGTGTTATATTGTTAATGTTAGATTGCTAATCATTACCACAATTGGGGAAATTTGGGGAAAAAACTGATTTACAGTATCCTGTATTCTTACTGTCTATATTTGCTTTGGAAGACAATTCATAGTAAGGTAGCTTATAGCTTGGATCCACATCAAATTGTTTATTTACAGGCCAAAAACTATGGTGGCCCAGTGACCTAGAGCCTGAAGATAGGATTACAGTTAGATTTTGATATATATTTATATGATTTAATAATGCCCAGAATGTAATTTATGCTATATTTGAACAGTGAAATGAAATGAAAACAAGTGAAGCTTTTAAAAAAGCACATAATGATCAGAGACCAGTGATGAAAAAAGATATTATATAGTTTCAGCTAATTTACATTAATTGATATAGGATAGATTAAAATATTCCTCCTTAGAAAATAACATTAATAGCCAAATACAAGATGGATTCTTTTGAAACAATATTCCTTTAAAATTATGTCATATTAAATGAGTAATCTAGTCAAGTAAAAGGGATGATTACATGTGCATCTTCTTTTTTTTTTGCTTGAGTTAATTCAAGGTGACTGTTAGGAATAAAAATTAATCTTAGAGACTCTGTATTAAATTTATAAGTATTAGTAAAGAGAAAGAAAGAGAGAAATAAGGATTCCAGCTTTCCTAACTTAAAGTAAGATCACATCCTGGATTCCAGCCCAGCTTGGTCCCCATCATACCACCTCTTGCCAGAGATGGCTACATAGATAAGTGCTGCTGGGATGTATGCAAGGGCTTCTTCCACAAGCCCAAAGAAATGGCTTTTCAGGCTCAATTTAAGCTCTTCCGCAGGATCCTCCGATTGGAACAGGGTTTCACTTCAGTCCCCAAACATCACACCCCCTGCCCTCCAAGACCTCCACTAGCCAGGAACCTTGGCCACCACACTAGCAAACCCAGACACATGACTCTACGACAGCCATGACCATTTTCAGGATTGGACTGAGTTGAAGGTCCCCCATATATTTAATTCATAGTCTACATAAGAAATAGCTTTAATAAAGCCAATTTACAGTGCACATTTATTTTTTCAAATAAAACATGTTAAAAATGGAACTCATAATTTCTTCCCCTATATTAGTCCCTCCTCCTAACTTTCCCTTTTCAAATCTTAAGGACACTATCATTCTTCAGGCACTTTGACTCACAGCCTTGTAGTTATCCTCAACACCTCACTTTTTCACCCTTTATTTCCAGACAGTTACAAAGTCTTATTGATTGTACCTACACATTTTTCATATTCATCCTCTTGCCACATGGCCATTGCATTCATTCAAGCCCCTATTCCTTGCCTAAGCTACATCAATAAAATCCCAACTAGTCTTCCTGCTTCTATACTAAATTTGACAAAATCAAGATACAATATAGTGAGATTTTATCTGGTATAAAAAACTTCTCTGCAATATGTCATTCAGAAAGCTGACTTCCCCCCGCCCAAAAAAAACCACAAAAACAAACAAAAACCCTTGCTAAAATACTTCTGATTATATGAACAAAAATTGAGAATTTGTGAAGAGGGTCAGGATAATAAGTTCCACTTAATATATTTATTTTGATATGCCAATTGGATATCGAAGAGGACATATACAGCAGGCAGTTATTGGTACATGCCTGGAATTCAGAAGAGTCATCAGGGTTGCAATAAGATCAGTTCCTGGAATCCCTTTGGTAGAGATAGTATTTTAACTCTTAAAAGCCAACTGCAGAGATAGAATGTTAAGAGAAAAAGAGATAAAATGACCCTAGGGAACACCCACAATAAAGGGACAGGAGATGGATAATGATCTAGCAAAAGAGACTTAAGAGGTAGCTCAGTGGATTGAGAGGCAAGCCTAGAGAAAGTAGGTCCTAGGTTCAAATATGACCTCAAACACTTCCCAGCTGTGTGAACCTGGGCAAGTCACTTGACCTCCATTGCCTAGCTCTTACCACTCTTCTGCCTTGGAGTCAATACACATTGACTCCAAGGCAGAAGATAAGGGTTTAAAAAAAAAACAAAACAAGGAGTGGTCAGAGTATAGGGAGAGGGGGATTCTGTACATTATCACCAAAACCAAAGGAGGAAAAGTGTCCAAGATGAGGAAATGGCCAATAGTAACAAAAAAAAAAAACTATAGGAGAATGAAGGAGGAAGAGAATGATCAGTTAAAAGATGATTGGTAAACATGAGAAAGGTAATTTCATTTGAGTAATAGGTCCAGAAGACAGACTGAAGATGATTGAGAAGTTAGTGGAGTGGTGAATAGTGGAAGTGAATTTAAATGGTTCTTCAAAGGAATTTGGAGGTAAAAAGGAAGAGAAATATAGGAAAATAGATTGAAGGAATGTTAGGATCAAATGAAGAATTTTGAAAAGTAAGGAAAAACAAGCACATTTCCAGGAAGCAAAGAAAGAATCAATAAATAAGGAGAGATTAGAGATGAAAGAGAAAGAAGGAATGATTGATTACAAGGGACAAGTTTCTGAAAGAGACCAGAAAGTATGGGATTAAGATTATAGGTAAAAATGACTGATTTTGTCAAGAAGGGCTACTTTTCCCTCATTGACAAGAAGTCTACAGAAGAGAAGGCTCAGGATTGACCTGAGATTAGACTTGTTCTGGTTTCTCTGAAGTTCAGAATGAGAGAACAAATAGGTGGGGAAAGGAGGAGATAAATTTTTTCCCTTCACTGAAATTATGTCAGTGCTTTTTCTTTTTCCTCTTCTTGAAATTTTACTGATCTTTCAGAACCCAGCTCAATGACCATCTCCTTCACAAGTTTCACAAAGCTTTAAAATTTACAAAATGCTGTATATATAAATTCATTTGATCCTCACAAATGTCCTTGTAAAGTAGGTACTCTTATTTTCATTCCCTTTTTATAGATGAGGTTACTGAGGCTGGGAAAGGTTGAATAAATTTCCCAGAGCCAATAGCCAATAAGTATTTGAAGCAGAATTCAGATTCAGGACTTTCTGATTCCAAGTCCAGCACTCTATCAGCCATATTACATATTACATATTACCTCTTCACAAATCTCCAAATACCCTTCAAATGAATAGGATCTCTTTCTCTTAATTCCCCTTAGCCCTCATTTTGGATTTTTCTTTCTGAAAATCACCTTCTACCTTTTAATGTACTTATTTTATTTCCACTTAGTAGATTGCTAGATTCTCAAAGTTGAGAGTAAATCTTACTCATCTTTGTATACCCAAATACACATAGTAAAGTGACTAATAAATTGCAGTTACTCACTTAACATCTATTGATTATATGAACCAGTGTATCCAATTTATCTGATATTCTTTAGACCAGAGGAGAACCCCAAAACTGGGGTGGCTGGCCCCATTTCACAGCCTATAATCCTGCTAGCTGGGCAACATTGATAAGTTTTAAATTTGGAACATGATATAGTAAAAAATAGTGCATTATTTGCCAGCCAGAAACATATTAGAAAAGGAATTATTTTAAATTTCAACTGTTTTATATTGAAAAGATTCCACATTTTTAAAAAAATGAGTGGATTCTATGTACTATGATGATTTCCTTAAATATATTTGCATTGTACTAATGGAGATGTATAATACTAAATCTATATCATACTGATCCTACTTATTCTAGAACCATGAATTCAGCAAGAAAATAAATCATATTTACTCTTTTTAATAATGTTATTATCCTTTTTCTGCTCCATAGGTGTTAATTGTAGAACATTTACAAGTTCTTGTAATGAGAAATAATCCCATCAAAGAGCTCTCTCCTAATATTAAAGAATTACATCACCTTAAAATATTCATCATTTCCTTCAATTTGCTAACTTCTCTTCCAAATGAGTAAGATGACAGCTTTAAAGTAACCACATACATGAGAATTTTGGGTTCAGTCAAGAATTCTATTGATATAGTACCTCAAATACAGTAGATATTTAATAAAATACTAATTGAATGAATGAATGAATGTGTAACTGATTTAAGAGTAGATCCTTCTTTTAATGACTCTTCTATAGATCTAGCTTAGTATAATGGAAAGAGCACTAATTTTGGAGTCAGAGATATGGGGCCCAAATCCAGCTCTTTCAACTCATTGTATACATGAGCTTAATCAAATCACTTACCACCTCTGGGCCTCAGTTTTCTCATTTGTAAAAATTGGGAAGTTGGATTAGATAATCTCTAAATTTACTCCTAGCTCTAACTCTATGTTCCTGTGCTCCTGTCCTCTAATCTAATTATCCCTTCTGCTTCATAATATAATATGTAATCTATTGACTACATATACTGCAATTAATTTGAAGCTAAGGAATACAAAGAAAGATATCCACTGTCTTGGTGCTCTGCATATCAGTCCTTCTACCATCTTTGATTTGATTCATGTGATAGGCTACCTATATACTCCCTCCCCAGAACACATGCCTTTAGATGATACAGTGCTTAGAGTAATGGACCTGGAGTCAGGAAGACCCAAGTTCAAATCCTCTGTTTCAGACAATTACCAGCTGTATGACTCTGGGCAAGTCCTTAACCTTTGTCTAAGTTTTCTCTTCTGTAAAATGGGGGTCATAATTGCACCTACCTACCAGTATTATCATCAAGATCAAATGAGATATTAGTTGTAAAGCTTAAAGCACTTCATGAATGCTAGTTATGTTATCTTTAAATAACTCTGTAACTGAAGAATTCATCAGCTAGAAATAGCCCTGGTGATGTACTTACTTAGGCTGATCCTCACATGATAGATATATACTCCATCACTTGACCCATGCTCAAAATCTTTCCAGCTTTGTGGCATCTGCCAATGCCTTTAAAAATCTAGGGTCTCTTGCATGTTAACTCTTTAAAACTTTGTGGTGGAGAAGTTCATAAACACAGTTTTAAAAACATTTGTAATTATTTTTTACATAAGTTAACATGTAGAGAGGGCTTTGCAAACCTTCAAGTGCCATATAAGGGATAGATATTATTTTGGTTGCTTCGAGATGAACCTTACCAATTTTTACCCCTTTGTGGTATCATAGTCATAGATTCTGTTTTTGTTTTTGTCAGTTTAGAATCTCAGATATAAACTTATCCAGGATTTGTTGGACCCAGGAAAAATTATTTCTTTAGATTCTGGATGAGCCCATGAATCCCCAGACCTCTTTTCCACACCCTATTTGGCAACCTTCTCATGCTTATAGTACCTCAGCCCCTATAATCTCTTCCTCTAATTGGTGAATTCCTCCTAACCCTCAATTTGAGAACATATCCATCAATCAAGTACTTTAGACAGTCAATTAGCTGAACTGACTTGAAAAGAAAGAAGAGATTAGCATAGATCACATTTTTAAAATAATGCAATGCTATCCAAACCTACTCAATGGTTTTCTATTGATACTCATATGGCTATTAATCATAGAACACTATGATGCCAGAAGAATCAAATTACAAATGACTTAACAGTCAAGGGAAAGGCATATAGTAGATATAAGTAGCCTAAAAATATTACCAATAATGACTATTTTTGCAAGAAGTGGCACAAAATACATAGGTAAGGAAGTATATGCTTGGAAAAAGAGGTGGATGAGTTATGTTGTTTAAAAGACTTAAATGTAGTTCTATAATGCAACTGGTAGATTTTTCATGGATGGCATATTGAAGATTATGAATAAAAATTTCACATCTACACAAAAATATAATTCTGATAATTCATCATGGCATGGAGGTAGCTTTGGATTCATGAAAGCTACATCATGAAGTCAAAGAAAAGGACTAGCCAACACGGCAGAGAAATGGGGAAAAAACATAGCCAAGTTCTCTCCCTCATCTACTCAACAAAGATTTAGAAAATGCTATACTAGCAAGGAGAAAGGAATGGGTGGAACAGGAGACACGAACTTTATTATAAAAGGAAGCAAGGAGAGGAGAAATAGAAGGGAGGATATATTAAAGGAGGGATTAGTTCTAAGGAAATTAACTATGAAGGCTGATTTTTAGAGGAGTTTAAAAGAAAAGAAAGGATAAGAACCTGTGATTGGGTTATGGATTAAAGAAAGAACAGAGAAATAAGGGAGCAGAAGTAAATTGCATCAGCCCTAGAACACTAGTATTTTGCACATTTCATCTCGCCACCCACTTCTCAATAAAGTAGAAGCTTGAAACAAGGAATGGAGAGAAATATGTAGTTAACAACCATAACTGTGAAAGTAAATGGAATGAATTTCCACATAAAAGAGACAAATCTGGTATAGACCAGAAAGAACAATCTACCTTTTTTTTTTTCCTTTAGAAGCAGCATACTGGAAGCATAAAGATTCAAAAATAGTTAAAAAGTCACTGGAGGAAATCTATTATGTTTCAGACAAAGTTTAAAAAAAAGGCAGGGATAGAATTCATGATTCTAGACAAGGCAACCGCAAAAATAAGCATAATTTAAAAAGAGATGCATAGGGAAACTACATTTTGCTTAAAGGTCATAAATGCACCGAACAGTATCTAAATTCTTAAAGGAAAAGCAAAATGAATTTACTGGGAGAAATAGAAAGCTATGCTATCAGAATAAAAACCCTGGTAGATTCTACCAAGTAAAGACTGATAAACTTTTGTTCTATAAAGGAAAGCTCATCATCAGTATGATGGTAAGTATAAGGAAATACACAAAATGGCCTTGAGATTTATGTACCTTCTTTCTATTTCTGCAGTGACAGTAACATAAAAATAAGTGAATAGGTCAATGCTTTTTTATAAGATTTACATCAGAAAATGTTTTTTAAAAAGAATATGAATGTATTATTCAATTTCAATACCATTATGATAGAAATAACTTTGAAAACCTTCTGAAGTGTTTGCAAGTTTTTACTAGGAAAAAATAACTGGATTTTGTTTCTCAATTCCATCTTAGTAAAGCTCTCCCCTCAGAATTTGAAAGTTTACAAGGATATAAGCTTCTATTTTTTACTTCCATATCAGCATCTTATCCTGAAATCTTACCATTTTTCAGTAACATCCATAACAGTGATGTCAGTACTTTGAATTGAAAGATATCTCAGTCATAGAATTAAAGATGTCTTCCAGGTAAGCCAATCAATGGGCAAAATCCTTCCTTTCAAAGTGCTGCAAGAATGGGTTTTTCTTTTTTATTCAGAAGTGAACCTTTTACTCTTAATTCAAATAAACAGTTCAAAACTCCTCTTTTTCTAGAAAGACAGTGAACTTCTATGCAGTAGAGAATCACTTCTTAGTCTGCTCTTATTTCTTAATGAGACCTAAAAATAAAACAATTCATAGATCTGCTTCTGATAAAGTTAGTGACTTGTATGGCTATCCTGTCAGGGTTCTTTGAAGAGTCTTGTTACCAGTGCATATTTGTATAAAAAGCAATGAGGGACAGTGACATGAGAAGCTTCTTTTACAAATAGGTACCAAAACTAGATCTGTGTAAAGAGAATAACACTTTTCTTTTCACTCAAAGTTTTGTTGTTTTGTTTGTTTTGTTTGGGGGGGAGAGTACAATTTTCCCAATACGATCAGTGGCCTTAGTTCTTTCGAAAAGAGACTCCCACAATAAGATTTCTTCTTTTATGGCATCAGTATTCACAAAGGGAACAAAAACAAGGAGCTAGCTACATTGAGAGATGTTTGCAGTTTTATCCAGTTGTTCTATTGAAGGGAAATGGCAGTATGGATACCATAATGACTAATCCAAAATATAACAACAAGTACCAACTATTCTTCAATGAATCACACTGTATGGTAATGGAACTTCTCCCGGTTTTATTTTGTTTTTCTCTTCCAGTCCACAGATCAGCTTGACCATTTCTGGTGTACATGACTTTACTAAAATCTCTCCAATAGTTCAATTATATAAACAACCATATAAGATGCTTCAAGAAAAGGTTTTTTTTTGTTTTTTTTCCCCCCTTTTGAAATGGTAAACCAAGTTTTGGCTGTGTTCCAATATTCTCTAACTGATATTTCTTCACATGAAAAAGACCTTGTTCTCTAGATATGAGGTGATTTCTCCATTTTGGTGTCTTTATATTTCTATTTGCAAGAATTTTTCCATGTAGAAAATATTAGGACTTTTGTTTCCCATCTGACTCTTTAAGATAAGTGAAACCAAATAATTCATAGTCTTTGTGAAACTTTTTTTTCTTAAACATTTCAATATAAACTGGGGCCTTAAATATAAACTTAATGATGCTAAAATGAGATATTTGATTTTTTTAAAAATTAATATTATTAAATGGCTTTAAATAATTTGATAAATCTTCAGAGAAACAAATAATTTGATGTTAAGTGTAAAATGTTAAAGACATTTATAGGACAAGAAAGTAGAATAAGGCAAGTTTGACAATTTTCTGAGGTTTTAATTCTCTTCATGGCTTTTACTCTTCCAATAGACAGTATCCAGTAAGTAGCAGCCTTCTTGGAATCCAGCCATTGTGACAAATACAAACACATTGTGACAAACACAACTTTCCATGCCTTTCTAGTGATAATGTTTCTTATTTCTAACACTGCAGTTTTCCCCATGAAATTCTTTTTAAAATGCATGATTTTTAATGGAATAATAATACATGAATAACACTATTACTACACACTAAATGTTCGTGCCTTTACTTCATAACATAGACGTTCTACAAAAAGGGAGTACCAATTGAAAAATAAATGTAACAGTTAATACTTTGGCCCACACTGCCTAAAGGCCAGGTATGTTATATTGTGCCCCTTCCCAGGAACCTTAAAGGTTTCTGGAGATGTCTAGTCTCAGCTACTGGCTCTATCCTCCTCCATCAGTGGTGTTCAGATTCCCCTTGTTTCCTAGTTTCATTTAACCACCTAAATTTTAATTAGCTTTTACAAAGAAATATTTGCTTTAAAGCAAGAATAAGCACAAAAAACAATCTTCCTAACATCTGGGGGCATAATTTTCCCCTGTTATATTAAAAACAAAAACAAAGCAAAAGCATTAGTAATTCTATTTTCCTCTTATCCACCATTTTGTGAAGTTAAGTTTTGAATTCTTGTCACCTGATTTCTGGGATATTGAAAAAATATTCCCAACCTCCCCATTGTTATCTGATTTGAAAGTCAACCAATAAGAAATAATGTGATTCTATCCCTACATTTTTCTTTTTCACTACCATCAGCCTATAATAACTAAAGAAACCAAGGTTCAGAGTCCTTGACTCCCAAGAACTTTGGATATAATTTCTTTCTTTTTTTTAAAAAACCCAAATCTTCCACATTAAAATCAATACTGTGTATTGGTTCCAAGGCAGAAGAGTGGTAAGGGCTAGGCAATGGGGATTAAGTGACTTGCCCAAGGTCACACAACTAGGAAGTGTTGGAGGCCAGATTTGAACATAGCTACTGAACTACCTAGCTGCCCCTGATAGAATTTATTTCTACAAATGCATACATTGCTAGAAAAATAGTTGTTTGGAGGTAATTGCTTGATGCTTTTATTCCATTTTAACAATCATGGCAATCACAAAGGAATAGAAACTTTGAGTCTCCATGTAGCAACTGGACCTTTGCTGAGGAACACTAAACGGGCACTCTGGTAAGATTTTCTTCTAATGGATTTCCTCAGCAAAGTACCAGCCATCTCTGGACCATCACATCATCCCAAACCACATCTACAAAGTACTTCCTTTGAGGTGAGTGGTCCCTGGTTGCCACAGGTATTGACTTTAGTAGTCCAATGGATACTACCCCCCTTTAAAGTTCTTATTGGCTTGGGAACAGGGAAAGCCTCCCTTTCAGAAGATAATGAATAAGGATAGAGCCTTAAGAGAGTCTCAACAGAGGCGTAACATTAAAAAAAAATTAACTCTTATCTTAGAATTGGTCCTAAGGCAGAAGAGCGGTGAGGTTTAGGCAATTGGGGTTAAGTGACTTAGTGACTTAGTGACTTGTCCAGGGTCACAGGAAGTGTCTGAGGCCAACTTTGAACCTAAGACTTCCTATTTCTAGGCCTGGCTCTCTAACCTCTGAACCACCCAGCTGCCTCGCTATAGCATTCTTAGGAAACCACTCTGGGAGATTAGAAGGAAAACTTTACCAGGAATTTTCTGATGTAAACTTTATCAGTTCTTCCAAATTTAATTTTACTTTTTTTAAAAGTTGCTCCCTAAGCTTCTCTCTTTCAGTCAAGAAAATTAATCCTAGGCAGTTCCTAAATTTAAACTGCAAACCCATTTTTTTTTCTTTAATCAGTGAAATCACCTTCCTCCCTTGCACTAAAACAATAAATCTGTCACTCTCCAGGGAAAGAGTAGTAAAAGGTTTTGATGTTTCCATACAAGTTTCACAAAGGCTTTCCCCCCTCATTTTCTCCTAAAATAAGTTCTACAGAATAGTAACCCCTCATTTATTTTATTATCATTATATTAATTAATATACCCCTTAATATTGTTATTGATTCTCATAATATATTCCCTCATTTATAAAAACATTCAAACTTAGAAATTTACAATAGAGAACCTATAGTTCAGTTAGTCTCTAATTAGTTTATAAAGCTATATAACTACTTTTCCCTCAGTCTGTAGGAATTTATGGAATCATAAACTAATTAGAGACTAACTTTGTAACTGAAATATAATGTTATAATAGAACTTAGTAAACTAGATCATGCATTTGTAGGAGCCTCAAAGGCAACAATATTGCAATTGATTGATATTGTGAAATAGAAACTTGTACTAAATTGTAAAGGAAAAATTCATTGGAATGAAGATTAGTTCTACAGAGAGTCTAAGATGTGATTGGGAAATAAAGACTAGATGAATTAGGCAAAGAGAAGAAAGCAAGAAAAGGATCAGATTAGAATATGAAGAAAACAGGGCAAATACTGTTATGAAGGACTTTAATCAAAGTTCACTGGAGGGATATCTAAAGAAAGGAAGGGAGAAAATTTAAGCAGGTAGAGATGAGAGGAGAATGGGGAGAGAGCTAAAGAAATTTGAAGTCTGTTTGCCTTAATAGTGTGAATAGAGGGTTTGAAAGTAGTTTTGAGTTTTGGAAAAGAGAGCTTACTGAGATAAAAAGAATATGAGATGGGGCAGGTGGGTGACTTTAGTGGATTGAGAGCCAGGCTCAGAGATGAGAGGTCCTGGGTTCAAATGTAACCTCAGGCACTTCCTGGTTTTGTGACCCTGGGCAAGTCACTTAATCCCCATTGCCTAGCCCTTACTGCTCTTTTGCCTTGGAACCAAAACACAGTAAAATGGAAGATGTGTTGTTTTTTTTTTAACAGTATGAAAATATTATGTTGTTATTTTTTATCATGTGAAAACTAGTAATAAATTTTCAACATGAACATTTGAGCATAGCATACCAAAATTGTACCCTTAAAGAACCATTAAGAGGGTATATTTCAGTAGTTATATGAGGAAAATAAAATTTTTATGGACCCTAAAAAAGGGGAATGAGAATGTAAGATTGCTGCATTAAATCTTTGGCAGTAGACTAACTGAAGGAAGCAGATGCTGTAGTGGGGAATGACAGTTGTAAATGACCCTTGGAAAAAATTGATATTCTATGTGATACCACTTGTACAGATAGATCCAGATATGATTGAATATATTCTAGTTTCATCTTAAGGGAGTTGTGTTTGCCTGCTAGGATGATTGTAATATTTGACTCTTTATAGTATATCAGGCCTTAATGGAAAGACACTTAATATTTGGCATTAAGGCATTATATTTGTTGTTGTTCAGTTGTTTCAATCTTCTGACTTTTCATTATTCCATTTGGGATTTTCTTGGCAAAGATATTGGAATGGTTTGCCATTTCCTTCTCCAGCTAATTTTAGAGATGAGGAAACTGAGGCAGAGTTAAGTGGCTTGTCCAAGGTCACACAGCTAGCATCTGAAATCACATTTGAATTCAGGTTTTCCTGATTCCAGGCCTCGTACTCTATTCACTATACCACCTAGTTGCCCAGGCAATATGTTTAGAAACTGCAAAAGTAAGTTTCGTTAAAGGTATGATTGAATTAAAATTATTCTGTATTAGTCTTGAATGCAATCAACATAAAGTGATCAAATTAATGAAAATCCTAATATTCTTTTAGTTTTTAATAAGTGACCACCATGTAATTATTTTTATAGCATGCTAGTTTTCTCTCTCTTTAAGGTTGTTTTTGTTGTATGAACTTGAGTTCCTGGATGTTTCCTACAATGAAATTACTTCTATTCCAAATGCAATCGAGTCTCTCAGGTATTTAAAAAAGCAATAAATAAAAATAAAGTTCATGTATTTCAAACATATGTTTAGTCATAACACAGAATTGTTCTTTGGGGGAGAATTTAATTCCTATAATATATTTAAGTCATAATTTAATAGCAAGTAAAAATAGAATCCATAAAGTATTAATTCAGGAAGAATATAAATTATAATTTCTCTATGGTATAGTAAGCAATCAATAAACATTTATAAAGTGCCTTCTGTGTGGCAGGCACTGTGTTAAGCACTAGAAAAAAAGAAGACAAGATTTTCCAAAACTATTTGAAAAAGAATCTTAGTGATTACCTAACGATATCCAGTTTCCTTTTTTCCATATTTAAATACTAATAATGGGAACTTTTTTCAAAGAATGCTCTCTTGAGATAGGGGAACCTAAGAATAACAGGCTCTAAGTGAAAGTGCAAGAATTTATAAAAGAGACATAATTGATCATAATGTACCTTTTTTTTTTTTTAAGTTTCTTGGTATCTAATGCATGAAGCGAAATCGGGCTAGTCCAATTTGATTTTTACATTTTCTCTATGTATAATTCTCCCAAATGTTTTTCTGTTTGCTTCCAAAAAAGGGAAAAGTGGTTTTGTGCACAAGAAAATTGAAATAAGTGAGCTTTTTTTTTCTTAAAGAAAATTAGTAATGTCGATTATCTTTTAACCAGGGGAAAAGGAATTTTCAGAAGCAATTGCCACAGTATAAACAAGTATAAGGAAAGGACCTTTTTGCTGATGAGGCCAGGGTATCCTGATTTTACTGAACTTAAGAGCTTATCCCTTAAATGTTTTAATTAATTTCATTTTTAGAGAGACAATGAAGTATTTTCCTGGCTAAAATATGGCATGGCATCAAAGCTATGGGGTTTTGCTACTGACAAAGATATACCTGAAAAAAAGGAGAAGAATGTAGCTTATATGGGTGAAGAACAATAGCCTTTTCTTACTTATGGTTCTCGCTCAAATTTATTTGCCTACTAAGTCTCTAACTCTACATTAGATAGTTGTTTGTGACAAAAGACTGTGATTTTTACTCTAGCCATAGAAATCATGAAGAAATAATTTAATTTTCATGTGAGGTAACTTTGCCTGACTTGTTTAAAGAAGTGGATATAGCCTGGCTGTGACTAAACAGTTGTCCAATTGTAGATATTGAGGAAAAAAGCTTTTAGTCACAATCTCTTAGTGTACTGCGGGTGACAGGTAGGAAGTAGCCCTGTAGAGATGAAGTCCAAAAAATCCAGTGGGATAAAGCGTTGTCCAATAAAGTCTACAAGAGCAGTAGGAAGATATTTCCAGTGGATAGTGGAGGAGCCCAAAAGACAACAAGAAGCAAATGATGATGCCTAGACCCAGGCCAGGAAGAAGCAGTGATTTCACTATTAGATATCAGAAGACCTACAGGATTGGGCATGTAAGTTGCCCACCGTACATGTTCCCAACATGTATGCTCCCTTGTGAGTGCTCTTTATTTGTGTCCATTTTTCCCATTGGTGGTGTGGGTATTTGTGGGAGAGTGCCCAAAGTTTAGGGGAAAGATGTTCTGTTACTATTCTTCTCACCATGCATATAAATTGCACAAATGCCCTTTAAAGTAAGTATATGATGATCTTTTTCTACAGCTCTCTTAACACTTTGAATGTTGATGGGAATGAATTGTATTATTTGCCACCTGGAATTTTGAAACTTCACCTGGAGACCTTCATTGTAGAGAATAATTTCATACACCCTTTGTTGTGGAAAGAGAGCTGTAAAAATTATGTTCAAAGCCTCAAGGATCTGGCTCTCTTGGCCTTTTCCTTCCACCAACTAGAGAAAGTTTATAAGGAGCTCCCACCTGGAATTACGGAACAACTTGTCAGGTAAGCAAACTATGGAAACTTTTTATTGATGACCATTATTTTTCTATTTTATTCTCAAGCAAAATATTCAGTATAGTGGAAAGAACACTTCATTTGGAATCAAATGATCTGTATTTGAATCCAGTTCTTCCACTATGTTACTAGTGTGACCTTTGGTGAATTACTTGATCTCTGGGTGCTCATGTTTCATCTATAAAATGAAAATGTTGGGTTTCACTAAGTGATTTCTATTAGGTGCTCTTATTAGACCCAGATGAACAGTGTATAATGCTGTCAAGGGGAGAAAGCCTTCCTTTAGCTCTTTTCCTCCATTATTTCATGAATCATGACTTATTCTGTATATAAACTGGAAATTACTTAACTAGCTGGCAGACATTATACAATTGCCAGTTAAAATTTCTATTGAGTCTCTGAAGACATAACAGACAGTGGTGGATTTGGTCTATGGGAGCCATTTTTCTGTGGGATATTGCAAAGAAATTTGTACCTCTTTGATCCAGAAGGATCTGGTAATGAAATAAGCATATGTGTAGAAAGCTACCCTCTCACTTTCAGGGCAAATTAAACTCACTACCAGACCTTGACAAACCCATAAAGGACTTTTGATCTATAGCTTTCTGATAAAAGCTAGTATTTCCCCAATCAGTCAATTAAATTATTAAATACTTAATTATTAAGTATTTTCACATGCCAGGTAATAATATATAACTCTTTTAAATTGTCAGTCTTTATCAACCATATGAAATAGGTATTGAACCAAATTGACTCCCATGTTATAAGAGTAACGAATCCAACTACCTTCCATGAATCTGACCCAAGTTTCCTTCCTAGATAACACAGCAACACTGAAAAATTTGAATGGATGAAGGGGGATAAAGGATAGGGAAAGAAAAAAAAGTAAAGACCAGTTAAGCCTGGAAAGTTATGAAGGAGTGATATGATAAACAGGGACCAGAGGGGACTTCAAGGTCAGACTGCCAAGGGAGGAAGGATGATGGAAAGACCATAGACCAATTGCATCAGAATCTCTGCAGATGGTCAGTGGAAGGAAAGATACTGGGGGTCAGTGGTCATTAGAATGAACAGAATGCATTGTTATACCCAAGCAAATAGGAATGAACAGCAATTAGCGAAGTAGGTTCAGGTATACTAGGGTATAACCAATTAGAATCTGAAGACAAAATGTGATCAAACATCTGGAAGATGGGGGATGTGTTTGGCTCCCCCCCCCCAAGTCCTTTGAGATCCCTTGCAGCTGTAGCTCTATGGTCCTATGATTGATATGCTACAATATAAGCTAATAGGCTTATATACAACTACAGCATAGAATGTTACTGTGATTCAAATAATTGAAAAAGTTTAAGATAAAGCAAGTACTACTTGGGACTCATTCCCCCTCTGTGGGAGATGAACGATGGTGTAAACTACAGCAGAATAGACTAAATTACACACATGCCAGGCATGCCACGGACTTTTCTGTATTTTATTGAATAGCAGTAGCTATTCAGAAAGAAAAGTAGAAGTGGAAATGTCTACAGAGAATCAGCTTGGTGCTTTTTACAAGGCTAATTGTTCCCTGATATAGAGAGCCTTGTGATTGAACTCTTAGGGTTCCTAAGCGGAGAGACAACTGCTAACACCTAGATTAGGATTATTAGTAGATTTAGCCTACTGTTAAGGGCAAGGCTTCCTGGATAGTCCCAATCCTTATTGGCATAAATTGGGAAGGTTTTAGAAAAACTGTTGAAACCATTGCCACCATCCAGAAATAGGCTGGGATGGTATTGTTGTCATAGTCATTTAATAGGTGAAGAAACAAAGATTTAGCAATTTGTCTAAACTCTGCTGGAATGAGAAGGAATCCTAACTAGGCTTTATTATAGACCTTTTTCAAAAGATGGGTCACTTTTTTGAGTTGTAGGTCATCCTAGCCTATAAAATTAGGGCCTAGGGCAGAGATGAGCAACCTTTTGGAGATGGAGTGCCAGGCCTTGTCCCCCCCCCCAACCCCTCAACCCCGCAACCAAATGCTGTGCCCAGGTCCCCCCCACCCCATTCTGTGTCCCTTCCCCCACTGAGAGCTCAACTCCCACTGCTTCTTCTCCCCGTCCCCTCTTACTCCACCCAGGGGAGGGAGGAAACACTCCCATTGGACTGCTGGGCAGGGGGGCTGCCAATGCAGCCAGGCTTGGGGAGAGGGAGAGGGAGAGTCTCAGGGCACAAGTGCTCTACTCTATTCCCCTCTAAGTTATGTGTATCCCCTCCAACCTAGCCTCTCTCCAAAATGGAAACTGAGGGGACCTTGAAAATTTCAAAGTACACCCTCTTTAGCCAGTATGCAAGGAACCAGGAGCCATTTCAAATGCAATGCTTTATTGAGAGAGAAAGAGAGAAAAAGGTGGCCAGGAAAAAAAAAAACAAAGAAAGCCCCAGCTTACAGGAAAACCCCTTATTTATAGGGAAATATAGTTTAAATTACATCATCCTAACACATCCACCCCATCACAAGCCAAGAATCCTCTGAATTAACTTTTTATAGCAAATGGTCAAGGGTTGAAGTCAGGTTTTAATCTGGATGCAGGGCTGCTTGGGAGATCCTACCTCTGAAAAGCCACTATTTTCCCCTCATGCAAGAGACCCCTTTGAATGCAAATTGGTTGCTTCTGATAGTGAAGTCATCAGTAGTTTCTGTCTCACTCAGGCCAGGTAATGAAGAGGCCTTTATATTTGGAATGGGGTGGGGAAGTCTTGTCATCCAGGGATTCTGTCTGGAAGAGAACCTGCTTACTACCTCCTCCTGGGGATAGGCAGAGGGACTTTACTCTGGGGAACTCTGTGCTGTAGGGATGGGCACACTGGGTCCTCAGCATGCGTTCCCACAGAGAGGTCTCTGCATGCCATCCCCAGCACACGTGCCATAGGTTCACCATCATGGGTCTAGGCTGTTCTAGGGCTTATGAATTATCAGTTACATTACTGGGAAACTAGTACACAGGTAGCAGGGAGAGAACACATATTCTGGCCCTGGAATTGTTCTAAAATAAGACAATATATGCAAGAGTTAGCCTAAAATTGACCAGTGCAGAGAGGAATGCCCAGTAATTCTATTGACACCATTTCATCTAGATTCCCTAGAGTACAATAAATCTGTAAAATACCGGTCTTTCACTTTTCTTCTTTGGGAATGAAAATGAGAAAAACCTCTAATCTGAATGACTTCTAAACTTCTAGCCTCTTAAAGATACTGCTTAGCTTTGATCACATCTAGCACATAGGTAGAGGTATGCAAAGTAGACATGTTGAATAGAAATGATAGAGAAACACACTAAGAAACTTTTCAATATTAAAAAAAAATTCTTTGCAGTAATTATCTGTGTTAATGGTCAGATATCGAATATATAGGAAACTAAGATAACATTTTAAGACCCATTATGTTCCAGGCACTGTATAATATACTTTTCCACAGTTTATCTCATCTGATCTTCACATATAAGAGGTAGGTACTATTATCCCCATTTTACAGTTGAGGAAACTGAAGTAAAGGTTAAGTGACTTGCCTAGGTTTACATACATAGTAGTCTTAGGCCAGATTTGAAATCAAGTTTTCCTAACTCCAGACCCAACATTCTATCTATTGTGTCACCTGGCTACCTTTAGAAAGCAAAGTAGCTGTCCACCAGCTGAGGAGTGGTTAAACAAAATTTACCTGAACATAATGAATTGTATTGCATGGTAATAAAACATACAGAGAAACATGGGAAGACTTATCCAGACAGACTCAAATTGACATAGGTAGGTCAACAATATACACAGCAACTTATCTTCTCATTTTAGCTGCATTGATAATCAAAATTGTTAATTTTGCTTTCTGTGATTCTCTCATTCTCATTTGGTCATTGACTCTTCTCTTAGCCATATATCTGGCAGTTACTTTTTTCCTTAACTCTCTAATTTATTTATGATTTCACCCTGTTTGTCTAAGTAATATACTCATCTAGAGCTTGTCTTGATCTATGGTGTGGAATGTCAATTTAGGCCTAATTTCTGCCAGTCTTCTTTCCCATTTCTTCAATAGTTTTTTTTGTTTTTATTTATAATGAGTTCTGAAACAGCTAGGAAGCACAGTGGATAGAATGCCAGGCCTGGAGTCAAGAGGACCTGAGTTCAAATGTGACCTCAGACATTTCCTAGCTATGTGCTCCTGGGCAAGTCATTTAACCCTGATTGCCTAGCCCTTGCAGTTCTTCTATCTTAGAACTGTTACTAAGACAGAAAGATAAACGTTAAAACAAAAAAGACAGATAGTGAGTTCTTGTCCTAATGATTGGAATTTTGGGATCAAATACAAGGGAATTGTTCTCAGTTGCTTCTTTATACTATGTATTTAATTTGTCCCACCAATCATCTTCGCTTTTTCTTAACCAGTTGTATAAGTATATTGACCACTCTTGGCCTCAAAGGAGAAAAACTTTTCTTTGCAGGTGTGTGTGTGGAGGGTCATGTGCATAGAAAATCACATACATTTTAAAATTAATTTGATATTTTGGTTAGTTTTGCTGAAATGCTTTTTTCAAACCCTTTCTTTTTTTCCCTTTGTTACCTTTCTGAGTAGAGGATATATTTGTTTGTACAAATCCTTTTTTTAAAAAATAATATTTTATTTGATCATTTCCAAGCATTATTCATTAAAGACAAAGATCATTTTCTTTTCCTCCCCCCCACCCCCCATAGCCGACGCGTGATTCCACTGGGTGTCACAAGTGTTCTTGATTCGAACCCATTTCTATGTTGTCAATATTTGCATTAGAGTTTCGTTTAGGGTTAGAGGATATATTTGAAAATGAATATAATGTAAAAACAGGAAGACATGAAAAATTTTAAGTATAAAATACATGTTTGTGAATATGCATGGCTTTAATATTAAAAATTCTAGTCTTCATGGCAGATATGTATTTAATTTGTAAAGAATAGAATTACAGTGAGAGTTCTGTCATTCAGTAGCCATTAACAGCAGACAGGAGCCACAGATTTCAAATGTAGGAGGTTGATATTTTAAAAACTTTTCTAAAACATATAAATTCCTTGTCATCACTTTGCTTTTTTTTTTTTATACTACTGTATGTTGCAGTCTTGACTTCTCATTATGACATGGAAAATATCTGAATGTCTCCACTGAAATAAGCAAGAGCACAAACTCATAAGATAAGAATTAGAGCTAATAGGAACTTGTCTGGCATTATTTGGCTCACCCAGGCCATGGTGCTGATTGGAGGCATTCCATTAATGATTTAAAAAGCATAAGTAGCTTTTTAGGCTTAAGGAGCAAGGGCAGATAAGCTAAATGCTTTTTTTGGTGGGGAAGGGAGAATTTTACATAAACTAATATCATGAATATTGTTTTATATGTGAAGAATTGTTATTCTTATGGGGGCTTTTGTTGCTATTGACCAGTGTGTTCTCATAGGTGGGAGACCTGGAAAGTTTCATCTGTGTATACTTGCTGAGTGTTTGTATTTGGTAAAAGAGTTTTGTTGGGATTTTTTGTTTGGTTTTGGGTATTTAAAAAAATACTTGACTAATTAATTCATTCTATCCTGGTTGTGAATCTGGTCTTTGGGAGCTGTAGTTGGGTCACCAAGATAGGACCCAACAGATCATTTAGTCCAAACCTCTAATTTTTCAGACAAAGGAACCAATCTGGAAAAATGATGCTAGCAGTATCACTGTTCAAGCCCTGGTCTTTGGACTATAAATCAACCCACTTCACTTTCCATTACCCATTGTTGCATCCCATTTTTAAACTAATCACATAGTTAGGATAGATTATACTTTTTGTTTCTTTTGTTAGCTTAAAATAACATTATGATAATAGATAACAACAGTTAACAGCTATCATAGAGTACTGAACATTTGCAAAGCACTTTACACATTTTTATTTAATCTTCACAATAATCCTGGGAGGGAGGTGCTATTATTTTCTCCATTTTACAGATGAGGAAACTGAAGCTAAGGGAAATTAAGACACTTGTCCAGGGATATGCAGCTAGTAAGTTTCTGAGGCAGTATTTGAACGCAGCCCCTCCTGACTCCAAGCCCAGCCTTTTATCCATTATGCCACCTATCAATAATATAGAATGCTATGGCTATTGATATTTATGTTGCTTATGTAAAACAAAGGCTGCCAAAAAATGATTTATGGCTAGTACAAAGCACAGTGCCTTATGGATAGTAGATGCTGAATAAATATGTCATTGAAGTGAATTGTATATAATATCTGTCAGGGTGCCCTAGACACTGAAAAAGAGGGGGGAAGATGGGGAAAGAGACAGGGGAGAGAGAGGGAAGAAGAAAGAGGGAGAGGGAGAGGAAGAAGGAGAGAGAAAAAGGGAGAGGGAGATGGGGAGGGAGAAGAGGAGGGAGAGAAGGGAAAGAGGAAGGAAAAGAGGGGGGGACAAGAGGGAGAGTGTGTGTATGTATTTGTGTAAGAGAGAAACAGAGAGACAGAGAGACAAACAGACAGAGAAGAAACAGGCAAATCAAAAGGCTGACCTTGAATCAGTTTCTTGTTGTTTGACAGATGAACATCGCTCATAAACTATTGAGAACATGGCTCATCACCCCAATTGTACCAAGGGAACATGCTGCTGGTTTCTTTACCCAGATGATAGTCCTACAGAGCATAAGAACTCTGTTATTGTTCGATTATTTCAGTCATGTCTGACCCTTCATACCCCCATTTGGGGTTTTCTTGGCAAAGATATTGGAGTGGTTTGCTATTTCCTTCTCCAGATCATTTTATAGATGAGGAAACTGAGGCAAACAGGGTTAAAAGTGACTTGCCCAGGGTCATGCAGCTAGTAAGTGTCTGAAGTCACATTTGAACTCAGGGAGAGGAGCTTTCCAAAATCTGGGCCTGGCACTCTATCCACTGGGCCTCCTTGTTGCCCCAGCTTGCCCATAAGAACTCACACATAGGTAAGAAATGTCACATATTAACATAACTAAACTGTTTCTCTTTTGCAAAAATCCCAGCTGATCCTTCATTTTTCCTTATGGTATAGTGGGATGAATAGCAGTCATGCAGAGAGGGACCCTGGGTTGAAATCTTACCTCTGATGCGGACTTTATCTATGAGACCTTGTACAAATTCCCTCACTTCCCTGTGCCCCTTCTTCTTCATCAGTAAAACAAGCCTTTTAGTTCATGATCTGCCAACTTTGTATTCTAGCCACTGGATCTGCAAAAAGCCTAGTTGAAAGCTCAGTGCCAGCAATGGTTACCTTGCTTCTCCTATAAAAATTTGGGGGCTGGATGTAGACTTCAAAAGGACAGAAATTCTCAGGTATTCTCTCAGTACCATCAATAATGAAGCAGTCTTTCTAAATCATTGGTTTTGGTGTTAACTTTTCCATTTTGCTAACAAAGTCTGGAACTTGGGCCTTTGTTGCATTTTTAGTAGCAACACTGCCTTGGGGGTACTTACATCACTTTTACTTCTAATGAAAAAAAATGTTTTTTAAAGCCAGGGTCTAGGAAAAGACAAGAATATTCTAGAAAAAATAAGAAGTTTCTTCATTTTGCCTTTTTTCCATCACAAATTTTTTTTTGGAAAACTTATTTTGGCAAATAAAGAAGTTAAAAAGTTTCTTATAGCATCTAACACCAAATCACTATACTTCTGGTAGTGATTTGTAGCATTGATCCCTTTGTTTTCTTCAGTCCCCTAAAATCATGTTAAATTCTCAAATCTCTCCTGTGACACTTAAAAAAATAATCCTTACCTCCTTTCATAGGATCAATACTATTGGTTCCAAGGCAGAAAAGTGGCAAGGGCTAGGCATTTGAGGTTCAGTGACTTGCCCAGAGTCACACAGCTAGGAAGTATGTGAGGTCAAATTTGAACCCAGGGTCTGTTTCCAGGCCCAGATTTCTGGCTTTACTTACTAAGCCATCTAGCTATCCTTGTTTCTCTTTCTCTCATTACACTTTGCCCAGTACGTGGTAAATATTTGCAATAGTTAAAATTAAATTATAAGGCTAATAGAAGCTTTAATAATTTTATTATCTCAAAGTAGAGGTAGTAAAGAAGGAAATGTAGGAAAGAGGTAGAGAGTAGTCTAGCTTAATACCCTATTTTCTATTCTAATGGATTGAAACTCACCACCAACATGGGTTCCTTCAGGTTCCAAGCTCCAGCCAGAAGAGAGCGAGCAGTCCCCTTGTCTCACTTTATAAGTAGTTTTCTCCACCCACTAACTCTCCCACATCATATCTCAGGAACCAATCCTAGTTCCTTAATTTGCCTGGCACCACCCATGGGGGCAGTTCCTATGGGATCAGTATCCTGTCTTGTTGATTTCAATTTTCTTTCTCTGAGAGTCTGTCTATACCTGCACATCTCAGTGGTAAACGACCTCCAGGTCATTGATTGATGATGTCAAACAAAGAAACATAACAGGAAGAGAAATTCCTTTTCCACATATTTCATAAATGTTTATTTACTTGACTTGATTTCTGCCTTCTCATAGCTATTCCTTTGTTTAAGCCTAACCAATTCATTCCTGGATCCGCATATCAATCTCACATCTAGCTTCCTTAACTCTATACTCATTTAACTTCAGATTGGCCTACATAGCTAATAAAAATCTTTAACCAAAAACCTAAAAGTTGTAAGGACCCTCTAAGAGATGACTCGTTCAATTTTCTTCTTGCCTCTCATCTGTGTAGAAATCTATAATAATTACCCCATTCATTTATATCAAATCTAAATTCCTCTAATGAATTATATGCTTTGAAACCTTTCATCAATTGGTACTACCATTATTTCCCCTTCTGACTATCCAGCTTTCCATATTTCCTTTTATACCTTCCCTTAAACTGTCTATTCAGACCAACCCTGCTTTTTTATCCCTGTGTATTGTACCATTATGCCTACCCAGGAAAGATCAATGACCTGAAATGTGGCATCTTTGGCAATAACAGAGAGAAATGTTTAGTGAATTTTAGTAGCCAGAAGCCCATTGAATGACTATGATGTATTGTATTCAGTGATTTGGTTTCCTAAATGTGAAATGCTTATTGTGGATACCACTTAATTAGAAATTAATTGCAAACTGCTTTGTGATTTCTCCCATGTTGCTATTTTAAAATGATATTTAATTTTAACTCTGTTCTCTATTCACATGCACCTAGGTGGCCCAGCTTATAGAACTTCCTAAGTGAAGTTAGGAAGACCTGAATTCAAATCCAGCCTCAAACATTTACTAGTTGTGTGACCTTGGGCAAGCCACAATCTTTGTCTGCCTCAGATTCCTCAGAGGATAATAGTAGTCTGTATTTCCCTGGATTGTCATAAGGATTAAATGAGGTATCTGCAAAGGCCTTTGCAAGCCTTAAAGCAATTTAGAAATGCAGGTTATCATTCTTTTTATCTTTTCAACTATGTTATAAAATCACTGAAGTCAGGGAACATATATTTCATTCTTTTGCATTGTCTAAGGTACTTAAGAGCATCCTGAGTAGTAAACATTTGATAAATATCAAGTGATTTACTAATTTGATTTCTCTATTTCAGCTCTAATGTTTGTGACTGCTGCAGGGGTCCCATGTATGGCCAAGGACTTCGTATCATTCGACCTATTGATGCTTTTAATGTTTCAGTTATTCCTATCTTGTTTTGTGTCTGCTCTGTAAAATGCTATAATTATATACAGCGTAATGTAACAACTTCCGTAGATCCGGACCTATTTTGATATTGAGGCTATGACTTCATTAAGAAGACCGAAGTTATGCAGAAATCAGGAAATTTTGCAATCTACAGGTCTTCATAATATCTCTTCAAGAATCTAACTTTGGGGCAGTATCTTCAAATTATGGACCTTTTCACCTGAATCATCGTGATCCAGGAGTTGTACACAAATTTATGATGAATAGGAATCACTGGTTATTTCTCAAGGAAGAATTTGTAACAGTTGCTGGAAGATACAAAGACAAGGACAATTTTTTTTTCATTATGTGCTCTGCATAATAAGAAAAATGTATTGCAGTCTCTAACAATAAACATTTTCTGCATCTAATCTTTTTATCCATAACTTGGTTCTAAGTTAAGAAACAAGTATATGAAAGTGAAGAGTATGATTTATATTCATTACATTTTCAGTCTCTGAATATATGATCCCTCATCATGTTTAATTATTGTGGTAGAATATCTAAAAAATGAATCTGTCCAATGCTGTTTGCATACAAAGCAGAGAAGCCTGGCAATAGCCTCCTCTGTTCTGCTTCCTCAGGGCCTCAATTGATAGAGAGATTATCTTTAACTATAAGAAGAAAGTAACTTCCTTCCACTGTGGCAAGAGCATCACACCCAAGAGTCTTGGTCAACAGCTGATGATTCCAAGGAACACTGTAGGAGGGGAATTCCATGTCATTAAGGACCTCAGCCTTTGCTCTCTTTGTTAAAGGTGGAAAGTCCTGCCCATGAAGGTGTGACTGCCAAGTGTCCTAGTACCGTTTTAAGCACTGGGGATACAAAAAGAGGGTAAAGACAATCTCTGCCCTTAAGGAGCTCAGACTCTAATGGGGGAGACAATATGCAAATTAACATATACAAAGCAAATTATATACAGAATAAATTGGAGATAATTAATGGAAGGAAGGCACTGGAATTAGGAGGAATTGGGGAAGGCTTCCTATAGAAAATAGGATTGTAGTTGGGACTGAAAGGAATCCAGAGAGATAAATAGTTGTGTTCCAGGTATGGAGGACTACCAAAGAAAATGCCCAGACCTGAGAGCTGGAGGGACTTGTTTGTGGAACAGTCAGGAGGCCAGTGCCACAGGCCAGATCCAAGAGTTTGTGGTGGGAAGGGAATGAAGAATGAAAAGGAAGTAAAGGGCTAGGTGAGGAAGGGCTTTGAATGCTAAACAAAATATTTTGTATTTGCTCCTGGAAGCAGAAAGGAAACCACTGGAGTTTATTGAGAAAGTGGATGACAGAATCAAACTTGCCTTTTAGGAAAATCACTAATAGCTGAATGGAAGATGGATTGGTGTGGGGAAGAGAGCTGAGGTAGGCAGATGTACCAGCAGGCTGTACCAATACTCCAGACATGGGGTGATGATTGGTAGGAATGTTAGAGGAAAGAGAAGGGGTTGTATTCCAGAGATGGTGCAAAGAAAAAATTGACATGTCTTAGCAAAAGATTGGATAAGGGTGGCAGGGAGGGGAGTTGAGAGATGGTGAGGATTCCAGAATGACTCCTAAGTTATGAACCTATGGGACTAAGAGGATGTCTCTACAGTGATAGTGAAAGGATGGAAGGGTTTAGGAGGAAAAATTCCAAATTCTGTTTTGTACTGTTTAAAATTTGTACTGCATTGGTCAGCAACTTAGAGACATATGGAGGAGAAAGGAGTTCCCTATCAATCAGGCAAAGAGTTTGAACTCTTTGTCCTTGTTCTTTTTGGTGTACCACTCATGGAGATGAGGCTACAAGGTCCCAGCCCTACTCCCATTTAGAAATATATAGAATTAGGAGAAAAGGGTTTCCCTAACACTAAAATAAGAAATTCAGCGACCCAACCCCTACTTTCTCTGGAGAAGAAGATGGTAGCCCAGCTGCCTATTTCATCCTGCCCACAGAGATGTAGCTGCCAGGAAATATAGTCTCAATTTTGGATAAGTAGTCCATAAGCTAAAGAGAAGGAGTAAATGGCCCAGGCTTAGTCTATCTCCTTCTAAGAGGTTCAGTCAAATCCTGATTGAAAAGGATGTTTTCAAGAGTCATTACAGGAGACTTTATTAGTGGTGCATAGACACTTACCACTAACAGAAGCCAGTGGTGGATGTGAGCAAGGTCCAGAAGCCAGGCACAAGCAGCAAATGGAGAAAGAAGGAGAATAACCTGGTTGAAGGGTGGGTAGAAAGGGAGAAAGGTCCCATTCAGGTAATACCTGTGGAATAGAAGAGCTGATCTCCAAAAGATCAGCTGATAGTAGGAGACAACCATACCATACTGCCAAAGGAGATTAGCAGATTTCTTCATTGATAATGATTTGAGTCATATTTTAATAGGTATTTTGAAGGATACTCTCTCACTTATCTGCAGATGGTAAGGGCCTTTCTCCCTGCACATCATAAACAAAAACTTACCCAAATGCTAACCTCGAGCACATCAGACAGGGAAACAGTGCAGGGTAAGCAAAAACCCAGCCAATATTCTGACCTTGGCTGTCTCAGCAATGCTCTTAGATCAAGAAATAAGGTATGGGGATGGTCTCTTATAAGATGCACAGGGAAAGCCAAGGCTTGGGAGAGGGAGTCAGCAAGCCATCTAATAAGATTCCAAAGCAAATTAAAACAAATCAAGAGTTGTAATAGATGCCACTATTAGGAGATTTATGGTAACAGGGAGGTATTGTAGTGGTAACAACAGGAAATAAGTTAGGGGAAAGGCTGGATCTTGTGCTCCTCCCACACACACCACTTCCTGTTCCCTTTCCAACTGTTCCTCTCAGAAATGGTAGGTTTGAAGAGTTTTCTCAATAACTAATCCTACATTTTTAGATCTTTTAACTAAAAGGGTTTATTCTTTCAGATAGAGGAGGTAAGGAGAGGAAGGGGGGGAGAGAGAAATAGATTTCCCTAACTGCTATAATTTCCTCTTGGTTGGAGATTTCACAGTTGGTTTAATTCAAGAAATAAAGTTATTTTTTCTAAGAGGGGATGTTAACAGCAAAGGCTGGGTGAGTTCCTTCTGAGCTAAGCTCCAAAAATTCTTCTCAGTATTCTGTCAGATAAATGATCATTGACCAAGAGCAAGTCTGACTTCTAACTTCTTCCCAACAGTCAGAAAAGAAGAAGTGAGGTTCAAACAGCTGGACCTTCTTAACTGTTCTCCTCCAGATTCCATTGGAACTGTAGCCCATATCTTAGTTGATTGATGGTTCCCCAAAGTTCCAAGTTGCTTGCTTTTTTCTGCTGATCCATTTTGTGTTTCCATTTCATCAATTACAAACCCCCATTTTCTGATTTTTGGCAGAAATTACAACTGTATTTCTGCCAATGTCTTTTCCATACTTACCTTTTACTATATAAATACTTTTCCTAACTGTCTAAGCTATAATACTATACTATTTTAAAATTTTCCACAAACCCCCCAAATAAAAATCCTAGACTGTCTTTACTATTCTAAACTATCTAACCCTATTCTAATGTTTGGGATTAAGGAGAGTGGGATAGGTAATAGAAGTATAATACAGCAATTTGATTTTAAAAAAAGTAACCTATGCAAAAATTTAAATAGATTGTTAACAACAATATAACTTCCTTATTTCTTAATGACTATAGCTTGTTCTAAGTAAAGGGGTTTTATAAACAATAACTGTTTCTAACATTATTATGTAGCTTAACTTATATTAAAAATGCTATTCATCTGTCCCTAATTCACTTAGATTTTAAATCACTTCTCTAAATCTTGCCCTGTGTGTTGTTAGAATGTCAGTAACTTAACCTTATACTGTTAGATTGTTAGTTCCATTAGTATTTTACAAATGTACATAGTTTTGTCTATACAAATTTGACATATGTACAATTATGCTACATTTTGTATGTGAGTTCTGTTCAAAGTCATGCAGATAAAATGTCCTTTGTCTGTTTGAATTATTCACAGAAACTCACAATGATATTAGTATGAATTTTGTGTGTGTTCTAATTATGAAATGTTACCTACTCACCCAAGCCATGAGATTCCTTTCCATGTTGTGCTTATGTATGATTGTATATGTGTATGTGCCTGTGTGAAATTAACATGCATGATACATTCTTATGTGACCTCATCACCATCAGTTCTAGATTTCAAAGTCTTTCCATGTCTTTGGTGTTGATTGTAGAAACATACATGTCTTGGGTTTTTCATCTGTGCAGCATACACGTTATCTGTCGTCTCACCTTGATTGAAGTCCCATGTTCTTTACCATGCAAGAAATGTGCTTACAAGTAAGTTTGAATTCTTCATGCATGCTTGTCAGTCTTTATGAGTTGGTTATTCATGCATGGATATATGCTTTTCCATGTGATAATATTCATGTGTGGGTGTTTGTAGTATGTTGTACTATATAAATTCTCAAGATGTATTTTATGATTTTGAAATATGATATTGTCCAATATCATTTGATGTTTAAACTTTACAAGGGGTTTCATTTCATGTAGATTTACTTCTTTGAGGTGTTTATTTTAGGAGATTATCTTGACTTTTGATTTTTTCTTGGAGATAGAATTTTCCTTTATGGTTTTTTTAATGTTCTTATTGATATAGATAGAATAATACAAAATGTAATGTGTTTTGCAGAGATGTGTCTTCTTAATTAAGTAACTTAGTTTCATTCTCATTGTTGTTGTTGTTGTAAGCAGAGATCATATCTTATTGAAGCTTTAATCTTCATATATGAGGCTATTTCATCATTTTTTCCAGTGCTTATATTCTGTTTCAGCTTGTACTCTCATGTCTATCATTTGTGTTGTTATTGTTCTTGTGTTGTTGTGTGCAGTGCTTTCATTTTTATTCTTCTACTCTCATGTATAACTTTCCATTTATAGGGACAATTGTTAAGATGTTGATAGGGCTTTTGGCAATACTTCAGATATTCTCTTATGTGTTTTCTTTAGGTTGTTATTTCTTGTTCCTCTATATCACTATTAACATTATGGGCATAATATAGTTTTACATATGAAGCATGATACCATGGATCTTTCCCAGATACTTTTACCAATGTGGGAGTAACCATAATCATGTCTAGATGACCTATCCATCCCGGTTCTGTAGATGTTTCTCTGTTAAAATTTTTCACATATACTTTATCTCCCTGTTTGATTTTGTGCAACGAGAAATCCAATGGTACCCTCTGTATTGACAATCCCAGATTCCTTAGTTCTTCCAGCCTGTTTTGTATTTCAAGTAGGTATTCATGAAGTAAACATTCGCCCTTTAGCATAGACAAATATGATGGTTTTGCAGTCCTTCCATGCCATAATGGTTGACCATATAACATCTCAAATGGGAGTACATGCAAGTCACCTCTGGGTCTTGTTCTTAGTTGAAACAATGCTAATGGAATAACATCTGTCCATTTTAAGTGGGTTTCTGAACAGAGTTTTCCTATTAATGTTTTTAATTCTTTATTCATTTGTTCAACTTGTCCTGAACTCTGTGGCCTATATACATCATGGAAACTGCTTTTAACACCCAGGTTTTCTTATATTTCTTGCAAAATCTGAGAAATGAAATGGGACCCCCTATCTGAGTCTATGATATCAGGAATGCCCTACCTAGGAATAATGTTCTTCAGTAAAGATCTCACTACTGTGGCTGTATCATTTTTCTTAGTTGAATCAACCCATCTTGTCAGTCTATCCACAATAACCAATGCATATTTAAATCCTTTTGTCTTTAGGCATGTTTATGTAGTCTATTTGTGGACATTGGAAAGGCATATAACTTAGAGGTCTGCCTTCCAATGCTATGTTCTTGAAATGTCCTTGATTGAATTTCCTACATGTATCACATGCCTGACAAATTCTAATGGCATTTGTTGTAATCCTTGGGGCCGTCCAAAATCTTTGTACTGCATTTAGAATAGCTTGCACTCCATAATGACCTTTGGAATGAATCACATTACATAGATATTGGTACAATTTTGGAGGGAGAATTGGTTTTCCACCATGAGCTACCCAAATGCCTTTAACTAACTTAGTCCCAAGTTATTCTTTCCATGACTGAATCTCATCTCCACAGTAAGCTTCAGTAAGATTATGCTTTTCCACCAGGGAAAGACTCACCACATGGTAGGGACCAAATCTAGCTGTGTATTTCGCTGTTATATCTACTCTTTTGTTCCCAAGGGATATCCTGTTTTTGCCATGAGTATGTGCCTTGCAATGGATCATGGCCAACTCTTTTGGTAATTCTATAGCTTTTATGATATTGTGTATAGGTTCACTATATGCAATTGGGTTTCCAGCTGTTGTTATAAAACCTCTGTTCTTCCAAATAAAACCCGTGACATATGACGGAAAAAAGATAAGCGGAATCAGTAAATATGTTCACTTTTTTGCCTTTTACCATTTCCATGGCTTTGAGCAAAGCTTTTAACTCAGCACCCTTGGCACTAACATGACTTGGTAATTCTGCATGGCAAAGTGTTTTGTCATTATTTACTGAAGCTGCCCCCATGACCCTGTGTCCTCTATAGATGTACGAGGATCCATCAGTCTATAACTCCATATCAGGATCACTAAGAGATGTGTCTTTAAGATCATCTCTAGGCTTATACATCATTTCCACCACTTGGTTACAATCATGCAGTGCTTCTCCACCTAATGATAAATCTGGAATCAGAGTTTCTAGATTCACCAGTGCACACCTGTGAATGTTTATGTTATCATTACCCAGCAAAATGATTTTATACTGAGATATTGCATTTGTGAAAGCATGCATATTCTGTGATTGTAATAGTTTTTCAATTTGATGTGCAGAATATACATGTAACTTGCATCCCAGTACAATATCATTTGCCTTCTTCACTATGAGAGCAGTTGCAACAATGCAATGCAGGCAATGTATTGTTCCTTGTGTGACCAGGTCTATAATAGAACTGTAAAATGCAATAGCCCTTCAATTCAACCCCAAATATTGTGCCAATATCCCTAAAGCGATTCCCTTAGCTTCATGTACATATAAGTGGAACTCCTTTTTATAATTTGATATCCCTAAGGCCAGAGCTATTAAAATGGCTTCTTTCAACTTTTAAAAAGCATGTAGATGTTCTTTAGTTAGTTGCAAGGGTTCTTTAACCTCATTCTTTGTCAAGTCAGTCAAACACTTTGAAATATGGGAATACCCTACAATATACTGTCTTGAGAAACCAGCAACCCCTAAGAATGCCCTGAGTTGTTTCTTGGTATTAGGGATGCCTAGCTTCTGTTTATCTTCTATCCTTTTACTTGAACTTTTCCTGGTGCCCTCTTCCAGGATAAATTGAAGATATTCGACTTTTGGGTGTACCCACTGAATCTACTTCTTAGAGACTTTATGCCCTCCCTTATAAAGCTCTATCAGTAGCCTTTTTGAATCTTCCAAGCACGGTTCTGGATCTGGTGATGCTAAAAGTAAATCATCCACATAGTGCACCAGCTTACTGTGTTTAAAACTGATATTTACTAGATCTCTTTGAAGTAGTTGGCAAAATATAGAAGCTGACTCACAACATCCTTGAACAAGACTTGTATAACATAATTTATTTTTTCCCCAATGGAAAGCAAAAATGTTTTGAGAGTCAGGGTGTAATGGTATGGTGAAATATGCATTGCTCAGATCTATCACTGTGTACCACCAGACATCTGGTGGAATCTTTGTGATAATATTGTTTGGAGAAGGTGTCACTGTGTATGTTTTCTTTATAAAGTTGTTCACTGCCCTAAGATCCTGTACAAATCACCAGCATTATGTTCCATCTGCATTTAACTTGTTTTTCTTAATAGCCAAAATTGGACTATTAAATTCAGATTCTGTAGGTCTTAAAATGCCTTGTTCTAGCAAGTTGTTGATAATTGGTGTTATGCCTTCTATAGTTTCTTTGCTCAATTTGTACTGAGGTATCTTAGGAGGTACACAATCCCTGACTTCTATCTTTACTGGTACCACTGATTTTATTCCACCCACATCATTCTAATGTTTAGCAAAACCACCTTGTGGAATGTCATCTGGTATTTCATACAATGATGTTAAAGTTTGAATTTGTTCAGGCTTTTCCTCCAATTGCTCCAAATATAGCAATAAGTAATGCCTTATAGAATGTTTGGCTAAATGCAGGTATATATTCCCTGACTGTTCACATTGCAGGGTTGCCCCAATCTTACATAAAAAATCATGTCCTAAAAGGTTATCTGGACATCCAGGAATTAAGAGGAGTGTATGATCAATGGTGAGAGGACCTAGCTTAACCATTGTGCTTTTGAATTCTGGGACTTGTTGTATTTCTCCCATAGCTCCAGCCACTGAAACCATACTCCCTATAATGGTTTCCCTGGGAATGTCTTTAGGACTGATTTTGAAGCACCAGTATCCATGAGAGCTTTGTATTGTTTCTTCCCCACTTTAATCCATACATATGGTTCTGGTTTTTCTGTGGATATTGAATTAATTTTCAATTTCTCACTTAGCACTGCACTTTCATTCTCTGCCATTTGTATGATTGGACCAGTTAAATCTTCTTGGTTTAATTCATTTCTTGACTGATCTTCATTTATATTTGAGTGTATATTTTTTCTCCTTCACTGTAATATGAATCTAAACCATTGCTATTTGTAAGTTCATATAGTTTGACTTGGTCAGACCTCTCCCCTCCATTTAGAATGTTGACTTCATGGAAGTTTCTTGAACCCTTGGCTATCATGGCAGTTGTTGTGTCCTGCATTCTGTTTATGTTTTCAAATCTAACTGATGTTATACTTCCAATACTTTGAAAATGATTATCAATATCAACTGTATTTTCAGCTCAATTTCTCTTTAGATTTGAATTTTCCAAGTTATTTTGTATAGGATGAAAAATTTCAGCTTCTGGGTTCAAGTTAGATATTTTCTCTAAGGAAGTCTGTACCAAATAGCTTTCTGAAGTTTTAATTGGTTCAAGTGGGGGTTTATCTATGTCTATGAGATTATTTACATTGTTTATAGCTCCTATAGATATATCTGTCATAGTAACCTTAGTCTGTGCTTTCAATTGGTTATTATGTTGCAGGGAATTGAAATTTTGTATTTCTGTTTCTTCCATCAACTTATGATTATGTTTATGTAAGTTTTCATGAATTCTCTTTCTCTTCATTTCAATTCCTGAACCCCATCTGCATTCAAAGAAGTTTTCTAGATAAATTTTTATCTGTTCTTTGCTTTTCTCTTGACTGGTTACTATGCCCCTTCTATATGAATCTCCAATATCAGCTTGTATCTGTGTTACCATGTTTTTAATCTCTTGGTTTAACTCCTGTAATTGTCTCTGCTTTTCATTCAAGGTTTGATTTGGTTTGTCATCATAACTTCTCATAGCACAATAAATTCACTTTTAGGTACCACCCATGTATTTCTTTTCTCTTTATATTTTTATATTTCACTCCTGCAAGTCCCTCATTATTTGTCACACCCTGCCATTTTTTCTGCTATCCCCTTGTTTATTTCCAAGTATCTTAAATTCCTGACTTAATAATGTGTGTCTACCTTTTGTTAAAACATCTGAGTATTTGAGTTTTGCCCCTGTTTTAATGGCTTGTTTCATACTATCAAGGTCTAGTGTCTCTGATTCAATTCTCAACTGAAATGCTGTCAGCATGAATTTGTTTTGGATCTGTAATATGTTCTCCCCTGTGTACTATTGCCTTTGTTGTTTTATTAATATTTCTTTTTTTAGGTAACAGTCCTTAATCAAGTGACCAACTTTGTGGCAAAGGAAATACTTTCTTGTTTCTCTATGACCTCTCTGCTGCTGGTATGAGGGTCTAGAGTAGGTTTTGAGGGTTTTTAAATTCTTAATTTGTTCAATCTCCTTTTCTTTAAGAGATTGTTCTATATTTTGCCATTTCTGTCTTAAATCTTTTGTTTCCTCCTCCTGTTCTTTGTGACTGTCCTATAAGTAACTGGCAGCATCTCTTAGCTCATTTATTGATATATTATCATATTTAGGAAAATAGTTCTTAAAGAAATTTTTCAAATGAGAGTTGCAACCTCTTAAGAATTGCCTCCTAATATGTGCCATTGATTCTTCTGAATCCTGGTTGATCCCCATGATTGATTCCACTGTCTCAGAGAGTTTGTCTATAAAGCTAGCAGGATGCTCTTCTTTTTCTTGGCTAAACCTGTCAAATTTGCTCCAAGCATTAGGCTTGGAACAAAAGGATTTTATTGCTTGCAGAAGATCCTCCCTATACTTTCTCAGATATGCCAGACTGGTGGGATTGGCAAAATCAGAATCCTCCCTTTCCTCCTCTGTGGGCCAATTGGTCAGGGAACTGTCCTTCCTGGTCTTTTCTATGAATTGCTAGTGTTCATGTGGGCTAAATAATTTGGACAGAAGAAAATCTGAATCTTGAAAATCCAGCTCAAAGATTTTAAAGGCCTTTAGAGCTCAGTAAGGCTCATTTAAAAATTTGGGAAACCTCTGTTTTATGGAATCTAATACCTGAGTGGAGAATTGTTTGTGTATTTTGGAATGGATCACCCCAGCTGATTCAGAAATGTTGGCTATATCCCTTAGAGGCAAGATCTTTTCAGTGTCTACATCTTCCTTAGATTTTCCCTCAGCCACTTTCTTATTCTAATCTTTAGATTTCTTGACCTTGTATTTGTTTCCTTTATCCACCAGCCCTGTTGTCTTTTCCCATTCCCATCCTTAGCCTGACCTTGTCCTTGTTTCTGCAAATATTCTTCACACATTTTCCTGGCCATTTGTTCAAGGTTGGTATCTACCACAAGAATCTGAGCTGCCTTTCTTAGGTGTTATGAATTTAATGATATTCTTGATATATGTAATAGTCTGGATTGCAGCCATAGCAAATTCACATGCCTGAGTTATAATTTGCCATACCACTGTGTTGGCATGGTTGTTATGAAAGCCGTGGTATTTGCTATTATCCCTTTAGTGTCCATTACTATACCAGTGACAGCACCATACAAAATGGTGTACATCCAATAACAGGCAAATGCAGCCAATACTAACACTCCATATACTATTTTTAACAGCATCTTCCCTTAATATATTTCTCTCAGCCTTGGAAGGGTAAGATTTTTCTTGGGGTGTCAAATTTTAATAGAGGCCACTATTAGGAGATTTATGGGAACAGGGAGGTATTGGAGCAGTAACACCAAGAAATAAGTTAGGGGAAAGGCCGGATCTTGTGCTCCTCCCACACACACACACCACTTCCTGTTCCCTTTCCAACTGTTCCTCTCAGAAATGGTAGGCTTGAAGAGTTTTCTCAATAACTAATCCTACAATTTTAGATTTTTTAACTAAAAGGGTTTATTTTTTCAGATAGAGGAGGTAAAGAGGAGAAGGGGGAGAGAGAGAAATAGGTTTCCCTAATTGCCTATAATTTCCTCTTGATTGGAGATTTCACAGTAGGTTCAATTCAAGAAATAAAGTTATTTTCTCTAAGGGGGGATGTTAACAGCAAAGGCTGGGTGAGTTCCTTCTGAGCTAAGCTCCAAAAATTCTTCTCAGTACTCAGTCAGATAAATGATCATTGACCTCTTGGAGCAAATCTTGCTTCCATACTCTTCCCAACAGTCAGAAAAGAAGTGAGGTTCAAGTAGCTGGACCTTTCTTAATTGCTCTCCTTCAGATTCTATTGGAACTGTAACCCATCTTAGTTGATTGACGGTTCCCAAAAATTCCAAGTTACTTGCTTTTTTCTGCTGATCCATTTTCTATTTTCATTTCATCAATTACAATACACTCAATTCTTCTTTAGGGTCTCATCTCTGAATCATGGTATTTCTCAAGTAAGAGGTAGGTTTGGAAGGTATTATTCAGCAAACCAGTTCCTCATTTAGTCTTCTTGGCCTTTCTTTTTGAAAATTCTTCCTGGTATAGGGCCAGGTCCCTTTGGTGAAAAACTTCACCTAATTTTATGGTGATATAATTTTGGGAGACACACACTCCTTAGATGGAGAATTGAAGGTTGAAGGCAGTAAGGAAAGGGTTGATGAAAATGGTTTCCCTCACTACTCCCTCCTGGAGTCACTGAATTACTTGAGGGAGACAAAATGGAGATCTCCCCTCGGTAAGGCTTGCCCCTTGGTGGCCATGCAGGCCCTCAAGAGTGGTAGGGAAGTCTTCTCTACAAGGAGAGGTTGAGGGACCTCAATCTGGATATGCACTGTTTTGGGGTACTCACAAACCTCCCCCTTGTGTCTTTTTGAAAACTGGCAACAAGATGGAGTCTGCCAATGGGCATACTCTGTAGATGTAAAGAAATGAGATTGAATTCTCTATCTGACTACTTATTTGATTTAATTGTTGATTGGGGCAAAGAGTAGAGGTTAGAGGAGTTCTGGGTCACCCTAAATTTCTTTCTAAAAGAAATATAATTACTGAAGTACAGGTTTTTCTCTTAGCCAGGGGAGAGGTTGAAAAAGGGAAGAGAACACTGCTCACCGATTTGAGTCCAGTATCTCAATAGTTCATGGAATGAAAGTCTTTGAAGAAATTATATTTCTTGACAGGAACCAACAATGCTTTAAACAGGAAGCTATGATGTTAAGATTTCTGTCAGTGTCATAAATCTCCACAGGTGTCTTAAAAATGGCACAGAAAAACAGCTCCTCCTTCCACTCCCTTCTGTGTCTTTGCCCTCAAGACCCCCTCCTCAGGAGAACTTCCCAGAAGTCCTTGTTCAGTTTCCAACTGTCATTCCTACATTCCAATTTACCCCAATGGTTTTTTTTTTTGTCCTTCTCCCCATCATTACAGTGACTATCCAGTTGACTTCTCAAATCTTCATCACTGTTTCCTGGGCCATAACTAGTTAATGTCCATTTTCCCGGTAATTACCAAACATCTCTGGATTCAGAACTGGCATCTCCAATTGGTTTATATAAATGGATGTGGGATATTACCAAGGGAGAAAAGAACTTCTAGTCTCCAGGACTAATGAGGTCATTGGCCTCATGTATTCTCTCTATGTCCTTCACTATCATTTTTGCTACAATGAGTTCCCTAACTTGTCCAAGGGGACTTGTGTATATATAAGGAGAGAAAGCATGCCCATTTGGGGAATATTATTTTTGTAATAACTACATATGAACAACCTGCTTAGTAAATACACTTTATAAATGCTGAAGATAGAAAAGAAAATCTATTATTTCTTTAAAAAAGAAGAGATGTCTTATGGGAGTAGAGGACTCCTGAGAGGATATATAGTCACTCATCATTTTGATATTGATGGTTGGGACTTATGTTGTCTTGTAAGGTATATATAGAAGTAGCTGTGACAGAATGAGTAGAATGTGGGTCTTAGAGTATGGAAGACCCATATTCAATTTTTTTCAATTCTGAGGCAAAATTATCATCTACTTACAGTGTATCTCATGATAGATATGCCAAAGAATAAATTTGGTGATCCACAAGTCCAACTCCATGTCATAATCTAAGTGATATAAACTTAAATTTAAAAAAAAATTACTTTTACAAATGATGTCAATACAATTTTTAATATTTTTTCTCTTAACATTTAGTAATCCATGTTTTTTCCCTCCCTCCTACCCATCTCCTCTCCCCAAGAAGGCAGATAATTATGATATAGGTTGTATGTATGTTATCATATGTATACTTTCTTGTTCATCATATTATGAAATAAGACACATATTGTTACAATAGAGAAAAATTCATGGAGAAAATAAAGTGACAAATGGTATGTATTTGGAATCCATAAGTTCTTTCTATGATGGTAGATAGCTTTTTTAATCACAAATCCCATGGAGTTATCCTGAATCCTTGCCTTGTTGATGGAAGTTGTCATTGATAGTTAATCATCATACATTACTGTGTACAGTGTTCTCTTGGTTCCTCTCATTGAACATTTCATCACTTTATGTAAGTTTTTTCAAGGGTTTTTTTTTTGTGTGTGTGTGATCATCTTATTTGTCATTTCTTATGGCATAATAGTATTCTATTACAATGATATACCACAGCTTGTTCATACATCCCCCAATTGATGGGCATTCCTTCAGTTTCTAGTTCTTTGTTACCACAAAAAATGCTGCTATAAATATTTTGGAACATATAGTTTCTTTTCCTTTTTCCTTGATCAGGTAAGGAAATAAACCTAATAGTGGCTGAGACAAAAGGTATACACAATTTTATAATTCTTTGATTCCAGATCACTTTCCAAAGTGGTTGAATCAGTTCATAGTTCCACCAATAATGTATCAGTGTCCTCATTTTTCCACATTCCCCTCCAACATTTATCATTTTGCCCTTTGAGCATTTTCTCCCATCTGATAGGCAAAAGATGATATATCAGAGTTATTTTAATTTGTATTTCTCTAAGCCATAATGATTTAGAACATTTTTTCATGTAGTTATATATAACTTTGATTCTTTTATCTAAAAACTGTCTGTTCATATCTTTTGACTATCAACTGGGGAATGGCTTATACTTTTATATATTTAATGAAGTTCACTATATACTTTAGATAGGGCACATCTATCTGAGAAATTGTCTATAAAAATTCTTCCCAATTTATCATCCTAATCTGAGCAATATGAGTTTTTCATCCACCTTGTATTTCCATTATGGATAGCTAGAATAATCTCTTTAAAATGACTATGAATCTCAATTAAGACATGTAGTTGGGGGCAGCTAGGTGGCTCAGTGGATTGAGAGCCAGGCCTAGAGACAGGAGGTTCTAAGTTTAAAGGGTTTTTAAAAAAAGGCATGTAGTGTTTTGGTCCATGATATAATCAATACTCTCCATGAACTGCAAGTAGACAGAAAAAATGAACTGAAGAAAAATGGAGCCCCATTCAAATTAACACAAAATTTAACAATTATAGCTATATAAAAATGCTCTAAATTATTATTGATTAGAGAAATGCAAATCAAAGGTACTCTTATGTGCCACCTTATACCTATCAGATTGACTATTAGGACAAAAAATGGAAAATAACAAATGTTGGAAAGGATGTGGGGAAATAGGGGTACTATTGCACTATTGGTAGAATTGTGAACTGTTCCAACTATTATGGAGAGCAATTTGAGGGAAGGCTCAAAGGGCTATAAAACTGTGTATACTCTTTGACACAATGATACCCCAACTAGGTATGTATCCTAGAGAGACCTATTTGTAGAAAAAAATATTTATAGCAGCACCTTTTTGTAATGGCAAAGAGTTGTAAATTGAAAGAATTCCAATTAATTGTGGAGTGACCTAACAAGTTGTGGTATGTAATTGTGATGGAATACTATTGTGTTATAAAAAATTATAAACAGCATCCTTTCAGAAAAAAACCTGGGAAAACTTACACAAACTGATGCAAAGTGAAATGAGCAGACCCAGGAGAACATTGTACACAGAAACAGCAATATTATCATGATGATCATCTGCAAATGACTCAGCTATTCTTAGCAATAGAATGATCTAAAACTATTCTGAAGAATTTATGATGAAAAATGCTATCCAAACTTCCAGAGAAAGAACTAATGATGTATGACTGCAGGTCGAAGCATACTTTTTTTTTTAAACCCTTCCCTTCTGTCATAGATTCCATAATATGTACTGATTCCAAGGCAGAAGAGCAGTAAGGTCTCGGCAATGCGAGTTAAGTGACTTGCCCAGAATCACACAGTTTGGAAGTGTTTGAGACCAGATTTGAACCTAGGATCTCCTGTCTCCAGGCTTGGCTCTCAATCCACTGAGCCCCTTTTTTCCCCCTGAAGCATACTTTTTAGAAAACTTCATTATTATTCTTTTTTGTTTTTGTTTTCTTTTGCAATATGGCTAATGTGAAAATGTTTTTGCATGACCACATATGAATAATCTACTTCAAATTGCTTGTTTTTTTGAGGAGGGAAGAAGAGGGAAGGAGGGAGATAATCTCAAATTCAAATGTTTAAAAATAATTAAAAGTGCTTGTTTACATATAATTGAGAAAAAATTAAAAATTTTAATAAGGATTTTTAAAAAAGACTTTGCAATTACTACCCATAAAGTAATAAAGAACATGGAAAATCATATTCAAAAAAACAAACAAAATAGACAACAATCAAGTATCCTTTATCCAGAACAACCTTCAGGGTGAGGAAAACGAAACTTTAATGAATAGAGGTATTCTAGGAATTCCTAATGAAAAGGCTAGAACTGAGTAGAAACTTTGAAATGAAAATTCAGGAGTAAAAGAGAAATATAAAAGATAAATATGAGTGAGAAATCAGGAACAGATTTCCTAAGGGATAAAATGTTTGCATTCCAATGAGGGAGTGATAATCTAAACATCCCTTTAAGAATCATTATGTCAAAAGGAGTTATTGATAGACTTGAATAAGATGGAGGATTTTTGTTAAATTTTGATTATCTTAAAAGAAGAAAGAAAGGCAGAGGGGAAAAAGATATATAAGAGAAGTAAAGAAAAAGAATGAAGGTATAATAATTAAAATCTCAATAATAAAAATATTATAATTTAAGGGATTTTATTAAATGATCATTTATAAAATAAGGAATAAAGAGGATACAAAATGAAGACCATGTGCTCATGGCTGATCAGCCAGTTCAAATACCCGCCTTACCACCACCAATCTCAGGACTGGAAGTAAAGAGGTGGGACCTTCCATGTCCCTGCCTAATATCCCCTACCTACAGGAAGTACATAATGATAGGAAGTCAGTGAGCTCCTGGGAAATGTAGTTCTTTTTTTTTAGGGTAATAGAATTTTCAATTATACAAAGGGTGAGGGTTATTATCTCATATAATCAGAGTACAAAAGTAGAAATCTATAAAAACAAGGGCTAGACATCTTTGGAACTTCAATTTTTATCTGAGCTGGTCAAAAGAGGTTAGAATTCACCCAGCCACATACACACATATGTTTAGTATAGAACTATATTCAACTCATAAAGGAAACTTGGAGAAGGGAAAAGGACCCAGAATCTGAATAAGAAAGGCAGGAAAAGAGAGCAAAGCTTGCTAAGAATCACAGTTTCAACCTCCATTCTTTAATCATTCAGCTAAAGAAAAGTAACAAGAGGTTTATTAAGTCTGACTTTACCCAAACAAGCTTTCTTTTGATGAGACATGCCAGCATATAAATTGACTTTTTTTTTTTTAATACTGTGTATTTGTTAAGGCAATGGGGGTTAAGTGACTTGCCCAGGGTCACACAGTTGGGAAGTGTCTGAGGAAGATTTGAACCTAGGACCTTCCCATCTCTGGGCCTGACTCAATCCACTGAGTTACCCAGCTGTCCCCCAGTGGCCTTTTAATGAAGCCTTGCTTTAGGAGCTCTGCTGCATTCTGGTTGCTCAGAATATCAAAGCTGCATTTATCATTAATTCCAACTGCCTCCTTTCATATGTAGAAACTAGAAGTCCATAAAAATGAAATAATTTACCTATGTTCTTGTCCTTGTTCAGTCATTTTAGCTGTGTCCATCTCTTTGTTACTCCATTTGGGGCTTTCTTGGCAAAGAAACTGTAGGGGGTTGCCATTTCCTTCTCTAGCTCATTTTTACAGATGAAGAAAAGGTAAATGGGTTAAGTGACTTGCCCAGGGTCACACAGCTAGTAGGTGTCTGAGGTTGGATTTGAATTTAGGTCTTCCTGACTCCAGGTCCAGCACTCTAACCACTGTGTAAACTAGCTTGCTCGTGTCTACACTGATGAATCTGGGGTTCAAACTCAAGTCCTTTGATGCCTAGCTCAGTGCTCTTTCTATCATACCTTGCTGATAATCACCAAATTCCACCCATCTATTGTGAAAATTTGCTTGCCACAACTCTCAAGAGCTACCACCTGCCAGAATTCCCTCCCCTAAGTATTTGCACAATAACCCCTCTCCCCCCAACAGACCAAAAAGATAGTGGGAGGAATCCAGGGTTCACCATTTCCCAATGATTCTTAAACATTGATTTGGTACAATGAGAGGTAACTTACAAATAAGAGTCCTTTAGATACCCTGGATCAGTTGTGAATAACCTTTCTATACTTTAGGAGGAACTAAATGGAGATATTTCATGCTGAAGTAGGAAGAGGATATTTATCATATGTAACAAGATTTTCTCAACATGGAGACTCTGTTTACCTCAATTCACATAACCCTTGGAAAACTTGTGTCATCCTATTCATAAAATATAACAGGGAGGATTTAGGACTAGATGTGTATTATATTTGAAAAACTTAAGAGTCAAAAGAAATCAGTTAATGTACTTGTTCTATTACATATGAGCTGTGTAATGTTGGGCAAGTTATTTAACTTTTTTGACCATTATTAGTTTCCTCATCTGTAAAATGGAGATAGTAACTATTTGTCTTACCTGGGTGAGTTTGATTGGAGATAATGGGAATGAGCATTTTGTAACCATGAAGCACTATAAATGTGAATTATTATCATAGTAATCTTATAATGTATTTGGAGGTTATTAATGATAGCAGAATTCAGCCTGATTTTTTTAGCATGATTTTTCTGCAAGTTTGGTTTCACATATCTCTTATATACTCCTAAGTGAAGTGGATTAAAGGTACTGAAAAAACTCCATCAGTTTAGTTTTGTCTGTGTGCTTTTAATTTGGGGGTAAGGTACTAAAATACAAGAACTGGCTGTGTAATTTATAGTAATGCAAAAATTGGCTCTCCAAAGCAGATTAATGGTCTCCTGTCTCTTAAAGGGATTGGGTCCAGATTTCAGGGGGAGATAGCCATCTCCATTATGCACCTACCATCTAATTGGAGAACACTTTGCTGGGCACAGAATTTCCTCTTGACCTCAGCTGAAGAAAGTATCATTTTGGTCCAGAAAGCAAGATGATAGACAGTCTTTGTGACAACATTCTGCCCAGGACATTTCCATTCTCTTGGGAAAGTGGGTAGTCTGAATGGAATTTTTCAATTTCATTTTCTCTTTCTTATGGCACCATACCAAGAAATAAGCAGAAACTGATCCAAAAGCATCTCCCTTGGCAAGGCACAAGAAACCTGAAATTGTCCTTGCATTCAGATTATGAGTACATTCTTTCCCTCAGCTATATTTGTCATCCTAGCTACTAGACCTGTGCCTCCCCTCCCTTTGAGATAGAGCACTGGTGTAAAAATTTAATTATATCTCTAATAATAAGATATTATATTTTATGAGGTTTATTAGGGATTATTAGAAATCAAGGAATAAAGAAGATATAAAATAAAACCATGTGCCCATGGCTGATTAGCCCATTTAAAATCTCCGCACTTAGTTTACCACTATACTTGCTACATCTTTGCAAAGGAAGAGAAGAGAGTGTGGGAGGCATTAATGCCAATTAAATAACTAATTGTGATCTCGCCAACTCGGGAGAGATTATAGGGGATTCTGGGAAATACCAAGGACTTCTGAGGAATAAAGTCTAGGGTTCAAAATCTCCATTTTTACACTGAGAACATGAACACTATAAAAAGGGAAGAAAATATAACACACAGAAAAGGCGAAATGACTACACAAGATCACCTAGCATTATTTATTTGTTGAGTTGATACAGAAACAACCCAGAGCAGCAAAATGAGAATATTTGCTACTTAAACTTCCAGTGCTATTCTCAGAACAGAACTTCAAACTCAAAAGTTCTTTAGAGGTCATCTAGTCTCACCTTCACACTGAACAGATAAGAAAACTGAGGCTGTGAGAGGTTCAATGACTTTCCTAAGGTCACACCACAAATCAGAGACCAAACTGCATAGATTCTGGATTTTCTGGCTTTTACTTAGACCAATACTATCCCCTCTACACCAAGCTACCTCTAAATGGTCTTCCCTTAAAAGTAGATGGCTATGCCCATGGGGTAAGAGGAATTTCTTCATCCTCATAATTTTCTACACTTATCTGTCAAAATGCCTTAAATTTATGGTATACCAGAAAGAGTTCTGGATTTGGAGTCTGAATAGCTAGGTTCACATCCCAACTTTGCCCCTTATTTTTTACCTGGACAAATAACTTCACCCATTATAGGCCTCAGTTTCCCCATATGTAAAATGAAAATATTGGACTAGAAATCCTATAATGTCCCTTCCTTCTCTGATCATATCATTGGAAATGTATTTGTCAATCTATTATTAAGTCTTTCATCTCTGTTATATTGTGAATAACACATTAATCCATCAATATATCAAAGGAACCATATGCTAGCTATATTTTACCTCAGAAGCTTATAGCTTGAATGCCAGAAATGAAAAGAAATAAGACCAAACCATACTGTGCTGTGTGAAGAGATGAGATCTAAAGTGAGTCATTATAGTAGGAAGCTTTGAGCAGTCAGGTAAAGGACATAAGTCACTTGGTAGATGAGAAATGAAAATAGATAGATTTGTCCATTTGTCTCTATCTTTTTTCAAATTAAGATTTTCCCCCTTTCCCTTTTTAAATAAAATTCTAAATCTTGTTATTTTTACAATCTATTTGTTATTTTAACAATCTATTTTAAGGCAACCCTACTCTTATTAGCTCTCTCCTCCCACCCCTCAAGTCCATTCCCATATCTAGATAAATATAGAGGTGACTTACCACATATCTTTGACTGGTGTTCCACCTTTTGGGGAAAGAGTACAACTATGACTCTCTCACTCTCCTGTGTTCAAGAGCTATATTGGTAGACCAATCATTCTGGAGAACAATTTGTAACTACATCCAAGAGACTATAAAATTGTGCATACCCTCTGACCCTGCACTACCACTACTAGGTCTATATCCCAGAGAGATCAAAGAAAAGGGGAAAGGACCTATTTGTACAAAAATATTTACAGCAGAGCTTTTTTGTGATGGCAAAGAATTGGAAATTGAGGATATGACCATCAATTAGGGAAAGACTGAACAAGTTATTATATATAATTGTGATGGTGTACTATTGTGCGATAAGAAGTAAGCAAGAAAATGTCACAAGAAAACTGGGAAGATTTATATGAACTAATGCTAACTTACATGAACAGAACCAGGAGAAAATTGTACACAGTAACAACACTATTGTAACAATAATTAACTATGAAAGACTTCGCTACTCTAATCAAGACAATGAGTGAAAACTATTCCAAGGGACCCATGATGAAAAAATGCTTTCTACCTCTAGAGACAGTGAGATATGGGGTTTGGAATTATATCTATAACTACCAGATATTTGATATATGGAATGTAATTCTTTCTGTGGCTTAAGATAAAATCCATTTCCCCTAGTTATTTGGGGCAGGGAAGGAATGTTTTCTTCCTAGACCTACAGATAACTTATCTTTGACCAGCTTAACTTCCCCTACTACCATACACTTGTACAAAAGACAATTATATAAACATCTGTCAAAGCAAACAGTAAGCAGTAATCAGACAAGTCATATGAACAAGTTTTGGAGATAAAATGAATATGCAAGAGTTTGGAGGGAGGGTGCTCTGTGACTTTAGTGTGAGATGAAATCTCAGCTCAACTAGGGAGAGAACAATCTTACTCTATAAGTCTACTTTTAGCCATGTCTAAAGTTGCAGGCACTGAGAATTGAGCACCATATTGGTCTACCAGCTTTTTCCTATGTGCCTGAAGTTCTGAGGATATCTTCCATTTGCCTTCCAAATTGTGTGCCTTCTCTTGTTCTGAATCTCCCTGTTTCTCTACTCCTCTCTCTTAGAAGACTCTTAGTCAATAAGGAGTCACACCTCCCTCTCTGTACTCACTGTCACAAGGCTGTCCTTCAGGGTATCTCCAAAAACACCTGGGGGTAGGGCTACAAAAGGAACATGCCTTTGGGAATGTAAAAGAGAAGACCACTATGACATGATAATGTCAATGATGATGACTGCTACTACTGCTGTCACTACTAATTGCTAGCATTTACATAGTGTCTTAAAATTTACAAAATGCTTTTGAAAATATCTCTTCCTTATAATATACCTGTGAGGTAGGTACTATTTATATCTCCATTTTACAGATGAGGAAACAGACTTAGAGAAGTTAAATGACCTATCCTAGATCATACAGCTAGTAATGATTATGAAAACAATAAAGCATTTAGGTCAGTAAGAAAGGATTGAAAATGGCTTTAAGATTGTAATTATTTGTAATATATGCTGATGGTATATGATTTCTTGCCCCATACCCACCCTTTTACTATTTGAGTGGTATTGCCTTCTTTGTTTTGTGAACTTTAGATTACTCCACTCTACTTAGCCTAACAAAATCAGGAATGTCTACACCCATACTTAAGGATTAAGTATCTAGGAGGATGGCCTATGACAGACATGTGCTAGCAAATGACAAATCAGAAACAACTGACAGACCCCTAGGCTGTCCTGAGTCAAGCCTAAGATATCATTTGTACATGTGAGATGCAGGAAAGTGATGTAAAACCATCTATATATTTCATGTCACTCCCTCTCTCCAGCCTCTTGGATGGCGGAGAGGTGGCTAGTGGTAGCTGGCTGAGTGTGTTGGCATCTTGGCGTGGCGGGTGCTATTGTCAGGTTTTAGTGGTGAGTTTTCCTTGATATCATTCTGGAGGAAGCCTAGTAACCTAGTTCGGTGAGGCTCTTCTTTGAGATCTCTCAGAGTGAGGCTGATTTTTCTCTCCTTTACCTCCCAAACACTATCCTCTTAGAGAAAGCCTCTAATATTCAAGGACCTCGTGGATCACCTGGCACAGGCCCGGCGGAAGAAATCCTATACTTTTTCCCTCTCTCTTCTCCTTGATTTCTTCCCTATATATTGATTAAACCACCATATATTTCCAAACTGACTTGGGTATTTTATATGGGATATCCCCTGGCGACCAAAACTCAAATTTCGATTAGGTCACGACCCTAAATTATCCTTACAGTTTGACTGGGACTTATCCCAGAAAATAATAGGTGCAAACACCTAGGATAGAGTGGATTGCCCATACTCTAGAAATGAGTGAAAGTAACTGGTCTAGAACTTCCTAACCTCAGTAATTCAATAAGTCCTCATATGGTATTTGGTTCTGTGTGGTTATCTTGACTTCCTATCTGACCTGATTATTCTGAGTGTATAACTGAGAACTGTGGTTTCCAAACTTTAATGTAGTCCTACATATATGTCTCCCTTATCCTCTACCATGGCTAATTATTCCAGAGGTTCTGCAAAAGATCAAGAAAGTCAAAGACAGAAGCAAAGGTCCAACATACACAAAATATTCACAGCAGTTCTCTTAGTGGCAGAAAAGAACTGGAAACAAGGGGTCTGGTCACTGATTAGAGAAATGGCAAAGTGAATTATATTCTCTTAGTGTAATGGAGGGGCAACTAGGTGGCATAGTAGAGAGAGTGTTGACCCTGGAGTCAGGAAGATTCATCTTCCTGAGCTGAAATCTGGCCTTTTAATTTATTGGCTGTGGGACAATTGGACAAGTTACATAACCCTGTTTGCCTCAGTTTCCTCCTCTGTAAAATGAGCTAGAGGAGAAAATGGCAAGCCACTCCAGTTTCTTTGCCTAGAAAACCCTAAATGAGGTTACAAAGAGTCAGACTTGATTGAAATAATGACAAAAAACCAAATGAAATGGAATTTTATTCTGCTATAAAATAAATAAATATGAGGAATTCAAAGAAACATGAAAAGACTATATTACTAATGTTTATTAAAATAATTAGAACTAAGAATATATACAATGAATACAACAATATAATACAATACAATACAATACAACAAAGGGAAAAACTAAACAAGTTAAACCAGTGTGATATGGAAATCACTTTAAAAGACTGATATATATTAATTTAAGGTTGCCAAGGAATTCAGCTATGTAATTTCTAAATGAAAACTCAAGTCAGCAATCAACCTTTTATGGAGTTTTTTTTTTATTACTAACAGGAGGAAGAAAGGTATTAGAGAGAGAGAGAGAGAGAGAGAGAGAGAAAGGGGAGAGAAGGGAATAGGGCTTAAATACCTCCTCTGCTTAGGTTGGGCCAAAGGCCTAAGGCCTTGGATAGCTGAGGCAAAGAAAGAAATCAGTCCCTATCACTCACGTGACCAAAATGGAGAAACAGTCTCAGGGCCTCCACTCCAAGCCACCAGCCTCCAACCCCACACTCTCCCTCCACACAGGAAGTCCCAGCCTCCTCAGCTCTCCTCTACCTCACTTCCTGTGTCTCCCCTGTGCCAATGGTGGCTCTAGCTTAACCCAGGACTGCCCAGAGGTCTGTCCCCTTTGCACATGTCTGTTGAAGGTCATATTCTCAAGTAATTAAATCTTGAGCTTTGCTGCAGCCCTTCCTAAATCCTGTTACCCTGAGTAGGGTGGAGATTGTAGTTTCCAAGACCTGATTCTGTCATTCCAAGTATCTTCATTGTTATTGATCAGGAAATAGCCAAATCCCATCCTCTAAAGAATGGTTTGAACAGGGTTGAGTAGTTTTGAAATTCACACCAGGTAACTAAAAAAACCCCAACAATGAAATTTTTAAGAGAACAGATCAGCAGAGAGACTGGAATCTAGTAGGAAAGTTGTATATATTGTGAGATGCAGACACTGTGAAGACTCTTTTTGCTTGCTTTTCTTTATCAAAAGTGAGAATTTGATCTAGAAAGAGGATGGGAAATGAATGTAACATATAAGCAAATAGCATCAGTAAAACACATTTATTTGCTTTTGAGTAAAGGAGTTTGACTTTGACAACTTTCTTTCCAAATCCCTTGTATCTTAAGAATCTGTAATCCTATGATTGCTAGTTACCCAGACTTGGAAACAGCCATAAATTGTCCATAAAAGGCAATAATAGAAAGATCATTAAAATGATGGTAAGGAATTAGATACTGTGGCAGTTAAAAGATGAAATTACTGACGAAACAAAAGTTTGTGCTTTCAAGCATATCAATTTATTAAGCAGTGAATATCAATTCCATAACAAATTCCAGGCCTTCTTCAGCTTTAGGGCCTTGGACCCCAAATGCAGAGGGATATGGACTTTTGTGAATTAAAGGTAATTAATTGTGTAAGATCAATTAATTAAAACAATTAACAAGGTACAAACCAGGATACTAAACTAGGTAATCTGATTTCTAATGGGAGGAATGATTAGGGACTTTCCAAGCTGGAAGGAGGAGAATGAATAGGTCCAATTCATGGAACAGAAAAAGAGGCATCCTACTCCTCCAAGCGTTTGTAAACAATCAAAGAAACATTGAAACAATAACTGGTTGATCAATATGGGGCCATAACTAAGGCCCTAGGTCTTAGAGACCTAGTTTAGCGTCTAAACAGCAGGGAGATGTGGTCTGACCTATCATTCAGGGCTGGGTTGAAACAATGCAATAAAGTCCTCTCACAATTCCCACAACTGAATAGTTTTCTCACAGGACAGAAATTGGACCAGACCCACAATGAAATAAAAAAGGAACTAAGCTAACTCTAGAATTGAGTCACAGGATGGAGTCGGTGTGGTTCTCTCAATTTCCACTTTTACTTGCTGTTATAATCTTATACTCAGTTCCCTTAATACTAAAAACAAAGAATAGAAATAAAAGGAAAATAGATTCCATTTTATTTGCCTTATTGCTGACACTTTGTTTTTTATACCACATTCATTTTTTTTTAAACCCTTACTTTCCATCTTGGAGTCAATACTGTGTATTGGCTCCAAGGCAGAAGAGTGGTAAGGGCTAGGCAATGGGGGTCAAGTGACTTGCCCAGGGTCACACAGCTGGGAAGTGTCTAAGGCCAGATTTGAACCTAGGACCTCCCATCTCTAGGCCTGACTCTCAATCCACTGAGCTACCCGGTTGCACCACATTCATTTTTAATATCCCTCTTACTCTTATATGCACTGTTATGACAAAGAAAAACAGACCAGACGATATCGTTCTTGCTTTTCCACATGCTTGAATTTTGTGTTGTTCACTATGGGAATCCATTGTATTGATTTAGGACACAAGGTCACAGCTAGAAAATGTCAGAGCTAGGATTTGTGTGCAGCAAATTCCAAAATTGCCTTCTTTCCTGTGGACTCTGCTGCCTCCCAAAGTACAGAGAGAAAAGTTTCAACTGATGGTCCCAGGGAAAGTGAGTTTCAGTTCATTGAGGCTTTCCTACAACTACTTCTTTTCATGAAAAATACCATTGGAGAGCTCAGCTATTAGGACATCTTAAAAAACTGCATGACAGAATTCTAATTCTTAACTAATACAAACTAAGAGGATCGCAGGAAAAAGAACATAAAAATTAAATTGGCATCTATCATCGAAGCAGTGAAACAAATAACATATTCTTTGCATTTAGCTTTAGAACCTGGAGTTGAGATAATGCTGTGGTACCCTCCCCCCCCCAGCTCATCTAGTCACATTCATGTGTTGCTAATGCAATGTTGGGGTTAGGAAATTAGACAGGAAATGCAACAGCCACAGCTAACAAGAAATATAGTACAGATAACTTTCATTTCCTGAAACTGTGGTGAACAGTGTCTGAGGGCAAAGATGGCTCTGTGAGAAACTGAGCCTTGAAGCCCTCACTCCAAACCCCTCTGGTCAGCCCCAGTTACAGCAGCAGCTTCCTGGGCTCCTCTGCTCTCTTAGGGACGAAATGGGGCAAGCAAGGGACCTTTAGGAGATGTGACTGTGTGGCTGCCTCTCTATATAATGGAAAAGTGTAAAGCAATCGAAAATGAGGAAATGGGCAATTAAATTTAAAACTTAATTAAAGGGGACATCAAAGTGGCTCATTAGATGGAGAGCCAGCCTTTGAGATGGGAGGATTCAAGTCTGGCCTCAGACACATCTAACTGTGTGACCCTAGGCAAGTTGCTCATCCCCAATTGGTTAACCCTTACCACTCTTCTGCCTGGGAACCAATACACAAGTATTGATTCTAAGATAGAAGGTAAGGGTTTAAAAAAACTTTATTAAATAAAGGAGAAATTATAGCCTTCTGAAGGATGAGACCTATTTAGATTTTTTTTTTTAATCTCTAATATTGACACAGGGAACTACTTCCATCCATGTAATCTGTATCCTATCATTTTAGAGTTGTTGTGAGCAGAGATTGCAATTTACTTATAATCACATAGCTAGTAATCATCAGAGGAGAGACTTGAATTCAAGTTTTTACTAGGGATTCTTCCTATTGCCTGCCTGCCTCTCTTAGATGACATCAATAAAAAGAGGGTGATTGAATTTGTTGGGAGAAATCTCAAGGCAGTATCCAGTTCTTGGTATCATATTTTAAAAGGGGTCTGAATCAGCAATGCTCAGAATTAGGCAACATGAGGGATAAAAAAGAAAAAAGAAAAACTATCAATAGCTACTGTATCTTGATTTTTTAATTATCATTGATTCTTATCATTGTTTTGGGGGGTTGGTAATTTCTTTTTTATTTTATTTTATTTAATTAATTAATTTAGAATATTTTTCCATGGTTACAAGATTCATGTTATTTCCCTCCCTTCCTCCCACCTACCTCCCATAGCCAACATGTAATTCCACATTTACTGTGGTTATTAATGTGGTAAGTATGCCCAGGCATTATCCTGGATCCTTGTTGGTCCTTTCTTATGACTGTTACTATGCGGATCTGTGGGATCTCCTTACAAAGTCCTCATTTCCTCCCTGATGAGGCCTCCGAACTGACCTTAATGAGATGCTTCATCAATAAGGAGCAGTTACTTCACCCTGTTTGGGGTGTCTGTTGCTCTGTTGATACCACCCTAATGATGACTGACTAGAAATTGTAAGGATGATATAAGAAAATAAGTATTGTTTTATTAGTTTAGAGGTAAGAAGTAAAATGGCTGGCTTGAGAAAGAACTGGAGTTTGAAGCAGAGCTGAGAGAGCATGTTGATTTCAGATGTTGACAGTTATAACTGTTTTTCTGTGTCAATTACTCTCTCTGACAGTTGGCTGAGATACACACTATGAGATTCTCTCTCAGGGCTAAAGGAGGTAACATCTTTACCTCTCTCCTTGTCTGAGGGAAAGACCTGAAGTACCTTAGTGTTTTCCTTTCCCAAATTGGGAAACACTGTTGAATAGCTATTGTGGTTTTTATACATTGTTTAACTCTGAGAAGACCAAAGCAAAACCTGGTCTTTGGTTTGGACTTTGAGTCTGTTAAGACTTAAGTCTTTAACTTAACTTAACTTAACAACTTAACTTAACTTAACTTAACTTAACTTAGAGTCCTAACTTGATTCTTGTTGAGACTCAACCAGCTAGCCTTTGCTGTTTTATAATTTGAAGACAAAGGTAAGAATTATAAGGATAATAGCGGTAGTTTTTATTTAGATAGTATAAATTTGAGTTAGATCATGGAATATTAGTGTAGTCTGTGAAACAAAGGAGAAGTGGTTCCTTGCAGAAATTTATTTGGGTGGATTTAGAATCCCTTAGAATTAGAAATCCTTCTTTATACTTATATATTTCAATAAACATTTCATTTTTTTTAATGAGAGCGTCCTTGTGCCTGGCCCAGAAGGGAAGTTCACATTTGAGCTTCATTTCATCACTGAGGATACTTTGATTACATCTATCAAAAGTATCCAAACAGTTTTGAACCTATATTGAACAGTTTTTCTATCTATTTTGTGTAGCTTGCCAGTATAATTTTTTTTTTTTTTACAATATATACTACTAGATTTAGCCATTTAAAGAGGGCACAGGAACATTAAGGTTGGAAACAAGAGATCTGGAGACAGAGAAATGTGAGGGAGAATAGAGGCTATCCCGAAAACCAGTGGGCTCATCTTGAGGTTTATTTACATATCTAAAGGAATCATGAAGACCTAGGAAATGGGAGATACCAGAAGCAGAAGTAGAATGGTAGTATATGAAGGATTATGGGCCTCAGTTTCCTTATTTGTAAATTAAAAGGAGTAGTGACCTTTGGTCAAGCTCTGCTCTCCTCCACTCTAAGTCCTGAAAGCCAAATGTAACTATAGAATGAGGAAGTGTCCCAATGGCTATAAGCATAGTAAGAATTTAACTAGGTAAAAGCAAGAAAATAAGACTAAAAGAGGAAAGTCCAGAAAAACAAGATTATAAAATGGGAAAAGAAGGGAGTCCAAAGATATATAGCCTTTAAAGTCACAGTTCTTGTTTTGACAATTGCTTGATTGATTCCCACCCCCTACCCTCTAGGTTGACATGGCACCCAACATGAGGGGATAAAAGCAATTTCAAGGAAGAATGCCATTTCTCTTCTGAGCTAGTAAATACCCACCAGCTGCTAATGACACCCAAGATGCATCTCAATGAGAGGTATGGAGGGTGAGGGGAAGCCATGACCACATATGACTATAATGGCTAGTTTTCAGATCTTTCTTCCTGCATTCTATCAATACTGTATACTTTGATGATCTTAATGTGGCTGTACTAATTTTTATCACAGGGCACTGGGGTAGGAAGGCCCCAATCCCTGTATATTAAAGAGTACTAAAGAGTACTACTGGTCTTGGATCTCAGGAATAATTAACAGATTTTTGCATTTTCTTTGTCCTTATAGGAATGTGTTTCATAGTCTGGCTAATAGAAATGTTTTCCAATGGTCCTATAACATGGAGATGGGGCCAGGTGGATAGTTTGATGGATCACCTCCTAATTAGCTATTTACCAATTAGATATGTCTTGTAATGTTCAAGGGAAGAGCTGAATAATGAGCTCCCCAAAGTGTATATAGGTACTTGATGTAAGGCCTTCAAAGTCTTTAATGGTTGAGAGGGTCAATGACCTATCGTTTTATTGGCCTAATCAATAAACTTACATTCTTACCCCAAATCATTCCTTTGAAATAATTTTAATCTTAACCTTAGAAAAGCATTAATGTAACAAGCTCATTCCTTGTCTGATCCTATACCAGAGGCCCCTCTTGTCGAATTTAAAGGGTTAAACCAGCAGACTAAAAATTTGAATTTGAAGACTGAAACATTTGAAAAGCTCTAATTTGAATTCCAGAGAGCTCCTGGGCCAGGTTCAAGAGCAGAAAGGGAGCAGCAGAAGAGGGTGGAGGGGTGGAATGAAAGTCAAGTTCCTGTACCAGCAGGAAACCCCAAAATGTTCTTCACTCTGTGAGGACACTCAAGAAACTCTTCCAACACCCAATAATTAGATGCATTGACATCTAATTCTCCCTTGCTTGTGTATTCTGTTTCCTGGGGGCTGTTGGGAACTTTGAAAAAGTCCCAGCTCCCTTTACCCTACAGAGTACACAAAGTTGCTTGGCACATGTTCAGTCTTTTCAGTTGTATCTGACTCTTCATAACCCCATTTTTCTTAGAGTTTCTTGGTAAAGATACTGGAATGATTTGCCATTGCCATCTCCATTTTACAGATGAGGAAACCAAGGCAAACAAAGTTAAGTGACTTGTCTAAGCTCATATGGCTAGTGTCTGAGGCCAGATTTGGACTCAGGAATATGAGTCTTTCTGACTCAGGACCAACATCTTCACTGTGCCACCTAGCTGCCCTGTGTCTTTGGAGCATAGTATGCACTTAATAAATATTTGTTGACTTGATATCAGTGCTATGTTTAATCCTATTGTTCTTCAGACCAGCTGATATTATGAATGGAACAAGAAGAGGAGAGGGAATGTCTTTCTTAAGTGTCTATGTGTGCCAGGCACTGTGATAAATGCTTTACAAATATCTCATTTGATTCTTAAATAAGCCTCTGAGGTAGGTATTATTATCCCCATTTTACAGATGAGGAAAGAAGATTAAATAACTTACCCAGGGCAACATGGTGAGGACGTATTTGAGTTCAGATTTGAATTCTGGTCTTGACTCCAGCCCCACACCTCTATCCACTGAACCACCTACATTAGCCTAATTTCTATCTTTTAGAGGTTAAAACACTTTCTCCCATGAAGCCCTTTTCCTCACTGCTTGGATGTGTCTTGGAGTTGTAACTGTATACATTTACTCAGTCCTGAACCCTTTACCTATTTTATGGCAGCTTAACAACTTTATGTAAATGCTTATTTAATTTGTAATTTTCAAAATTACTTTTCATGAAGACCAGAAACAAATAACAGCATTCACAGTTTCTTACATCGACAGGAATAAATCAGCCTTAATTTCCCCCTTGCCTTCTCCTTGCAGATTCCATTAATAGAACACGTTTCTTCAATTGTAGTACACTTGGATGATTCATTAGGGCTTCATTAAAGAAACATTGATTTTAGTTTACGGTTACAGTTATCGATGCAAGAGTTATTAAGCTATTGTCCATTACAAAGGGATGTTGATAAAATGGAATGGATTCAAAGGAGATTAAAATGGATATGGAGGGGAATGAGAACCATGTCAGAAAAACATAATTTATGTATACATTTTGTTGTTGTTGTTGTTGGGTGATGCCTTCTATGGTAAAGGAAGTGGAGGAAGGGATAACATGCCTGAGAATTTTAATGTACCAACAAACAAATAAAATAGAGAGACTCTGCAAAAGGAGAAGAAGAAAAAAGTGGAATAGAATACCACAGGAGGTGATGAGTTCTGCATGACTAGAGCTCCATGAGGAGGCTGGATGAGCATTTTGATCATGTATCATAAGGATTCTCCTGTGCAAATACTGCTTGGACTAGATAACTTTTGAGGCCTTACTCAACTTTGGGAATCTGTGATTTTTTTTTTTTATCAAAAAATAAAATAGAGTGCAAAACTTAAAAAACAAACAAACAAGTCAAAACTTCTGTTAACTAGAATGGTTAGCCTGAAGTAGGAACAACTTAGTGGGATGATGTGATAACATTATAACTATTTGAAAGACTATCCTGGCCCATTCTGGGTAGTTCCAGTGGGCAAAATCAATGGGGGAGAAGTTATGGCAAACCTCATTTGGGCTTGATAAGAATAGCATCCATTATTACTTGGGTATGGAATGCCTGGATGAGGAAACTCCCTCTGCTAAATGTCAGTCAGCATCTTCTCTTGCAATGTATAATTTTAGAAAGTTGCCAACAATTCCAAGAGGTCAAGGAACTTGCTCAGAGTTACAGACATTATTTGTGAGCAACTGCATTTGAACCCAGAATTTCCAGCCTTCTAACAATTAGATCTGCTTAAAAATAGATTGGGCTGCCTTATGAAAAAGTTCCCTTACTAATGTTGCTTATACAGGAACTGAACATACACTGGTCAGCAATATTGTAGAGGGTACCAGATAATAAGGAAGGCAAAAGAATATAGAGAGGGCAAGAAAAGCAACATGGAATAGAGGAAAAGACCCCTAGACCTAGGAAGCAGAAAATTTAGGTTCAGGGTTCAGTTCTGCTAATATCTGTGTGGCTTTGGGCAAGTGATTTCATTTCATCACTGGACTTCAGCTCCTCATCTGTTGAATAAAACAAATGGACGCGATAATATCTCTGGGTAATATCATTCAATGATTCTAAATTCATATATGGGTCCGAGATTGGACTAGATAGAAAGCCTATAAAGTGCCTCCTATCTTTATGGAGCTATGAAAAATAACTTAAAATTCTCAACATTTAGTTGTATTGAAGAAACAACTTTCTTTTTCCACACTATTCTGAGCAACTTCTGCCATCTTTTGAATGACCTAGCATTCAATTTTATGACAATATTCTTTCCGGATTTTCTGGTACAGTTCTCATTACAAGAAAGGAAAGTAGAATTTCACTGAGATTTTATAAAAATAATAGCCTTTAGAAGAGCAAGAGCTTTGATTTTTGGTTCAGGAAATTGTCATGCTGTTTCTGTGTTAATCTTTTGAATCCTTGAGGATGGAAAGTGTTGCATAATTGGTATTTGTTAGGATGGGGAGCAGATAATGTTAGACTGGAGAAGAGACTTTCTCCAGCTATGTCCTGGATAAATAAGATTTGCTTTTGATGGTGAAGAGGAATGAACAAGATTTAAGATACATGTTGATAATATTACATATTTATATAGTACTTAAGTCTTGCAAAGTGCTTTCATTACACTATCTTATTTGAGCAAGTATTATCTCTGTTTTATAGATAAAGAAACTGAGGCACAGAGATGTTAAAAAAAAACTTTTTCCATGTCTACACAACTAATAAGGGTCAGGAATGGGCTTTGAATTTTGGTCTTCCTCACCATAAATACCATCTCACATCATGAATGAATGGAAAAATATTTAAGAACTCTCCCTGTGCCATTCATTGTTCTGGAAATACAAAAACAAAAGAGAAGAAAGGCTTTGCTGTCAAAGAGTTGACATTCTAATAGGGGGAATGGTAGTCAAAGATAGATATTTGGGTTTGGAAAATTATAGAGATAACAAGTAAAGTCCTACAGGAGGAGATTACATACTCCAGTGAAGGCAGCTAGACTCCCCAGGCCTGGAGTTAGGAAGACCTAAATTCAAATCAAGCCTAAATACTTCCTAACTGTGTAACCCTGGACAAGTCATTTAATAACTTTCTTTTTTTTTTTATAAATAAATAAATTAATTAATTAATGTTACATTAAGAGTCCTATTTAACATCTTTCTGATTCAGTTTCCTTAACTGAAAAATGGGGATAATAATAGCATACCTACCTCTCTAAGCTGTTGTAAAGATCAAAATGAGATCAAAATGAGATATGTAAAGCATTTGGTATAAGTTGACACTATATCAAAAGTTTGCTCCCTTTCCACCACCACCCCTCATTTCTCTTTCCTTCCCTCCCACTAGCAGTGAAGGCATAATGGTAACAGATGGAGAAACACTGATGGACCTTTGTACTAGAGATGAAGTCAGGCAGTTTCACCCAGACCCAAGAGACCAAGGAGGAAGTGACAGGGTCAGCACAACAAAAAAAGCAGAAGAGACTGACTTGCAGATGTCAAACCAAATGATCTTTGATCATAGTCATCGGGCAGTCTGTGGAAGAGAATGAGAGTGAAAGCTGGTTCTGGGGAGCAGTGCAGTTGGCAAGTAATGGTTATCTGGTGGTCCTTTGAGCTCCCTTCTATGTTCATTCCATATGGTCATGGCCTCTGACCACCAGGAGAGGTGGGCAGAACCTTGTAGGGGCACGTGAATCTATGCTCGGGCCCCATGTTACTCTGGATTCTAGACAGTATGTCCCCCAAAAGGGTCTGAACAAAGATATGAGATATGTCATGTATTCAGCTATTATTCACATATGGAATCCTTGGGTGACTGAGTTCAAACCTCCTTGCTTAGAGAAAAGGATTTGGTGTTGGACAACAGGAAGTAAAACCATGACAAGAAGCCTTTTCAACAACTTTTCAAGTTGCTACCCCAGCCTTGATTTTCCCAAAGAACTGTCTGGCCACGGGCACTACCAACTCTGTGGTATTTCAGGCACCTAATCTCTCCAAAGGGACACTTTCTCAAATGGAACAGATATAAAAAAGGAAAAAAAAAGATTTTCTATTCTCTCTCAGCACATATATGTTGGGCATGTACATGAACACACACATACATACACACACACACACACCTTTAATATCAGAATTGCTTGGGGCTTCAGAAAACACAGAATCACAGAGTTGGAAGGGTCCTCTGAGGACATGTAGTCCAAACTAAAACACTCTTGACAACATTCTTTTTTTTCTTCATTTAAAAATTGTATTTTATTTTAAAAAATATTTTCCCCCATGTTTATGTGATTCATTTCAATCCCCTTTTTCCTTCCCCCTCCCAGAGCCAACAAGCAATTCCACTATGTTGTACAAATGTTATCATTTGATACCTATTTCCACATTATTCATTTTTTACCATAGAGAAATATTTTAAAGCCCAAACCCTAAATCATATACCCATATAAACAAGTGATAAGTGACTAAGTCATAAGTTTTTCTTTTGCAGTTTCTACTCCTATAGTTCTTTCTCTCAATGTGGATAGCATTCTTTCTCATAAGTAATTCAGGAATGTCCTAGATTATTGTATTGTTACTAGTAGTAAAGTACTGTTAAATTTTATTGGTTTGGACTGAATATTAAAATGGTGGTCACCCAGGATTTAATTACTAAATCCCAAAATGAATTACTCAAGTAAAATGGAATTTAAGGTAGTTTATTTTTACAATAGAGGAAAGATATTAAGGAAGAGAGAAAAGGTGGGGGGAGTATGAGACAGAGAGAGAGAGAGAGAGAGAGAGAGAGAGAGAGAGAGAGAGAGAGAGAGAGAGAGAGAGAGAGAGAGAGAGAGAGAGAGAGAGAGAAACCTCCAGCTTCTTCTGAGCCAGTTAGAATTTTTAAGGCACCAGTCAGGGGAAAGGAGTCTTAAGATGATGGCCCTTTCTCGGAAGTTCACACCTCCAGAAAGGGCAAGAAACTAAGTCATTCTTTACACTCACCATGGTGACTATCTAAAAGGAAAGCAGTCTGAGGTCTCCTGCATGAGCTTCTCCAGTGGTCCAGTTCCACAGCCAAGAGTATTCACTCCAAGTCTGTCTTCCAGTCTCTCCAGCTCTGAGTGACTGTCTTCACTCTAAGTTTGAGTGACTGATTCTCACTCTAAGCCTGAGTGACTGTTGCACTCCTGTGTGTCTCTGTTTCCACTATTTAAAGACCTCTTGTGTCACCTCCCCTAAAATTTACGCCTACCAATCACAGCTGATGCTCCACACCACTCTTTCACACATGAGTCGGGGATTACAATTTAATCTTCACAATAAAGGAAGAGCTAAGTACCTTCATCATTACAATCAGGGGAGAGCCAAAACCAATCTTCATAGTCCATTACATTTGATCATTCCACAATGTTTCACTTTCTGTGTACGGTGTTCTTTTGGTTCTGCTCATTTCACTCTGTATCAGTTCATGGAGGTTCTTTTAATTCATGTAGATATCCTCTAGTTCCTTACAGCACAATAGTATTCCATCGCCATCAGATACCACAATTTGTTCAGCCATTCCCCAATCGAATGTCACACCCTCATTTTCAATTTTTTTTTTGCCACCACAGACTTGACAACATTCTTGATCAATAGTTATTCAACATTTGCTTCAAGAACTCTAGTGAAGAGGAGCTCCCCACCTTGGGAGGGAGCATATTATATTTTTGGATGGTTCTAACTGTTGAGTAATATTTCCTTAGATCAAGCCCAATTTCACAAATTTTACCCATTACTCTTTGTTCTCCCCTCTGAGACCAAATCAAGGACAGCTAACCCCAATTCCATAGAAAGGCATTCAAATACTTGAGAGTGCTGGTATCGGTCTTCTTTAATCTTCTCTTTTCCAAAATAAATATTCCCAGTTCAATTCAATTCAATTCAGCAACAACAAAAATAGTAATAATAACAATAATCACACAACTACTAAATGCAAGTCATTGGTAAGCTCTGGGTAGACAAAAAGATGAAACAATTTCTGCCTTCAAAGAGCTTACATTCAATATATGCACAAGTTCACAGCAAAGCATATGCATAGCGTACTCTGTAATTTGAAGAGTGAAGAAGTGCTACACATTTTTTAAATATATTTTATTTGATCATTTCCAAGCATTATTCGTTAAAGACATAGATCATTTTCTTTTCCTCCCCCCCACCCCCCATAGCCGACGCGTAAGTCCACTGGGCATTAGATGTTTTCTTGATTTGAACCCATTGCTTTGTTGATAGTATTTGCATTAGAGTGTTCATTTAGAGTCTATCCTCTGTCATGTCCCCTCAATCTCTGTATTCAGGCAGTTGCTTTTTCTCGGTGTTTCCACTCCCATAGTTTATCCTTTGCTTATGAATGGTGTTTTTTTCTCCTGGATCCCTGCAAGTTGTTCAGGGACATTACACCGCCACTAATGGAGAAGTCCATTATGTTCGATTATACCACAGTGTATTAGTCTCTGTGTACAATGTTCTCCTGGTTCTGCTCCTCTCGCTCTGCATCACTTCCTGGAGGTTGTTCCAGTCTCCATGGAACTCCTCCACTTTATTATTCCTTTGAGCACAATAGTATTCCATCACCAACATATACCACAGTTTGTTCAGCCATTCCCCAATTGATGGGCATCCCCTCGTTTTCCAGTTTTGGGCCACCACAAAGAGCGCAGCTATGAATATTTTTGTACAAGTCTTTGTGTCCATTATCTCTTTGGGGTACAGACCCAGCAGTGCTATGGCTGGGTCAAAGGGTAGATATTCTTTTGTCGCCCTTTGGGCATAGTTCCAAATTGCCCTCCAGAATGGTTGGATCAGTTCACAACTCCACCAGCAATGAATTAATGTCCCTACTTTGCCACATCCCCTCCAGCATTCATTACTTTCCTTTGCTGTTATGTTAGCCAATCTGCTAGGTGTGAGGTGATACCTCAGAGTTGTTTTGATTTGCATCTCTCTGATTATAAGAGATTTAGAACACTTCTTCATATGCTTATTAATAGTTTTGATTTCTTTATCTGAGAACTGCCTATCCATTTCCCTTGCCCATTTATCAATTGGAGAATGGCTTGATTTTTTGTACAATTGATTTAGCTCATTATAAATATGAGTAATTAAACCTTTGTCAGAGGTTTCTATGAAGATTTTTTCCCAATTTGTTGTTTCCCTTCTGATTTTAGTTATATTGGTTTTGTTTGTACAAAAGCTTTTTAAGAAGTGCTACACATTTAGGTGTCCTCATGTAAGAGGTGGGAACTGAGCCGTGCTTTGAGGAAAACTAGAAATTCAGCTAGATGGAAATGAGGAGACAGTACATGTCAGATATAGGGGACCATTTATGCAAAGGCACAGAGGTGAAGGAAGAAATGTGATACATAAGAAACAGCCAGCATGCCATTTTGGCTAGAGTATGAGAAGGACATTAATATGACATAAGACTGGATAGGTAGATAGAAGCCAGATTATGGAGGGCTTTAAACGTAGAGGTGAGAAGTTTGTAAATAAAATACAATAAGATGCAGTAGGAAACCATTGAAGATATGTGAGTAGTGGAATGGGGGGTGGAAAAGTGACATGATCATATCTGTAGTTTTATGAATTTTTATTTGGCAGCCAAGTGGTAGATGTATTGGAGAGGAAGGAGAATGGAGTCAGGGAGACCATTTAGGAGATTACGTAATAGCTGAAGTCCAAGATCATGAGGGCAGAAAATAGAGTAGAGGTTAGGCAAAGGAAGAACAGGACAAATGCAAGAGATTTTGTGGAAGTGAAATTGTTAGGAAGTGGAAACTCATGGACTTTGGGGAGGGGGTTAGAGATAGAGAAGATTCCAGAATTATTCTATGGGTGGTACCATCAACAGAAACTGAAACTTTTGAAGAAAGGCAGGTTTAGGAGGAAAGATAATGAGTTTTATTGGGTCATGTTAAATTTGAAATAGATATATTTAACAGGAAGAGTTTAAGTGAGATTAGGGCTGTATACAGATTCTGTAGTCAACTGCATAGCCATGATAATTAAACCCAAGGAAGCTGATGATATTACCAAGTGAGAGAACCTGGGGTCTGGGGAAGAGGGAGAGGGGGAGAGAGAGAGACAGAGACAGAGATAGAGACAGAGATAGGCAGAGACAGACAGACAGAGAGCCTAGGACAGATCATTCACCCAATCCTTAGTGTATGATTGATCACAAGTTTCTTTACCATTCTGAGTGATCTCTTTTGGGTACTCTCTAACTTTTGAATGTCTTTCCTAAAATATAGCACCCAGATATGAACACAAAGTTCAGATGTGCTCAGATTGGTAGAGTTTAAAAAGAATGATCATCTCCTTAGTCTGGAAAAGATGACTCTTAGAATGAAGTCTAAGATTACATTTATTTTCTTGGCTGCCATACCATAAATAACATTTTAAAGTCTCCAGATATTTTTTAAAACACAATACTATCATACCACCCCTTTCCTATTGTAATACTTTTTCAGACCGAAGGGTGCATTCATCCCTAACAAATTTCATCTTTTAGATTCATTCCAGCGCTCTCTCCTGTCAAGATATTTGGAATCCTGATTATGTATTCGTATTAGTACTACCTACAAGTTTTGTTTCATTTGCAAATTTCCTCAGCAACATTGATTAATAAAAATGTCAAATAGCATGGGCCATGGCAAGTTATTTATGGGTGTGCTTCAATAGAAATCTCCTTCCAAGGTGACATTGAACCGTTAAAAAAAGTAGGATTCAGAGCAGGTGAGGGCTCTTCATATGATTTCCTACATTTGGTAGCAAAGGCTTCTCCAAATGAATGATTATATGGCAACTTCACATCTACTTTAGTAGGGAAAGGAAGGCCCCATGTATGAGACTTAAATGTAAAAAAAATGATTAGAGGATATTCTGTACAGCCAGTAGTATATACCATTCTGTACAGGGATTGTATGAGAGCTTCAAAGGTGACTTCTTAGCTTTCCTTTTTTTTCCTTTTGCCTAACATATTAAATTTGTTCTCTCCCTTTGTGAGGTTCCAGGATAGTGATTGGTGGGAATCCAGGTGTTATCTGCTGACCCCATTTATATATCTATGTATTGGAATCTTTGAGCATAGAAATTGATTGGGGAGAATAAGAGTAATAAAGTGGAATGTTCCTTAATTTGCTTAAGGGTGGTTATTAAGGAGGAGATGGAAGGCATTATTATTTATGATGTCTTGTGCCATGAGGCTATCTATTCCAGAAGGGCACTGTTCTATGGGTTTTATTGTGGAAAAAAAGTCAGGCAAACTTCAGTTGATTTCAGGAATAAAATCTTCATTCCTTCTTATCTCATTCCTTTACTACTATCTTCAAACATACCCAAATCTCACATATCCTTTATTTATTTAGTTAGTTTTTCTTTTATTTTAATAACAAATTTCCACATAAGATTTCCAAAGTTATATGATTCATATTGTCTTCCTCTCTCCTTCCCTCCCCACTCCTGGAGTAGATAGGCAATTTGATCTGGGTTATACATGTATTCTCACACAAAACCTAGTTCCATATTACTCATTTTTTATAAGTGACTATAAAACCAAAACCCCAAAAGATATACTCAAATAAACAAATGATAAATCATATGTTTCCATTTGCATTTATACTCCAACAGTACTTTCTCTGGAGGTAGATAATATTCTTTTTCACAAGTTCCTCAGAATTGTCCTGGATCATCATATTGTTGTTAGTAGCAATAGTAACACATTTGATCATTCCACAATATTTGTCATGTTATATATTGTTCTCCTGGTTCTGCTTATTTCACTCTGCATCAGCTCAGGTGGATCTTTCCAGTTCTCTCTGAAATCATCCTGTTTAACATTCCTTATGGCACAATATATTCCATCACCATCATATACCACATTCTATTCAATCATTTCCCAACTGAAGGACATCCCTTTAGTTTCCAATTATTTACCACAACAAAAAGAGCTGCTATAAATATTTTTGTGCAAACAGTCCTTTCCTACTTTTTTTTTAATCTCTTTTGGATACAGACCTAGTAGTGGCATTCCCATAGCCTTAAAAAAAATCCCCAAGCCCTTCACTTGACCTTATCATTCCATCAAGCTATTATTCTATATCTTTCCTTGTTCATAGCTAAATAATAGAAAATTTCTGAACCCATTGCCTCTATTGCTTCTACTGTTGCTTTTTTTTTCTCAGCACTTTGCAACCTGGTTTTTGACATCATCATTTAATTGAAACTTCCCTTTCCAAAGTTACCAATGATCTCTTAATTGCTTGATCTAATAATCTTCTCTCAGTTTTAAACCTTCTTGCCCTCTCTATAGCATTTGCCACTGCTGACAATTCTCTTCCCTAGGTTTTCATGGTATTGTTCTCTCTTGGTTCTCTTCACACTCTTCACACATCAGATCTCTTCTGATCACTCCTTGGCTTGCTTTACTAAACCATTATTTATGCCCTACCACTTAATGGTGGATGTCACCCAGGGCCCAGGCCAGAGCCTCTTATTTTTTCTTTTTAAGATCTCTAGATCTCACTGGTCTCATAGGTTAAATTCTCATCTTTTTGCAAGACTTCTAGGTCTATGTAGATAGCCCAATATCACAAAATATCCATTTTGCATTTTTAACTAGGTGACTAATAAACATCTTATATTCAACAGGTCCAAGAAATCTACCCCTCCCCCCATCCAAGGTTCTTCAAACCTTCTCTATTTCCAGAAAAAAAACAAAACACTATTACCTTTCTAGTCACCCAGTTTCAAACATAGTCATTCTTGAATCTTCACTCTCATTTGCCCTCTACAAATATTGAATGGAGTGACACATCTTATCTATTATATCTCTACAACATCTCATGTGTCTGTTCCTACTTCTCCACTCACATTACAACCCCCAACCTGATTCATATTCCTATCACCTCCCTTGGACTAAATCAATAATTTTCTAACTAGTCTTCCTATTTCAAGTGTCTCCCAAATCTAATCCAATTTTCACTCAGCTTCAGACTGGCATTGCTCAAGCAAAGATCTAGCTATTTCACTCTCTTGCTCAATAATCTTCAATGTCTCCCTATTGTTTCTTGAATAAAGTACAAATGCCTCTGTCAGACACTTAAAGTTCTTCATCATCTGACTCCAGTCTACCATCTAGGAATCAGTATGGTTCAGTCAACTAATGAACATTTATTTATTCATTTATTTTCAAAACATGAATTTATTTATTTATTTAGAATATTTTTCCATGGTTACATGATTCATGATTTTTCCCACCTCTCTTCCCTCCCTCTCCTAGACCTCACAAGCAAATCCACTGGGTTATACATATATTGTTGTTCAAAATCTATTTATGTATTATTAATATTTGCAATAGAGTGATCTTTTAAAGCCAAAACCCTAATCATATCTCCATTGAACCACATGATCAACCATATGTTTTTCTTCTGCGTTTCTGCTCCTACAGTTCTCTCTCTGGATGTGAATAGCATTCTTTCTCATAAGTCCCTCAGGATTGCCCTGTATCATTGAATTGGTATTAGTAGCAAAATCTGTGACATTCGATTGTACCACAGTGTATCAGTCTCTGTGTACATTGTTCTCCTGGTTCTACTCCTTTCACTCTGCATCACTTCCTGGAGGTTGTTCCAGTTCACATAGAAATCCTCCAGTTCATTTTTCCTTTCAGCAAGATAGTATTCCATCACCATCAGATAATACAATTTGTTCAGCCATTTCCCAATTGATGAACACCCCCTCATTTTCCATTTTTTTGTCACTATAAAAAGTGTAACTATAAATATTTTTGTACAAATATTTTTCTTTATTATTTCTTTGGGGTACAAAACCAGCAGTGAATTCCAAATTGCCTTCCATAATGGTTGGATCAATTCACAATTCCACCAGCAATGCATTCATGTCCCAATTTTGCCCATCCCCTCCAACATTTATCACTTTTTCTTTGCTGCCATCTTAGCCAGTCTGAGGTGTATGGGGTGCTCAGGGAGGAGTAATATCTTTGGTATGGAGGGCTTGTCATGCCCTCCTAGAGCAGCTCTCCAGCCTCTGACCCTCACCTGACACCCAGCTCTCACTTGTGGCTCCCAGTAGCTGCTAGCATGCAGCAGCGGCCACACCCCAGGCAATGGCTTCGACAGGCTGGCTAATCCTTGTGAGGGTAGCCATCGGGTCATCGACCCCTGGTGAACCAGGGCTTTGCTTACCCAGCATGTGAAGACTGCTTTGGCAGAACAGGCGGAAGAAACCAATAAGAAGGTTCAATGGCTGAGAGGGCGATGCAGCAAGGCACTGTGGAGGCGTGTTGGAGCACAAAAGACAAAACAGCCATCCAATGCAGCTGAGGAAGTCTCCAGGTGTAACGATTTTTTGTGCCACTGGACCCAGGCTTCCAATGCCGAGAGAGTGGGACTGTCTCTGTACATTGACTTTTCCACTTAAATCTTCATGCACAAGTGTCTTTGTGCACAAAAACGCACAAAGTCATCCTCAGTTACCAAGAGACTACAAACTAAACTAGCCAGTCTGCTAGGTGTGAGGTGGTATCTAAGAGTTGTTTTTATTTGCATTTATCTAATCAAGAGGGATTTAGAGCACTTTTTCATGTGCTTATTGATAGTTTTGATTTCTTCATCTGAATACTGGTCATATCCCTTGACCATTTGTCAATTAGGGAATGGCTTGATTTTTTGTAAATTTGATTTAGTTCCTTATATATTTGGGAAATTAAAACTTTGTCAGAGAATTTTGTTATAAAATGTTTTCCCAGTTTATTGTTTTCCTTCTAATTTTGGTTGCATTGATTTTGTTGTACAAAACCTTTTTAATTTAATATAATCAAAATTACTCATTTTACATTTCATAATGTTCTCTGTCTCTTGCTTGGTCTTAAATTTCTTCCCTTCCCATAGATATGAAAGGTATACTATTTTATGTTCACCTAATTTATTTATGATTTCCCTCTTTATATTTAATTCATTTACCCAATTTGAATTTATCTTGGTATAGGGTGTGAGTTGTTGGTCTAAACCTAATTCTTCCTATGCTGTTTTCCAATGTTCCCATCATTTTTTGTCAAATAGTGAGTTCTTATCCCAAACAAAGGCTGGGATCTTTGGATTTATCGAACACTGGCTTGCTGAGGTCATTTACCCCTAGTCTATTCCATTGATCTACCCTTCTATCTCTTAGACAAAACCATATTTTTTTTATTATCATTGCTTTATAGTACAGTTTTAGATCTGGTACTGTTAGGCCACCATCCTTCACTTTTTTTTCATTATTTCCCTTGATATTCTTGATCTTTTCTTCTTTCAGATGAACTTTACTATAGTTTTTTTCTAATTCTATAAAAAAGTTTCTTGAGAGTTTGATAGGTATGGCACTGAATATATAAATTAATTTGGGTAGGATTGTCATTTTTTATTATATTAGCTCATTCTACTCATGAGCAATTAATGTTTTTCCAGTTATTTATATCTAGTTTTAATTGCGTGAAGTGAATTGTGTTCATATGCTTCCTGTGTTTGTCTTAGCAAATAGATTCCTAAATATTTTATACTGTCTAAAGTGATTTTAAATGGAATTTCTCTTTCTTGTTGTTGAGTTTTGTTGGAAATATATAGAAATGCTGATGATTTATGTGGGTTTATTTTGTACCCTGCTGCTTTGCTAAAGTTGTTAATTATTTCCACTAGCTTTTTAGTTGATTTTCTAGGATTCTTTAAGTATAGCATCATATCATCTGCAAACGGTGATAGTTTGGATTCCTCATTGTCTACTTTTATCCCTTCCATTTCTTCTTCTCTAATTGCTACACTAGCATTTCTAGTATAATATTAAACAACAGAAGTGATAATGGGCATCCTTACTTCACTCCTGATCTTATTAGGAAGGTTTCTAACTTGTTCCCATTACAGATGATTCTTGCTAATGGTTTTAAATATATATTGCTTATTATTTTGAGGAAAGGACCTTCTATTCCTAAATTTTCTAATGTTTTCAGTAGGAATAGGTGTTAGATTTTGTCAAAGGCTTTTTCTGCATCTATTGAAATAATCATGTGATTTTTTACTAGTTTGGTTGTTGATATGGTCAATTATGTGGATGGTTTTCCTAAAATTAAGCCAGCCCTGCATTCCTGGTATAAATCCCACCTGGTCATAGCAAAGAATCCCTGTGATAACTTGCTGTAGTCAGTCTCTTTGCTAGTATTTTATTTAAGATTTTTGCATCTATGTTCATTAGGGATATTGGCCTACAGTTTCCTTTCTCTGTTTTTGGTCTTCCTGGCTTGGAAATCAGTACCATACTTTTGTCAAAAAATAATAATTTGGTAAGACTTCTTTTTTACTTATTTTGTAAACACTTTGTATAGTATTGGAATTAGTTGTTCTTTAAATATTTGGTAGAATTTACTTGTGAATCCATCTGGCCCTGCGGATTTTTTTTAGGGAGTTCCTTGATGACTTGTTTAATTTCTTTTTCTGAGATGGGATTGTTTAAGTATCATATTTCTTCTTTTGTTAATCTGGGTAATTTATATCTTTGCAAATATTCCTCTATTTCACCTAGGTTGTCATATTTCTTGTCATATAATTAAGCAAAATATCTCTTAATAATTTCTCTAATTTCCTCTTCCTTGGAGGTGATATTACCCTTTTCATTTTTGATGCTGTTAATTTGATTCTCTTCTTTCTTTCTTTTAATTAGGCTAACCAAAACTTTATCTATTTTATTTGTGTTTTTTTTAAAGAAGCAGCTCCTAGTCTTATTTATTAGTTCAATGGTTCTTTTATTTTCAATTTTATTAATTTCTCCTTTAATTTTTATGATTTCCAATTTCGTTTTTATCTGGGGTTTTTAATTTGTTATTTTTCCCCTCTAGTTGTTAAGTTGCATGCCCAATTCACTGGTCTCCTCCCTTTATATTTTGTTGATTTAGGCACTCAAAGATATAAATTTTCCCCCTGAGTATTGTTTTGGCTGTATACCATAAATTTTGATATGTTGTCTCCTCATTGTCATTCTCTTCAATGAAATAAAAAATTGTTTCTTTGATTTGTTCTTTGACCTGCCAGTTTTGAAGAATTTGATTATTTAATTTCCAATCGCTTTTAAATTGGCCTTTCCATGAACCATTATTAATTATGATTTTTATCACATTATGATCTGAGAAAATACTGTTTATTATTTCTGCTTTTCTGCATTTGTTTGCCATTTTTATGCCCTAGTACATGGTCCATTTTTGTATATGTATCATGTGATGCAGAAAAGAAGGTATGTTCCATTTTGTTCTTATTCAATTTTCTCTAGACACCTATTAGTTCTAATTTTTTTGACATTTCATTCACTTCCCTTAATTTTTTAAATTTATTTTTTGTCTTGATTTTTCTAGTTTTGATAGGGGAAGGTTGAGGTCCCCCACTGGTATGGTTTTACTATCTATTTCCTCCTTGAGCATCTTCATTTTCTGCTTTAGGAATCTGGAAGTTTTGCCATTTGGTGCATAAATGTTGAGTACTGATATTTCTTCATTATTTATGTTAATTTTTATCAAGATGTAGTTTCTTTCCTTGTCTCTTTTAATTGAATCTATATTTACTTTACCTTTGTCTAAGATCATGATTGCTACTCCTGCCTTCTTTTTTTTGGTTGCAGCCCAATAGATTCTGCTCCAGTCTTTTACCTTTACCTTGTGTGTGTCTATCTGTCTCATATGTGTTTCTTGTAGACAATATATACTAGGATTCTGGTGTCTAATCCACTCTGCTATCCTCTTGTGTTTTATGGGTGAGTTCATCCCATTCATATTCAGAATTATGATTACCATCTGTGTATCCCCCTCCATTTAAATTTCCTTCTTTAATCCTAATTTTACTTCTATTCTTTCCCCTCCCTCCAGTGTTTTGCTTTTAGTCAGTATTTCTCCATTCCCCTCTCATTATGTCGCTCCCATTATCCCCTCTCTCCTTATTTCCCTCTTACTATAGGACTTTTTGGATGCACAGCCCCCAACTTCTCCCTTCTCTACCACCCAGTTTCTTATTCCCCTTATGCTTTTATTTAGGGTACAATGCAATTCTATACCCCAATGAGTCTGGCTATTCTCTCTCTGAGCCAATACCAATGAGAATATGGTTTAAGTATTACCTAACACCAATTTCTTCCTCCCTTCCATTATGTTGGTTTCCCTACCCACCTACCCCCAGTCCTTCTTTATGTGTTATATTTTGTCCAGTTTAAACTACTATGACATAATGATTTTTTAGTTTTATATATATATGCATATATATATAATTTTTATCTATATATGTATATAATCATTCCATATAGGAATATAAGTCCTTTACCTTATTGAAGCCATTAAGTTTTTCCTCTTTTTTGTTTACCTTTTCATGCTTCTCTTGGGTTTTGTATTTGGGCCTCAAATTTTTTGTTCAAGTCTGGTCTTTTCTTTAGGAATTCTTGGAAGTCTTCTATTTTATTAAATGATCATACTTTCCCCTGAAAGAGTATAGTCAGTTTTGCCATGTAGTTAATTCTTGGTTGTAGATGTGGTTTCCTTGCCTTCTGGAATATTATATTCCAATCCTTCCAGTTCTTCAGTGTGGAAGCTGCCAGGGGCTGTGTGATACTGTCTATGGCTCTTAGATATCTGAATTGTTGCTTTCTAGCTGCCTGTAGTATTTTCTCCTTGATCTGGGAGCTATTGAACTTGGCTATAATGTTCCTGGGAGTTGTCAATTGGGGTTTTAATGTAAGAGGTGATCTGTAGATTCTTTCAATCTCTATTTCACCCTCTTTTTCAAGGATATAAGGGCAATTTTCTTGGATAATTTCCTGTACTATGATGTTAAGGCTTTTCTTCTGGTCATGACCATGTGAAGGAATTCAGATATAATGAGTCCTGAGAGTTATGAATATATAGTCCAAAGCTGATCCCTATGAACAAAGGTTCAGGATCAGCGTTGGCAAGATTTATTTGCAAAGGCAATTTTCTTGTTGTGATGATATATTTAATAATTCATAAGATTGATTTATACTGAATCTTTCTATCTGAGAAATTGGCTTGAGGTTGAAATTATCTGGCTAAGGAATTGAACTTCCCTTAACCTTTGGGAGATGTCATGTAACTCTTCAGTTTCCTACAGAGAAGAGGAGCCTCTTAGACATCAAAAAGTTCCTAAAGAACAAAAACATTTCTAATTCTATGAGTGAAATAAGGGTCAGGAAGATACCTGAATAGGTTAAAAGTCAGTTCTTCCAGGAAGAAGATTTCACATAGGAAGTTTATAACCAACTTTTTAGGAAGCAAACTCCTTTCCCACAAAACTTGTAAACTTTTGTAAGAATATTGTAGTCCTATGTGAAAACATTTGTTGTCTCCTTTGTTTTGTGAATTCACAGAACTCTCATTGGTCTATTTACATTTAAATATACTCCTTGACCAGTCCTAGAGACGGGAGGTCCTAGGTTCAAATCTGGCCTCAGCCACTTCCTAGCTGTGTGACCCTGGGCAAGTCACTTGACCCCCATTGCCTAGCCCTTACCACTCTTCTGCCTTGGAGCCAATACACAGTATTGACTCCAAGATGGAAGGTAAGGGTTTAAAAAAATAATAATAAATATACTCCTTGAGCTACTGCTAAGGAAGCAGTTTTTTGCCTCAAGCTTCTCTCCAGCACTTAAGTCTCGGTGTCTTTTTTTCCTATGAGTGCCTAATCTCTGACTTGGGACCTCATTTTCCAGACCTCAGTTTCCCTCAACAGATCAGAAGAATCCACCCTTGTTTTGCTAACGGCTGGTCTATAGCAGCTTTCAGGTAGCAATAATTCTTAAATTGTCTTTCCTGGATTTCCTGGCTATTTTCCAGGTCCATAATTTTTTTGATAAGGTATTTCAAATTTTCTTCAATTTTTTCATTCTTTTTATTTTGTTTTATAAAATTGTGATGCCTTGTGAAATCATTACCTTGTTGTTTAATTCTAATTTTTAAATACCAGCTTTATCTATGACTTTTTGATTATCTTTTTCTTTTTGAAATATTTTTCTTTGTAGCTCATTCTCTTTGTCTTTTAATCTTTTTTTTGCCTTGTTTTCTAGCTGGTCAATTCTGGCTTTCAAAGCACTATTTTCTTGTTTTAAGTTCATGTGCTTCTGTTTCCAGACGAACTTTTCCCAGTTTTCTTCAGCCCATGTTGATTTTTTAAATTATTTTTTTAGCTCTTCCAGAGCCTGAATCCAGTTCTCTGGAGTTTCTGAGGTTTTGCTTAATGTTCCTTGGTCCACCTCTGTTCTGTCTGTTCTTTGTTATTTTTCTGAATAGTAGTTTTTCAATTGTAGTTTCTTTTTTTTTTCTTCTGTTGCTTACTCATATTTTTTCCCCTTGTGGGATGTACACTTGCTCTTCTGGTTGTTTGCTGGCTCAATCAGTTTGAACTTTTCTGCCCTCTAGAGGCATCTGCAGAGCTGAATGTGCCCTGAGGCTAAAACTTCCTGGGGCAGAGGCCTAAAAGGGAGGTGTGTGTGGTGGCTGAAGGCTGCAACCAGCCTGCCCTCTCCTCTGCTTCTTTCCTCCAGCAACCTCCTTGCCAACCAGGTCAGAGTCCTGAGCTTTGTGTAATTGTGGTAGCAAGGTACTCTGTCCTGGTTGAAGCCTTACCCTGAGATCCTACTGTCCACCCAAGTCTGAGCACAGTAGGTGGGGGAGAAGTATTGAGACCTTCCATCTTTCTTTTCCTTAAACCCAAGAATCAACCTTCTCTGAGTACCTTTTAAGTTGAATTGAGCAGGAGGGTCCTGTAGCTATATCTTGTTGTTGAATTTGGTTTTCTGTCCCCCTTGAAGCTCTTTATTTTTGATTGGTGTGGAAGGGTTTTCACCGAGGAATTGATTTTTGATGCTTCTAAGCTGCCATCTTGACTCCATCCCTCAACAATTATTTATTAAGCACTTATTATGTGATTTTCTTTATATTCCCAGAAACTAGCACATTGCTTGGCATTCAGTAATCATTTAAGAAATGTTTGTTTGTTTACTGATATTTAGGCACTGTATTGAGCCCTAGAGATACTAAGGCAAAAATGAAATAGTTCTTGACCTCAAGGAGCTTCCATTCTTTTTAGGTTAGTGGAAACAACATTACATTTGGAGTAAGAGGATCTGAGTTCAGTTTGCAACTCTGATACTGTGAAAACTCAAACAACAGGGAAAATCTCTAAGCCTCAATTCTTCATCTATAAAATGAAGATGTTAGACTGAATGACCTCTAAGTTCCCTTCCAGCTCTAGATCTATGAGTATATGGGCTTTCCAACTTTATTTCATAATATTTAGTTTCACATATAGTAATTCCTACTAACCTGACTTACTTATTATGCCCTCTCTACAACATTCTATCTCTCAACTCTATGATTTTGTACAGATTGTTTCCCATATCCAAAATGTGCTTTTATCCTCTCCATCTCTTGGAACCTCTGGGTCCTTAAAGATCAACTCAAATGTCATCTCCAATGCTTCCATGATCCTCCAGTTGTTGGCACCACCTCTTCCCTGCCACTGACCATATTGCTTAGCATTTATTTATTTATGTGCAATTATTTCCCACCACTACCATCACTTACCCATCCAATGGTATCTAAACACCTCAAGAGCAGGGAATTGTTTTTGTTTTTGTCTATACTTCTCTGGTGCCTAGCATAACGTCTAGAATTGGCACTTTTAAATAATTAATGAAATAATTAATTCATATCATCTAGCCTTCATTTCTCCATCTATTCCACAAAATATGCTACAAAATATGAGTAAACTATATTTAAAGCATCATCTCCACTTCCACTTTAATAACTGTCAAAGTAAAGAAATAATATTGGTCAGTCATGACCTGTTCTTATTGAAATCATGCTAGCTGCTTTCTATCACTTTTTCCTTTTCCAGGTATTCACTAACCATTCTGTAAATAATATATTTTAGGGGCAGCTAGGTGACTCAGTAGTTGGAAAGCTAGCCATTGAAGATGAAAGATCCTGCTTTCAAATCTGGCCTCAGATACTTCCTAGCTGTGTGACCCTGGGCAAGTCTTTTAATGCCAATTGCCTAGACCTTGCCACTCTTCTGCCTTCGAACCAATACTTGGAATTGATTCTAAGACAGAAGGTAAGGGTATTAAATATATTTATTCTAGAATTGTGTCTGAACCAAGTTTGTTGGTCTATTGCTTAAAGACTTCATTCTTTTGTTTAAAAAGGGGGGTGGTAGAATTTGTTACTCTTCAATCCTATGATCCTTATCTTTTTCTGCAAGATCTTTCAAAAATCATTGAACATGGTGGGCAACTAAATGGTTCAGTGGAATGAGAGCCATGCCTAGAGATGGGAGGTCCTGGAGATAAATCTGTCCTTAGTCTCTCCCTTGCTATCTGGCCCTGGATATGCCACTTAACTCCCATTTCCTAGCCCTTACTCTTATTACTTAGAACCAAAACACTCAGTATTGATTCTAAAATGAAAGGTAAGGGTTAAAAAAATCACTGACCATGTATAAGGATAAGGGATAAGGGTTAGGGGAAAATGCAAAAGTTGTCTCTAAAAGGGAGAGAGGAGAATTTAGCCACCAACCCTGGGAACAGATTCTAGAAGGAGAAGGCATTGCAGAGGAGGATCTTGGGAGTTAACAGAGTTAACTGACATTACACAATTGTCCTTTTACTGAGCTGGAAGGGATAACATCTGCTCCATCAGCTCCTGTAATCTGATTAATTTCATGGAGAAACTAGGAGGTTTGGGGCTTGGAAGATACCTAGGAGGTTCCCCTGCAGGGCTGTGGACAATTTGGCTAAGGTAAACCTAAGGGTTTAACATCTGGAACTTTGGGGGTATTTATCTAAGAAGGCAACCCCAGGCTTGGGAAAGGACTCAGTCCATTTTTTTTTAAACCCTTACCTTCCATCTTGGAGTCAATACTGTGTATTGGCTCCAAGGCAGAAGAGTGGTAAGGGCTAGGCAATGGGGGTCAAGTGACTTGCCCAGAATCATACAGCTGGGAAGTGTCTGAGGCCAGATTTGAACCTAGGACCTTCCATCTCTGGGCCTAGCTCTAAATCCACTGAGTCACTAAAATCACTGAGTCAATCCACCAGCCGCCCCCTCAGTCCATTTATGGGTCCATTCTCACTAGCCCTTTTAGAAACAACTAAGGTTAGTTGATTAAAAATCTAGAATTCCTAGTCTAGAAAGTTAGTCAGATGGTTTTGGGGTTTAGAAAGATCAGGGAGCTGATAAGAAGGGCTTAAGAAGACCAGAAGGGCTTCCTTATTAAAGGAGCATAGGAAGTGGGTGGATATAGAGTTTTGTAGAGCCAAGTACCCTTTGGAGCTTACCTATCAGTTCCCAAAACCTTAATAAGGAAAATAAACTCGTTTTTCATATAGTCTCAAAGGGTTTGCACTTCACTGGCTCTTGGAAGGTCCCTTGGTGGGGTTTCACCACCAATCCACCTAGGTCCTTCCCAACCAATATATCTTATCTTGGAGATACGTTTATTTTTCATATGACAAAGTAACCATTTCTAATTGCATCCAGTTAGTTTTTTCAATACCATTGAATGTAGTTCACCTAAGGCAAATGACAAGCTCTTCAAGGGCAGTCAGATATTAACTTCCTATTTCCCAATATATCTGGGCCATTATTTCCCTAATAGTCATTATAAATCATTGAGTTCTTTCCAACCCAAAGATTATTCTCCTTGGAAGAGAAAAAAGAACCAAAGATTCTATTACTCTTTCTTCTTTCCACTGTAAGTAGCCATTACCCCATTCACCCAAGAGATAGGAGTATCATCTACCAGAGTCCCCTGTCATATAGGATGATCCTTTCCTGAATGCTCTGCTTTTCCCCAGGATAGCTCTCTAAATCCCCTTTTAAGTGTCCCTCTCTCTTTATAGTTTCCCTGCGATTTTCCTGACCCCCTCAGGTGACTGGTGGTGAGAACAAAGTTTAGATGTTTTCAGTCTTTTTCAGTTCTAGTCCATTAGCATTTGAAGGAAGGCTGACAGGTTAAGCATGAAGTCTGTGGTCAAGGAATAGTCTAGAGTCAATTGGCTCACAAACTAATTAATTAAAAGATCAACTTTTTGGAAGAAATTTCTCATTAGACGAGTAATCATTGCCCCCTTATGGACAAAGATGACATCATTCTTACAATCAGAAGGGACATCTGAGGCAGCTAATAGCACTTTGGGGAAAGGATAAATTATTTGTTTAAGTCATAGAATACTGGAAAGTACACTAGAGGTCATCTAATTCAACTAACTCATTTTACAGAGGGTAAACTGAGGCCCAAGGGGTTCAAATTACTTGCCTAATCCCATATAGCTAAAAACTAGGTTAAAATAAGATTCAATTTAAGGAGTTACAATGTATACTCACCTTTTCCAATACTACCATTAACTAGGTCAGCTAGGTGGTGCAGTGGAGAGAGTGTTGGTCCTAGATTCAGGAAGACTTGTTTTCCTGAGTTCAAATCTGACCTCACACACTTACTAGTTGTGTGACACTGAGTATGTCACTTAGCCCTCTTTGTCTTGCTTTCCACATCTGTCAAATGAACTGGAGAAGGAAATGGCAAGACACTCCTGTATCTTTGCCAAGAAAACGCCAAATGGGGCCATGAAGAGTCAAACAAAACTGAAAAACAACAGTAACTAAGAAAAATAGTTTTTGTTTATCCACTCAGGCTCTATGGGAGAAAGAAGTTTCAGAAAATATTTAGAAGGTAATAGACTTTTAACGCTAAAAAGGGCCTGAGAGATCATCAAATCTAACCCTCTCATGTAACAGATGGCCCAGAAAGGAGAAATAACTTGCTTATGCTGATAACATAATTTGAGTGATTCATAGAGGAGAGTCTTCATCCAAATAAGCCTTCTGTCTACTGGCACAAAACCTTTCCTTCCTTTTCTTTGGCAAGACTACTGTGATGTGAAGGCAAGATCTGTTCCAATTCTCTTTTCTTTATAATATTTTGCATGTGGTTGGCACTGAATCATAAACATTAACGTCATCATCATTGTTAGAGCAATGTGGATCCTTTCAAGTGCCATCCACTCGTGCTCATGAGGTAAATAGTACAAGATAGAAAATTTAGCTTGTACTTCTGGGAAAAGAGATCTCTTGCAAAGTTCTATTAGTATAAGTTTGGTAAAATAATAAATATAATAAATTGGGTATAATAAGTTGGCACAATCCCCAGTTATGGTATAACTTTGTATCAGAACAAAACTTAGTACATTGCTGTTGTAGACCAGACTGATTGAACCATCATGGTCTGATAGCTCAGGTCTGAGATAGGAATGAAGTAAGACACTTATGGATCATTCAGTATTAACAAAATAAGGTTTACTTGGCTACAGCATGAAAAAGATACACAAGGATATCCTACTTGGCTCACAAAGATTCAGTCCCTTTTATCTCCATTCAGAAACTCATCTGATTCACAGAGCAGAAGATGGTAATTTTTAACCAGGAGATGTTGGTTGAGTCTGAAGGGCATTTGCTCCATTTGGGATGGCCTCATTTATTTTCTCAAGTGACCAATAAGCTACTACAGCAGTTTGAGGCTTTTCCTCCTGGACCAATCAATTCTCAGGGACAGTTTCCTTGTCTTTCAGGGAAAGGACTAGCTTAGCCTTCATGGCTAGGGATTCTGGTAGATTTTGATCCTACCAAAATTGCACACACACACACACACACACACCTATCCCTTTCTATCTCTCCATTCTTATTTCTTTTTGTATTGCTCTTTGTAATTTATAGTCCACCCACACCTGCCTTCTCATCTCAGCAATCCATCTCACAACTCCATGACTGCCCCTCATGACCACAATGCTTTCTCTTCACATCCACCTCCTGGTTTCCTTCAAAATTCAGTTCAATTCCTACCTTCTCTTTTCTAGTCCTTTCTCCTATTATTAGTATCTCCCCTCTGAGACTACTTCTCCCGTATATAGCTTGGATGTACATGGTTGCTTTTACTGTCTTCCCCATTCGATTGTGAACTCCTAGAGAGCAGGAACTGTTCTTGCATTTTTAGTAGCTCTCACACTTAGCACAGTGCCCAACACATATTAGCCACTTAATAAATGTTTGCTGGTTGATTAATTCATACACCTACAGCTATCTCTGTCACCAGAGTTCTCACGGTTCTAGGATGTTAAATACTTTCTAATTTTGGTATCAGGGATTCTCTACTCACTAGGCTTGATATTGAGGACTAAGAGCTAAATAATAAAGACCACATTGAAATGACTAATAATCAGAATTTTATACTTATATACATTTGCCATATATAAATATTAACTAGGAAGGAGGTAGGAAATAAGAATATAAATAACTAGACTAACCTCTGAATATTCCTGTAGTTAATTCTCAATTTCTTTCCTGTAGTAAGATTATGCTTCTGAACTACCATCACTAGTGTATAATATTCCAGTAATTAAACCTGTCCCAAAATAGAATGGGCTGCCTCCTAAGGTAATGAACTCCTTGTCATTCAAAATATAAAAGCATTGCTTATATAAGAATCAATAAATTTCTTTAACATTTGAAAATATCATTCCTAATTCGAAATATTTTATTGTCATGATAGGCAGCTAGGTGACTCAGCAGAAAGAGTGCCAGGCCTGGAGTCAGGAAGATTCATCTTTCTGAGTTCAAATTGGGCTTCAGACACTTATTAGTTAGGTGTCCCTGAGCAAGTCACTTAATCCTGTTTGTCTCGGTTTCCTCATCTATAAAATGGATGAGGAAAAGGCAAACCATTCCAGTATCTCTGCTAAGAAAACCCCAAATGGAGTCACAAAGTGTTTGACACAACCAAAATGAATGAACAACAATAATTATCATGATGCTTCTCCTGGAGCCACTAAGGGAAAATATTGTCCTGGTCAGTGTCCTAGCATCATTTATTTGAAATAATTTGGACACAGAAGTAGGTCTAATGAAAGGAAATTCCGAGGAGGCAGATATCAAATCAATATAAAGAAGAACTTTCCAAACCATTAGAAGAATGCAAAAATATAATGGGTTTCCATTCCAGTATGCCATGGAAGAGAAGATAAAACACTGAACTTAGGAAGACTTGAATTCAAATTCCACTTTTCACACTTAAAAGTTGTGCGGCCATTGGCAAATCACCTCAGTTTTCTGAATCTCAGTTTCTTCACCTGAGGACATGAGAAGAATTTGGGATAGGTTGTGAGTTCAAGTGAGATCATCTATTGCAAATTTTAGAAAGTCATAACTCCAGGTGTCTCAAAGCCTTGAAGCTATTTGTGGTATTAAAGCTTTACTTTCTGCCTGCTATTACTTTTGCTTTTATGACTAAGATATGAGCAGTCAGGATCAGGATTTTTTGCTGTAAGTCTGCTTCCACCCATGGGAGGAGGCCAAGTTAGATCAGGTAATCAGTACAAGTGAGAGTAAGGAAATGTTGAGGATTTGGAGGAAAATTAAATAATTTATTGAAAAGACACACCCAGAAAAAGTTGCAACAGGTCATGCATTGGAGCTGTGTGACAACATCTATTTCACACATTATCAAAAGGTCTGAAAGGGAGGAAGAAACAAATGATAATGGAAAGGTTTTTGTTGAAAGTTTCTAAGTGAAATCGAGGAAAATGTGTTAACTACTGACTCATTGGCTATATGGCCTTGAGCAACTGGTATCTCTTTTTTGGGCCTCAGTTTCCTCATCTGTAAAATGAGGACACAGGACTGGATGCTATCTAAAATTTTTGTCCAACTTTAAATCTTCTGTTATAATTGTGCCTTATTTTTGGTTCTTGGATAAGAAGACCATCATGGATTCTGATAAGTAATGCTGCCCCCTTGTGTAGAGATAGGATTATTGCTTAAAAAATAAAAAAAGAAATAAACTATTTTCAACAATCCGAGCTCCTCCTAATGAGGCTACAACAGATATATCTGTCTATAACATAAACAAACTTTCCCAGGTGGAAAGAGTACTAGACTCTCAAGTGATCTAGGATCTACAGAAGCACAGGGATGGGGTTTTTATGAGCACATTCCAAACTCCAGAGAGATGGCTCCCATGGATGATGGACCTTATAGTAATATTTCCTCCTCATTCTTTCCTTCGTTCCCTCTCATGACTCATACCTATGGAGTGGGATGTGTGGGATATGAAGAGAAATTTGGCCTACCCCACATATACAGTTGATAGACTTCCAGAAAGCAAGGAGAAAATAACAGAAATACCCAAGTATGTTGTTATTGTTCTTATGCAGCCATCTGATTCTTTGTGACCTCGTGGACCCTAGGTATCCAAGAGATTTTCCTGGCAAAGATACTGGAGTGGGGTTTGCCATTTCCTTTTCTAATGGATCTTTTTGTTAGGCAATCAGAGGTTAAATAACTTTTGTCTAGAATCACACAGTTAAGATTTGAACTCCGGTCTTCCTGATTCCAGGTCCAGCACTCTATCCACTAAATGCCTCTTACTAATATGTTAACCATCGGAAAGACATTTCTTTAATTGAATTAAAAAAGGAACTGTCCATTGACTATGGCTATGTGTATTTAAGCTGTGCTCATGGTGCTGGAGATCCAGGAATCATCTTAAGCACAATAGACACCTTAGGTATAGGGACCATTTTAAAGGGGCAAGTGGTCTTGAAATAAGAGCCCAGAAAGAACTTTTGATTTTAGAATGATTTTGCCTTAAGTTGATCTTTTGTTTCTCCTGACTGAATATGTATGTATATGTAACATGTTTATGTACATATATACATATCAATGTATATATACTATTTGTACTCATCAATTCCATACGTAGATAGGTACTATAAGAGAGAAATCAGGTCTAGCATGGAAAAAGAGAAACCCAAGAGGAGGAAGGACAAGGAAGATGGAGAATTCCAGGAAGGAGCACAGAAGAGCTGAGGAGAAAACTGCCAGATCACCTCACTTCTCTTTGGGAGTGCTCCTGGAGTGGTGGGTCTGAGAGAAACCTCTGAGATAGAAGACCCTTCTGAGCACTGATCACCTCTCAGTCAACCCAAAACCCCTTGGATCCAGATGAAGATAAAGGAGTGGGTGGGACTTTGCTAGGAAGCCATTCACCCAAAGAAGAACTCCCTCTATTCCCTGAAATTTGTCCTTTGAACTTCATGCTACAATTAGGCTAGATAGAAGTCAGGACAGATCTCCCAACTGACCAAAAAGGGTCAGGCAGATAGCCTGAGCCCTCAGGATTTGGTGAGGGGATCAGTTGTTAACTCATAGTAATTTCCCATTTCCCACTTTCCTTATCCAACAACCTCACTCTCCCTGTCTTGTGTGTCCCTTTAGAATAAAAGAGTTATTCCCTTTAGACCAAGTTTGCCTGCCTCATATCATCAAGGAAGGGAACTGAAGCTTAGGGAGGAAAGCCATACTTTCTCCTCAAGGGGGAAGAATTAGCTTCAGTCCTTCACCTTTATACTCAACCCAGTCTCTGAAGGGACATATTCTGTCCCTCTAAAAGATGATTTGTGTTGTCTTCCCTAGGGGAAGAGGGGGGAAGATCAATCTATCCTATCTCTCCCTCTTCTGGCTCTGTCATACCTCTCTCACTCTCTAGTCCCCAAAGTAAACAAGAGATGACCCCATTCTAGTCATCTATTACAGTACTCTTATACACATAATCTCATATAGTGTATGAGTTCTTATCTCTTTCCTCAATGCTTAATGCAAGAAAGGGTTTGCAGTCAAGTGATCCACAAAGACATAGGGTAGCCTATTTGTTTACCTTAAAATGCATTTTTAAATATCTTTTCCCTTTATAGAAGACTATTTATTCATTAAAAATTCAAAATGTTGAAAATACATTGATTTAATTTATTCTTGCAATATTTTTGTAAGCATGATTTAGCCATTTTCCTCTTAAGATTCATTAGTGATTTGGTAAGGTCATGCTTGATACCTTTAAGCCCAAACAAGTGAAAAATAGCTATAGTGCATCCTCTGTAATTCATGTTTCATTGATCATCATTGATCCTTGGACATCATTCTAGAGACATAACTGCTACTAAGTTATAGCAATGCCTCAGATTTCTCTGTTGAGATGGGATTCTAAAAAATGGATTGTATAGTCAATGCATAAGGAGTTATAAGGTTCCCAAATAGGATCTGTAGCCCCAGAATAAAAATAGAAATCAGAAAGTTTCAGTCTAATTAGGTGGATAAGAATTCAACCTAAGATTAATGAAACAGACCATCTGTGAAATTCTTCACAAGAAATAAAATGTCCTGGGAGATGATTTATAAATAGGTTTGAAGTTATCAATAAATATTTGTTCATGACTATTGGGCACTTGGAATACAAATGCAAAAATAAGGCTGTGTTAGCCCGCAAGGATTCTATTAACACAGAAACTTAAGTGTCTCTGAAAACTTATCAGATCATTTAGGATGGCTCCCAAAAAATCTGATCAGAAAGACACCAATCTAAACCTTAATGTATATAATTAGCTGTATCCAATTGTGACAGGTCTGTTACAGGGTAATGAAAGAAATATCCGACTCTCTTAGCTTGGTTTCTATATTCATCAAATAACCTAAGACCTTTCTAACAAAGAATAGTGTATTATGTAGTAGCTCTGGAACAGTTCTTTAGGTACTGATAGCTCCATTATTTATTAATAAATGTATTTTATATTAAAAGAGGCAGGGTGCTATAATGGAAAGAGAGTTGGTCTTACAGTTATGAAAGCTTAGATTCAAGTCTTGTATCTAACACATACTGGCCATTGACCAGTGTATTTAAGCAAGTCACTAATTTCTGAATGCTTCCAGCAATTCTCTAAGACTCAAAATTGTAGAACTACTAAACTGTACTGATAGGGGTGGTTTTCTCCCAAGAGGCTCTCTACACCAACAAAATCCCTTGTTTAGACAAAAAAAAATTCTGACACACTGATTTATTAATAAGGTTCTTATAAGTGTGGTTGACATTAATGTGTTCTCAGGAGTCTGACTTTTGTGTGAACAAATAAAATAGAGTCTGATTTTATAAAGTTGAGAGCCAGATATTAAACTCATGGTAACTCACTCAAGTTCAGAAACTCTATTACTGGCTACCAGATAGTGGGTGATAACTGAGGAAAGACCTACATGAGAATATTGAAGGCTCTCAGGGTATCATGGTGATGTGGCATAGAGAAGCTCCAGATATAGACCATATAAAGGCACAGATCCTCAAAGCCCCACAGATGAAGGGAGAAAAGGGCTTCCAGGTCCAAGAGGCAGGAGAGACCACGTGGTTATGCTTGTTCTTGACATATATGTCTCAGTAGCATTGTAGGTTAAGTTTGAGCCCACTCTACCTAGAAATGTGTGTAAAAGAGGGGAATGCTTTTCTAGAAATAGAGAGGATTGTTTTTATAATTACTGTTTTGCTATTGTTTTCTTAATAGATCCTTTTTGTAAAAGCTAATGGATTTTAAGTGCTTGGTTGATAACAGGAAAAACACTAATGGAAACTCAGGAGTTACAGTACTTCAGAGCTAATTCCTTTAGGGTTACTCCTGGAATCCTACTCAGATGCCCTCTGAGAACTCCAAACTATCTGTGTAAGCTGAGATGACCCCAAGGAGGTTGTTATACCAGTAAAGGAGAAATCTTTTCCAGGTCAAAGAATGGAATTGCCATGAAAAATAAACTTAGAAATCCTGAAAATGTTCTACAAGAAGCAGTATTGTGACAGAAAGAATTCTGGACCTGGGAGGTTGGAAGACTTGGTTTCTAGTCTTGGCTTTATCACTTATGAATCATGTGGCCCTGGGCAATACATCTCTGAGCCTCAGTTTTCTCATCTATAAAATGGGGATGGTACCACCTGCTATCCTGGCTCACAGGACTATTGTAAAGAGTAAGTGAATAGAGAAAACGTGAAAGCATTTTGTAAAATATAAAATGCAGATGTAAGACATTATTAGACCCACTAAGGTCTCTGTCAGCACTTACCTAGCTGAGTCAGTGTCAGCAGCTTTCCCTTGGCAAGAGCTGGTATGTCCCTTCTGGCCTTGTCATATTGTCTTACTGGCTACTGGCTGACCTTCTTACCACAATATTCCAGGCTTCAGCAAGTAGTCAGGACTTTCTGTCTCAGTGGGACCAGCTTCCCTGCTGATTAATGCAGTCCCAATTGCTTTGCCAGAGGAAGGAAGAGAAGCAAAATTTCAGATGCTGTTTATAAGAAACTCTCATTTATTGTCAGAAGACCTAGTCATCTTGCCTTCAGAATCTTTGTTGTCTTTATTTATATTTTGGTTACAAAAGAAAAAAAGTGAATGTTTCTGAAAAGATCTAGACTAGAGCCTCTGTATCAGTGAAACAGAGTAGGCTAGGGAAGGCCAGGACAAAAATATGAAGTACAGAAAGTTTATTTTTCTTGGTCCTTTTTTCTTTCTCCCCTTTAAATGCTCTCTCCTTGTTCTCCCTCACTTCCAAGTCCACACCGTGGGCATCCCATTTATGCTTCTTTCATCAAAGTTTTTTCTGTCAATGGAAGTGTAACATAGTCTTCCCTGGACTCTACTTCCTGAAGGTTAGTGTGAAAGAGAATTTTTATTCCCTTTTTTCTATTTTAAGTTAATCAACCAAGAACTTCAGTACCCCTACTTAACACTTAGTAAGTCACTAACAAAGTTCACACTCTAAAAGGCCACAAGCACGCCTCACCCCCACCCCCTAGTGCTTATTGAAAGGCTGTGATTGATTCCTGAGTTGTAATAAGGAGAGCTGATGGGCAGAGAAAACTGAATATAAGCAGGAGTCTGAGAGAGATTGGGGCTCTTCATTCTTGGTGGCTCTTAGCCTCGGGAGTATGAGCTCTGGTGGGATTCTTGGAAGTCTTGGTCTCGTGTGTGCTGAAGGTTCTTGGCAGTTTTCAGCATTTTTTTATCTCTTCAGATTTCAGCTTCCTGATCTGGACTTTGGATTCTGGTCAAGATTCAGCTTCCTGCATTGGAGACTCAAGCTGAAGAGGGACACTTACTCAGGTGAGACTCTTGCCTCTTCGGCATGGTTTTTTGTTGTTGGAATGCCTGACTGGAGACACTCTTGTGGACTGGTGAGATTAGAATTTGAGGTCTGGAGGCACTAGGATTAGGATTTAGGGTGTTTTTAGCGAGGTGATATTTTCTACCTCCTTCCTATATTTCCCCCTTTAATGTCTCTACTATGCTGTAAATAAAGCTACCAAATAGCCAACTGACTCATTGTTTAACTTTAATTTTTATAAACAGCGACCACAACAATTCTTTTTTTTAACCATTATTATTTTTGTTAAATTAAATTTTTAATTATTACATTTGGCTACCCAATTTTAACTATTACACCGGGGGGTAAGGTACATTTTTCAGTCCTTGCTTAGTATTCTCCAGGATCTTTAAAGGAGTCGGGGGTGAACTAGATCCTACAAATGGCTCTGGACCCACAGTGATGGTGTTCCCTCAATTGTTGGAGTCAATCCCTTGTACCCCAGTTCCATTTAGAATCAGATTAGCTTTTACACAGAAATATTTATTTAAAAAGTTATAATAAAAAGTATAATCACAAAAATACAAGCTTATTCCTCTAACAAATGGGAAATTTAATCTCTCTATCCCTATGCAAAGCACAACTTCTGGGGAGGTGAAGGAGTTTATGTTTATAGTTTATCGCAGTTCTAAAAGAGCAGAGTCCCAATTCCAAGTCCCAGATCTGTCTTGAGCTCAAGTCCCAGGCACCCTGGCTTCTCAGGGCTTCCCCACCAGGCCATCTGGCTGTATCATCCTACCTCTGATCCTGACTCCAGTCTCCATGGATCAAAATCCACCTGAAATGGAGGATATCAAACAACACAGAATGAAAATAACCTGCTCATCCCACCCTCTCCACCCCCAGGTCCATTTCTCAGAGCTGGTACTTGAGAGGGAGCAGGGGAAGAAAAGTCCTACCCCTCTCACCAGTTCAGTCCATGGCATCCTCCCTCACTGTGAATGAATTAGGATCTTCACTGTCTGGACTTGGCTGATTAGAGAGCTCTAGAAAGAAAAGAAGGGCCCATTTCCACCAGTTTTAAAGACCCACTCAGCCAATCAAAGGAGGCCACCCATCACCCCCATGATAAGGACCAAGAGGCCTTTGTGCTAGGCAAACTAATTTAGTCTAATCATGTTCAAGGGCACCTCCATTTTGGGCAAACTGGGCATGCCCAGAAATGCCTGGGTTATATAAGCATAATTAAATGAATTTGCATCAGGAGGCAATATGCTCCTAGTCAATGGAAATCTTCAAGACAATCTTGAGTTCTGAAATTCTATGATGATGCAATTGAAATCTATTCCTTCTATGGTGTAATGGAGAGACCCAAGAGTTAATTTCTCTGATTTCCCTTCTCAGTAAAACAATTTTTCATTGGAATGCCAAAGTAGAGTGCTGAACTCGGTATTCTGGGTAACTATGAATTTGACAGAAAACCTTTAGTTTTGTCTTCTCTTGATGAAGATTTTTATAAAGTTAAAGATAACCTCATTTTTTATTTGTGCAGTCAGGGCCTCATTAAGATAATAATGAATCCTACCAAAGTGGTCTTTTTATTTGAATTCATACTGGCCTCAAACACTTCCTAGCTGTGTGACCCTGGGCAAGTCACTTGACCCCCATCGCCTAGCTCTTATCACTCTTCTGCCTTAGTACCAGTACACAGTATTGATTCAAAGATGGAAGGTAAGGGTTAGAGAGGAAAAGAAGGAAGAAAGGAAAGAAGGAAGGTTAAAAGAAGAGAAAAGAGATGCTACAAAGATAGAAATTATAGGATTTAGCAATAAGTTTTTACAAAAGGTTATATACTAAGAAGATATATGAATAGAACAGGAGCACAAATGTTTCACGTAGTATCTACTCTTCCTTAAACTACTTTTGTCCATGGGGAGAATGGGTTCAAACTTAAAGCAGTTGTTATAAAAGAATTTCCCCCCTCCAATTTCACTTCTGAATGATACATAATCAATGGAGGGGACTTTCCCTCTTGGCTGCCTTCAATTCATGAGATCACAGTCTAACCCATTATATCACCAATATTCCTTTGTCCAAAGCAGGAATTTATGGTCCCAACAGGAACGGAAGCAACAGCAGGTCATGATTTCATGACCACTTGGATGAACAAAATAAGCCATTGGCACTAGCTCTTCCCACCACCCAGACCACCGCAGAAGCTGAAACTTGCCTTTTCATTAGATTGCAGATACATGGGGGGGGGGGGGGGGAAGAGTTCTGGCTATAAGGTACCTTTTGACTTAGAAGCCAATCAAAAATCTATATCTTCTCCACAATGTTAGTGGACTAAAAACAATCATGGACTATCTTTCTGCACAAATCTGAAATAAAGAATGGGGCGCCTCCATTCTACATGAGGAAAAACTTCCAGAAGCAGGGTCACTAAATGCTCACACTCCCAGGACTGAGCCCTCATTGGTAAGTCCTCCATTACAGAAAGAAATTAGGGATTCTATGAGTTAGAGGTGAGGAAGGAATGAATTCCAGGCATAGAAGAAAGCCTGTGTAAAAAGTATAGAGATGGCAGACAGAATGTAACATTTCTAAAACAGCAATAGCATCTTTTGGCAAATTGGAAAGATGAATTGGAGCAACATCATGAAGAGTTTTAAATGTCAAACAGAAGAATTTGAATTTTATCCTAGAAACACTAGGGAGCTATTGAAACCTTTAGAGCAGGGGAGTGATGTGGTCAGTAATATGTTCTAGGAATTTCAGTTTGGCAGTAATGCAGAAGATGAATTGGAGAGGTGGGGAATAGACTTGGAATAGTCCTGAAGCATAATTTGAACCCTAATTAGAGAGTGCACATGATGTAAGTTAAGGGAAAGAATCAAATTTAAGTTATTCAATAGACTTGACATTTGTTCACAAATGATTAAAAACATATAAATGGGTATTAAGTAAGGTAAGGTAGAAATTCTAAAGCAAAGAGGCAAATTTCATTTTATAGAGATCATTGATAGTATGTGAGATAAGGACCATAAAAAGAATACAATTCTGGAATGATATATTTGATTCAAAAGAAACAATAGTATGGGCAAAGTGGATGTAGAGGCAGATAGAATACTAAGTAGATGTGTCCTTTCTCTCAAGATAGTGCCAAAGGTAAAGGAGGAAGTGGTTGCCTCCTGCAAGACAGAAATCAAGTCAAAGGCTTTGAATAACAATAAGATATCATTGAAAGATGGTCAAAGAAGAAGATCCAAACTTCCCCCCTGTTACGGGCAGGAAGGATACCTTTGGGGTTCGGGAAGGATGCCTTTTGCAAGCATGCAATGACTCCAAAACTTAGCTTAAAAACAAAAAGAGAAATTTATTAATTTAGAAAATAATGTTGAGAATGGCCAGGAGGATAGCAAGGTGGGACAGCAAGATGGGGAGCAGTTCCTGGGAGGACAGCATGAAAGGAAAAGCTCTTCCTCCATGGGGACAGCATGGATAGAAAGGCTGACTCCCAGACAACATCAGTTCTGAGGATTTTATACCTTTTACAACAGATGCTATGTCATGGTGTGGAGGTGACTTGGAGAGTGTTAGTCCCTCAGGCATTTGGTGGGGTGGGGTGGTCATCTGACTGGGGTCTGCCTGGAGGCATAAAGATTCATCTCTTTATCCATCTTAAATCTAGAGGACAAAAAAGGGTAAACATCTCAGGACCCTAGGGGGGTCATTGGGTGTTTCTAGGTTGAGTCACAAGGATGCAAAGGCAAGGGAGTTTCCCTGATAATAGTTGGCCTGGGTTTCTGGGGTACAGTGCCCATGTCACCCCCACCTCCCATTTTCTTTTTTCTTTTCTTTTTTTTTAAACCCTTACCTTCCATCTTGGAATCAATACTGTGTATTGGTTCCAAAGCAGAAGAGTGGTAAGGGCTAGGCAATGGGGGTTAAGTGACTTGGCCAGGGTAACATAGCTGGGAAGTGTCTGATTTGAATCTAGGACCTCCCACCTCTAGGCCTGGCTCTCAATTCACTGAGCTACCCAGCTTCCCCTGTTGCCCCCCATTTTCTGTTGACCTAAGACCCTTCAGTCTTGCAGACAGCCAAGATATCCTCAGAAAAATGTCCTTCAGAGAAATAAGCTTGAATACTATGCCACTGCTGTTTCTCCTGAACACTGAGTCTGCTATGAAGAATATAGAGATCAGTAACATGCTACCATCCATTGTGAATGTCAAAACCAACAAATATCAGGTGAAGCAGACAATGATCTGTTCTACTGGAGAGAGGAAGGTGTACACCCAACTTGCCTCTGACTATGATGCTTTGGGTTTCCAACTACATCCAACTGGCTCATCCTACCTGTAATAAAAAGTTTTCCAGGAAAAAAATTATATACTCATGGTGACATGGGCACTGTACCCCAGAAACCCAGGCCAACTATTATCAGGGAAACTCCCTTGCCTTTGCATCCTTGTGACTCTTAACCTAGAAATACCCAATGACCCCCCTAGGATCCTGAGATGTTTACCCTCTTTTTTGTCCTCTAGATTTAAGGTAGACAAAGAAATGAATCTTTATGCCTCTAGGCAGACCCCAGTCAAATGACCACCCCACCCCACCAAATGCCTGAGGGACTAACACTCTCCAAGTCAAGTCCACACCAGGACATAGCATCTAAAGAGTATATAAACCCCAGAACTGATGTCACCTGGGTGACAGCCTCTCCACCTATGCTGTCCCCATGGAGGAACAGCCTTTCCTTTCATGCTGTCCTCCCAAGGAACTGCTCCCCATCTTGCTGTTCCACCGTGCTATCCTCCTGGCCACTCTCAACATTACTTTCTAAATTAATAAACCTCTTTTTTGTTTTTAAGCTAAGTTTTGGAGTCTTGCATTCTTGCAAAAGGTATCCTTCCCGAACCCAAAGATATCCTTCCCACCCATAACAATGGAAGGAAATCAAGCACTCAGAAGGGAAAACCATAGTGGAAAACATTCAGTCGAAGTTCAAGAGAGACAAAAAAAGTGATGTTGTTTCTATATTATATTATGGATCACCTAGACCTGTGATGGCAAACCTATGGCACATGTGGGTACACATGCCAAGAACCCAGTGCCCTGAGGATCCAGGGCGCCCATCCCTGTAGCACAGAGTTTGCTAGAGTTCCTAGCCTGAGGAAGGTGCAGTTGGGCTGTTCCCCTTCCCTTCTCCCTGGGAGGAGGTAATAAGCAACTCTCTTCCAGACAGCATCCCTGCAGGACAAGACTGCCCCACTCCATTCAGAATACAACAGCCTCTTCATTACTTGACCTGAGAGAGTGTTAACCTTGAAAAAACACAGAACTCCTAAAGTAGTCAGAAAAACCAAGTCTTTAATCAGGAAAGAAATAGTATTCAATATTCGGTCACTATCACAGAATCAAATGTCTAAAACTACACAGAGCCAATGGTTCTGGCACTTTGGCAACAGAATCTCTGAGAGGATCACCGTGCTAGATGATACTCTGAAGAACAATAAAATTTGGGGAACTTACATACCATTTGGGGAACCAAGGACAGGGAAATATGATTGATCGACATTACCATGGCTACAAGGAAATGAGAGGTCCAAACTACACTGACAGGATACAAACATCCAGATTCTGAGAGAGGACTTTGAGACAATGGGAAAGACTACCAGGACAAAAAGGATACTTCACATTTGATTTAGATCTACTAGTTCCACCCAAATAGGACCATTAAGTGCCTTAAGGTCTATTATTCAGTCTGAAATGGCTAAGTCTGGGACTTCCCTCAGGGTGAATTCTCAGGGGACAGGGGCAGACTTGGGGTTTCCAGATTTCAAGTTGACAAGAGACAGAAACAACTTATGTCTTTACTATCAGAAGCAACCAGTGCCTTTACAAAGTGTTTTTGGGATTTGGAGATGTGTCTTTTGAATATGTACTTTTAAAATGTTCAAAACTTTAATGATTTAGGAATAAGTTTTATGTACCTGAGGCTAGGCTAATAGCCCCTTCCCTGTTCTATAACTCCCTTCCCCAGTTTCTTTCATAAGCAACCCTTGGCCTCTTTAGTCTGTTCAGTTTGCATTCAAAGGGGTACCTTGCATGAGGAGAAAATAGCAGCTTGTCAGAGGTAGGATCTCCCAATCAGCCCTGCATCCAGATTAAAACCTGACTTCAGCCCTTGACCATTTGCTATAAAAGGTTAATTCAGAGGATTCTTGGCTTGTGATGGGGTGGATGTGTCAGGATGATGTCATTTAAACTATATTTCCCTATAAATAAGGGGTTTTCCTGTAAGCTGGGGCTTTGCTTTTTTTCCCTCTCTTTCTCTCTCAATAAAGCATTGCATTTGAAATGGCTCCTGGTTCCTTGCATACTGGCTAAAGAGGGTGTACTTTGAAATTTTCAAGGTCCCCTCAATTTCCACTTTGGAGAGGGCTAAGTTGGAGGGGTCATAGCTCACACAACTAGAGGGGAGTAGAGTGCTTTTGCACTACCTCTCCCTCTCCCCAAGCCTGATTGCATTGACCATCCCAGTTCCCAGCAGTCCAATGTGCTTCCTCCTTCCCCTGGGTGCAGGGGCTCCCTCTTAAGAGCTCTCTCTCTCTCCCTCCCTCTCTCTGTGTGCGTGTGTCTGTGACTCCCTTCCTCTTTGTCTCTCTCTACCATAAGCAGAGTAGCTAATAAATTCTTTGACTTGCTTTAATTAGAATTTCATCTCACAAAGGATAAAAGAAGCAACAGAGAAACTATTACTCTGGATGTTATTCTCAGAAAAATTGTTATTCCAAATATGATTCTCAAGGAGGACCTGGCTGTTGAAGTAGAAATGATAGGAATTTTGGAGGAAAGTGGTCACTCCGTCTTAGGGATGGTCATAAAAGCAGAGCAAATTTGGATCTAATCTAACATACCCCATTAAATGCTATCAGATTTGATCACAAAGGGTTGAAAGGCTAGGTAGAATCTTCTGCCCTAAAATCCTATGGGAAAATTGTCCTAGAAAGGATTGGAATCTCCCCTTGAATGAAATGATGAAGACACAATGAGAATCCTTTCTGGTACAGACGGAAAAGGGGTTGTCAGACACCTATGAACTGATCCATAGTGAAGTAACCAGTTAGGAAAGCAATTTATACAATGACAATACTTTGACTTTCAATGACTTTCAAAGGCAACTTCAAGGACAGCTAGGTATCACAGTGGATAGGGCCTCAGGATTGGAGTGGGTAGGTCTTTGGTTCAAATCTGACCTCATACATTCCAGGAGTTAAAAGAGCATTAATCGGTTTCACAGATCGAATCAAGACTAGAACATTTTTTTTAAAAAGCCCTTATCTCCTGTCTTAGAAACTATAGTATCAGTTCTAAGGCAGAAGAGCAGTAAGGGCAAGGCATTTCCGATTAGGTGACTTGTTCAGGATCACACAGGTAGGAAGTGTCTGAGGGCAGATTTAAACCCAGGATTTCCCATCTCCAGGTCTAGGGAAGAGTAGTTTTCCTTAAAAATATTTTTTAATTTGACTGAATTCTTTCTTAAGGAGATACTTTTCACATATAAAGCTAAATATGCTTCATTTTTGCCAGGACAGACAAAGGTTAAATTAAAGAAGAGCTAAATTAGCAGCACCCAACAGCTCACCACTGAATTAGAGAAAGTGAGTCATCTCATTCTTCTGTATCTGCCTCTGTCTCCCTCCCTCCCCCAACATTAATCCTTCCAGCCCAATATAACTGCGGAGTCTACCACTTCCTTCTTAGCTTTCTGTCCCACATCCGTAAGACTGATGGAAGCCACAAACTATCATCATTGAACAGCTTGGCCAGTAGCCAGTGACGATTTGGCCCAAAGATGAAGCTCAGGACCAGGAAGATGATATTAGAATAGTAAGAGTGGTATTTCTTTACATTTCTGTGGACAGATAGATCAATAAAATGACAGACAGACAGACAGACAGAGGGATGGACAGACAGACAGACAGATAGATAGATAGATAGATAGATAGATAGATAGATAGATTAAATAAAGCATTTATTTAAGCACTTGTTATCTGCTAGGTAGTGTGCTAAGTACTAGGTATACAATACAAGCAAGCAAGACAGTGTCTGCCCTCAAGGCATTTAGATTCTAATGGGAGAAGGTAGCACATAAGGGATACTGGAACTTAGAGTGGGGAAAGTAAATCCACTGAAAAGAGTGATTAGATAGATGATCAAGAAGAAAGGAGGAGTACTGAATAAGCAAGAAAAGGTTTATCTACTAGAACTGGAGGGTCCAGAGTCAAAATACCAGGTTCTGATGGGGAGGAGTGCTGGGGGCCATCAGTCCATGATGCCTTGACAGAGTCACATGTGGTAGCTGGGGAGACCAGAGTGGTCCTTGGCAAGATGTGACTTCCCACTCTATCCCCCTTGCATGACCTCTTTCATCAGTGACCCTTACCTATGAATTGACATGATGATTATTCCCCCTAGTCTCAAAAGAAATAATGCAAGAGCAAAGCACCTGAACCCTAATTCCTCAAAACATCACCAAAAGATCAGACCCTCAAACCCAATCCCAAAAGACTATCATGTGTTAACTTTTATTTAGGTGCATAATTCCCAGCAAAACCACAGCTACAGGCCAAGCCCAAAACTTTCTCATGAAGCCAGCACATAAATCAATCATAGAGGCCCAAGCAATAAGTACAAGTACATGAAGCTTCAGTATGCCTCAGTAAATCAGTAACTCCCTAGAAGCCACCAGTCTAAATTTGAATTGTGTTCCCAGACCCCTCAGCCCCTATGGTATGATTGTTGAATCGTCTTCTAAGAACTGCTGGTTAATTATTCCATTTTATTAAAAACAATACGTAATTTTCCTTGATTGTTTGTAAGCTCAAAACTTCTCACAGGGTAATGAGAAAATTAAGCCACCTGTGATGAAATCATTTATCTTGTTGCATACAAGATATTTTTCTTTATTCTGTCTGTAATCACAATACAAAAATATAGAATGTTAATCAAGTGATTTGTTAAAAGTTAATGTATCACTTTTCCAATTATCTCTCTTTGATTTTGTATACCTGCATGCCAAGAATATGGATATAAAAATAAATCCCAAACCTGGGAATGTCAGAGCAGCTGAGATGCAAAGCAATCTCATGGCCATTATGATTAAGCTGTCTTCTGTTTGTTATTTATTTTATTTTATTTATTTTGACTGATCGTTCGCCACCTGTTGGGAACCCTGGAGTCGTGAGTGAGGCTGGACCCTGACTGTGGCAGAGGAGGTAGAAATAGTCATCTGAGTAAAAAAATCTTGGTGAGGAAACAGCCAGGAAGTGGTATGGAGGTCTGAGAACTGGCAAGATAAAGCAAAAGTCTAGCTTTTCAGTTACAATTGTTATGGAATCTCAGGCCTGGTTGTTCAATGTAACTAACAAACATTTATAAGGCACTTACTTTGTTCAAGGTCCTAAGGTGGTATGGTAAGCTCTGTCCTCAAGGTGCTTATTGCCTAGTAACGAGGATAGTCCAGCAATAATCCCACAAATAGATTCAAGATAGACTTTGATAGGGGCAAAAGAGAGAGCTAGATGAAGTGCTTTGAGAAAATCCTAAGAAGGGAATAGATTATTTTTAGGCACAGCATTCAGGGCAACCTTCATGGAGGAGGCAGTATCTGAACGGATCCTTGTGGAAAGAAAAGAATTTCAGAAGGCAGAGAGGAAGAAGGAGAATGCCCCAGCCATGGGGATTGTCCTAAACAGATACAAAAAGGAAGGAAAATGGAGGATGAGACAAGAGAACGCTTGGAAGTCTAGTTTGACTGGAAAATAGAGAACATAGGATTAGTGAGAAATAAATTTATGAAGATAGGTTGGAGTCACAGTTTTGGAGCATCTTAAGGACATAGTTTCTCTACAGGCAACAATGAAAAAGGGATTGGGGGATTAGAGGGCTGTTCATGGGGCTTTTTTGGCAAAGATACTGGAGTGATTTACCATTTCCTTCTCTGGCTTATTTTACAGAAGAGGAGATTGAGGCAAATAAAGTTAAGAGATTTTTTTTCCCCAGAATCACATAGCTAGCAAGTGTCTGGGGCCAAATTTGAACTCCAGTGCTCTAACTGCTGAGCCATCTATCTGCCTCACATTTTTTATTTTATCAATTTTTTTTGCTTCACATTTTAATAAGAAAGGAAAAACATAAAGGGGGAGCTGGAAAGAGGGTAAGAAGGGCAGACAAGGTAGTTGCAATGATGGTGAAACAGTCTAGAGGATCAGCTGGGAGTATAGCAAGAAGAATGAATAGCCCATGGTTGGGTCTTCTCATGATAGGGGAGGGACTTGCCAATCATCACAGGGTTGACTTCACAGTGGGATCTTCTCTGTGGGTCTAGGCAGTCAATGGAGCTGGTGTGTGTGTGTGTGTGTGTGTGTGTGTGTGTGTGTGTTATGTTATAGCTATGTTAACAGTTGGGTAAATTTGAAACTGGTTGATTAATTGGATCCAAAGAGTAGTCATTAATGGGATGATGACATTGTAAAGATAGATCTCTAGATGAGCGCCCCAGGGATCTGTTCTTGGTTGTGTATTAATTAAGTTAATGACTTAGATGAAGGCAGACATAATGCTTGTCATCTTTGTGAGTGACATGAAGCTTGACATTGCAGCATACTGGATTGACAGAGTTGAGATCCAGAATGGTCTCATCAAGCTAGAGCAATGACCTGAATAAAATAAAACAAAATATAATAGAGACAAATGTAAAATTCTACATTTGGACTAAAAAACTAAATTTCATTAATATAATATAGGAGAGATGTGGCTCCTAAAGAGTTTATGAGATAAATGATCTATGAGTTCTAGTGAATTCCAAGCTGAACCAATAGTATGATGTGACAATCAAAAAAGCTAATGTTATAATTTTAAGTTATATTAAAAGAAGCATAATGTTGCCCAGAACTAGGTAATAGCCCTTCTGTACCCTGCCCTGGTCAAGCCACTTCTGAAGAGTTGTTTTCACAATTTCAGGAATCACATAGTCAAGCTAGACCATAACCAGAAGTATCTGAAGACAGTTCCAGAGAACCTTATGGTAATGAGTTGAAGGAACTGGAGATATTTAGCCTGCAAAGTTAATAATTCACATGTCCAAAACCAAACCCATTATCTTTCCTCCCCAAACCTTCTCACCTTGCGAACTTCCATATTTCTGTCCGAGGCACCACTATATTTCCAGAGATTTAAGTGTCCCAAAGAAGAAGTCATTCTCTAAACGAACTCTCTAATGCAAATACCAACAACGTGGAAATGGGTTCGAATCAAGAACACACGTGATACCAGAGGAATCGCGTGTCGGCTAAGGGAGAGGGGGTGGGGGTTGGGGGGAGGAAAAGAAAATGATCTTTGTCTCCAATGAATAATGTTCAGAAATGACCAAATAAAATAATGTTAAAAAAAAAAGAAGTCATTGTAGTAGACCAGATGAGAGGTGGAGGAAACCTGAACTAGGTGGAGTCATGAATATAAAGAAGAGAACAGCTGTAAATGATGAGGAAGAAGTTGAAGAGATAGAAATATTTAGCAACTGATTGGATATGTGGAGTAAAGAACACTGAAGAATTTAAGAGTAAAGATGAAGGGAAGATGGGGTATCAGTGAAGGTTTTTTTTAAACTAGGGAAGTGGTAGATTTTATCAGATTCATGCATTATACATTACATATAATACATAATACTATGTCTATATAATCTACGAATACATAAAGTATATAATACTACTAGGTATTCATTGAAACTTCATCATACATATAATATATTATGTACATATACATATATAAATATATGTAATACTACATATGTATAATAATACTTCATTGAAGGCTACATGTTTTCTATCCTATATTTGTAAGGCTTTTTAAAAAAATTCAAATGTAAACTGACCATTTATCCACATTGCATTTTGTCCTGTTAAATTGAGGCCATAATTCTAGCCTCTAAAAATCATTTTGGTTCCAAACTTATCATCCACTGTCCCTCAAGTTTAACATCAGCAAATTTGATAAACATTTTATCCATACCTTAATTTGTGCAATAGATCTGAATTTATATTTATGTGTATGTTTACACATATTTCAATAAGTATGTTTATATATTTAAAGAACTGGCCTTGGAGTCAAGAACTGAGTTCAAGTCTTGTCTCTGGTGGATACTGTCTGGGAAATCCAGGGCAAGTAAATTGTTTTTGTCTCTCCATTGTGTCTAAGACTGTAAGGTGCAGAGAAGATGCTGAGATACACAGGCAGAAGGAGTTGCCTCATGGACGCTGGGGAGGGAAGCGGAAGGAGGGGAGGCAGTTGCCCATATCAATGAAATCATAGGTCATGTGCCTGTCCTAATTGCAGATGTACATTTGTATAGCATTTTGGTCATCCATCAGAATGCCGCTTTGTTTCCTCTTCAGATTGTTTGTCTGTCATCTCAGAACCAGCCTAGCCAACCTGAGGATGACTCATTTGAGAATGAGGTTGGCCCATGGTGATGAATTTTTCATCAGCAACAACAAATGAAAACCACTTACTAAGACAAAAAAGTCTTGTTTTAAGCCAAGCAAATGCTGACCCCAAATTCAAGTTCAGTTATCTGGGGAGGGGCAAGTAATAAAAAGTTCTTTTAATGAATACAAAAACTTTTCAAGGCTATACAAACCAATACTAGGCAAGTGTACACATTGACAGATTCAACTCTTCAGGTTTATGGCTCACAGATAAGTACCAGTGTTGAGGATACCAACATTCTGTGCATGAATTAAAAAAGGAACAGGTCCAGAATGTTATGTTTCTTCCTCAATTTTAGTTTGTTTATGATTTACCAAAAATAAACGGGCATATTATGCAGATAGCATTCTTTCTATCTGAATGTCCATGACTAAAGGGTATGAATATACTTTAAATCATTAGTGCTGTGTGTTCTAGTCAAGTCAACAAGCACTTAACAACTGTTTACTATGTGCCAGACACTGTGCTAAGTACTGGGAATACAAATATAGATAAAATCCTTGCCTTTTCTCAAGATGGATACATTCTAAAGGGGAACATAATATAGAAATAAGTAGGCACATACAAAATACATTCAGAGTAGATGAGAGATAATCGCTTTAAAATTTTTTTAACATTTTGAACTTAAGGAGCAAAAAAAGTATTTTTGTATATACAACTGAAAACAAAAGATTGCATACGAAACCATAAATCTCCATTTCATAGCGCCTATATTCTACATATTGGTTTCAAAATATCTGACTTCTCTGTGTTTCCTTCTGAACTTTCTTTTGTTTTCTTTCAAGAATTGTTATATTTTAAAAGTTTCAGGGAATAGAGAAAGGGAAGCATCGGTATTGTAAACCTCCCCCCTATCCTTCACATCCCTTTTCCTATTAAAAAAGAGAGGGAAAGAATAGAAACGCTCTTGAAAGAAAGAAGCAAAGTCAAGCAAAACTAATGCCCACAGTGGGTATATTCAAAGATATATACCCCATTCTTTATTTTGAGGTCATACTTTTGTCAGGAAGTGAGTAGCATGCTTTTTTATCAACCCTCTGGAAATATGGTTGATAATTTCATTAATCAGATTTTTTAAATCTTTCAAAGTTGTTTTTCTTTACAATGCTATTATCCTATTTTAATTGTTTTCCTGATTTTGCTTACTCTACTCTATATCCAATTAGACCAGTCAAACTCAAATAAAAACAGGACCACTAATCCATATGTAAGGATTCCTATGGATCATATATTAACTTGGTTTTAAAATGTAATATTAGCTATATTTTATTGTTTCCTAAAATTAATTTTATTAAATATTTTCCAATTACATTTTAATTTGGTTCCTGATATGGACCACCTATTTGACTTCTTTAGTTTAGACTACTCAATATTCTCTACAACCATCTCTTGTCATTTCTTACATCATAATAATATTCCATTACTTTGGTATAAAGCAATCTATTCATCTATTCCCCAATAGATGAGCACCTCCTTACATTCAAGTCTTTGCCTCTCTCTCTCTCTCTCTCTTTCTCTCTCTCCTCTCTCCTCTCTCCCTCTCTATTTGTCTGACTCTCCTTTTAGTCTTCTCTTCAGGTTATAGAAATTTGATTTGCTTTTAACTATTCTTTTCCTACTATCATTCCCCTTATTAACATCACCATCTTCCTATTTGTTTCTCTGTTGAGTTTGATACATTGCTACACCAAATTCTTTCTGTGAATATTGTTCTTTTTCTGGTTTACACACTGATGATCAGTCTCCCTACACATTCCTCCATGTTTTATAATATTCTTCCCACCACGATTATGAGAAATAATGAATTCTAGTCACTTCTTCTTCCCTTCTAGCTGAATGTATTCCTTTTACCTCTCCTTATGTTTCCCCTCTTAAAACCCTCAAAACAGAACCAAATCTTCCTCACACCTACCTCCAATAACAACCACCTCTGTTTTCTTTATATCACTCCTTCAATACTCTATGAACCTATTCAGCTTCTGAAGAAATGTGTTTCTTCTGTCTCCCATTAATATATCAGTATTATGTCATAATAAAGCCCCTTCAAATTGCTCAGATATTTAGCATTTTTTGTTCTTGTTCAGTTGTGTCCATTTGAACTAAGTCCTAAAAGATTTTCTTGGCACTGGAGTGATTTGCCATTTCCTTCTCCAGTTCATTTTACAGATGAAGGAACTGAGTAAAATAGGGTTGAATGACTTGCCCAGGATCATACAGCCAATAAGATTCTGAGGCCAGATTTGAAATGATGAAAAAAAAAATTTTTAGCAGCCAAACCATTTATTAGTCTTTTTCTTTCTTTTTTTTCCCCAGGAACCTAAAAATATTTTGTAGTTATGATGTAAGCAACTGAGTTGCACATAATTCAATCATATCTTTCAAAAAAATAAAATAAAATAAAAAACAAAAAATAAGCTGTTTAAAAGCCAAAAAACCTTCAGAAAACTCTTATATATGCATTACATCATCTCTCAGTTTCAATGAAATGACAAATTAATTCCTTATTGATTTTAACCTGTCACAATCCAATAAAACACCATCAGTCTTCCTGATTTCATGCCCTGCACTATATGTACGGAACCATCTAGCTACCTCATTTACCTTTCCAGTTTTTTCTTAATTCTGTGTTTACATTTCTAAGTTCCTCCTCAGCTCTTGCCTCTTAACCAGAAATACTTTAAAAGTCCTTAGTTCTTTAAAGATCCATTTTTCTCCTTGTAGGATTATACTTAGCTTTGCAAGGTAAGCATCCAAATAGTCAGTTTGTTAAGATTAAAATTTGGGCCAAACTGTGGCAGGTAAAAATTAGTTTTACTCTAGAAGTATTATATTTTTTATAGGTTTATTTAAGATTGAGAATTTAAGAAAATACAAGTAAGAAAGCACGGGCGTAGGTGGGCTAAGAGAGGTCCATTCAACCTCACCTACATCATGAGAGACGCATCTGTTAGGAAGCAGAAACAGGAAAAAAAGAGCTCAGTAGGCAGAGAGCTCCTTTAAATAATAATTTGTGATCTCGCCCAGGTGAGAATTCAGGGGAGGTTACAAAGCATCCTGGGAACCAGAGCAAGGACTTCTGGGATGGGGGCTGGGGTTCAAGTCTCCATTTTTACAAGTTACTCCCTAACACTTCCAAGACCACATTGTGAGATTACAAGCCTTGTAGGGCTCTCTTGGATAAGCCTTCTGCTCTCACTTCCCCTAAACAGAGAGCTCTGCAGCCACAGATCTCTTTTATCATTGTCACCAATCACAATTGGGATTTGGGTCTGTTTGCCTATACTGAGATGGTCTTTGCTGGTTGCTACCTTTCCTATCATCTGTGAGCTTTCGGATTACATTTTGTGCATTTCAAGGGTAGAAGAACTTATTCACTATAATTTCTCATTGAACTTCTTGATAATTATTCTATCCTATGCAAATTTTTTGGCATAGGTGTCAGTCAGGGAGCTGAGCCACCTGCCTGTTGTCAGATAGCCCTCTTTGCCAGAAGTAGGAGATAAATCTCAGAGGAAAAGGGACTAGCAGCTGGGGAGATGAAGAAAGGTCTCCTGCAGAAGATGGAATTTGAGTTGGGTCCTAAAAAAAAAGGTCCTAAAAAAAGTGCTATCTTCAAGGGATAGTAAATAGCTGGAAAATTAATTTTGTGGACTAATATAGTGTAAGAAGTATAAGAAAGTATGATAAAACTAGAACAGTTAAGAAGAATCCAGGTTATAAAGAGCTATAAATGCCAAAGAGAGGGTTTCTGTTTGTTTCTAGAGATAATAAGGAGTCACTAATGTTTATAATAGAGAAGGGAAATGATTCAAGGAAGAGTGACCATTTCGATAATTTCTGCAATAGTCCAGGAAAATGGAGACAAGGGCCTATATAAATAAAGCTGCTGTGTGAGTGGACAGAAAGAGAGGTAAACAGGAATGTGGTGAACACAGAAATGATAAGATTTGGTTGATTTGGGAGGATTCTTGGAGCTTTTGCTGCTACTGAGCCGCCATCTTGGCTTCTCCTCTCCCCAAAATGATAAGATTTGGCAATGGATTGTACATATGGTGAAGGAGAGAGTTAAGGGAGAGTGAGGAGTTGAGGAAGATCCTGCTATTTGGGGCCTGGGTAAGTAGGAAGAAAGTGGTATCCTTGATAAAAATAGGGAAGTTAAAAAAAAAAGCAGAATAATGTACATTATTAAAATTCTAAAGCATGCCCATCAAGATTTCAGTGAGTAAAGTTAAGCTCTAAGTTTCTGACAGTCACTAGACTACTAGCTGTTTGAGCAGGCCACCTTGGAGGTGGTCAGATTGTCCTTCTATAACCATAAAAGAGTGGTTACCAGCGGAGAAGTCCTTGGCATAGAAGCAGGTGGTACTGGAAGGCTGGATATAAGGCTTCTGTCTAAGAGCTAGCTGAAAATGGAATTACATCACTTAGGGCATAGCTATTAATAAAGTACATTTGAAAAAAAAGTAAGAATATATTCTGTATTCATGAAGTATATGCATTGGTAAAATTAGAACTCCATAAAGTATTAAAGCTTCCGAAGTGCATAAAGGGCTGTTATATTCTAGAAGCAGAACCAAGGACAAGGACTGGAAATTGTAAAAAGGTAGATTTAGACATGACAAAGTAAAACTTGCAAACAATTAAAGTGGAGGGCATCACAAGTCCATCCTTTTAGGAAGGGCTCTGGGAATATTGTGAATGGGACTCTTGTTTAGGTATAGGTTGAATTTGATGTTCTCTGAGGGATTTTTCCAGTTATTAGATCATGTGAATAATCTTTGTAAATGTTTTGCCTGGCATTCAAAGCCCTCTATAATCTTTCTCTGACCTTTTCAGTTTTATCTCACTCTACTTATTATATATGCATGATTTCAACCAAATTGTTGAATTTCCTATCTCGATGTCTTTTGACATTTCACGGATATTACTTACTCTTTGCTTTACAAACTTTACATTTTTTGCTCATATAATTTTCTCTATCCCTGAATGACTCATCTTCCATATCTGCTAACTCAACCCAACTTCAAGACCAATTTAAAACTATCTTCTCCATGAAACCTTGCTTTATCTCCAGGCTATAAATGATGTGAAGGAGATCAGAAAAAAACTGTTTCCTCACACATAAAAAGTTGACTTACCCAAGGACACATGTTTCCTACTAAACCTCGCTTCCTCCAAAAACACCTTAAGAACAGTAAGAAACTGACATATGACAGATGAAATAATGAAGATAAACAAAGAAGATGACAGAAAATCATCTACAAAGTAAAGTATAGTCTCCTCAAGGGTTACTCCTCTAAATGAATATGAATAGTCACAGTGTGGGATCCTTAGAGCATTGCTAATTGATCTTCCTCAGTTTTAGGGTAACTCTGAGGGGTTTGAGATCTTAGTAGCTCAGTCACTACTAGGCTAGACTACCCAACTGTGAGCCTACAATTGTGAAATGATGTCACTGCCTGGGCATGTCCATCTCAAGATTTTTTCTTCATTTCCATTTGATTCCTGTGGCATCTGCTATTGTATCCAATGGACTCTGCTATAAGTTCTGCTTGCTTATGGAGTCTCTGATAGGACTTCTAAACCTCTTAAACCCATCAGGTCATCTGGGCACTCCCATTTCAGAATAATCCTCACCAAATGATTAGGAAAGAATAAACACAAAAGAAACAGATATGTGCTTTGACTAGGGGGTAGAATGTACCTAGGGGATCAAAGCAGGTCTCCTTATGCAATAGCCACCAAGGAAAAAAGACCCAGAGATGGGTGGGTAATACTTTTTGTAGGCACACAGTTCCAGTTCACAAACTCCTGAGGCATTAGTTCTGGCTCCAGGGTAAATTTGAACACCTTAAATCATCACACAATGCCAATCTCCAAGTCCTCATAGCTGGAAATCAGCCCTCCAAGGTCCTTGGGAGTTGCATTGGAAGCAGATCAAAGAATTTGCACTTGCTAAGATATTTATACATGTTTTGAGGACTGAAACCAGGCAACTTAGTAATGCAGTGGATAGAGTCTTAGACCTGGAGTCAGGAGATATCTGAATAAAAATCCAGACACAGAATAGATTAGTGGATCAATGGAATGGATTAGGGGTAAGTGACTTTAGCCATCCATTGTTTGATAAACCTAAATATCTCAGCTTTGAGATAAAAACTCTATATGACAAAAATACTGGGAAAACTGGAAAACAGTATGGCAGAAACTAAGTACAGATAAATATCTCATACCTTACACCAAAATAAGGCCAAAATAGGTATATGATTATTTAAACATAAAGGGCGATGCCATAAATAAATTAGGGAAACATAGATCTATGTCAGATCTATGGAGAAGGGAAGAATTTATGACCAAATAAGAGAAGAGAATATTACCAGGTGTAAAATGAATAATTTGGACTATATTACATTTAAAAGTTTTTGTACAAACAAAACCAGTATAGCCAAGAAAGGAAATAATAAGCTGGAGGGAATACTTATAACAAATTCCTCTGATAAAAGTCTCATTTCTCAAATATGTAGAGAACTAAGCCAGATTTATAAGAATACAAGCCATTCCCCAATTGACAAATGGTCAAAGAATATGAATAAGCAGTTTTTGAATGAAGAAATCAAAGGTAACAGTAGTCATATGAAAAAATGTTCTAAATCTCTCTTGTTTAGAGAAATGAAAATTAAAACAACTCTGAGGTACCTTCTCAAACCTATCAGACTGGTCACTATGACAATAAAGAAAAGTGGTAAATGTTGGAGGGGATGTGGCAAAGTTGGGACAATAATGCATTGTTCTTGAAGTTGTGAATTGATCCAACCATTCTGGAGGGTAATTTGGAACTATGTTCAAACAGCTGGTAATACCCAAAGAGAGGGGTGGAAAAAAAGGGGGAAAGGACATACGTGCACAAAAATATTTATAGTGGCTCTTTTTATAATGGCAAAGAATTGGAAATTGAAGGGTCATCAATCGGGGTATGTCTGAACAAATTATGGCATATGTTGGTGATGAAACACTATTGTGCTGTAAGAAATGATGAACAGGATGATTTCAGAAAGAGCTGGAAAGACCTACATGAACTGTTGCAGAGTGAAATAAGCAGAACCAGGAGAGCATGATACACAATAACAGCAATATTGTGGAATGATCAACTATGAAAGACTTAGCTACTCTCAGAAATAAAAAGATTCAGGAAAATTCTGAGGGACTTATGACAAAGAATGCTAATTACCTCCAGAGAAAGAACTGTTGGAGTCAGAATAGAGATCAAAGCATGCAAATTTTCAGTTTAATTTATTTAAGTTTTTATTTGGGAGTTTTGGCTGTATATGATTATTCTTGTGGAAAAATCAACAATATGGAAAATATAATACATGTATAATCTAGATCAAATTGCTTGTCAGCTCCAGGAAGAAGGAAAGATGGTAGGGAGGGAGACAATTTGGATTATATAGCTCTGGAAAACTTATGTGGAAATTTTTACATCACAATTACATGTGACTGTAATGTATAAGTATATGTGATTAAATGTGATAAAATATATTTATAAATAAATAAATATAGTCTCAGACCTTTTCTACCTGTATGCCCTGTGGCAAATCACTTAAGGTCTCTCCATCTCAATTTCCTCATATATAAATAGGGATAATAATAGCACGTTTGTCCCCTGTTAGTCACATGAAAATGAGATAATATTTGTAAAGAATTTTGCAAATCTTAAAGTACTATAGAAATGCTAGCTATTATTATTCCAAGGCAATTGGATAAGTTTGTATTTGATCATAGGACCAACAGAAAATCCTAAAGATAATTGAGTAGGGGAGTAAAATGACCAACCATTTTTGTGAATTGGAGGAGAGAGAGAGAGAGACTTAAGACAGGAATACCTGTTAAGAGACTCATGTAATATTCTAGGAGAGAGGATATGAGGAAATGAACTGAGGTGGTGTTTGTGAGTGGACAGGAGGCATCAGATGTGGGAGTCTGTGGAGTTATAAACAGCAATATGTGGTAACTGATTAGATATGTGGAGAGTGGCAGAGGAAGGAACTGAGGATAATTACAAGATTTTGAATCTCAGACCTCGGAGACTAGAAGAATTGTGGTGCCTTTGACATAAATAGGACAGTAAAGGAACATAGAGGGAAAAATAATGAGTTCAGTTTTGGACATGTTGAGTTTCAGATGTTTCCAGGACATCCAGTTTTTTTTTTTAATTTTATAGTATTTTATTTGATCATTTCCATGCATTATTCATTAAAAGACAAAGATCATTTTCTTTTCCTCCCCCCACCCCCCGTAGCCGACGCGTGATTCCACTGGGTATCACATGTGTTCTTGATTCGAACCCATTGCCATGTTGTTAGTATTTGCATTAGAGTGTTCGTTTAGAGTCTCTCCTCTGTCATGTCCCCTCAACCGCTGTAGTCAGGCAGTTGCTTTTCCTCGGTGTTTCTACTCCCACAGTTTGTCCTCTGCTTATGGATAGTGTTTTTTCTCCTAGATCCTTGTAGATTGTTCAGGGACATTACACCGCCACTAATGGAGAAGTCCATTACGTTCGATTATACCACAGTGTGTTTGTCTCTGTGTACAATGTTCTCCTGGTTCTGCTCCTCTCGCTCTGCATCACTTCCTGGAGGTCGTTCCAGTCTCCGTGGAATTCCTCCACTTTATTATTCCTTTTTGCACAATAATATTCCATCACCAACATATACCACAGTTTGTTCAGCCATTCCCCAATTGATGGGCATCCCCTCGTTTTCCAATTTTTGGCCACCACAAAGAGCGCAGCTATGAATATTTTTGTACAAGTCTTTTTGCAGGACACCCAGTTTGAAATATCCAATAAGCAGTTGGTGAGGCTGGACTAAGTTAGGAAAGAAACTGGACCTGGATGTGTAGTTGTCTGGAATCCTAAATGCATGGCAACAAGGGTCTTTGGTGGGGCAGTAGCAGTGGGAATAGAGAAGAAGGGATGGATGTGAGATTATAACAACTTTGCTTTTGTTACATGAAATGATGTCATGATGACTAAGCTTCAAAACCAAATATTGGTGGTAGTGATGTGGAAGAAAGGGGAACTGGCATCAAAAGAATAACTAAAAATCTCAAGAGTTCTAGCATTGTGGTAATTGTACCAGTCAGAGAAGGAGACTAGCTTTCTCACCTCTGAATCAGAACAGAATTTGTCACGTCATTCAGACTGAGCCAGCCTCAACAAAGTGCTCCTTACTTTTTCTGACAAGAGAAGAACTTAAATATGAATGAGAACTGTTGAATTCTAGACTCTACTGGGTTGTTGTTGCTCAGTTGTTTCCACCATGTCTGACTCTGTAACCCCATTTGGGGTTTTGTTGGTAAAAATACTGGAGTGTTTTGCCATTTCCTCTTTCAGCTCATTTTACAGATGAAGAGACTGAGTCAAATAGGGTTTAGTGACTTGGCATAGCTATTAGGTGTCTAAGGCTAGATTTGAACTCAGATCTTTCTGATCCAGTGATCTATCCACTGCACCAGTCCTACACTACATTGTAACCAGGTTCTACTGAAAAGAAAAATAGAGGCAGCTAGGTGGCTCAATGGATAAAGAGAGCTAGGCTTAGAGATGAGAGGTCCCAGGTTCAAATACAGCTTGAGATACCTCCTAGCCATGTGGCCCTGGGTAAGTCACTAAACCTTGATTATCTATACCTTACCACTTTTCTGCCTTGGAACATTTAGTATCAATCCTAAGACAGAAGGTAAGGTGAGAGAGAGAGAGAAGAGAGAATACAAATGTTTGAGAGTTATTCTCCTTACCCTCAAGGAGCTTACAATCTCTAACTGCTATTATTTTACATTTTAACATTTAAATATACATTTTAACATCTTTATATAATTGCTTTGCCTTTTCATTAAGGAAAAAACATTTTAAAGTGTCTCTACTTCCCACTAATTTTAAGTGGACAATATCTCAGCTAATTCATTTTCCCATTCAACTCTAGGTTCTCTTTTGACTGCCCTAATCAGCTTCCTCACAAATATATGAGTTGAATCTTCATAGTCAAGAAGAATATGGGAACTGAAACAATTACCTCATAGTTCCCTAGAACCTGGGTTTCCTCTCAGCCTTCCCAAAACTGGGACCACAATAAAATGAGTCCTTTTTTGGTCAAGTTGAGTTTGATGTCTCCAGAATATCCGATTTAAATAGTCTAATAGGAGGTTGATGAGTTTGGACTGCAACTTGAGAGAGGAACTGGGTTAATTTGTAGAAGTGGAAGTACTTATCTGAATCAAGACATAGTGGGGTTGGGGGCTGAGGTTTTTTCCTATAATGAGAACCATGACAAGATATCCCATGAGGTAGGAGAAGTAAGAGTTGAGGCTTAGAAACTAAGACCAGGGGCAGCTGGGTGGCTCAGTGGATTGAGAGTCAGGTCTACAGACAGGAAGTCTTGGGTTCAAATCAGGCCCCAGACTCTTCCTAGCTGTGTGACCCTGAGGAAGACACTTAACCCCCATTGCCCTGTCCTTAATGCTCTTCTGCCTTGGAACTAATACTCAGTATTGACTCTACATGGAAGGTAAAGATTTTTAAAAAAAGACTAGGACCATTCCCAAGAACATTACTATCATCTAGTAACTCCTCCTAGAGCTACAGATGGGAGTCTACTTGCTCTAGACTAGCCACAGTAATGAAGAAAAAATAGCAACTACAATTCTGACCATAGCATTGTCATGTGTAGCAAGGATCCCCATGTAGAATGAGGGCTATTCCCTACTTGTTACATAGGGATGTCATTGTGTGGCTTGAATGGAGGTGGAATCGATATTCCTAATCTCTTCTTCCTCCATTCTTATGCAGAGTAGACTTTATTTCCTTCCAGAAGGAGGAGGTCAGAGCCATTCTGTTCTCCTTAGTTAAAGGAGGTACTGGGCTAGAATTATAACTATCTACTCTCTTAAATATTATTAATTCTAGAGGACATGATTTTTAGGTTCAAATTAACTCCTGATCAGCTTCATTTGGGGTTGGAGGGGAGGACCTAAGGATCCAAGGCTTTATTCCCTTCTCCCCAAATACCAGTTCCAAAATGATCACACATAGAAATGAACAAAGAAATCCATTTATCCAGTTCTACAGCAAAACAGAAATAAAAGTAAGCACATAAGAGAACGGGTAGCTCACAATACAGACTGAAAGAACTTTCCTATTGAAAATGAGGTAACTCGGTTTGACAAAGTGTTCTAGGTCACTTCCAAAGGAAAGTTTCCTGAACTCTTGCATAGCAAACTGGAAATCTAGGGACCTGATGGAATCTGCCAACTTCTTTCCAGAATCTTTTCTTTAGCTTGAAGTGGGACTGGCATCATTCATCTTCTCTATCAAAGCTGGAAGCCAGTAGAGCCCAAAGTCCAGAGACTCAGTGACTCAAAGGGAAACCTAAAGAGAATTGGGCTCTTCGCTCTCACCAGCTCTGTTCTGCCCTTCAAACAGGTACAGGATAGTGATCTCTACCAGTAAAGAGAGAATCCCTTACCAATGGACTTTGGTATTGGGGTATCACTTGAGAAAAGGATGCCCTGGGGAACTGGAAAACAAAAATTGTATCTCCTCTTCTATGAGAAGTAAAATCCATAAAACTGGCTCTGAAATATAGTAAATAAATAAATAAATAAATAATTGTGCTTTGAACCTAGTCAGTGGTTCCCAATCAACTATATAGTCTTCAGAGGAAATACCGAACAAATGAACAGCAGACAGTGGCAACCTATGCACAAACAGCCAATATCACAGATTTTTTTTTTCTCTACTCACCTAGCTATCTATCTTTTGTCTATGTATCTACATATGTATATCATGTAATTCAATTAATTTCAAACAGAGAGTACCTGGCCTAGAATCAGGAAGACTCATCTTCTTGAGTTCAAATCTGGTCTTGGATACTAGCTGTGTGACTCTAGGCAAACCATTTAACCCTGTTTACCTCAGTTTCCTCATCTGTAAAATAAGCTGGAAAAGGAAATGGCAAACCATTCCAACATTTTTGTCAAGAAAACTCCAATCAGGGTCACAAAGTCATGAATGAAAACAACTGAATAATAACATCATGCCAGGCAAGTGCTAGATGCCAGAAACACAGGAAAAATGAAATGTTCTCTTCTCTCAAGAGCTTTCATTCTCCTAGGGGTCAATGACATATATACAGATAAGCATATTCAAAATATGCAAAGTAAAAACAGTCATTTTATTGGCAGGGCAGGAGAACTCACACCAAGGAGATCCTGTGGGAGGTGGCACTGGAGTTATGCTTTAAAGGAAGCTATATCAAATATGATGAGTTGCCATAACCATAAAATCCATCACCTAGTCATCAACCTTCTGGTGATGATAAACTTCTCTATACTTGGGCTAGTCTTCAGAACAAATATAACGTATTCTGCTGGCTTAGCTTTTAAGAATTCAGGCTTACTGATATTCCATAATGAAGCATCAAAGAACAATACTGGGAGAAGATACATACACATTCACATATGCAAATATGTCTATATACATATATGCACATATGCATGCTTATATATCTATTTATATGAATTTATATGTTTGTATCCATAAATTTTGGTAAAATACACTTATTAGGCACCTACTATATACAAGTCATGTTGTATTATTATTTAAATTCTCTAGAGACTGTAGCTTAATTTATAATTTTATTTATTAATAATAAAAAGTGGGTCAGTGAAAAAGAAGGTACCAGCCAATTGTGGCCAGCTGCCTTCATTTCTTTCTTTTTTTTATTTTAAATTTTATTTAATTGATTTATTGAGAGAATTTTTCCATGGTTACATGATTCATGTTCTTTCCTTCCCCTACCCCTAACCCCCTCCCATAGCTGATGCACAATTCCACTGGGTTTTCCATGTGTCATTCAAGACCTATTTCCATATTGATATTTGCACAAGGGTGATCATTTAGAGTCTATATCCCCAATCATATCCAAATCAAACCATGTGATCAAGCAGTTGTTTTTCTTCTGTGTTTCTACTCCCACAGTTCGTTCTCTGGATGTGGATAGTGTTCTTTCTCATAGATCCCTCGGAACTGTCTTGGATCATTGCATTGCTGCTAGTAGAGAAGTCCATTACATTCAGTTGTGCCACAGTGTATCAGTCTCTGTGTATAATGTTCTCCTGGTTCTGCTTCTCTCACTCTGCATCAATTCCTGGAGGTTGCTCCAGTTCACATGGAATTCCTCCAATTCATCATTCCTTTGAGCACAATAATATTCCATCATCAATATATACCACAATTTGTTTAGCCATTTCCCAATCAAAGAGCATCCCCTCATTTTCCAATTCTTTGCCAACACAAAGAGCACAGCTATGAATATTCTTGTACAAGTCTTTTTCCTTATTATCTCTTTGGGGTACAAACCCAGCAATGCTATGGCTGGATCAAAGGACAGACAGTCTTATATCACCCTTTGGGCATAGTTCCAAATTGCCATCCAGAATGGTTAAGTCAATTCACAACTCCAACAGCAATGAATTAATGTACCAATTTTGCCACATTCCCTTCAACATTTATTACTTTCCTTTGCTGTCATGTTAGCCAATATGCTAGGTGTGAGGTGATACCTCAGAGTTGTTTTGATTTGCATCTCTCTGATTATAAGAGATTTAGAACACTTTTTCATGTGCTTATTAATAGTTTTGATTTCTTTATCTGAAAATTTGTCTATTCATGTCCCTTGTCCATTAATCAATTGGGGAATCAGCTGCCTTCATTTCTGAGAGTTGGGTCCCAATGCACATCTACTCACTATGATTCTGAGGAAAAAAAGCTCACACTTCCTCCCCATACTCCAGTTTATGCTCTTCATGACATCCCTTTTTCAAGCCCCTCTGACTGGAGCACTCCAACTTCACTCTGGACAAGAGGAGGGTCTTTCGGACACCAGGAGTCATGCAGGGCAAGAGATATGGGTCCTAGGAGACCTTTAGAATGGCCTCCCAGTACAAATGTCCACTTTTCTCTACCCTACTGTCTTAACGGGCTTGTTCACAGATAAACAAAAGGCTGGGTCTCCACTCTTATTCAGCAAGAGTGTGGGGGAAGAAGCATATTGCAGCTTCAGTATTAAGATTAAACTTTTTTTCCTTTAAAATCCAAAGGTGTCTTGGGATGCCAAAAAAGGGGGGAAGGGGGTGGAATATAGGCTACTATTAAATTTCCACAGCCAGAAATACAAAGATGAAAAGAACACAGATCCATGATCTCAAAAGTAATATAACAATCTAGTAGGGACTTAAGGCATATACAGGAAAATCTAGATAGGGATTCTTAACTTCCTTTGTGTCATGGGAGCCTGGTGAAGCCTGCTGACCCTTTCTTAGAATAGTATTTGTAAATGTTTAAAATAAAATACTTTAAATTACAAAAGATACCAATTATATTGAAATGCAGTTGTCAATATGTATATGCATATTTTTTACAATTCTTACCGTCTATCTTAAGATAAATACTAATAATTGTTTCCAAGGCAGAAGAGCAGTAAGGACTAGGCAATGGGGGTTAAGTGACTAGCCTAGGGTCACATAGCTAGGAAGTATCTGGGGTCAGATTTGAACCCAGGGTCTATTTTAAAACAAGTTCAAGGATCCAACGATAAACACCCTTGAACTAGAATAGAAGTTGGAGAGTGATGGGGTATATAAAAGAAGTCAAAGGAAGAGCAAGAGAGATTCAAGGAAAGAGGGCTAACAGGATAGAACTGTCAATCAGTTGATATTTCTTTATTAAGTTCCTACTATGTGACAGGCACTGTATTGAGGGCTGGGAATACAAAGAAAAACAAAACAAGAGTCCCTGCTCTCAGTCTATAGAGAGAGATAACGTACAACTAAGTACAAAGAAAATATAAACAGAATAAATTGAGGGTAGTCTCAGAGAGTAGGCACTAATGATTAAGGAGACCTGGGAAAGACTTGCTTACAGAAGGTAGGACTTTAACTGAGTCCTGATGGAAGCTAGAAAAGCCAGGAGGCAGGAAGTGATGCAGAGCGAAAGGAGCAGAACCAGGAAAACATTGTACACAGAGACTGATACATTGTGGTACAATCGAAGGTGATGGACTTCTCCATTAGTGTCAATGCAATGTCCCTGAACAATCTGCAGGGATCTAAAAAATACTATCCACAAGCAGAGGATAAACTGTGGGAGTAAAAACACTGATGAAAAGCAACTGCTTGACTACAGGGGTTGAGGGGATATGACTGAGGAGAGACTCTAAATGAACACTCTAATGCAAATACCAACAACAGGGAATTGGGTTCAAGTCAAGAACACATGTGATAACCAGTGGAATCGTGTGTCGGCTATGGGAGAGGGAAAGGTGGTGGGAGGGGGGGCGGGGAGGAAAAGAAAATGATCTTTGTTTCCAGTGAATAATGTTTGGAAATGACCAAATAAAATAATGTTTAAAATTTAAAAAAAGAAAGAAAAAAGAAAAAGAAAAGCCAGGAGGCAGAAATGATGTGGAAGAGAATTACAGCCATAAAGGACACCCAGTGAAAATACTTAGAATATAGAGTAAAAGACAATGTCAATGGATCTCAGAGGTGGGGAGTATGGCATTAAAAGAATGGAAAAGAAGGAAAGGGACAAGTAATAAATTACTTTAAAGACCCCAAAGGATGTTTTATTCATTAATGGAGGCAATAGTCAAGTTTATTGAATGGAGGAGCTTATTGACTTGGTCAGATCTGAATTTTAAGAAGACAATTTGACCGCTGAGTGGAGGGTAGACTGAAATGGGTAGAGACTTGAAAGAAGGAGACCAACCAGAATGCTACTGGAATAGTCTAACGATGAGGTGATGGGAGCCTGAACCAGGGTGGTGGCAGCATCAGAGAAAAGAAAGAGACAAATACAACAGATGTTAGGAAGGTAAAACCAGTAGGACTAGGCAACAGATTTGATATGGAGGGTTTAGAGAGAATGAGGAGCTGAAGAATGACATTGAGGTTGTGAGATTTGAGTGACTAGGATGATGATTCTTTCAAAAGTAATACATAATGTTAGGAAGAGTGGGATGTTATGGAGATGAGATGGAGGAAGATGATAAATTCAGTTTTGGACATGTTCAATTTAAGACATCTAGTCTTAAGACATCTAATAGGCAATCAGATGTAGGACTGAATGTCAGGATTGAGGTTAGAACTAGGTAACTAGATTTGAGAATCATCCACATGGAGATAATAATGGAAACCAAAGGCACAGATGAGATCACCAAGTGAAATATAATAGAGGGAAAGAAGAGAAGAGGTTCCAAACAAAGCCGTGGGAAATCTCTGAAGTTCAGATCAGGAAGTATTTCATGGAAAAGATGGCATTCAAACTAAGTCTTGAAAGAAGAAAAGGATTTCGAGAGGGAGATATATAAGTGGAATTCATTCCAGATATGTAGGATGTGGAATACAAATACACAGATTCTAGAGAGGGTACTGAGGGTGATCCAGTTTGCTTTTGGTAAAATAATGTTTTTTTTGTAGTAAATTTTTGAAGTAAAGTTAAAAAGCTCTTTGTTGTTGCTGCATCTCTTCTAGATTATAATCTTCTATCTTATCTCCATCCTTGTGATGATCATAGTACAGTGGATACAATAGGTGCTTTAAAAAAAAAGAATGCCACCTGATGAAATCAGTGATCAAGAAAGGCAGAAAGGCAATGAATAGCTGCATTAAAGTAATAGCTATTGGGAGGGCCTGACTTGTGGGAATGGCTGACTTCTAAAAGAGAGTTTCCACTAAAGATTAATCTGTGAAATCCATCAGTCTAAGAATTTATCTTATGCCATTCAGCTCTCAATCCAATATCAATCTTATGCCAACTTGCAATGACTGTGCCATTATTAGAAATTGATATTGTGATAATTTAGCACCGTGATGGCAAACCTATGACACAGGTGTCAGCACTGACATGTGTGGCCATTTTCAATGACACACAGCCACATACAGAGAAGTACAGGGCCTCATGCAGAGAAGGATGCAGAGAAGCTGAGGATAAATTGCTGTCACTAAGCAGGTCAGTTAAATAATTAGTTTTTGGTTTATTAAATACAGTCATGTATTATAATTATACATTTTTGTTATTTAAACTATAAATATGGCAAAATTATGGGGTTTTTTTCTTGAACTGACATGCCACCTGAGTTATGCTTGGTTTTTTGACGAATTTTGATGCACCAAGCTCAAAAGGTTGCCCATCACTGATTTAGCATCTTCTTTGCCCAGGCAGGAATAGGTTAGTTTCAGGATAACTGTTGTAGACAGTGAAACTCTTGTTTGGAGGTTGGTTACTTCCTTTAAAGATGCTGAACTAGTGCCAGAAGTCACTTCTGTGACTACTCTATTAGGGAAGAAGGTTCTAGAACCAAAAAAAAAAAAGAGGAGAGGAACTGAGCTTTCCCAGAGTTGCCAAAACAATTTCACAAATGGCTCTCTTCCTCATAAATTAAGGACAGTTAGTACATCATTTCTTCTAACTGATGTGTGCTTACACTCCTTTTTAAGTAAAAGACACATATATGATTGCAGAGAACTAAAAAAAAAAAAGTAGCCTTACTATAAATTTTATACCTGCACTTCATAAATTGGTCCTGAAATCAGCATTAATGAGAAAATACGTAAACCTGTGTATGCTGCCCACTCTCCTGCATCCCTGGACAGAAGACTTGGGAAATATTCTGGGGGCAAGAGGGAAGATAGATTCATCATGTTATTTGCATAAAAATTGGTTTAGCTACCTTCTCTTTGCTTAAAGCTGGTTTAAAGAAATAATTTTTAAATAATTGGTGTCAGTAGCCAACACCTAACAGCTTCCATAAGAATTTGAATAGGTTGATAAAATGTCCTTTTTAGTGTATTCAAATACCCTTAAAATGTTATTCAAATACCCTTAAAATGTTATTCCCGAGCCCCATTAATGGGGAAAACAACAGATAAGAACATAAATAAGAGGGGAAATGTGGAACTCTATACTTCCTGTTTATCTGAGCTCAGCTATCTTATTGAGGATCAGTCCTAGGCCAAGGCAAGTAAAGAAAAAATTACTACTGTGATTGCAAGACAACTAGGTTTTTGAATCAGTAGACCTAGCTTTAAGTCCTGGCCATTAGACTGGGACTGAAAACTTTATGACTATCTTAGAGGCAATGTCTTACCTTAATTTTTTTTTTCCTCTACAACAGCAAGTATGTAAAAAAAAGTTTGTTGAATGGAACCATCACTTAAAAGTTGAATGACCTTAGCTAACTCATTTCTCTTTTATTAGCCTCAGTTTCTTTCATTCGCAAAATGGAAATACTACTATTTGCCCTACCTACCTCATTTGGTTGTAATATGGACCAAATGAGAGAAGAGTTGTAAGGAACTTTAGTGAGCCTTAAAGTACTCAATAATCTTCAATGATGATCCTCTTAATGAATTTAATTCAAACAGATGCTCTGCTTCTCCCATTGATATGGGTCAATCAACCACTCACTGTTATATAAATATTACTAGCAAAAAAAGATTAAAGGCTGTATGACAACCTGTGTCACCTAGGCAAGGTAGAAGCAGGGAGAGGGACAATCTTATGACTGACTTTTGATGACTGACAACTGAAACTGACTTTTTTGAATTGGTTCCAGACATTCATTTGGGATGCAACACGGTCTAAGTTGAAAAGGAAAGCTAAGGGATCTAGATCAAGGATCTAGATTTTGTTCTGGTCCTCTCATACCTCTAGACCAGAAATATCTGAGGAGTGGTGGATTGAGCTAGAGCTCAAATAATATTTAGCTTGGCAGAACCTACTAGGACTGGCAATCTTCTGTCTGGCTCAGAATCCAGACATTATACTATAGCAGTAGAGCAATAGACTTGGAATGAGGAGATTTGGGACTAAATGAGACTTCTGATACTAGCTCCCATGACTTCGCTCCTCCTGGTCAGTTTTATATTTCAATGGGGAAAAAAAATTGAGACCAATCACCAAGAGGTCCTTTTTTTCTTTCTTCATCATCTTCATGATGATGATCTTCATCACTAAGTAGATCATCATGATCTTCATCACTAAGTAGTTTCCACTACTCTCCTTCCCTATCTCACATGAAAATGAAATCGTCCCTAATTTCAAGAAGCTTACATTATTGGATAACAGTAGTTCCCTATACTGATAAAAGCACATGTCTAGACCCAAGCCTTCCCCCTGAAAAAAAATGGGAGGTAGGAGATAGAGCTTGTATTTTTGAGGTTCAAATGTGATAAATGAAGTGATGTGCCAAGTTTAAAACATTATACAAATGTCAGTAACTGTCAAAATCCAGACTTAGTTCAGTTTTTGGATGAGACACCCAAATAGAATATGAATAAAATGATAAAATGACTCCTGTGATTATAGTAACTCACTAGACATTTTCTTTCAGTTTCTATTATTCTCTTTCATTCTCTATCCCTTTGGGGACTAAATTCAGGCTGCTGAGCTGTGCTACTAATAAAAAGAGTGCCATCTTCTGGTAACCATTTCAAATTACAAACAAATGCCCAGTGTTTCCATTGCCTCTTGGAGGGCTGGTTGGCAAATGGAATTGGCCTTGATATAAGGAATGTCGGGGGAACAGGGATCCTTATCCAGGCAATGAGATAAAGGAATAAGTCAAAGGATCACTGATTTTGAACTAGAAGGAACATAATTAGAGATCATCTCATCCAGCCCCTTCATTTTATAGATAAGGAAACTGAGGTGAGCTGTCCAAAGTTACAGGAGTAGAATGGGATTCACACTTAGATTCTCTCAATCATAGGAAATTTATGTAGATGCCAGGCTTCAGTGCCTTTTCCTAATAATAATAATGATTGATGACGATGATGACAATGGTGATAATGACGATGATGATGCATACAAACAAGTCTCTGATGTTGCAATTATTTTAATGAAAGTACAGGATCTGGTCAGTTTCACACGATCAAGTTTTTAAGGAAGAGAAACAACAATTTATCCCAATACTTAAAACTTGCTTTAAAAAAAACAGGCCCAGTCATTTTGAAACTGTACTTTGTATAAATAGCAAAACTAGAATTGTCCAAATACAATTTAAGAAGTATCAAAACACTCTAAAAAACCTTGTTAGCAGCAAAAAGTCACTATTATCTGAAATTCTCCTTGACATTCATTTTTAAACTAAGTTTCTTTTTCTTTCTTGTTTTTTTTTTAAATAATAGTAACAATGCCCCAACTTGGATAGCCAAGTATCTGGATTTTTTAAAAAAAAGTTAAATATATACAAAGAAATACAGTGCTTGGCAAGTTCATTTCTTTATACACAACACACAATGTCTAAAACAACATTACCAGCAGTAGGCAAGCACAATAGTTTCCCTAATGTAGGTGGGGAACTGTAGACAGCTAGATGGCTTTAAGTTGTCAGAGAGGGCAAACTCTGCCAAAGCTTCTTTCGAGCTTGAATCCGCAAGCACTTGGGGCAGTCTGCTGACCTGAAGCACCGCTTGTGAAAGCAAGCTTTGCAAGCTGGAAATACAAGAAAGGGTCGTCAATAGATTTTATGTGAGGTTTTCCTTTGTGGTTCAAAAAGCATATGAAGAATCACAGAAATATATTTCCAGCCTCCACCCCAATGACAACACAATACTCAAATGGTCCAGGAAAGGGAGAATAGGAACATGCTCCCCAAATTCCATTTGAGGGCAAAGAACAATGAGAAGATCTATCCCAACAGAGCACTCAAGATAAGTCTAGGATGAAGGGAGAGTCCAGGTCAAGACCTTGCCCATAAAATCATTCTCCTAGTCATTAATCAGAGTTTGAATAAAGCACAAACTACATCCCTTTTTGTCAAAATTTAACCCAAAAGAGAGATGACCCCAGAAGCAAGCTATTGTTTGTGTTGTTCAACCCTGTGTAAGTTCTAGGGGTCCTCTGCATTCCAGAACCATCTGATCCACATTTAGCCTAAATATTTGATTTCCTACAGTCTAGCACAAACATGCAAACTCTGAAATGATTATTTTACATTTTACAGAGATTACTGTTTTACATTTTAAGAAATAACTATGTGTTAAGATACCTGGGCATCTTCTGCATATCATTGTCTGGAATGGGAAGATGACAGCTGTGCTTTGGCAAAATTCACAAATGAACCCATTTCCTTGACATAGCTGGAAAAGAAGGATTCAGTGAGCTACCATTCACATTTCTTTCACCATTTTTAAGACCCCAAAACCTTGTAGCTATTCACTGGTCTTACTATTAAGATGATTGATGAAGATTTTTTTTTTAAAATAAAACCTTACTTTCTGCCTTACAGTTAGTACTCTAAGGCAGAAGAGTGGTCAGGACTAGGCAACTGGAGTTAAGTGACTCGTCCAGGGTCAAATAGGTGGAAAGTAACTTAGGTCAAATTTAAACTCAGGTCCTCCCAACTTCAGGCCTGGCACTCACTCTATCCACTGTGCTACCTAGTCAAAAATCATTTTTAAAACAACTTGTTTTCCTATCCTTCAATGTAAATAATCTGCTCCTTAGAAGAACTGTGCACACTCCCCAAATAGGCAATGTTCTATGGGGGAAAGTACCTTGGCGTCAGAGACAGAGGACTTAAATTTAAGTCCTACATTTGTCACTGTCAATCAATATAATATTGGACAACTCATTTAATCTCCATGTTTCCTATCTTTAAAATGATGAGGCTAATTTCTGTGTCCCCTTAAGTCCCTTCTAGTTCTAAATCTATGAGCCATAAGAACAACAAGGTGACTTATGGAATTAGAGAAACATTAATTTTTTTTCTTTTTTGCAAGCATATTTCCCTGTTTGGGCAGAGTTTTTCAATTTTTATGGAACCTTCTGATTTCTTGATCTGTAGATGGCTTAACTTCAGTCAGTCTTTCCCAAACAAATACTCAGAATTTCCAAACTACATTTTCCAAGTAAAAGAAAAGCTTTAAAAATACAAAGATATTGCTGATGAAATCAAAACCATACAGGAAGAAGAAAAACCACCTTTCACTCCCACCAGCCTGTCTATTATTGGAGCCATCCTAAAAGTACTTTCAGTAAACCTACAAGAAGAGGAGCTTACATCCCCAAACTTTTATTCAATTACCACCCCCCCCCCCAATCAGTTCTTTATCCAACTGTTTAGTAGTTACCACAATTTTAAAGAGAAAATAATTACAAGAGAATAAGGACTTATCCCAGGACTGTTTCTAACTGAATTCCATTTTTAAAAAAATAATACTAAAAGGGGGAAGCTATATTATTTATAATAATAAAAGGTGGCTCAATGGATTGAGAGCCAGGCCTAGAGACAGAAGATTCTATCAAATCTAGTCTCAAACACTACTCAAATAGCTACGTGTCTTCACTCCTGTTGCCTGGCCCTTACTGCTCTTCTGCTTTGGAACCAAGATGGGAGATAAGGGTTTAAAAATAATAATAATAAAATTAAAAATATAAGTAAAAGACAAGAAGAATGAGAATGGTAATCCCTAATAGTTAAGATTTGAATCCTAAAATTTGCAAAAATCTATTACATACATAATCTCAACTGAGTCTCACAACAACATTGTAAGAGAGATTCTATATGCAGAATTATACCCATTTCACAGAGGAGGAAACTAAACCTCAGAGATGTTAAATAACTTTATATCATTAAGGGACATAAACCAGCAAGGGGAAAGGGTAAGATCGGAACCAATATATCGCTAACTCCAAATTCTTTATGACCTCACACACCATAATGCCTTCTCTCCTATATGAGGGAGAGTAAAGCCTTGTGTTCTTGGTCTAGGCTGCCCTGGACTTCTAGCTACTGACCTAAGGCCAAACAGATCTTTTTAAGGAGAGATGGGTTTCCTTACTTCACAGCTGTCCACATGAACAAGGGAGGCATTCAAAAGTCCTCTCAGAACAGGAGCCAAGTGTCCCTTTTTGATCCTGACGAGGTCATCCAGAGAGAACAGGTGGAGTTCATTTGTCAAGTGTCCTGGCACCTGCTCAAAATCTTTTAATATCCTAGTGGGAATGGGGAGGAGACAAAGCACAGAATTTCAAGGCATTTTATGGATCGATTTAGTTTTTTACATAATAAGAAACAGAGAAAAATCCTGGGCTTTCTCAAACTGTTCTGACTTGCCCTTTAAGTTCCCTAAAATAGAGATCCAGGTCAGCAGCAGAGAGTGTGTTGATTCTGTATAAAGATGGAGAGACAGACAGAGAGACGGAGAGACAGAGAGATGCACAGAGAGAGATGAAACACAGCAGAGATAAGACACACAGAGGCAAGATAGAGAGGTAGAGACAATGTAGCAATTGAGTAAGCCCACAAGAAGAAGAGCTTTTATGCCCAAACCTTTTTATTTATGAAAAAAATCAGTTATTTTTCTACTTGTTATTTATAGAGATAAGACAAGCAAGATAGAAAAAAAAGGTGAGAGAGATAAGAAATAAACAAGACAGAGATAAAAGACCTAGTGACAGTGACAAGACAAAGAAAGACAAAGGGACACCCAGAGATGGACAGAGAAACTCAGACATCACAAAAGTATACTGTGGAATGTCTGCTTTAAAAAAGTATTATTGGGGGTGTGGGGCAGGTAGGTGGCTCAATGAATAGAAAGCCAGACTTGCAGAGGGAAAGTCCTGGGTTCAAATTGGACCTCAGACACTTCCCAATTGTGTGACCCTGGGCAAGTCACATAACACTCATTGCCATTACTATTCTTCTGCTTTAGAACCAACACATAGTATTGACAAATACATAGTATCAACCAAAAAAAGTATCACCTGGATAAAAATATTGACCATTAAATTTGATGCAGAAAACCACCACCAACAACAACGAAAGCATTCTAGCAAATTAGTTCGAACTTTTCTGCCAAAGAAATGGGTCAAAGAGAAAAGACAATGTGTGGTCCAAGTACATAATGAAACTATATTACTAATCCCTAAATTCACTTTGGTGACCCACATTATTTGTTTGGCTGTGAAGTCAGCAGAGGTAAAGGAAGTAATTAAGAATGATGAGTAAGGCTAGACCAGTGCCTCAAGGGAGGCAAACGAAAATGGAAAGCAGGAGCTGGTAAAAGTCAACCATGCCAAAACATTTGGTGTGAATACTTGAGGAATCCTCCTTATGAGACACTAACTTTAAAAAAAATGCTTCCTGCAACAGTTTTCACATTTTCCTAGTTTCCGAGGAGCAGTAGAAAACAGATGTCGAGTTATCTTTTTATTGTTTCCTCTACACATACCTTACGCTTCAGGTAATTAAGTGGTACCCTGGATAGAGGAATGCTGGGTCTGGAGTCACGAAGACCTGAATTCAAATATGACCTAAGACACTTACAGGCTGCATGACTTTGGGCAAATCATGTAACCTGTTTGCCTCAGTTTCTTCAACTATAAAATGGGGGTTACACCTATCTTGCAGGGTTGTTGTGAGGCTCAAATGAGATAATATTTGTTAAGTGCTTCGCATAGTGTCTGGCCCATAGCAGGTGTTTGTCAATGCTTATCTGGCCCATCCACCTCTTAACCAAAGTAGACTACTCCATGCCCCTCGAAACTCTGAACCTTTTCCATTCTCTATGTGCAGAGTGCTCTCATCCCATCTCTACCTATTTAAATTTTCCTCATTGAAACCTAATTCAAAAACTACCTCCCTCCATTCTTTACATTTAGAAGAGATATCTCCCTTTATGAATTTGCTACACCTTAAATATAGCTCTTATGCACTTAAATTCTATTTTCTATCATTCTCAGTTAGGAACAGCTAGGTGGCAAAGCAGATAAAGCACTAGGCTTAGAATCAGGAAGACTCATCTTCCCCGAGTTCAAATCTAGCTTCAGACAATAGTTGCATGACCCTAGGTAAGTCACTTAACCTTTTTAGCCTCATCTGTAAAATGAGCTGGAAAAGAAAATGGCCAACCACTCCAGGGTCTTTGCCGAGAAAATCCCAAATAGGGTTGTGAAGAGGCAAATGTGACTAAAATGACTAAAGGACAGCAGTTCTTATTTAGGTACATGTTCTACCTCCTTCTGCTAGGTTGTAAACTATCTCCATATTTTCAAATCTATCTGACCCCCAGCACTCTGCAGGATGCCTTGTACCTGGGCATTTCAATGTTTTTTGAAGGAATGATTTTTAAAATTCATTAAAAGAACAAACAAACAAAACAAGAATGAATCAATGAATGGATTGGATGGAATGAGATGAAAGACCAGTCAAAGGGCAGGAACCAGCTATTAAGTCTCTCCCCCCTCACATTCCTAAGCATATTCTACTCAAAATAGTACCTTTCAGCAAATCTGCAGGTCTGTAATAGCTTCTTAATCTGAACAAGCTTCTCTTGGATTTCCTAAGGTCCAAAACAATAAAGGCATTATTAACTCAAATGGTAGTGGGGGAAAATCATATGCTATAAGTACATACAGCAAATAATTACAATCTAAAAGTCAATCTTGATGCTTCTCTGTCTACTTAAACGTTTTTTTTTTTCCATAATCAGCTGGGTAACACAGAGGATCATTCAGTTCTTGAATTTGAATCACCCTTTAGGTATTTCTAGATGTGTGACCTTGAGTACCTTTCTTAATCTCTCTCAGCCTCAGTCTCTTCATCTGTAAAATGGAGAGAATAGTAACACCCACCTCCCAGGACTACCATTTGGATCAAAAGAGTTAAATATGTAAAAGTGCTATGCAAACACTTGCTGATAATACAATCAAAAACTCTGAAAAGTTAGAATGTTGATTAAACAACTAAATTCAATAAACATTTGTTAAAGACCTATTGCTGGGGAAATAAAAATAAAAACATTCTCTGCCCTCAAAGATCATACATTTCAATGTACGGATACAACTGATGAACAAGTTAATTAGAGAGTACACAAGTGGGGTGGAGTTGAGGGTCTGGTGGTGGGGTGGGGTGGGAATCAAGGAAAGTTTTATAGAAAAGGAGGCTTGACCAAAAAGGATTCTGGAAGTTCATTATAGCCATGGAAGACAGACCATGTGCTGAGCTGGGAAATGGATCACTAAATTTGAGAAACGGCTTAGTGTATGTATATATACATATATAAATATACAAATATATACATAGTAAGTGGAGTATAAATATAAAATATATGTATTTTATAAAGAGATTTTATTTATTATATATTATATATTTATATGATAATATATTTGATATGATAATAAATATATACATAAAATATATAAATAAATATATAATAATGTTTAGACATATTTTATAAATATAATAAATAAAATATAAAAGCATTTTATATTTATACTCCACTTACTGTGTCTAACTGTGCCAAGTTCTTTACAATTATCATCTCATTTGATCCTCACAACAACACTGGGAACTAGGTGCTACTATTACCCCCATTTTACAGATGAGGAAACTGAGGCAAACAGAGGTGATTTGCCCAGGATCACACAGTATTAAGTGTCTGAGACCAAATATAAACTCAGTTCTGTTCTTGACTCCAGACTCAGTATTCTGCTTATTTGGGCTGGAATATAGAAAACAGAAAACAAGAACTCCAAAATAAGGCTGAAAATGTAGGAATAATATCTTAAATATAGGAATAATACCTTAAATGCCAGGCTGAGGAATTTGTATTTTATTCTGAAGCCAGTGGGAAATCTCTTAGAAGGTTTCTGAGTAGAGGGATATCATAGTCAGCCTTCTACCCCAATTAGGCAGGTTTATTTTTTGGACAGAATATGCAGAAGACTGAAGAGGTTGGAAACAGGAGTCTATTGCAGTAGCCTAGGGGAGGTGTGAGTGTGAAACCCCCATCCCCTTTTATGATTATAATAGTATTAGCTTCTATGATTATTTTAATAACATAATCATTAGTCTTGAGAAAATAGTCAAAAAAACAGTTTGCTTTATAAGAATTATAAACATTAGCTGTGAAAAATACAGTTTAGAGTGGCATCAAATCTTGTTTATAGGCATTTTGGCCTTAATCCTATAACCCAAGAGTTTCCACTTAGCCCTTTCTGTGTATGACAAGATAGTCAGACAGGAGGTGGAGGACTGTTACTGGGTGTATGACAGGACAGTCAGACAGACAGGACAGGCGCCCAACTACTGACTCCTAATATTACACTGTAATTATCAGCAAAAATACTTTGACCCTGACTGATTATTGCAGAGGCCTTTGAAAGGTCAGCTATAATAACAGAAACAAGTTACCACCCATAGTGATTGTTTTTAAACTTTCTACCTTAATCAGCACTTGCATCATTAATTAAGAATTGCCCCTGTGAAAGATTTTGCATCCATTCTATTTTAATTTTGATTGTATTTTCTGTCATTGTGTCATCAGATTTCTTGGCATAAAAAAGACTATCTCCTATGGCTCCTTGTCTCTGGTTCTGATCTTGACCAGAATCCGGCTTTATTGTGAGACTAGCCTCCTCTCAATAAACCTATTTAGCTTGGAGTTTTGTACTGGTATGATAAATTTTTGCCACAGAGTGGGGATAAAAACTTTAAATCAGATGGTAACTACGAGAGGTGGAGACAAGGGAATGGAAGTAAGATGGGGACAGTGAGGATGTCAGAGAAACAAAAGAAAATAGAAAATCTAAAGGCACCGTCTTTAACTTCAGAAGCTCTGTTAAAGGTCATCATCTTCTTATTCAAAAGCTTACCCTGACTCGATCCAGTTCCTTGGCTTTGTTATACAGATTCTGACTGATGAACAACAAATTGAACAAGGGTCGATGCCATATGCTGTCCAGGAGATGCTTGGAAAAATTGCTGACAGGGTATTTGTGGAAGTCCCATTTCATGAGAATCCGGGCAGGGATGTAAGATTCTGCATAACTGTGGCAGCAGTCACAGAAATACTTCCCCAGATAATCACAATAGCGGAGTCTCTTCATATACTCTGAAAAGGACACACAAAAGGAAGGTAGGCTCAGTGTGCTAGAGAAGAAAGTACTACCTGTGAAACTTACAAGTCGTGTGACCCTGGGCAAGTCCCTTTACCAGGCCTTAGTTTCTTCATCTGAAAAATGGAGAGAATACTATTTACATTACTTATCTCTCAGATAAAATGAGATAATAATAATAATAACCATAGTTAACATTTATATAGTGCTTATTATGTTCCAGATGCTGTGCTAGGCCATTTTTTAATTATTATCTCTATTTTCCATTATTATCACCATTATGCAGGTGGGGAAACTGAGGCAAAGAGAAGTTATTTCCCAGAGTCATGTGAGGCCTGATTTGAACTTGGGACTTTTCTGATGCCAGGCCCTGGGATCTATTCATTGTGCTACCTAGCTGTATGGTTGTGAAGCAATGTAGAAACAAAGACTGTTATTAACACACACATGAAATAGTAACTATTTCAAAGTCTACATTCTTCTTCAATCATTACTAAATGTCCAAAGATTTATATCACTAGCAGAGGAGGATTTCCAATATTTAAGGCTTCTTCATGGCCTCATAATCCCAGTTTATAGTTGGGAAAGTGAAGTAACAGAACATTGAGAGAAGGTAGGACTAGCACAGGGAGAAAGTCTTGACATGTACCTTCAACAAAGCAAAGAATAAGAAACAGTAGACATTTATATAGGGCTTTAGGGCTGGCAAAGTATTTATGCTATTTCATGTGATCCTCACAAGAGCCCTGTGAGGTAGGTACTATGGGTATTAATCTCATCATTTTAGAGATGAGACAGAATCTCATGAGGGCGAGGTGGCCCCTTGGCTACAGTTATCCAAGGTTCCATTCAAACCCAAGTCTCTGATATCCTCAAAGTCTAGCTATCTTTCTACTAAAGCACAGTCTCAACATTTTTTTAAAAGGTGAATAAATGTTGAGTGTCAAAATTTCCCTCCCCTTCCACCCAAAGTTCACCCCTCTGAAAGTGGCTTATTATTATTATGAAATAAAAAAATCAATTAATTGTTTGAATGTATTGACATGTTCTCCTTACTTATATTTCTTTATAGTCAAGGAAGGTTCTCCTTGAGGGAGGGGGTGTGAGAAAATGGATGGAGGAGTAGGTTTGTGCCATTGGGAAGGTTCAGCCATTTTTTTTAAAGGAAGGATCAATAATACAGTTCTTAAATACTGTCTTAGAATAGACAATAAATATTGGTTTCAAGGCAGAAAAATAGTAAGGGCTGGCCATTGGGGTTGTGATGTGTCCAGGCACACAGCTAGGCAGTTTCTGAGGCCAGATTTAAATCCAGGACTTCCTGTATCTAGGTCTGGCTCTCTATTCACTGCCCCCCGCAAAACACATTTTTGAAGCCAAGCTAGCTCGAGACAACCCAGGCAGAATAGTGGAGTGGGTAATTTTTTTCTTGTAGAACCCCTTCAATTTTCTTACATCCCAACTACTACCCTATCCCACCCACCACTGCCCTCAGGTTGTTCCTTACCTTGCCTATCAATGGAACCTAACTTCCTAAACAATGCCCCATGCACAGACCCCTAAGAAAACTTTTAGCAACTTACAATCTATTCCTTCAGGATTAACTGAGTGATGGGTCAGCTAATGTGATCACCTCACTTACTAAGGAGAAATTAGGGTATTGTACTGTCCACCACTACCCTCCCCACCTCCCCCCCACTCCCACCCCTAACCCCCCCCCCACCAGCTGGGTTTTACTCCTGGTTCTGCTGCTTACTATGTGATGCTTGGACAAATGACTTGTCTCTCTCAGTCTCATTTTTCTCATCTATAATAAGAGGAACTTGAACTAGATAATCTCTAAAAATACCTCTCCCTCCCAAAATTCTTTGGTCTATACAGGGATCTTGAATGTCAGAGCAATAACAATTAAATGGTGGTGACATCATATACAAACAAATAAGTACTAGGGGGCTTGGAGGCTATTTGTGCTCATCCTATCATACATACCACAGAGATAGTTCCCTACTAAAAGAGATAACATCACTTAACAGCTAACATTTATATAGTCTTTGTTATGTGCAAAGGGCTTTGCAATTATTGCACTTAGAACTCACAATGCCTTTGGGAAGTAGTGTAATCATCCTCATTTTACAGATGAAGAAACAGAGGCAAAGAGAAGTGAAATGATTTGTCTAGAGTCATGTGCAAGTTAAGTATCTGAGGCTAGATTTGAACTTAGGTCTTCCTGACACTAAGCCCAGTACTCTATCCATTGTGCCACCTAGCTGCCCCCAGACTTAAGGAAGGCATAGCTCTGTTTTTCAGGCCTATTAGGTTTGTTTGTTTGTTTTTACATCCATGAATAATATGGAGAGAAGCAAATGTGAGAGAATCACATCACTAAATTTTTTGTCTACTGTACTTGGAAGTAACAGAGAAAAAAACAGGATTCGTAAGTGAGGGGTAGGAAGAGAACAGGAGAAAAGATTCCCCTTAGAAAATTTCTACTCTTAAAACAATATTTGTTATATAAAAAACGATCTCAGAGAACCTCAACTGTTACTTCTGGCAACTAATTCTGAATTAATCAGTCAGTTATGCTGATCTGAACTTACTCCGTTCTATTGGTGTTCCACAGCCAGCACAGGAAAAGTTTTGGGCGGAGACTACAAAATCCCTCCTGTGACAGAGAATAGAAACAGTTAGATTTGATGAAAATGGAGAGGGATAAAATAAAGGGGACTATTTTCATGGGTTGGGATGATTTTGCTTTTGAAAGAAGAAATAAAGAAGAGATTGGATCTAAGAAAAGGCATTTAGATGATTTTCAAAAACTGCCCTCAATGGTGTATACCTGAACACTAAGGACCAGAGACTTTCCAAAACCACTGTAACTTATCCCAGAAATAAATACCTCATAGGTCACAGAGACCAGAATTTGACAATACTGAAAAAGTTTAACTTTATAAGAAATAATATTACAAAGTATCTAACACCCTAGGGAGAAAGACTGTATAACTCAATTATGAAACTTCTTTAAGGAATTTCTCAAGATACAAAAGACCATACTGAATAAAGGCAGAAGTATAAAATAAGGCTGAGCATTCAGTGACTCACACTAGGGGACCTTATCAACATTATGTGGGCTCACATACACATAAGATATGTGTATGAAATACTTATAGGAAGGTACTCAGTGAGGCAAAAAGCCAGAACTAGCCAACATTCCCAAGGAGGATCATAGTGTTTTATTGCACCATAGCTGACACAGAATCATTCTAATGTAATCTATAGTTCTGGGTATGTTATAAAGCTTATCTAAAGTTAGGGTGCAATTTCTGGTGGAAATGGTCCCCATAAAAAATATGGTGACTTTCCTGACTCAGTTCCCCAACCTTTCCCTTAGGGAAGGTTTACAGTTGAATCCTAGAGACAGTCATTCATTCTTCAAATAAGGTTGACTAATTCCTACCTAAACATTAATTACCTCAGAGACAGAGGAAAAAAAAACAAGACTAGACCCTCCTGAGTCTCTTCACAAAATCTCAAAATTGGAAGAAAGGGCTTCAGAGGCCATCTGAAATGCTGGAAAGAGATTCCCTTTCCAGTATAATTGGCAGGTGGTCATTAAGTCTTTGGTGAAAGACATCCCATGAGGGAGAATGCACTATTTCCAGAAAAAGACCAGGTTCTATTTGCATAACTCTAATTGTGAGGAAGTTTTCCAATATCTTTCAAATCTTCACCCAGTGCTCCTAGTCTGGGGGCCAAACAGAATGTCCATTTTTCTTACACATGAGAGTTCTTCTAATATCTGAACACATTTCTTTTTTAATAGATTTTTATTTTATTTTATTTTTTATCAATTACATGTAATAACAATTTTCCACACGTTTTCCTATGACTGAACTTAGCTCCCTCCCTCCCTTCTCATCCCCCTCTTGGTGCTGGCGATCAATTTGATCTGTGTTATACATGTATTATCATGCAAAACATTTCCATATTGTTCATTTTTGTGAGTAATCTTATAAAACCAAACCCCCAAAACATAAACCCCAAAAAACAATTGAAAATTTGTATGCTTTTATCTGTAGTCTTTTTTTAAAAATGCTTATCTTCTGTCTTACAATCAATACTGTGTATTAGTTCCAAGGCAGAAGAGCAGTAAGGACTAGGTAATGGGGGTTAAGTGACTTGCCCAGGGTCACACAGCTGGGAAGTGTCTGAGACCAGATTTGAACCTAGGACCTCTCATCTCTAGGACTGATTTCATCTGTATTCTGACTCCCAACAATTCTTTCTCTGCAAGTGAATAGCATTCTTTGTCATAAGTCCCTCAGAATTGTCCTGGATCATTGTGTTGCTGTTAATAGCCCAGGCAATCATTCCACAATATTGCTGTTACTGTGTACAATGTTTTCCTAGTTCTGATTATTCCACTCTGCATCAGTTCATGTAGGTCTTTCCAGTTCTTTCTGAAATCATCCTGTTCATCATTCCTTATAGCACAGTCTATTCCATTACCATCATATATTGCAATTTCTGATCACATTTTCTTATTCAGTTTCTTACCCTTCCTAAAAAGTCTTCCCCTTCCCCCCAAGCTATTTGCCCATTCTTTAATCATCCTGGAACAATCTGCCCTGTATATTCTCCGATTTATTGTTTTCATTCCAAAAATGTAGCACTCACAATTAGACACAATCCAAATGTGGTGTGACAACGGTAGATCACAAAAGGAATAGAAGGTGCAAATTTAATACCTCATTTTCATTTTCTCCATATGAATGCTCCAAAACTAAGTAAAGGCTAGTATGGCAGAGGATAATCTTTTGATTTCCAACTGAACAGAAAAATGAAAGTCCCATGATAAAAAAAAAACAAAAAACATCCACACCATGACACAGCATCTGTTGTAAAGAATATAAAATACTACAAATTGATATCATCTGTGGGACATCTTTTCCATCCATGCTGTTCTCCCAGTGAAACAGCTTTTCCATCCATGCTGTCTTCCCAAGGAGCTGTTCCACCTGTACTATCCTCCTGGCCATTTTCAACATTACTTTCTAAATTAATAAATAAATTAATAAATTTCTCTTTTTATTTAAAAAATGGTAGCAACAAGGCATTTCAGCTACATAAATTAAAAAAATTTTAAACACTTCAATGTCTCTTTTCAATACAACTAGTTTCTAAGTATCTCCAACTTGCTAAATATTGATTGGTGACAATACAAGGACAGTAAAGAGGCCAACATTGTAACTCAACTTACTTGAGTGGTGGATGAACATTAAATATTATTTCAAATTTGGGTGGAGCCCATTCTTTACTCCCTCTAATCCTGGACTTAAACTTTATCTCCTCAACTACACCCAAACTGGACTCAAAGTCTTTTCGAAGACTGTCTTCATTAACAGCCTGGAAAACATAGAACAGAGACATTTAATATCAACTTAAATGATAGTTTAGCAGGACATTTAGATTATTTTTTTTAACATTATTTTATTTGGTCATTTTCATACATTGTTTATTGGAAACAGATCATTTTCTTTTCCTCCCCCCCCCCCAACCTCTTCCCCTTCCCTAGCTGACACGCTGGGTATCACATGTGTCCTTGCTCTGAACCCATTTCCTTGTTGGTATTTGCATTAGGGCGCTCATTTAGCGTCTCTCCTCGATCATGTCTCCTCAACCTCTGTAGTCAAGCAGTTGCTTTTTCTCGGTGTTTTTACTCCCTCAGTTTGTCCTCTGCTTGAGGATAGTTTTTTTTTTCTCGTAGATCGCTGCAGGTTGTTCAGGGATATTGTAAAGCCATTACTAGAGAAGTCCATTACGTTCTCTTGTACCACAATGTGTCAGTCTCTGTGTACAATGTTCTCCTGGTTCTGCTCCTCTCACTCTGCATCACTTCCTGGAGGTTGTTCCAGTCTCCATGGAATTCCTCCACTTTATTATTCCTTTTAGCACAATAGTATTCCATCACCAACCTTATACGACAATTTGTTCAACCATTCTCCAATTGAAGGGCATCCCCTCATTTTCCAATTTTTGGCCACCACAAAGAGCGCAGCTATGAATATTCTTGTACAAGTCTTTTTCCTTATTATCTCTTTGGGGTACAAACCCAGCAGTGCTATTGCTGGATCAAAGGGCTTTTATTGCCCTTTGGGCATAGTTCCAAATTGCCCTCTGGAACGGCTGGATTAATTCACAACTCCACCAGCAATGCATTAATGCCTCTACTTTGCCACATCCCCTTCAGCATTCATTACTTTCCTTTGCTGTCATGTTGAACAATCTGCAAGGTGTGAGGTGATACCTCAAAGTTGTTTTGATTTGCATCTCTCTGATTATGAGAGATTTAAAACACTTTTTCATGTGCTTATTAATAGTCTTGATTTCTTTAACTGAAAATTTGTCTATTCATGTCCCTTGCCCATTTTTCAATTGGAGAATGGTGGACATTTAGATTATTAATAAATGTAAGCACACTATAAGTTGGAGTAAAAAATTCAGTATCTTTATCCAAAAGCAAAATATTTTTGTTGAGAAAAAAGGCACTGGTAAACACTAATTAATTAATTAATTGATTTTTAACCCTTACTTTCTGTCTTAGAATCAATACTAAGAATTGGTTCCAAGGTAGAAGAGAGATAAGGCAATTGGATTTGAACTGATTTACCCAGCTAATAAATATCTACAGCCAGATTTGAACTTGGGATCTCCCATCTCTAGAGCCAGCTTTCTATCTAATGAGCTACCTAGCTGCCTCTAGTAAGGATTTATTAAATGGCATCTATGTACCAGGAACCCTACTAGGCTCTGGAGAAGACAAACGTGAACAACCTTAAATATGTTCTAAAGTTCTACCTGATAATTTACCTTCCTTGGCATTTTTAGATGTTTTGTTTTCTTACAAATTGACATTGCCTGAGGAAGTCGTTTTCACTTGTTATACTTTTATAAAAAACCAGAAGTACTCAAGCTAAGATGTTAGAAAACTTTAAAGGAAAAGTCAATTTATTTTGGTCCAGATACTTACTATTGACCTGTCTGCCTGCAGAGAGCCTGCCTGATGAAAGTCAACCTCTGCCAACTTAAAGCTCCTGCAGAAAGTTCGGTACAGCTCCTTAGCTAACAGTTCAGCTGAGTTGAAACCTGGTTCATCAATGGATCTGAAAAATCAGATAAATCAAGATTCAAACTATATTGATTTGCTAGGTACAGTCAGATAAGATAACTTTATAATTAAGATAATCAGATAAGATACAGAGTCAGTTGGGATTTTAGTGATTATCTTGTATATCCTGTCTCATTTTTCAGATGTGGTGTGAGATTTAAAATAGTGAAGCCCTTAAACTGTAGTGATTTAAAATGGTTTTCAAGTACTTTCATTGTTTAGCAAGGAGTTTTCTCCCCTAAAGCAGTCCCAAGTAGGGATGGGGTAGAGATCCTCCCATAGCAAGGAGTTTTCACATTCAAGTAGAGTTCTCACTATCTGGTAGGGAATTATTTCAAGTAGGGAATTGGAGGATTCCTCAATGTGGAGTAAAATTTTTAACATTCATAAGTCTGTGAAATTTTAAGGTTTACAATGGAAACTAAGGCTCCGAATGGTTAAGTGACTTGCTCAAAGTCAATTGTTGAGTCATTTTGGTCGTGTCTGACTCTATGTTATCCCATTTGGTATTTTCTTGGCAGAGATATTGGAATGGTTTGCCATTTCCTTCTCAAGTTCATTTTATAGATGAGGAAACTGAGGCAAACAAGGTTGAGAGTGATTTGCCCTTGACACACAGATAATAAGTATCTGAGTTTAAATTTGAATTCAAGTCTTCCTAACTCTAGGTCTAACACACTCTACTACACCACCTAGTTGCCCACATCCAAAGTCATAGAAGAGATAAATGGCAGTTGTCTCTGGGTTTGAACTCATGTCTTCTGATTCCCAATTCAACACTCTTTTCACCATCCTATACTGCCTTTCTACTCTGCTCTACTCCCAGGTATACTGGCTTCCTTCCAATTCTTCGTCTTTCCTTGTCATCCCTCCTATGCTTGTCAAGGAAGCAGAAGTTTTTTCTTTTTAATTGTTTTAAGCCAAGGCAACTTGCTAGAATGTCTTCTAGCTTAACTTTACCAAAGCTGCTATTTACCATGCAATTTCATCATTTCCCAAATCAGAAAGCATTTACTCGGGGTACTTGGCCTATGGCAGAATCCGTACTGTTCCACCTAGCAGAACACAGCTCATGCTTTTCAAGGCTGAAAATTCAGGTTTCCCTTTGCAATGAAAACCTCAGCAATGAACAATGACCCTTAGGCAAGGGAGTACCTTTTGTTGAAGTCATGTAAACATCTACAAGTTTCTGTGATTTTGTCAAAATCTTCCAGCTCTTTGGGAAAACAAGAAAAAGAAACAAGAGAGTCATTCAATCATAGACCACATTAAAGAGTAGTCAAAATAACTTCCTCAGACTTCACCTTGGGGGTTGAGGATCCTTGGCCAAAGAAGCCAAATCATTCTATATATCTGAATTTGGGGTCTTTAAATTCCTCTTCTCACAAAAGCCAAAGCTGGCTCCTAGGACATCAGTTTAAAAAACAACTCTACAAAGATAGTCATGTTAGTTCCTGGGAGAGATCTATATCTATCTGTGTGTATGTATGTGCATGTGGAATGTCCATATGGATAAGGATATATGGATAGATGCTAGAGAAATTATATGTGTGCATATGAATATATGAACACATAAAAGTACATATATGTATATACATATGTAGACATGTGACATATACAAATATATACGTGCATATGCATAGTGGGACTGTGAATTAGTCCAACTATTCTGGAAAACAATTTGGAATAATGCTAAGAAAGTGACTAAAATGCCCATATCCCCTGACCCAACATTAGGTGTATATGCCCAAGGAGGCCACTGGTGAAAAGAAAGGCTCCATGTTGACTGAAATACTTAAAAGCAACCCTTTTTTGTGGTATCAAAAAACTGGAAACAAGTAGATGCCCATCATTTAAGGAATGGCTGAATAAATTATGGCACATGAATGTAATGAAATAATATTGTGCTGTTATAAATAATGGAATGATGAATATAGAGGAAGCATGAAAAAACTTACATGAACTTATGCAAAGTGAAGCAAGCAGAAAGATTGGGGAAAATATACAGTGCCTAAAACAATATAAGTGGAAATAACCACCACAAAACAAGGAATATTTTGAAATGGAATGGAATGAAAAGGAATGAAATGAAAAGGAATATTGTGAAATGATGAGCAAGATTGATCTCAAAGAAAAGTTATGAGAAGACACCCTGCCCCCTGCTCCTCTATAGTGGTCTTGGTCCATGGATGTGGGATACTGCATATCATATCTGATTTTTTCAGTGTTGTTTGATATTTTACTATTTTTTTCTTATTCTTACTTTTAAAAAAATGTTCTTTGTTATAATGGATGGCTCTCTGAGAGGGGGTAGAGGGAAGAAGAGAGAACTCAATGTGATATTAAAGCAAAGAATATCAATAAAATCTATTTTTAAGAAAGAAATTATAATAACCAAGATTGGCCTCCAAAGAAGAGAAATGAAAATACACTTTATTTCCTTCTTTGCAGATGATGGGCATTATGGGTATGGAACATGACACAAAATATCAGATTTAACTGATATGGTGATTAGATGTTTTAAGTTCTGGAGTGAGGGAGAAATTTCTCTTTTTTAAAACATTGTTATAAGGGATAGTCTCTCTGGGAGAGAGAGGGAGAATGGATATAATGGGAAATATCACTGATGTAAAAACAACAGATATACACAACAATTTAATAAAAGTTTTTTAATCTACAACTGAAATTATATTGTTGTGATACCAGACATAAAAGGAAATACCAATGAATAAAGTAAGTTTATTTCTCCTACACTGATCACTATAATGAATATTTACTTTCTCAATGTTCTTCTAGCACAGGTACAAATAATATCCATGGAAACAAAGTATCAGGGTCTTAGATTAATATAAATTTTAGGGCTGGAAAAGGCCTTAAGGGATCATCTAATCTAATCCTCTCAAATTACAGATGAGAAAATTGAAGTAGAGAAGCAAATTGCTCTATCCAAGATCATATAGTCAGGACAAATGGCCCCAGGTCTCTTCTCAAACATATTGGACTGTGTTGTTCCCTGTACCCTCCTCATCCATGGACAACCAGCATGACATATGAGTTTTCAGATCTTACCTACAATGATAAAATCATCAGAGTCACATTCACAGAACTCCTTCAGACTGTTTGGATGAATCGGTATTTCAGTTGTTGGGTTAACTTGTAATACAGAACAACCTAGAAAGGGAGAGGGAGAATGAGAGAGAGAAAGAGAGACAGAGACAGACAGACAGAGAGAGAATGAGTGAGAGAGAGAGAGAGAGAGAGAGAGAGAGAGAGATGTTTTACTAAGCTTTATGGGGGGAAGAGAAAACTCTCTTGACAAAACACTGTCTGGTACATAAATGCTTGTTGATTAATAGCTTCTAAAGAAGGCAGGAGATAAATCCTTGAGGAGCAACTATGTTTACAGGATTGATGGAAGAAAAGGAGTCATTGGTGACAGAGAAATAATAGGAGAATTATAGCAGCCAAAGGAGAAGAAAATTTCAAGAAAGAGGGTGTAGTCAAAAGTATGAAAAGCTGAAGTAAAAAATGAGGAATGACAAAAAAGTCATTGTGTTGAAAGATTGGATCGTTCCTGGTAACTTTCAAAAGAATAGTTTCAGTACATTGATATAGACAAAAGCCGGCTGTAAGGATTTAAAAAGCAAATGAGTGATTTAAAAAAAAAAAAGCATGTGTGGTCTGCTTTTCTGAGAAATTTTATACCATGGGTTTAAAAATACATTGCTGGAAAAACGAGTCATCAAGGACTCCCACAGTCTGCCAACTTGCCTTCGTAGCCACTGTCAGATGAAGTGGCAGATGAAGATTTTTGCTTTCCAGGCACATAAAAGCCCCTATCAAAGTCAGCTTGATCACTTCCAAGGGAGCCACTCATTTCTATTCCTTCCCAGGTCTCTCCTTGCTGCTGATTCAGGAGGTTGTATTTCATTGTCTCCACTGCAGATATGAGCATATCTGCAACATAAAAGTGTGCATTCTCCTGTAGAAAAGCACACAAGAGTTTAAATATTCATGGTATGGTCACACATAACAATTGAAGGAGAGATAATCTCAACACATTCCAAGCAGGCATATTAAATAAGGGGAAGATAAATGAATATAACTCTAGGCTTTATCAAATAAGTTTGTTACCACAGTCCTGCTCTGATGCCACATCCAGGCAGAGCCAATCCTAAGATGTCAAAAGCTGTGCCAACGAAGGCCAAGGTCTGCAGAGGCTTTGAGCATAGTCCCATGGAGGGGGGGGACTCTATTATCTGAGCCCAGGCTACTTAAAATTTGCAAAGTTCATCAGAGATTTGAATGGATTATGTCTGGGTATTGGTGATGGTTGTTTTTTGTGGCACTGGGGGTGAAGGTGGGAAGTTCAGAAGAACAAATAAATTCATGAAAAGTATCTACTATAGCATGGATAAGATAGGCATCTATAGGAAAAGATGGAGTAGAGGGCAGTTAGCTGGCTCAGTGGTTTAAGAGCCAGGCCCAGAGATGGGAGGACCTGGGTTCAAATGTGACCTCAGACACTTCTGAGTTGTGTGAGCCTGAGTAAGTCACTTAGCCTTCATTGCCTAGCCCTTATCACTCTTTTGCCTTGGAACCAATACATGTTATTGATTCCAAGACAGAAGGTGAGGGTTTAAAAAAAAAGATGAAATCAATGAACTTCAAAACAGTCAATTATTCAACTGAATCAATATTTCACTGACCATGGAGTTTAAAAACACAGTGCTTAGGAACTTGGTGATTGGAAATATCTGACCCAAAATGCATTTCTAGAACTCAAATCTTATATAAAAGGGCATCAGCTTAAAACATGGTAGTAAAGTCCAATGAAATTTAGAACCATGTTTAACAAATGAAAGATTTAGCTCACCTTTTCTACATCAGCAGGAAGCATCAGTGTCTCTGATGAGAAGCTATGCTGAGGAGGAGCTTTTTTGCTGGTTGGGACAGTATCTGCCAACATAAAGTTAGAAACAGTCACATTTTGGGTGGAATGGTTTAAAGATATTGTTTAAGTTAGCCTGATTTGGAATTGGTCTTGTAATTTGCAATCTTTTGAAATCAGCCAACATATGTTGGACAGTATATGCAATATTCTAAAGGCATAGTCCCTCACCTCTGCAAAGAGGGAAAGGAAATGCATTTTCTCAACTCTGCTCCTGGGCCAAACTTAGTAGAAAATCCATTTAGTGATCTCAATATATAGTCTCTCCATCTGAAAAGGAAGCATCGATAGCTTCTCCCAAAGCAACTTCTCTCCCTGACCTACAGCGTGAAAAACTAGAGAAAATGCATTCTGTTGACTTGCCATTTTCTATAAGCTAAAACTATTCTGTTGCTGAAATTAAAAGCTTTAGGAATGAAAATTACAATTATGAGTAAGGTCAGTGGCCACAAATATAACACAGTGTTTTATTTCTATCATGTGATTTCCCAAGCTGGGCTGTGCTTAAGTAAGCATTTTAAGCTCCTCAAGAAGAGTTTTATGATTTTCACATGAGAATCATTTTAACTTGGGGGCCCACGGCCGGAAAGAGGAGATTAGAGAACAGGAGCCAGGTGGTTCATGAAGGCAGCATTCACTCAATGTGGGCCAAATAATGCCTGCCCTCCCTTCATTACATTGCAATTGCAGAGATACAGAAGAGATACTGAAATGATTAAACTCAGGTCTATCATTATTAAGGGAACAAAAGTTGGATATTTTGTAGCTTCTCATGGTTTTTCCAATAGAAATATAGTTCTCTAAGCACAGTAATACATATCCCAGTTGCTAGGGACAAGAATTATTCCTCTTGTCTCCCTCCCCCCCATCTTTACAACTATCATGTGGCATGTGTCCTCAAATCTCCAGAAGGCAAAAATGAAAACAGAACGTTCACAAGGCTGGTCCATATGAAGTACAATCCTGGAGAAGGATTTACAGTATGGCAGAAAGGGCTCAAGGAGATTATTTTAAAACATTTGCAGAGGAGCTAGCTAAGATAGGAATTTAAGGAAGGCCATTAGACCTTTGTTGGACAGAGAAGGCTCTAGCATCTATTTCCTGACAAATTTCTCAGCTGAATGAAAAGTGAGCTCCAAATTGATTTTAAAATCACACAATGATATTTGAGATCATCCTTTCACTGGAACAGGAGTGAACCTTAGAAGTCTCCTAGTAGGTGTTAAGAGCCAGTATTCAAATTTGAAGCCAGGTTCAGCACTACTTGTACTCCATTGCAAGTTTTATAAGCTAGGCAGACAGAATGAAAGAATTCCTTCCATTTCCTTATATATTAGTTGGGGAGGAAGTCTCCTGTCTTCCTTTCCTTCTCTTCTTTGTACTGTGATAGGTTTACATTCTTGTTAGTGTTCAATCATCATCTGGTAACTATCAAAGTTCAAAATTACTCTTCAATAATGAAAAAGGTCAAGGTAAATAAGAAAAGAGTTAATATATAGTATCAGGAAGCTGTTAGTCATGAATCAACCACTTTTACCTATCCTACTGGCTGCTTCCTCTTTTTTACATATCAAATACTGTACATATCTTTATACACCAGTCTGGAGTAAGAGCTAAGATCACATGTCCCAAATAGAGCAAATAAGTCTCATTCATCATGGTGCAGGAAATTTTCTAGCTTCCCTGTTTTAGGTTTTAAAATTGCTTTAAGGGGACGGCTGCTCAGTGGATTGAGAGCCAGGCCCAGAGACAGGAGGCCCTAGGTTCAAATTTGGCCTCAGACACTTGCTAGCTGTGTGACCCTGGGCAAGTCACTTAACCACTTAACTTAACACTCTTCTGCCTTGGAATCCATACCCAGTATGGATTCCAAGACAGAAGGTAAGAGTTAAAAAAAAAAAAAGAATTGCTTTTAAGTTATATACAAAGAATTGACTATTTGAAGTGTTCCCTATGAATGAAGGCTCTCAGATCAGACTCTAAAATAATGAGACTGTTGGTTTTTTTTAAGCCAAAGGGAGTCAGTGATAAAAAGAAAGTTCCCATATATACTGAAATAATTATAACAATACTTTTGTGATAACCAAATAACTAAATACAAAAAGTAGATGCTCATGGATTGGAGAATTGGCTAAGCAAATTATTGGGCAGCTAGGTGGACCAGTGGATAGAGGACCAGGCCTGGAGTCATGAAGACCTGAGTTCAAATCCAGCTTCAGACCCTTAATAGCTGTGTGACCCTGGGACAATCACTTAATTCTTTTTGCTTTAGCTCCTCATCTGTAAAAAGGAGTTGGAGGAGGAAAATGCAAACCATTTCAATATCTTTGCCAAGAGAACCCCAAAGGGGGTCACAGAGAACTGAAAAATGACTGTATAACAACAAAAAACCAAATTATATATGAATATACTACTACTCTATTATAATGTAATAGTATTCTGTAAGAAATAATAAATAGGATGAATTTGGAGAGGCATCAAATGACATATGAATTGATGAGTGAAGTAAGTAGAACCAAGAAAACAATATACACCATGACTACAACAATGTAAAAAAGAAAGCAAACAGAAAACAACTGCAAGTAACTGTTGCAAAATTACAAAGAATAAGCATGGTCCCAGAAGAGATACAAGACACCTCCTCTAGTTCTTCATAGAGGGTTCTGGGAGTGGGTGAAAGTGATGATGGGAGGTGGAATGGTCCAAAGGTGTGGAACATTATGAATATTGCCAATTTTGTGTGTGTATTAACTGGTTTTGTTGACTTTTTTCCCTTGTTTTTTCCCTTTAAAAAAAACTTTGTTATGTGAATCTTTGGGAGGGGGAGGGACATAGGAGAAAGAATGTAAAAATAAAATATATCATTTGAAATGTATTTCTTAAAAGCATGAGTGCTATCCCTTTCAAAATTAAAAATGATGGTAATAAAAGGCAGTTCTCTTAGCTTTGCACATCACTTAAGAGTTGTCAAAGCATTTCATAAATAGTCACCCAGAGAGCTGATTCAGTTATTCCAATAATACCTATATTAGAAACTCTGCTTAAAACATACATAACTCCTCCTTTGGAAACAGCTCAAAGCCCTTGGTGGTGACACTGAACAAAGCCAATCTGGGGTCAACAATAAGTTTTGATTTTAAAGAAATAAAGCAAATTCTCTCAAATGACCAATAAATCAGATCCAAAGGCAGTTCTAAAAGAAGGAACTGGAGCAATTGGAGCATCATTAGAATAAGTGGAAAGCTTTCCTAGAGAATCCTTTGAAGGACAATGTTCACCTAGGCTCAAGAGTTCTGAAGCATTTTTGTTTTTTAAAAAAATCTATTTAATTTTTAAAATGTATTAAATTTAATTAATTTAACATATCTCATCTATAGATTGCGAAATTAGGAATACATAAATACATATGCACATGTGTAAATATCTCGGTGAATATGTTATTCTCCTCCCTCTCCCCAAAAGAACATGAATCTGAAAGAACAAAGATGGCTTCACATCTGTCTTTATATCTGTAGAAGAGTGCCAGGAAATGTTTGTTGAATTGAACTGAATTCTCACACCTGGGTCATCATCTACCTTTTACCATCCAGAAGTTTTCTGGTAGAAAATTATTCTGCTCCTCTTTCACAAATAAATCTAACTAGATGTTATGCTCCTTGAGGACATGTCACATGTTTTATACTTTTTTCTTTTTAAACTCCACAGTACCCAGTATAGTGCTGCTAGATATTAGAGGCTGAAAGGCAACATGGTGGGGGCAGTGAAATGGCTCAGTTGATAAAGAGCCAGATCTAGAGATGGGAGGTCCTGGGTTCAAATTTGACCCCAGACACTTCCTTGCTGTGTGATCACAGGCAAATTACTTAAACCCCATTGCCTAGCCCTTACTGCTATTCTGCCTTGGAACCAATACACAGTATTGATTCTAAGACAGAAGGTAAGGCTTTCTTTCTTTCTTTCTTTCTTTTTTTTAAAGAAAGGCAATATGGCATAGGGAACTGAATGCTGAATGCAAGTTTGAATCTAGCCTCTGATATTTCGTAGCTATGGAGCCATGAACAAGATACTTAAGTTTTTTTCAGTTTCTTCATCAGTAAAATGGGAAGAATAATACTTGTTAACTTATCTCACAGGATTGTTAAAAGGCTCAAATTAGATCATGTATCTAAAGGCTTTGCAAACTTTAAGGTACCAAAAAAGCCCCATCTGTGAAATATAAACATATACATGTATCATTTAGCCACGGGGTACAAATAATATATGTGAACATACACACATATATGGAACCATCAGATTTAAATACACACACATATCTATAGGGAATGCATATGTGTATGTGTGTGTATACACACTTATGCTATTAAAGCTTAAAACTGCACTAAGCCTTTTGGGACACTGTGTGTGGTATGTTTGTTTCCTCTTTTTCTTTATACCAAACCTCTGATTTCGTCAGTACAGGGAAGCTCCAAATAAGGAATTTCCTCTCCTACTGCAGATGAGTAAAAAAATTTTTCTAAACCCTTGCCTTTCATCTTGGATTCCATATTATGTATTGGTTCCAAGGTAGAAGAACAGTAAGGGCTAGGTAATCAGGGTTAAGGGACTTGTCCAAGGTCACACAGCTACGAAATGTCTGAGACTAGATTTGATCCTGTCTCTAGGCCTGGCTCTCAATCCTCTCTAAAATGTATAATTTTGGATCAGGGTTCTTAACCTAGGGTCCATGAATTTTGTGATATTTTGTTAACTACATTTCAATAGGAATAATTACCTTTATAATTTTAGTTTATTCATATAAAGACATTGTTCTGAGAAGGGGATCTCCTGCAGGCTTCAGGAAAGGGGTCCATGATACAAAAATGGTTAGAAAACTGGGGCACCAAGAAATGGCTTCTCTAGAGTCACAGAGGCAATGCCAGAGGCTGGTCTCAAACCTAGAGGCCAGCTCTCTATCTATTAGCCTCTCAAATATTATTATTCAATAAATCTCTTTCTTACTCTTGGTTGTTTGCATGCGTATTCTCAACACCCAGAATAGTGCATGGCACATAGAAGATACTTGTTGACTGACTGACTCTGGGTGTTTTAATGATGAATAAGTTGAAAGGATATTCCCTAACCACAAAAATCAGTGATTTTTCATAGGACAAAAAGGGAGAGATTTTTACTTTCACTGGCTATCCAACTGGAGTAAGAATCAAAAAGTTGCTAAATGAGCAAAGAATTTATTTTTTAGTCAAAAGAGAAAACTATCCCTCTTAATCTCCTGCTGTGAAATCCCCATTGTAATTACAATGTAATCATTTTATATTTATTCTGTATATAATTGTATGTAAGCTCCTTAAGAGTAGGGAATTTCAGGTGTTTTTCTTTCTTTATCCCCTACACCTTAGAACAATGTCTGGCACACAGTAGGTGCTTAATAATCTGTTATTATAAACAGCAAGTCAAGAGCTGATATGGCTCAATGGATGGAATGTTGGGTCTGGAATCAGGAAGACCTGAATTCAAATCCCACCTTAGATATTTACTAGCTGTGGGACTTTCAGCAAGTCGATTAACCTATGTTTGCCTTAATCTACTAGAGAAGAAAATGGTAAATCACTCCAGTATCTTTACCAAGAAAATCCCACGGTTCCACATGGTTAGGACGAGACAGACACAAATGAACAATATGAACAACAAAAGCCAAGATTTAAAAGTTAACAAAGGAAATGATTCACAGGAACAGATGTGATTAGCCACCAATACCTTCTTCAGGAGGGGTCATCGGCTTGAGGGGCTTGTGAGAAGCACTGCTGTCCACAGGAAACAGGGAGGAGGTTAGAACCTTAGACTGTGTTAAAATGGCGGGTGGTAGCTTCTCTGGAAGCATAACATGCTGTTCTGATAAAGCTAGAGACAAGTGTTTATCTGTTTCTTCTGAACAAGCGAGGGAGCTGCCTTCTGTAGCAATATTATCTCCCAACAGTAGGGTTTCTGTGAGGGAGTCACCAGGAGAAATAGGCGAATATCCCAAAGGAAAGGGACTGAGATTCGTTTGGGGATGGATCTTCTTGTTCTCACATATGGGCACAGGGGTGGATGAATCCAGCAACTGGAGTGGTTCCTCTGCAGAACATTGTGGGTTAATCCAGGCAGCCTTATGCCTTGTGGCTCTAATATCAACGTGGCTAACAGGAAGATCAGTGTTAGATTGGCCAAGTCCCTCTTCTGTGTCTTCGTCACTACTCTCCTCCCAGGATTCCATAGCAGGCTCCTGCCATCCAGCAGCTTGCGACATCGCTTTTCTAAGACTCAAGGGTGGTTTCCATGCAGGCAAGTTAAAAAAAGACAGAAAGATTTCTTTGATGGCTGCCATGCCATTTGGTTGAGATCTGGAACTCTCCTTGTGTCTATCCATTACTGGCCTGGAGAGTTCATCTGTAGAAAGAGACGTTGGGTTTCTCAGATTTATTATAATAGGTAAACATCAAATACATTTAAAATGTCCTTTTAAAAAGCATCTACTCCTGGGGCAGCCAGGAGCCTCAGTGGATTGAGAGCTATCAACATGGAATCTAGGAATTCCAAACTTGTTACCTAGTGACCAGACCAGAGATGGAAGGTCCTGGGTTCAGATTTGACCTCAGACACTGGGCTGTGTGACCCTAAGCAAATCACTTAACCCTCATTGCCTAGCTCTTCTTACTCCAAGGTTATGCCTTGGAACCAATACACAGTATTGATTCTAAGACAGTGAGATTTTTTTTTAAAAGCACCTATTCCAAAACTAGAATTTTTACCTTAAAATGGGAGATTATTCTTGTTTGTTTTATATACCCTGCACCTAACACATAGTAGGCATACAGTAGGTGCTTAACAAATATTTGTTAATTAATTCCTTGATTTATAAGCCTGAATACATACTCCACTGTGTAATGAAAAGCAACCAAGTTTTGTAATCAAAGGTCATTTCTACTACTTATCATCTATGTGACCTTAGACAAATCACTTAACTTTATTGAGTTTCCTTTTTTTTTTTAATCTTTAAGTGAAGGGACAATTAAAGTGATTTTATCTAGGTCTAATCCTATGGTAATCAAGGTAACTGACAAACAATTTAGTTTCTATGGCAAAAGGCAGGTGAAAGGCTAGAAACAAAAAAAAACTACACCTACATAGTGAAAAATCCTTAGCCCTACCCTCATCTCTAGTTACTAATCTTGACAGCCCATCCCAATCCTTTTTATTTAAAATTTTTCCATGGTTATATGATTTTTGTTGCCTCCTTCCCCTCTTCCCTTCTTCCCTCTGGGAGTTGTTAAGCAATTCCACTTGATTATACATCTATTATCATTCAAATCCTGTTTCCATATTATTCACTTTTGTAATACAGTAATCTTTTAAAACCAAAACCCCAAATCACGTACCCATATAAACAAGTGATAAAGCATATGTTTTTCTCCTGTGTTTCTGCTCCCACAGTTCTTTCTCAGGATGTGGAAAGCATTCTTTGTCATAAGTCCCTCAAAATTGTGCTGGATCATTGCATTGCTTTTAGCAGCAAAATCAAATACATTTGATCATCCCACAATGCATCCCAATCCTTTCAAATCCCACCACAAGAAAACACAAATCATGACCCAGGGTTCAGTACCTTTAACACACTTTGGACCCATACCAAGACCTTTGCTCTATTCACTGAAGAAAATAGACCTAAGACAGAGTCATAAGCCTATACCTCCCATTTCCTTATCAGTAAAAGGGGGCCAAGACTAACTCATACAATTTCAGTTTCCCAAGAAGTCAATCACTTAAAAAATAATAATCTTTACCTTCTGTCTTGGAATTGATACGAGGTATCACCTCTAAGGCGGAAGAGTAGTATGACTAGACAACTGGGGTTAAGTGACTTGCCTAGAGTCACACAGCTAGGAAATGTCTAAGGTCAAATTTGAACTCAGGGCCCTTTTGTCTTCTGGCTGGGCTCTCTATCCACTGAGCCAACTAGCTGCTCCATTAAGATCAAATTTTAAAGAGTCTGGTTAGACATAGATATTGCTATGTTATATCCGAATTATGTTTCAAAATGTTATGATGTAAGAGAATTGTGCTCATTTTTTGTTGTTGTTTAAATAACAGAGGTGTTGTGAGAAAAAAGGACAAGAAATTAGAGTTAGAGTACAATCTGGATTTAAGTTCCAATTCTGGGCTATGCGACCATCAATACCTATGAAACTCAGTTTCTTTATCTGTAAAATAGATAATAATCTCTGTCTCTACCTCATGGGGTTGTCATTAGAAACATCCTTTGTAAACTTCATAGTGAAATAGAATCTTAAAATAGTACAACAATATTGGGCAACTAGATGGCCCAGTGGATAAAATGCCAGACCCGGAGTCAGGAAGGTTTGAGTTCAGAATCTATTCCAGACACTTACTAGAGATTTATCCCTGGGCAAGTCATTTAAGCCTGTTTAACTGTTTCCTCATCTGTAAAATAAGCTGCAAAGAGAAATGACAAACTACTCCAGTAATTCTGCCAAGAAAACCCTGAATGGGGTTATAACATGACCGAGAAACAACTGAACAGCAATGAAATTGGGTCTTGTGCTTATGACAAACGACTTTAATGTCAGTTGCTTTCAAGGAATCAAAAGATTCTAAACTAGAAGGGCTTTTAGTCTAATCCCCTCACTTTACAGATAAGGAAACTGAGGCCAAATGAGGAGAAGCAACTTGTCTCAAATCATACTTGCTACAGATGGAGCAGAGTTGGAATTTGACTCTAGATCTTTTGCTTTGTTCATCCTATATTCTCTTTATAAACAACCAAAATATTAAGTAAGGAATAGTATAATATAATGAGAAAGGAACTCTGGATTTTGAGGAAAAAGATCTCAGCTAAAATTTCTTCTCTGTTATTTTGCACAAGACTCTTCACCTCTCTCGGGCTGAGTTTCCATATATATATACGTGTATATATATATGTATATATATATATATATATATATATAATAAGGGGGGTTGGATTTGATGACCACTGAAGTCTTTTCCAGCTCTAAATCGACTAGCCTACACAGGCAGGAGAGTAGAATTCCAAGGAGGGGGTTTCATGGGCTCAACAGTAGTAGCCTTTAAATGACTTTATTCTTTCAGCAATAACAATTTCCAATGAAATGTGATATTATTAATAATATGTAGCCTTTGTTTTCCTCTTAGTAATTTTAGGCAGTGAGCATTTTAAAGTCGCTTTTCTTTTTCCCTTTGGTAAAAAGAATTGTCTGATTGTAGAATTAAAAGGGATCTTGTAAATCATCTGGTCCAACTTATATCTCAATAAAAATTCCCTCTCCAAAACAGCAATTCTGGGTTCTGGGTGCTCTGACCCATGTTTGTAATGGCTGTCCTATCCTCACTCCTTGTTTTGTTGATAGGCTCCTGTTACTGGGACAAGAACATCAATAAGATCCTCATCATTGTAATCTAATGTCAGTTCTTAATCATGGAAAGCCTGGGCCAGGAATAGGATAGCACAATGGAGAATAGTTCAGAAAAGAAAAGACTTGGGATGGAAGCTGTTTCAAGAAATCATTAACAAGAGGAGGCGAGGCAGCACAGTGGATAGAGAGGGAGCCAGGCCTGGAGTTAGAAGGTCCTAGGTTCAAATCTTACCTCAGACACTTCTAACTAGATGACCCAGGAGAAGTCACTTCACCCCAAGTGCCTAGCCTTTGCCATTCCTCTGTCTTAGAATTGATACTCAGAAGATTAAGGTTTTTTTTAAAAAAGAAAGAAAAAGAAAAGGCTAACAAGAATGATGGTGTAGGTATCAATGGACCCAAATGTTATTATATAGTGTCCTTTCTGTGCTAAAATTCATTCTCTCTATGTCTACAAAGCTGTGTTCACATGGCTTTTCAGCATGAATGTGGAAGAAGCCCCGCTGCGAGAGAGAGCTAACATTCAGTGTATTTTTGTGGTTCAGTCTTTTCAGTCGTGTTCAACTCTTAATGACCCCATTTGGGGTTTTCTTGACAAAGACATTGGAGAGGTTTGCCATTTCCTTCTCGAAATCATCTTATAGGTGAGGAAACTGAGGCAAACAATAGATTAAATGGCACATCCAGGGTCACATAGCGATTACGTGCCTGAGCCCAGATTTGATCTCAGGAAGATGAGTCCGCCCAACTCTAGGTCCAGCACTCTATCCACTTCACCCTTGTGGCCTCAGTCAGTGCATAACAGCATTCATTTAAATGAATTTACTTATAGGGTAGAGGGCATTTTCCTCATCACCATATCCAAGATTATAACTAAGTTCAAGTTGACAATGTTTCTATTGCTTAAATAACAAATAAAGTCGCCTTAACCCAGAGAGAATGATTCCAGAAGTCCTGCTTCTAATTATAACCTAACACCACATCCAAATACACAGAAATAAGAACAAAAACTATAGAAAAGAATTCTTCCTGCTTCCAGACAATTCCACTCTGAGTCAGTCTGCTTTCAAGTGAACTTCGCCTTCATCAGCAGACCAACTTATTCAGGATCCAAAAGATTATCAAACCAAGATGAGCACTAAAGTACATACAGGCAAAAACCAAAAACCAAAGCAAACCCCAAACCCTTGAGCTTGCCCTTCCTAGACTGGTCAGGGCCATTTCACCTATTGCCCAGCGCTGAGATGATTCCTATTAGTGGAATGAAGTAGTGAGGCTCTGATCAAGCAAAGCAGTCATCTCCAACCTCAAATAGATGCACTCAGTAGCCCCTGGATGCTGGTAGCCATCAGTGCCAGCAGAGAGAATGTTTTAAGGGGAAAGTGTGCTCTCACAAGCCTGCTTTTACTTCTTAAATTGGCTCCAGTTAACCTTTGTGGGCCCCAGTTTCCACATCTGTAACATGGAAGAATTGTACACATAACCTCCAAAGTCCTTTTCAGCTCTAACGAACTTTAAGTACTACCCATAGCAATGAGCAAAACTCATTGTGAATCTGCTTGGAAAATTGTGGTTTGGGTTTTTTTTTTTTCTGCTAGTCAGACTTCTCTAACCTGCTTTCAGGGACTTTCTTGAAGCTCTTCCTCCTTTCTATTAGTCTGTCCTGAAAGACATAATAACACCAGCTGAATACCAGTCCTACTGGTGCTTATTGTTGTTATTCAGTCTTCTCAGTCTTTTTGGCCTCTTGGTGACCCCATTTGGGGTTTTCTTGGCAAAGGTACTAAAGATGTTTACCATTTCCTTCTCCGGTTCATTTTCTAGATGAGGAAACTGAGGCAAACAGGGTTAAGAGACTTGCCCAGGGTCATACATCTAGTAAATATTTGAGGTCAAATTTGAACTGGGGTCTTCCTGATTCAAACCTCAGTGCTTTATCCACTGCACCACCTAGCTGCCCTTGAAGGAATCTTAGAGGCCATCCAATCCAAGACCTTCATTTTATGGATGAGAAAACTGAAGCAGAGAGACATGGAGCAATTTGTCCAGTCACATAGAGTAGAGGTCTGGCAGAAAACTCTAAGATTATACATTGCCTATCTTCATTATAAGAGGAGATTACTTTTTTGGAAGCCCCCTATATTAATAAAATCACAGGTAAGGTCTTCAAGTACAAATCTGTATTAGCTATTAGTTGAAAAGAACAGATTTTTAGCCAATACTATTTACTAAGACCATCTACTAAGACAGAGGAAGGTGTCAGAGGAAGGATACAGGTATACTGATAAAACCACTAACTCTGGATGTAAAGGCATGACCAGTTTTATCAGAGCTAATAGGAAATAGGGCTCAGTCTCCCAGAGTGCTCAGCAAGGACTGGCTATATCACAGGTTTTTTGTTTTTTTTAATCCTGAACCTTCTGCCTTAGAACCAAGATTGGTTCTAAGGCAGAAGAGTGGTAAGGGCTAAGTGGTAAGTGGGGGTCAAGTGACTTGCCCAGGGTCACATAGCTAGGAAGTGTCTGAATCCAGATTTGAACCCAGGACCTCCTGTCTCTGGGCCTGACTCTCAATCCACTGAGCCACCCAGCTGCCCCCTATATCAAAGTTTTTAAGGGAATAGAAAAGATAGAATCCTCAGTGGTATCAGAGGTCACAACCTAAAAAGCCCATTGAATACAATGAATTGGTTAGGACCACCACCATTTGGGGGAAAAAACCAAGTCAGATTCTTCCCTTTTCCAAATTGTCCCTCAGTGTTGGTGTCCACTTGGTGTAGCTTCTTACACTTTGCATAAGGTTGCCACACTTTACAAACTATTACCCTATTTGTTTCCAGAACATAAGCACTAAGAAGGAAATATTGTTAGCCCAACTAAGACAATGACTAGGCAATGTTCCCTTCAGTTCTACAATGGTCTTTATTTCAACAGTCTGCTGTCAGAGGGGTGATGAAGAAAGTCAGCACACAGGAACAGAGTAACCATGAAAAAACAGGGGGGAGACCCAGAAATGTCAATGCTTAGGTTATTGTTTTCTCCAAGTTTAATGATGGCTATCTTCATCCTCAGCATGAAGGCACATTCCTGAGTCCCCCTTCTTCAGGAGTTTCCCCAAGATAACCAAAAGATCCAGGAGACTTTCATCTCCTGATGAGATAGCACCCTGACCTTCCTGATCCTTTTCTCAGGGCCCCTTTTCTCTCTCCAGCCCTGCCTCCTGCCTCAAAGACTCCAGATGAGTTTATGCCCCTGTCTTCTGATGCAATCCCCTGGCTTGCCCACTCAGTCATGGTACTCACTTCCCTCTATCTCAATTACTTCTCCTCCTGGGATCCAGCTATCTAAGAGCCTATGAAGCCTGATCAAGAAGAGTGAAGTCCTCAGGGAAGCAGCAAGAGTCAAAAAGGGATAGGAAGCTAGGGAGAGAAGTACTTCCTAAGATAGCAGGGGCTGAGGAAGATTTGGAGAGAAGTGGCCAGCATATGAACTTTTGGATGTTATTCTCCAAAATAAAACCTTAAGTATTTTCCATACACATAAAAGATTAATTTTTCACCCTATCTTCATCATTTTGACTTTGGGTTCAACTTTACACAGAGCAATTTGTAATCAAACAAACAAGTCCCAAACACTTGAAAGGTGGAAATCTGAGACAACATGCTGCAGATGAAGAGAAAGTGAACAGAAAAATGAGTAGGACAAAAAAGTTGATCAAACTCTATGTCTACTTTGTATATAAAGACAAATGTACCCAAGGTAAAAAGATTGCGAGAACTTCATTTCTGGAAAAGTTGTCACTTCCTCAAATTAGATCAATAAGGCAAGAGAGAGAATCTGGAATTTTAAGAACTACTTGGATAATTGGAAGAATGAAGTTGTTATATGTGTAGGACACGTATATAGGAAGGAAGTTGTTATAGGTGGAAGGCACAGCATAGTACAAAGACACTAAAAAATAGTAGCTACTTATAATAGCTGACATTTATATAGCATTTACGAACACCTTTAGTCCTTAAGATGATCCTTCAAGGTTAGTGCTGTTGTTTTACAAGGTGAGACAGTAGGTTCAGAAAGATTAAATGACTTGCCTACAGTTACACAGCTAGTAAATGTCAGAGATGTGACTCAAATCCAGGTTACTATCACCTCCAAGTACAAGTGCTCTTTCCTCCAACCACACTGCCTCAAGACAGAATGGAATGACCAAATGAAGGGTAAAATGGAATAAATGGATTAAGCAGAGGAAGAAGACAAGGAAGAACTGAAAATGTCTAGGATGCACTAGCAGAAATGTCTGAAATAGGGAGTGGAACAGGCAATGAAGAAATAGTTAAACATCCTAAGGGAAAGTTATTTTGCTTTGTAATTTAAAAAATGTGGAGGGTAGCTTTAAAAGAAAATGAAGAAATGTTAAGATACAAAATACGATAAAAAATAAAAGATATTAAATTATTTCTAATCCAAGAATGCTCCATAAACACTTCCTTTAAGAACCTTCTAATTTTTCAAAGATGGTGCTAGCATCTTTCCCAATTTAGCATTAGAATGGCATATAGCATTGCAAAATTGGTGACATCACTGCTCTCATACAACATTGTTCTCCAAAGTGCCAGTAAGTAAAAGCAAAGTGTGAATCAAGTTTCAACTTTCAAAAACTGGTTAATTCCCTTAAGATAAGTCATCTTGCCTTGTCAGAAGTCATTGGGACAGTTTGCTTTTTCCTAGCCAAAGGGAGCATTCATAGGCTGGGGTGATTGCTCAATCTTAATCTTGACTGGTCACAGGAAGGTAGAAGGGAAGGGAAATTATCATTTTATAGTGCCAGGTACCATGCTCAGCACTTTACAAATCTTATCTCATTTGCTCCTTACAATAACCCCGTGAGGTAGGTATTTTCATTATCTCCATTTTACAGTTGAGGAAACTGAGACAGATAAGGACTCAGTGTGTTGCCCAAGGTCACACAGTTAGTAAGTGTCTGAAGTCAGTGTGAATGTGGGTAAACTGGAAGTTCCATACCTGACTGAAGGGAGACTTGAGGCACTGGACTGAGACAGCTAGTCCTTGCAGAGGGGCGAGATGGAGGAGTATGTGCTGAATTCACCAATTCCACACAGATTAGCTTGCTTCTGCTTATTGACTGTAAGGATAGGAAATTGAAAATAATTAGAGAGCAAGAGGGAGAGGAAGAGGGAGAGAGAGGGGGAGAGGGGGAGCAAGAGAGGGGGAGAAAGGAGAGAAGAGAGAGAAAGGGATTGGGGGAGAAGGGAGGGGAGGGAGGGGAGGGAGAGAAGGGAGGAAGGAAGGAAGCAAGGAAGGTGAGTTATAAGAAAAAAAGGAGACCACAACCCACACTGTAGTTCTGTAGAACTGGAAGAAAACTTGGAAAACAAAGATCACATATGTCAAGTAAGAAAGGAATCCCAGTGATGGAAGCCCAGGAAGATGAAGTGAATTTGATGGGGGCTGGGACCTCTGAGTTGAGTACCAAATAGTCCAGGAGCCTTTATATTCAAGGGCAAAGATGCTTAATGGTGCTGAAACCCCATTAACCTGAGCCCTGATCCAAGGCTGGGACACTTATTGGAATACCTGACTCCCACCAATGAACAGCCATCAGGGGAAATTCCATTAGTTCCTGCCTGTGTAGAGCTACCCCAGGACACCAATTCATTATCCCAAGCCTAGACTAAAGGAGGGAGGGGAAGGACCTTGATTTTCTCACTATAAAAATCCTGTTGCCCTGCTTGAGAGAAAGCAGTTCCACTCCCAAATAGCAACATTGGCTCCCACTACCCAGCAGCCCAAGTAATTTCTCCTTATTACCCCAATAAAAACTCTGCCTCAGATTAAGAGGTTGAGTGACAAATTCTTTTGGAGAGAGACCAAACCCTTCGATGACAAATTCTTTCAGAGGGAACACTCAGTGTGATGGTTTTTAAAGCCCTTACCTTCTGTTTTAGAATTAGTCCTGTATATTAATTCTGGAGCAGAAGAGCTATAAGGACTAGGAAATGGGGGTTAATTGACATACCCAGAATTAGAGTCACTCAGCTAGGAAATGTCTGAGTCCAGATTTGAAATCAGGACCTCCCATCTCTAGGCCTAGCTCTCACCAATCCACTGAGCCACCTAGTTGCTCCTTTTGTTTGTGTAGTTTTAAAACCCAAATATTTCATAGTAAGGTGGTACTATTCCTGGGTAGTTATAATAGGATAAACGAGTCTTTAGTGAAGAGGTTGGGCAATTAATAAAAACCTCAACACACTCTGGATTTCAGATGTGTAAATCTTAATTCCTCAGGAAATGCAAGCTTAATGAGCATTTCAGAAGGAAAAAAAATTCAATTTGCTCATTCACTCAATAAGTCTTGACTTATTGGTCCAACTCCAAAGAGTTCATTGTCCAAAAAGGAAATGAAAGCAGTGATATGAAAAGTGAGAACAGTAGCAGAAAATTCAATGAGACTCCTGAAATAAAGACAAAGTCACACTTAATTAATTTCTATTCAGTATATATAGATAACTTGCTCAAATTGTCCTCAAAAAGAATTGGGCCCACAGATAGTATGCACTTTTGATCTTGACACAAGTTAATTAATGTTCTGAGTAGACAGACTCTCAGAATCTTGTATAGTAAATTTGTTTAAATTTTACAGTTCTACCTTAAGTTTTGAGAAGTGGAAATTAGCTGGGTGGAGGTTTTCTCTCCACTAACCACCTATGTGGTGTGTAGACAGTTTGGCAATGGATGATGACTAGCAATGGAGGAAAGAGTGTTTTTGTTCCTCCTTGAGTCTCTGGAAAAAATGGGGATAATCTCTTCACTATGAATTTACCTAAATCTACCTTGAAAGGTTATTGTGAGGAAAACATTTTGAAAACTTCAAGAGTTATTTTTCATACCTGGTACAACTTTCTCTCTAGAATATTTTAAGCAGCATTTTTATACTTATGAGATTCAAATGTAATTTTTTCCTTTTTTTAAACTGTATTGATGTCTTTTGTTCTTATATCACTTTCATTTCCAAAACTCCCACTTCCCTACCCACTGAACCACTTCTCTTAAAGGAAATGGAGGAAGTGGGAAGCATTTTAGCAAACAAGCCAATGTTTCAGCTGCCTTTGATATGACTTGTAAGTTCGGAATCCAGAACCTCACCTCTGCAAAGAAGGAAGGGAAATGAATTTCTCATGTGTTTAGGATAGAGTGGAACCTCTTTTCATCCAATTTAGTTACAAAGAAAATAAAACTTGCCATTGAAGTTAAACAAATAGAGACAACTACATTAGAGGGGAGCCATGTTAAGGAAGAACCCTACTTTCAGGACTTCTCAAACTAGTACAATGTAGAGTAGAAGCCTCTCAAAATATTTGCCAAATTGCAAAAAATAAAAATCACTCAACTTCTTAGTTTATCAATGACAAAGAGGTAGAGGGAGGTGAGAGTAGAAACTCTTACTTCATGAGAAAAATGCTTAAGAAAATGGAGAATTGATATAAAGAAAACAAATCCTAAAACTCTTAATAGCATAGGCAGATTTTTAAAGTAGGACTATACTCTGGTCAAGAAAAAAAATTTTTTTCTTGTTGAACATCATGGAAGAAAGACACCCTGAATTAAATACTGAATGGTTTATATTTAAGGACTACAGTCTCATGAATTTTATGAGATCTCCTTGTAAGAGCAGAGTCCACAGTGCAAAGCTGTTCTATTACTAAATTAGTCTTCCTTTCTGGAGGCTGAACACAACAGGTAGAGATGAGAGAGAAACACAACTTTTTAAGCACAAGAATCCAAACATTTCTTCTGACTGCCCACAAAAAATTTTCATAAAATTAAGGCTCAAAACTAGAAAGTTAACTTGGCAAAATACAAGTTAAAAACTACAGTGCAACTAATACTGACAGTCAAATGAGTCTTTCCTGGAGGTTGAGGGGAACAAGCCTTATCAACCAGAAAATTTTAAAAATGAGTACTTCCTCCATACCAGTTGGATTTAGAAGATGATTTCTAAATGGAGAAATAAGAAAATGTTTTACATACACTTGGTGGTCGCAGTTGGTTTGTGACTTGACTGTAGGCAGCTAGTGGTAATGACTGAAGAGAAGACATACTGGGAAAATCTTGATTTTTTCCCTCTTTACCACCTGAAAGCAATTAGAGAGAATATGCTACCAGTGGGTGATCTTCATGTCAAGTCAGAAAACATTTATTTAAAAACCCTTACCTTCTGTCTTAGAATAGATATTTGTTTATCAGTTCCAAGGCAAAAAAGTGGAAGGGGTTAGGCAATTGGAATTAAGTGACTTGCCAAGGGTCATAAAGCTAAGAGGCCTGGTTTGAACCCAGGACCTCCTGTCTCTCTTCCACGATAGCTGCCCCTCAACAAACATTTAGTAAGCGCTTGTGCCAGGCATTTTACTAAATGCTGGCAATACAAGGAAAGGCAAAAATGGTCTTCAAGGAGTTCCCAGTCTAAAGAAGGAGGCAGTATGCAAATAACCATGAACAAACAATATTTCCTCAGAATACATTGGAAAGAATTGCAGAGGGAAGGCAATGATGTTATTTTGAATTTTTATTGCTCCTACTTTTTGAAGTCTAAATTCCATCTTTTTTAATAAAGTTGGAGTTAAGGATAAAATAATATTCAAAATAAGCATGTTTGTTGTTATCCTTTCAATATTATTAGTAACTAGTCAAGCACATCATTGGCAGAACTCATTCTATTTGTTAATTTTTAAAAATTTCCTTCTTTCCCATCTGAAATATCCTTTTAAAAAGATATTATTCCAAATTGATACTAACCACAAAACATACACTTTAAGTTCCTTTGAGAATGACTGGCAATAGTAAATGGTCCAGGTAGAGAAACAGTTGAATATTAATTCAAAAACACATAAAAATTTAAAAATTAGTAGTCATACCCATAGCTGACATTTGTTATAGCATTCTGAGTTTTGCAATATGCTCTACATATATTATCTCATTTGAGCCTTGTAACAGCTCTGTGAGGTATCAATTCTTATCTCCTTTTTGCAGATGAGGAAACTGAGACAGAAACTGAAACAAGGATTTGTGACTTGCTACATAGTAAGCATCAGAGGTGAGATTCAAAGGTAGCCAGAATACTATTCATTAAGCCACTCTCCACAAGGAGGAACCAAATAGAACATAGAAGGCCAAATGAGAGAGCTCCTGGATTCAAAGCCAGACACAACAATTAAAAAAACCTGGGTTTTATTTCCCATCCCCCTGATTGATACCTATCCCTTGTGGGAAATCATGTTCATTAAAACAGAAAAGCACCTCTTTTAAGAAGTTTATAAAAACACTGAAGAGAAAAGGCCAATGCTTTGAATACCATCTCATAGGCAAGGGTGTTCTGAGGCTCAATTTGCAATATAGATGCCAATTATTATTATTAGTCTAAAATCACTAAGCCTCTATCTAGTCTGCTGATAATCTCACTTCCTGAGCTTTCTATTGCACTCCTGCTGAGCTCAGTGTTTATAGAGCAACATCACAGTACACTGGTAAATGTTTAGCAAATTGGCTTTCTAGAAGGGAAAAAAATGTATGCACACATTTTCTTTTTTTTTAAACTCTTACCTTCCATCTCAGAATCAATACTGCTATTTCTTTGTCCAGCTCATTTTATAAATGAGGAAACTAAGGCTAACAGGATTGAGTGACTTGCCCAGGGTCATATAACTAATAATTGTTTGAGGCCAGTTTAAACACAGGAAGATGAGTCTACCTGACTTTAGGTCCAACTCTCTGTCCCCTGTACTACCTAGATGCCCTTAATAAAGTATATCTTCCCATCTGTCAGGACTCATTATAACGGTATTAGACAAACTCCATGGGTATATGGAATTAACCAATAAATCATATTGGTTAATTTATATATATATATATATATATATATATATAAAGAAATAAAAAAGATACCTTCTCAGAGTTAGGAAGGGAACTTTCTCATATTTGTACAGGTTCAGTATATGCAAAATAGGATTCATGTTAATACAAGTTTGGGCATGTGAAACTTTTGGGGCAGCCACTCACCCACAAGTAGTGCCACCCTTGTGTTATGTGGTCCGGATGCTGGTAGTACTTGAAAAATACTCCTAAAATACGGATAAACTATCGTTGTGAGCAGCGAAGTAGTATTTTGGACCCGGGGAAGCAAGGGTTAACTGATTCCTTCCCAGGTGCATTGGTAACCTGGCCCACAACACAACCTCAGAACCCCAAGAGCATGGACCTTTTGTTAAATATGCAAAAATGATCACTAGTTTATACATGCAGGAAAATTATTTACAAAGCAAAATGACAGTTTGTGTATTTCATTTAACTCAAAACAACTGATGCTGAGTGTTAAATATTTCAATGGAAGGCTGAAGTACTCTTCTCTGATTTTTTTTTTAAAGAAACTAAATTCTCTTTTATTTGGAAAATGGGTTACATTTGATTCTGCCAGATTGGGGGATGTTGTGGAGGGAAAGAGAACAGTTTAGAGAATAACACATTACATTTGATTAGCACTTTATACACTTTATGTATCTATTATTTCCTGTATAACACCGTTGTTAAAGTAGGAACAAGATTCTTGCCCCCTCTGAGGTTGAGGAAGGATTTTTATCAATATTAGATAGTAAAGTATGATAAGTATCTTTGATTTGACTGAGCTTTCAGATGCTCAGACCAAGTATGCCACAGCTCTGCAATTCTATGGATGCTTGCTTCTGTTATAACAATAGGGTAAAAAAGGAGTCTGAAAAACACTGTACAGCTTTTTTCTTTCTTTAGGTGCCCTAAATTCTCACAGGTTAAATAACCTAGTAACCAGGTAGTTTTATTCCTTCATCCCCTCTGACATACTTTTTTCCAGAATGCAGAAGCTGTCAAACAACTTTGAAATGAGAAGACAGAACCAGGTAGTCTTTTTTTTTTTAAACCCTTTCCTTTGTTGGGTCTTGGAATCAATACTGTGTATTGATTCTAAGGCAGAAGAGTGGTAAGGCCTAGGAAATGAGGGTTAAGTGACTTGCCCAGAGCCACACAGCTGGGAAGTGTCTGAATCCACATTTGAACCCAGGACCTACCATCTCAGCCTGGTTCTCAATCCACTGAGCCACCCAGCTGCCCTCCCAGGTAATCTTAAAAGTGAGGAAAAGTTAGGTTTGACCTAGGGTTGAAGGGAGTGACTGGGATAGAAAAGGGTGAGGATTACAAATTAAAAAATTAGGTGTTTCTGGGCTGCTTCACTACAAAACTAGTTCGGGGGCTTCTTTTCTGAAATGCAACCAAGCCAGCCATATCTATTTGTTACAGATCTGAGCTAAAGAAATAATTAAACAACCTGCCCCACTAGTTATAGGACAGCCTAATTTGTGTCTCAGGAGATCTCTAAACCACATGATGACTCACCCATTCAGATGCTTCATTTTTCAATATATTTTTGAGTTTGGGGGACAGAAAAGAAATACAGATAGTTAGAAAGAGAAACTAGAGTTATTCTAGTCACACTAGACTGGTAGTTGTTTACTGATATGTCTTTTGCCTTGAGAAAAAAACAAAACAAAACAAAACAAAAAAACAACTCATTCAAATCTAACCATCCAGCCCAGGTCCGACATTGACACATAATTTCTCTAGATTTCTGGCTTCCCCTTCCCTCTGAGCCTTTGTGACCTCGGGTAAGTAACTAGCCCTTGAAGGACCCCAGTCTCCATTCCAGGACGTTAAATGAGAGGATTGGCTCAAATAATCTTTAAGGTCCCCTACATCGCTAGGATTTTATGGCTTATTCTTAATCCAAGGTTGATAACTGGTCCCTCTGGCTGTCCTCTCGGTCACCCACCCTCTTCCTCTGAAAATCCCATCCGTGCTCATATCTGCCTCCAAAGCGTCCTCTAAGAAAGGTTTACATACTCTCCCAGTGAGAAAATGATGTGATTTTCTCACAACCCGAGAGATCAAGATGTCTGTCCCCAGTACAACTGCCATACCTTGCAGCGGGCCGCGAACTGCGGGCAGTGGCGAACGCGGCGCCCAGCTCCGTGTCCGAAGGGCTTGGGGGAAGCCAAGGGGAAGGACTCAGAGGCAGGGAAATGCAGAAGCAGAGAGCCGCGGCAGAGGGAAGCCACAGGGCGGAGTCGCGACGTTCCTCAACTCAGTCTCGGCGGAACCCCCAGCCTGGGTGCACCCACTGCCTCTCACCTTTACCAGCTTTCACCCTGCGGAAGATTTCCTGTCTTTAGGGCCCGGCTCCACCACAACCCGATCCAAAGACTAAGGTAGCTACTCCAGGCTCTTCCTTGCTCACGTTAGAGCTACCTGACGGCGCTGGGTGTGTCCCAGGTGAGGGCAGGTTATAGTACTGTGTGCCAGAGACCTAACTTCGAAATCCGCTTCTGAAACTTAAATTTCTCTGCCATAAGAGGCAAGCTTCTTAGTGCACCCACTGTGCCTCGGTTTCCTTACCTATAAAATGAATATAATAATTGCACTGAAGGGTTTGTGAGGCAAATGTTTTAAAATATAAATCACATTTACCCACTGACAGAGGGGTTGACAAGTTAATAATTGATTGGGAATGTTTTTCTACTCTGCCGTTTACTGGCTCCACTTACACAACGAAATGGGCATGAATTCTTTTCTTCGAGGTCTTCTTCACCCCAACTCCTCCATAGTCTCCTAAAACTTCTATAACTCACATAGACTTCCTCTCTGAACACCCAGCAATAATAATAATAATAGGAAACCTTTCTCAATAATGATAGCATATATAGTCGATTTGGGTAGCAATATAATACATAGGATTTGAGGATTTATAAAGTACTTGATATAAATAACCTTGAGAAAGTCACTTCACCCCTTCTGAGCCTCTTTCTTTATTTTTTAAATATGGGAGTTTTACCTCTTAAGACTGATTTCCAGCTCTAAACCGTGATGGTGGTGTGATCCTGAGCTCCCTCAATTCACAGCTATTCCTAGTAGAATAGTAAGCTCCTTCATGGCAGACATGAGGTCCTTTTTCATTTATTCATTTGATAGGCACTTAAGCATCTACACTGTGGAAGAGAAACAAAAAGGAAACAGTTAAGGAGCACACATCATGTATCCTATTTTTTTAATTTAAAAGGTACCATTGTGGCAGGGTAGGCAGACTCAGTCTGAGTTAGGATGGCTTGAATTCAAGTTCTGTCTCTGACACGTGCGGGCCATAAGACCCTGGATAAGTCATTTAAACTATCTTTGGCATTTCTAGTTCTATAAATTATAGGACATTTGATGATTTACATTGATAGGCAAAGTTCATTACAGGTCCCAACACAACAGAATGTTCTTTACTTTAGTGCTGAGTAATTGTACTGGGCATATAGTGAATGACTAATCTATGCTTATGAACTGACTGAATAAATTATCTCATTTAGTATTCATCACAGCCTGGTAAAGAAGGCTGATCAGGCATTATTATTTCTGTTTTACAGATGGGGAAATTGAGGTTCATTTACAAAGTGATTGACCAGAGGACATACAACTATGGAAATCTAAAACCCATCTACTATCTATATATGTCCTGTGCTCTTTCTAGTACCCACAAAACCTCAAAGTTGAATAAAACTCCAATGGTCGTCTAGTCCAAAACCTACCCAAAGTTTCCTTCTAGCTAATTTAATTTACATATAATCCATATAAATTACATTCACTCTGTGAAAATAGACTGTAATCCAGTGAAGGGCAGGGACCAGATCCTTATCTTCTCTGGCATTCCCCAATGCTGCAGAAAGATGTGACCATCAAAATGTGAAGATCAGAAGCCCATAGAACTTCCTAATGGCCAGTATGAGGGTAACTGGACATAGAAAAGAAAATTTTAAGGGAAACCAATAAATGAAAGAAAATTCAAACAAATTGATGTATTTCCAGGAAAGTAGTTCTTAACTGTTTGGGAGGACAGGAATCCTTTCAAAGTCTGTTGAAGTCTAGGAAACCTGTCTCAAAAACGTTTTTATATGGATAAAATACAAAGCACAATATAACAAAAGAAAACACTGAAATACAATTATAATTTTTTTTCTTATTATTTGGAAGAAACCAGGTAAAGAACTTCTGACAGGAGCAGATTTGTTCTTGTCAACCTTAGGTTCAATATCCCTAAGGAAACCTTATTAGCTTCCATAAGTTTTGGGGGTTTTAGGTGGAGGTTATGGATAGGTCATCAGAACCTCTGACATGTAAAAGGCACCACAGAAGTATTGTCAAATAACTTACCACTTCAGTTAGGTATGGCTTGTGTCCAAATGCCTATTAACGCACAGAGGGAGCCGCATTGTGATCAGAGCAGGGTCTGCAGAGAAATCGAAGTCAAGTAACTGCCAGACCAGACCCAGCACCAACTTTACAAAAAACGAAGCTGCAAGTGAGAATGACTGAGCCAGGAGCACAGCCCTGGTGACCTACTGTCGAACTTGGAGAACAGAGTCAACATCTGAGAAATCAATGTTTGCACAAAAAATTAAAAAAGGGAAGGAAGTGAGCAGTGGGCAAATAAGCTTAGAGGAGAGCACAGAAGGGAGGTACCAGGGTGCTAATGTCCGAGAGAGATAATCACAAGGCAGGGCTATATAACCTATGAACAAGATGGAGTGTGACCACAGATTGGGGAACAAAATCAGTGCTGATGTCATTGAAAGGAGCAGTTTCATTTGGCTTTCGACCCGTTCTGTCCTTTCCTCTCTGCCTGCCTTGGACCTTCTGGGCATTAAGGGGAACTAGGTTGCAACTCCAGCTCTATGAGTCACTTGGGGCAGTGTTTTGAGCTCTGTACCTGGAACCAGGAAGACCTGAGTTCAAATGAGCCCTTGATACTTAGTAGCCCCAACCCTGGGCTGGTCATTTAATCTCCTGCCTCAGTTTCCTCAGGAAGACTCATCTTCCTGAGTTAAAATCCAGCCTCAGACTGTTACTAGCTATGTGGCCATAGGCAAGTCTCTTAATCTTATTGACCTCAGTTTCTTATTTGAAAAATGAAATGGAGAAGGAATTAGCAAAGCACTCCAGTATCTTTGCCACAAAAACCCCCCAAATCAAGTCCTGGAAAGTCTGAAAAGCCTGAACAACAACACTGTCTCTAACTCTGTGGTCCTATACTTCCAATTAAAAGAGAATTTACTGTAACCCCCAAAAGGAATTGATCTGCATGGTAACAGGCCCAGCAAAGGCAGTTTGGTTGGGAAACAGGGAAAGTGATCCTTCATGTGGACATTCTTACTGTCCCATAAGCAACCAAAACTTATACTATTCTGCTTCCCTTTAAAATGACTGAGAAGAAGATAAACATAATCAGATAAGAAGTTTAGCTAGGGAAATAATACTACAAGTGAAAGACCCCTATCTTGAAAGTTAAAAGTTGTAAAATCAATTCCTTACTTTATTGGGTGGGTATTTTGTTTCTGTGTCCTATCGATTTATTCATGTGCAAAACAAGAGCTAGATGATCTCTAAAATTCTGTAAATTTGTATTCTCTGGTTTTGCCCTTAGTTATATGATTTCTCAGGACATTTTCCTCTACTGTAAATGGAAGCAATTAGGCAAAATAATCTCTAAAGGGTCTCTTTGCCCTCGAGGTCTGTGATAGTTTGTTAGCTTTCAAGACTTCTTTTTGTAGCATAAGATTTGCATTGCAGACGCACTTAATGGATTCTTTAGAAAAAAAAAATTTGTGGATCTAGGAGAAAATCTTATTGGATATCAGTTGCTAAGAATACTTAACATATTACTGGGTCATCTCCTTGCAAATACCAATTACCAGGCTCAACCTTTTGGGCAGAGAAAACATGTGATGGGGGCAGGTAGGCAGTTCAGATTTAGAACTAAGAGGTCCTGAGTTCAAATTTGACCTCAGATACTCCCTAGCCTTGTGACCTTAGGCAAGTATTTAATCCCCACTGCCTAGCTCTTATTGCCTTCCTGCCTTGAAATCAATACATAGTATTGATTCTAAGATAGAAGGTAATAGTTTAAAAAAAAAAAGAAAAGATATGTTAGAAGGATATGTTGATTATTTGACAGATAAAAAGTGAGCCTTGCTCCTTAGTCCTATTCTTCCCTCTTTTCATAAATTGATGTCAGTCTGCTCTTCTCTAGACACATGCTTAGCAGGGTTCCTTAAAGCTGATATTTGTGTTGTGTGCTCATTTTTTTTTTGGTCAATAATTGAAGTATATTTAGTGACAAATTTAGTCTGGCCTTAGAGTTGGCATGTGGGAACTTGTGGAGATGCACAACAGTTTGTACTGACAGCTTTGAGCTAGCTTCAGATGTTTGGGGTCATGGGTTTGGGTCATGAAGAGAAAAGGAAAATCACTTTGCTAATGAAGAGTGAATCAGTGACAATATTGCTTCCAAAGGCAACAAATCTATTAAACTTCCACTTGAAAGATTTCTTTAAAATTTTGCTTAAAGCAAAAATTCCTCTTTACCTAGCAAGAGAGAAGCTAATATAAGTTTAAGATTAAAAATTAAGATCCAATACTTCAAGTATTATATTTTATAAGATTTATTAATAATCATTGAAGTAGAGGAAAATAAAAACCACCAGTAAAGAGCAGTTTCCCAGACTGCAAAAAGTGGGAGAAGAGAAAGAGGGGAAGGAGTTACAGAAATTTATCTTCAAAATGTAAAGACATAATGTGGGGACAAAAGAGGAATGCTGGGAAATGTAGTTCAAGGGTACAAAATTCTAATTATACAATACCCCCTGTGATGCTTTGGGATGCTAGTCTCCCCAATGGATCATTTAAACATAACCAGCTTATAACTTTAACTAGAGGTACATACAATATTGAAGTTTCTAAAGGGAAATTACAATAATTTGGGGATAAGAGGGGAATAAAAAAGGAAAAACAAAACCAATGATTGCTACATTGACAAAAAAAAACAATTAGGGGATAGTATACATTCAAAATAATTGTGTTCAACCCCCCACAGTTCAAAATCACAACATCCTAAAGTTCACTCTAGATCTTTTGGTGCAGCATGTAGTTTCTGTGGGCATCTTCATGGTGCCTTCTCCAAACCATTGACTTTCTAGATTTGGGGAGGTAGCAAGTTTCTTATCCTAAAATTACTCTCAAAAGAATTTAAACTTTGCATTATAGGATAATAATACAATCCCCACTGAGGAGGGTATTGACAAACATATGGATCACTCAGGGATACATGCCTGAGTTATGATGTATATGAATCAATTTGCAAAAGAAAATAAAAAACATCAAAATATCCAAATAAAAGAGAAAAAAGTAACTTCTGGATGAAATATAAAATATCAAAGTCTTATGTGTAAAAATTTCTAAGTAAGGAAAAATACACCTATAACACATCCTTCAATTAGGGCCCAATTAAAGTGATTCATGTCCCACAAGCCTATAGTAGCAATTATGCACTTATCCAATCAGCAGCCAAGACTAAAGAAAAATCTCCATACTATGAAAGAAAGAAAAGGGATTCGATTTCAGCAGCAAATGGGATATAGCATTCCTTGGTCTTATTTTACCTTTTCTCTCAGGGATAGGTGAGCCAGGATGGTAACCAAACTTTAGTACTTGGTAGAATGTGGTATAGGGAAGACCTACATCTGACATGTGTCAAAGAGCAGCATCCTTTAACCTTAAAAAAGTTCAAGTCCCATGTGTTGGCACAGAATCTCATCAATCCCACTGGGATTAATTGGTCTTTTTGACCTTTTGCTCATTGGCACTGTGCAGAGGTTCTTTTGTGATCTTTTCTCCTGGAATAAGACACAATCATTAAGCAAATTTTCAAACAATGAATGACAGGTTTCCATAGTCTAAAGCTTTGGGGTATGCATTGCCATTTGGGCTAATGGACATTTTAGATTTACCCCAGTGCAAAATCAAAAAACCTTAAGTTAATTGGTAACATGTGCTTCAAGTACAAATATGATATAAAAAAAAGAAAACTCAAATACTGTATTATACATGCAAGGGAAAATAATAGTGAAAAAATGTTTTAAAAATAAAAAATATGTAGCTTACAATTAGTGACACAATGTGTCAGCCAAGGAGAGGTAGAGTACAAAGGTTTCTCACCCCAAAATGAGATCCATTTTCTTTTTAAGTTGGCCATGATCCACAGTGTGAGTGCAAATGATTTTCACCAATTAACAGCTTTATAAAACAGTAGTATAATAGGTAATGCACATTTAAAGAAATACCAAAATTCCCCAAAATCACAATAGCCCATTTAATGACAATAGCAAACAAACCCACTATCATTAGGATTCACATGAGTCTATAGCCACTTCCTGTGTGACATTTAAAAAAATCTATGAAGCTCATGGATACTTGTCACAAGTTCTACAGATCTAGTCAATCTTTCAACCTTGGCTGAGATATTTTTAACAAAGTCTATTACTGCCATCATTCCAAAATGTGGCAGGAGAGCCCAGAAAAAAAACAAACCTCTCTACTGATGATGAAAATCTTTTGGGTCTAAAATGCCACCAAGAATTTAGATCATTCTGGTGGAAAGGTAGAGTAAACTGAAGAGTTACAAATATAAAAACCAATTAAGAAGCTACGAGGCTTCCCAGGAAAATCCTTCCCACCTCTCAGATGAGATTATAACCTATCACAGGGTAACCAAGCCCCTTTATGGGGAACCTTCCTCCTTCTGGTATGAGACTGTAACAGTGCAAAAATCCTGTCTCCAATATGTTCCATCCATTTCAATGTAGAGTCAAGGAGTAAATAGTGAAAATCACTTCAGATATCTCATCCATTACCTTTTTAATAAATGTGGAAATGGGGGATACAATAGTGATATTGCACTTCACTTCAACTACAAATGAACCCTTACCTCTTGTTACAAACAACTCAAAGGCAGGCAAATGATCAGTCAGAGGTAGGGATGCTATTAGATATCTAAAAATCACTTCAGAAGACCCCTTAAAATCAATTGAGATATTTAGCTCATTAAATTTTATGGTGGTTTAATTAATATAGAGGGAAGGAATTAAGAAGAAGAGAGGAAAAAGGGTATAGGATTTCTCTGACCTTGCCTGAGCCAAGGGGAGTTCAAAGACCTTCCAGCCATGAAGCTTCCTCCAGGATGAGGAACCTCCTAGGAGGATGGCATTTTTAGGAAACTAAAGGAAAAGGAATCAGCCTAAACTCTGAGAGAACTCAGTGAAGATGCCTCACCTGAACTAGACTACTAAGCTTCTCCCAGTATTGTATCAAGGATGCTCACCACCAAACCTGGACAATATCTGCAGCCACACCAAGATGCCAAGATGCTCAGCATGCTGCCACCAGCCATCTCTCTGCTGCCAGAGCCAGAGCCACCTCTCCGCAAAAAGAGCCTGGAGAAAGGAAGTGATGTGAAACATATAGACTGTTTTTACATCACTTCCTCCATCTCACATGTATCAATGGTACCTTAAGCTTGACTTAGGACAGATCAGGGGGTCTGTCAGTTGTTTCTGATTTGTCATTTGTTAGCACATGTCTATCATAGGCCATCCATCTCAACACTTAATCCTTAAGTAGGGGTGTAGATATCCCTGTTTTGTTAGACTAAGCAGGGTGGAGTAAATCTAAAATTCACATATTATTATAAATTTTGTGGATGAGGAAAATCCTCTCCCACTTAAACAATCATTGATAAGCACAAGATAACATCCAGAAAGGAAAAAAAAAAGAAATTGAAATACATGGGTGACCCAGATATATAATATCAATAGGAAGATTCTGTTGAGATGTGAATGCAGTATTTCTGGACTTGGTCATTCACAAATGATAAATTTCAAAATCTTTCAAAAAAATTTCAAAATATGAAATAAATTTAAAAAAAATCAAAATTTAAAATAACATCCAGGCAGTAGTGTGTACTATTAAATTATACTTTTATGATTTTTAAAAAATAAAAAACAATAACTATCATCACATTAACAACTACCATAGCTAAATTAAATATTTAAAATGTAATATGTATATGTGTATATGAAACATAAGTAAATATTTAAATATTAAAACAAGGAGACAACAAAAAAAGATATGGTTCAATAAAGATGAAGAGAGTGTTGGAGTGGAAGTGGGATTCAGGATTCAAGTTATATCTTGGTTATAATCTAGATTCACATGTTATGCTAGATCTCAATTTCTTCACCTTCAAAATAAGGAAGTAGAATTAGATGATGTCTAAAGTCTTTTGTAGCTATTCAAATACTCTTTAGCACCCTAAAAATTTATCTTAGCAATGATATTATTTGCTGGTATCATATAAAATTAAGTATAAACATTTTTACGTGAAATCAATTAGCAAAATCAAATTTAAGTTTGTTGACAAATTTAATATCATTTAAATTAAATTAAATTAAAATTGTACAAGTAACAAAAAGTAATTTTAAAGTAAACAATGAATACTGACTGCTAACAAAAAAATACAACCCATTACTGTAATAACCTATTTTTTTTTTATTAGTGACAGTGGAATCACCACATTTTGAGGAAGTGGAAATAAACACTAAAGAAAAACAAAGACAGAAAGGACAGCTGGACCAAAGTGCACACAGAGGAGGTCCCTGTGTAGAAGGGTTGACAGTGTTGAGGAATCAATTCTTAAGTTATCTCAAAGGAGAAGTTGCAGAATAACTGGGGAAAAAAAGACACTCTTACTGTAAAAAAAAAAAGATAAAAAAACATAAATAATTACCAACCCACATATCTACTTCCTAATTTCTATGAAATCTGCACGAAAATCATCTATTCAATTATTGAAGGCATCCTTTGATGAAAATAGGACAACTATCAGGCTTTTGGAAAAGATTCCAGGACAGGCCACAATTTTTACAGTTACACAATTGACTAAAAGGCACATCAAATGCATGATTTGGTTATTGTTTGTTGATTAGTTGGGGTTTTTTTTTTAAGTTTTTGATATGATAGAGCAAAATCCAGCCTTCAAGGCTCTCCTCTAATAAGCTGTCTCTCATGTATATGTTAAAATCATTTGCAATACCTTGGAAGATAAAACAATAGAAAAATGCCAATATTACTTGACACTATAATGGAAGATGACCAGAATTCAAGTAGAAGAGAGATTTCCTGGAGAGTTGGAGTTGTCAAAATGTTCCTTCTTTGTAGATGACTGCACTGATTTTCTCAAGTTCCTCTGAATATTGCAGAGCTTTCTAAATGATATCTATGACCACTCAAAATACAATCCTAACAATCCAAAGAGGGAAAGTCCAGGAGATGAAAAATTACTATTCTTCTGGTTATGATATACATTTGTATGGACACCCCTTAGAGTTGATCTAGTATCTTGTATAGACATTATATTATACCTGGATAAGGAGTCATTATAGATGGGCAAGATGGGAATAGGAGGAAGAGAGAAACAATTTGGGAAACTGCAGTGACTCTGCTCTTCCTGAAACACCCATTTATTAAACTACCTTTCAAACATCTCTAACTATACATCAATAAATATAAATTCAATATGTCCAAAACAGAACTCATTAGCTTTCTCTCTCTCTCTCTTTTTAAAACCCTTACCTTCTGTCTTAGTATCGATTCTAAGACAGAAGACCAGAAAGAGTTAGGCAATAGGAGTTAAGTGGCTTTGCCCAGGGTCACACACCTCATTAGCTTTCTCCTTAAAACCTACTTTGTTGTTTAGTCATTTTCCAGTTGTGTCCAACTCTTCATTACCCTATTTGGGGTTTTCTTGGCAGAGATACAAGAGTGGTTTCCCCATTTCCTTCTCTAGCTCATTTTACAGATGAGGAAACTGGACTAAATGACTTGCTTAGGATTACAAAGCTAGTAGGAGTCTGAGACCAGATTTGAACTCAGGAAGTCTTCCTAACACTGGCTGTATACTCTATCTGATGAGCTACCTAGTTGCCCAAACCCTTGTCTTCCACTTTCCTGTTACTAGAAAAGACATCATCCTAATCCTTCATGTTAGCAACCCAGAAGTCATACTGCATTCATCACTTTCTCTAAGTGCACCCCCCATAACTAAGTTCTTGCTAAGACTATCAATATTTTACCTTTACAACATCACTCTGATGTAGACCCTCATCACCTCACAACTGGATTATTTCAATAAACTTCCTGCTGGGTCTGCCTGACTCAAGCCTTTTCCCACTCCAGTCCATCTTCCATTCAGACACTAAAGTGATTTTCCTAAAACATGGCTCTGATCATATCAGCAACCCACCCTCCCAATAAACTCCATTGATTTCCTATTGCCACCAGGATCAAATACAAAATGTTGTCATCTAAAGCCTTTCATAACCTGGCAGCATCCTACCTTTCCAATCTTCTTATACTTTAATTCCTGAAATGTACTCTTCCATTCAGTGATACTAGCCTGGGGGGTGTTTCATCAACAAGACATTCCATCTCTTAATACCAAGCATTTTCTTTGGCCATTCCCCATACCTGGAATGTTCTCTCCCCTTCACTCTGACTACTAAATTCCCAGGCTCCCTTTTAGTCCCAACTAAAATCTTACATCAATATTAAGTCTTTCCCTGCCTTTCTTAATTCTAGTGTCTTTCCCTTGGTTAATTTCTTATTTATTCTATATAACTTGCTTCATATACATTTGTTTGCATGTTGTCTTCATTTAGATTATAAGTTCCTTGAGGGATTTAACTTCAGTAGTCTTTTAGTAATTATATGTGGCTAAAAATCTTGAAATGCCACAAACTTCAAAGCATCACTATTGCCAATCATCCAAAGGGTGATGGGAAGATAAGTGAGATGTTGGTCATAAATGGGCCATAACACATTACAAATGATGAATTAAATATGCAAAATTGTAAAAGATGTCTCAAAGATATGTAACCGGAAAAGGACATGGGCAGATAATATTGAGAGAACAATGGATGACAAATGGACCACATATGTTGGTAAGACCTAGGAAAAAGTCTAGTCCTAGGAACAATTCTTTTTTCCCCCCCTAAGTTGGTAGTCTATCTTCTTATCCAAACTTTTCCTTTTTCTCTCTCCCTTTTACAATCAAAATCTTTTGATATGCCACACATAAACATAGTTTAGGCACTCTCATTGACAGCAAAGTTGATTGCTAGGACTGGAGTTTGGAAAACCTGAGTTCAAAACTCACCTCAGATCAGTGATGGCAAACCTTTTAGAGATGGAGTGCCAGGACCCAACGTCACCCTACCCCCCAGACCAAATGCTATGCTTGCCCCCCCTCCCACCCAGAGACCAAGTGCCACTCCCCCAGCCCCTACCTTGCCCCCTTACCTCAGACAAGGGAGGGAGGAAACACTCCCATTGGGCTACTGGGGAGAGAGGTGGGTAAAGTGAGGAATGTCCTTAGGTATATGGAAAGGGGCAGGGGAGCAGCTCCACCCCAAGTCCCTTTGTCTTTCTAATAATGAACTCTGGTAGGCAACTTCAGGTGTGCCCATAGAGAGGGCTCTGCATGCCCTTTTGGGCACATGTGCCATAGGTTCACCACCACTACCTAAGATACTCTCAACCTGAATGATTCTGAGTTAGTCACCTAAAAAAGAATCTCTGTCTCCTTCAATTTCCCAAACTATAAAATGGGGCTAATAATAGTAACTCCCTCCCAAGTTTGGTGTGAGGATCAATTGGGATAATATTTGTGAAGTATTTAGCAAAGTACCTGGCACATAGTAAGTGTTTAATAAATCCTTGTTTCCTTCCTTTCCTCTTTGGCCCTTTCATCTTTGTTTATGATAGGATAGACTCTTAGAATTGGAGAAACTTTAAAAGCCATTTAGTATAACTTCCTGCATAGGATCTCTTTTTTCTATTTTCTCAACAAGTAATCATATAGTTATGATACAAACCCTTTTAGCAAAGAGAAACTCATACATATACAAGGTTTTGTATAGCTCTAATATGTTAATTTTGTATGGTTGGACTTGAATATTTAATTGGTGGTCACCAGGAATTTAATTTCTAAATCCCAAAATGAATTACTAAAGTAGAATGGAATTATGGCAGTTTATTTTTACAATAGAGGGAATATATTGAGGAAAAGATAAAAGGAGAGAGAGAGAGAGAGAGAGAGAGAGAGAGAGAGAGAGAGAGAGAGAGAGAGAGAGAGAGAGAGAGAGAGAGAGAGAGAGAGAGAGAGAGAGAGAGAGAGAGAGAGAGAGAAACTTCCTCTGAGCCAGGTAGAAATTCTAAGCCCCAGCCAGGCTAAAGGAGTCTCAAGAGGATGGGCCTTTCTCAGAGGTTCACAACTTCAGAAAGGCAAGGAAACTAAGTCAACCTTTCACTCACCACAGTGACCATATAAAAGGAAAGTAGTCTGAGATCTCCTGCATGAGCTCCTCCAGGGGTACAGTTCCACAGTTAAGTGTCTTCGCTCCAAGTCTGAGTGTCTGTCTTCCGGTCTCTCCTCAAGTGTCTGCCTTCCATTCCAACTCTGAGTGACTTCTTCCAGTCTCTTCTCCAAATGACTCTTCTTCACTCCAAGCATGAGTGATTGATCTCTTCCAGTCCAACTCCAAATGACTGAATGATCCAATCACCATCCTGTGTGTGTCTGTTTCCTCTATTTAAAAACCTTTTTCTCTTGTGTCACCTCCCCTAAATTTTACGTCTACCAATCACAGCAGAAACTCCTCCCCAGGACTGCCCACTCAATGTATGAAATGGGTGTTCACACCTATTATAGTTAGTTAACACCTTTTTGTGGTTAGTTAACACCCCTTTTGGTCACAACACATTTTTGTAGTTATTTAACATCTTTTTTGGTTAGTTAACACCTTTATTGTAGTTAAAATGGGTAAATCTACTTTAAATATTGAGTTAACACTCTGGGGATTAAAATCTCCAAATAGACTGGGGGTTACAATTTAATCTTCACAATAAAGGAAGAGCTAAGTACCTTCATTGTTACAATCAGGGGAGAGCCAAATCCAATCTTCACAAATAGAAAGTTCTTGTATATAGTTGAGCCCAAATCTAACTTCAAGTATCATCTAAAATATCTCACCTTCTGCAAGTCTTTCCTATTCCCTCCCTTGATACTAGGTCCATCTCTCTGAGATTACCTCCAATTTCTTTGTATATGTATATCTTGCTTGTACATAGTTATTTTCCTGTTATCTTCTTCATTAGAATGTGAACTCCTTGGAGCATGGTAGAATTTTTGATATTTTTTGTATCCCCAGTGCCTAGCACTTTTTTTTCTTTTTGCTTTTTCTTCGTGAAAGTTTTTCTTCATGAAAAATACTAATAATTAATACACCTTGCTATTTTGAAAAAATGGAGTCCAACCCTTTTCCTAGAAGAGACCTAAAACATGAATGTCCTGGCTTAATTTCTAGAGTTTATCAAGGTTCTGTTGACTAGAATCACCATCAGAAACACAAGAAATATTCATAACTAGACAGCCTGGTACTTATCTACTTGCAAGAACTTTAGTTCATGTCACAGAGGACTTTTTTAATGTGAATAATTATACAATATTTTCAGGACCTGAGCTTACCACTTCAGGCTTTGGGGGATACTTGAAAGCAGAAAACAGAAGGAATTGCCCTAGCAAAACTCAAGATCCTAGAGAACATAGGTTCTCTTTAAGATCACTGCAGATCATCAATCCTCCATTTACCAAATTAAATAATATTTCCTAGCTGAATCTTGCAACATTATTTACTGTTCCTTTTAAGCTGCTGACTACTATCATTAATCTCAGAACAGCATAATAGGAGAGTGATGGTGAACCTATGGAATGGGTGCCAAATATGGCATACAGAATGCTCACTGTGGGCATGTAGCTGCCTTCCCCCACCCAGAGTTCCTTAATAGAAAGGCAGAGGGACTCAGGCAGAGCTGCCCCCTTTCCCCTCTCTACTGTGGTTGAGGACATTTTTTCATATCACCTGCCCCTCCATTCAGCAGCCCATAGGACATTCTATCTTTGTATTTCTTTATCCTTGATTTCTAATAATCTTTAATAAACTTCTAAAAATATAATACCTTTTATTACAAGTGACTAATTTAACTGTTATACCTCCAAAAGGTTCACCATCACTGTAGTAGGAGGACAGCAGAAATCTGATAAGAAGATGATAAATTCTGTTCCTCTAACCCTCACTCCTCAGACTTTCTTCTGAATTGTAGCCAACACCATTTGACTGGCTTATAGCTGGCTTGCAACTGCAGTTCTTAAGTAGTAACAAACAAACCAAATCTGCCTAACTCAGCTCTTCCCAGAAAACAGAATCATGGGATCCCACGTTCCAATAGTACTTAGGAGTGGACTTAGTGTTCCAGGAGTAGAGGGAACTGTAGGAATGAAATTCAGAGCTTGAAAATATTATACCAAAGTTCACCATCTAGATAAGAGAAAGGCTTGTCTTTTAAGAAAAATGCAAATACCTGGCATTCCCATTTTGAAGCAATCGTACATACAAGGTGATGGAGGGCTTGTCGTGCCCTCCTAGGGCAGCTCTCCAGCCTCTGACCCTTACCTGACACCCAGCTCTCACTTGTGGCTCCCAGTAGCTGCTAGCATGCGGCAACGGCCACACCCCGGGCAACGGCTTCGACAGGCTGGCTAAACCTTGTGAGGGTAGCCATCGGGTCATAGACCCCTGGTGAACCAGGACTTTGCTCACCTAGCATGTGAAGACTGCTTCAGTGGAACAGGTGGAAGAAACCAACAAGAAGGTTCAACGGCTGAGATGGCGACGCAGCAAAGCACTGTGGAGTGCTTAGGGCATGTTGGAACACAAAGGACAACACGGCCATCCAATGCAGCTGAGGAAGTCTCCAAGTGTAACGACTTTTCGTGGCACTGGACCCAGGCTTCCAACGAGTGGGACTGTCTCTGTGCATCGACTTTTCCACTTAAATCTTCATGCACAAGTGTCTTTGTGCTCAAAAACACACAAAGACAATCGTCATCCTCGGTTACCGAGAGACTACTACTACCCTCAGAATCCCTATGAGGTAGTTGCTTTCATGTTCTTGGGAGGGCCTAATCAATTTATCAAGAATCTGACAGCCAGACAACGTAAAACACTAAATAAATAAATAAAATTTTAAAAAATAAAAATAAAAAAATAACCTTTACTTAGCCAATAGCAAGCAGAGAATATATGTAGCTCATTATCACAACCTGTGAGAGGGGAAGGGCCATGAAAGTCAAGGCTTGAACTGTCACCAATGCCATTCTGCAGGCTCAAAACAAATGTTAATAAAAAGGAAGCTAACAACAGCTTGAAGAGTTCCACTTGCCCTGCTCTGGGCCCTGGGGGAACCTCCAGGAAAGGAATGTGTTTCCTTTCCTATGTTGTGTAGAACTGATCTCAATAGCACATATATACCAGAGGACTCAAAAGGTGGCAGGTTCTTTGCTTGTTATTCCTGGGCAGCACCATATTTTCATTCCTTTGAAAAAATACATGTCTATATATACTTATTATTTAGTTCATTAAGTATTGTCAAACTACATGTACATTTTTTTAAACCTCTTTTTAAACCCTTACCTTTTGCCTTAGAATGTATAGAAGTATCAGTTCCAGGGCAGAAGAATGGTTGGAAATGGTTAGGCAATTGGGGTTAAGTGACTTTTTCTGGGTCACATAGCTAAGAAGTATCTGAGGATAGATTTGAACTCAGGTCCTCCCAACTCTATCCACTGAGCTACCTACCCAGTCACATCATTTTCATTTTTGAAAAATTTGAATTCCAAATTCTCTCCTTCATTGCCACCTCTCTGCTATCCCTTCAGAAGGTATGCAATATATCAATTATACATGTGAAGTCATGCAAAACGTATTTACATAGTAGACATATTAAAAATACACAAAAAAAATCCAAAAGAAATTAAGAAAATTAAAAAAATTAGGCTTCAATCTTCACTCAAAGCCATTTTTCATCATGGGTCCTTTGGAATTGGCTTGGATCATTATCTTGAATTTTTGCAATTGATCATCCTTATAATATTGCTATTACTCTGTACAATGTTCTAGTTCTGCTCACTTCACTTTGCATCACTCTTCATCTAAGTCTTCCCAGATTTTTCTGAAACTATTCTTTTATCACTTCCTCATAGCATAAAAGTATCCCGGCATAATGACATACTTGTTCAGCCATTCCCTTATATTATCATTCCTAATAAGTGTCCCTATGTCTGAAGTTCAGACTAAGTCCAAAGAATGAAGCATTCGCTCACCCACCCCTGCCTTAGTTAAGAGTGCCTTCCTCTCCCCAAATTACCTTGATTTTGTTTTGTATATATTTATATTTTTACACGTTGCCTCCTTACACACCTACCTCCAACAGAATGTTGCTTTCTAGAAGGCATGGATTGTTTAATTTTTGTCTTTGTTTCTCTAGCAACTAGTACAGTATCTGGCATGGCAATAAATGCTTGACTATTGATTAATGAGTAAAGTCCCCATGATACCAAGCATGGGGAGCAACAAGGTGATCTAGGTGGAAGTTCTACCTCTCACACTTATTACAAACGTGACCTTGGGCAAGTCACTTAATGTCCTTAGGCCTCAGTTTCCTTATCGGTAAAAGTATGGGATTGGTCGAGATGAACTCTGAGATCCCTTCTATCTCTGGATCTTTGATCTTTGGGAGGACCCTTTGGATGTCTCATTTGACTGCCTTTGGCTGCCTATCTATTGAGACTGTCTTTCTGTGATGCTCTGATGTCTTCTGAGAGTGGTCAGATGAAGCAAGGGTAACCTGATCTCCTTCCAAAGCACTGTGTAGGCTTGAGGGGTACAGGGGTAGGAGGTGGCTGATCTGTCTGCCAACTTTCCCAGGCAGAAAAACACTTTCTTGTGTCCTTAGTGATTCCTTTAGATAGCTAAGTTTGTTCTAGCTGAGTTGCTACAACAAACAGACTGTGCTTTCCATTCAGGGTCCTTCTGTCTGTTTGTCCTCTGTCTTAATTCATGTTTCAGTCCACACATGCTCTGTCCTCTTGCCTGAAACGCCTTTAGCTTGACTCCTCTCACTCAGCCAAATTGCTTATTTTATTTCTCTTGTGTGAACTGAAACTAAGCACAAAAGATTCTTCCAAAGACCCTAAAGATCATTAAGTTTTGCTCCTAGTCAACTTTGTGGCTATAGAAGAGAAGTTGAAAAGTTAATAACTTAGATTTGGTTGTGGTTGCCTGGGAAGTACTCTGTGTTTTAGCATTTGACCCAATATATGTTGGGACATAAAGAAGAACCACCCCTGAACCTAGGCTTTCCTGATTTCAAGCCCCCATGACATATGCTGGTTGTGACCCTGAGCAAATCAATTAGCCTCGTAGTGTATCCAGGGAAATCTCAAAGAATAGAGTTGCCAGAGAAGATACTGGTCTGCCTTTGTAGAAGCTGCTTCTTCACTAGAAGTTCTCTATACTAATTCAATCTAATAAATATTTATTGAGCATCAATTATGTGCCAGACACTATGCTAAGTTCTATGCTAAGTGAGAATATAATAAATAAAAAGGTAGTCCTTGCCTTCAAGGAATTTATAATATAATGAGGAAAGATAACATACAAAAAGGGGGAAAAAGGGGAGAGAAGGTAAGTAGAGTTGAAATCAGGAAGAGTAGCGGATGCAAAGTGGAAGGAGTTAAAACCAATTTCTGCCCTCTATAAAGAAAGACAGTGGGAAGATTTGGGGACTGTTCTCCAGGGCTCCAATAAGAGAGGAAAGGAGACTGAGTTGACAGCATGGTTGTAAGATTAGAAGTGATAAGCTTATCCTTGGAAGAGCATTTTGTTCCATGGGGTTGAAACCACTCAGGGAAGTGAATGCAAATCGGAGTTACGTACCAAAGAAATCTCAGGTACAATCCCTAACCCCTAAATTCCAGGAATCATACTTGTCACTGGGAATACATAGACAAAAACAGAACAGTTCCCTCAAGGAGCTTCTATTCTATTAAGAAAATGTGGGGGCAGCAGGGTGGCTCAGTGGATTGAGAGCCAGGCCTAGAGATGATAGGTGCTGGGTTCAAATCTGGCCTCAGACACTTCCTAGCTGTGTGACCCTAGGCAAGTCACTTGACCCCCATTGCCTAGCCCTTACCACTCTTCTGTCTTAGAACCAATACACAGTATTGATTCTAGGACAGAAGGTAAGGGTTTAAAAAATGTAACACATATTGACGTAAATAATGTAAAACATATACAAAGTAATTTCAAGATGTCCTATGGGGCTCTTTTTTTTGGAGCTTGTGCTTTTGGTAAAGTGCTACAGGTGTGAGTCTCTGGCTCTCTTTTCTCTGCTCACTTGACTAAAAGAACCTTTTTTCTTTCCCCTCTCTTTTGATTATTATTAAAAATCCAACAAAGAGGAAGCATATATTCTACCAAGCTTTAAAGAGCTATATAAATGTGTATTTACTATTATATCAGGAATAGGATACTTTCTTATGAAACATTATTAACTACATATTCATATACACACAAACATACATGTAATATCAACTGAAGATGAAATTTGTTATCATTGCATCCTGGAAGTATCCTTGACATTACCATATAATAAAGAATAAAGCTTGTGCTTTCTCCATGCAATGGGTGCCAGGCAAGCAGAGGGTTGGATCAAACCAAAATATGAGTTAAAAACAGGCAACCAGAAACAGATGAGACCAACATCTAAAGACACAGGTTGGAAATTCAGGACCTTCAGGATCCAAAGGGCAAATAGGCAAGTATAGTCTAAGGTCAGACAGAATCCAAGAAAGTTGATGCTGAAAGGAGTATAATCTCACCCATATGATGTATTTAGCAAATTTGAATAGCTCAGAAAAAAATCTCATGCCCTCATGCTTCTGTTCTTGCAAACCCTAGTGTTTAACAGTAATGCATCTTGTTCCTATCAACCACTTTGATTTTTTTTCATGAGCTTAAGTTATGGACAATTCTCCATTGCTGCTACTGTTTTGATTAACCTGAGCTTACAGTAGAAGCTGTTCTTCACTCTGGTCTAGTCAACTGGCTAGATTGTGACTAATCTAAACTGACCAATCAAATAGCATACTCACATGCAAACATAGACACACACACACACATGCACATACACACACACACACACTGATTCTGTATATTGTACCCTTATATAATCTCTTCTTTTCCCCTTCAAGACTGTGGGATAAAGTACTATTTGAATTATAATTCAATCTGAGTTTCACACCCTCTCTGGGAAGGAGTTTCTTCCATTTATATGTGCTTGTATTTTGGCATAGATAAATGACCAAAGCAGAGTGGTGCCAAGGCTTAGGAACATAACATATCCCCAGGAGAGAGAGATTATGGCAGAAGTTGATATTTGCCAAAGAATGTAAAGTTTCTACATAACTTTCTATTGAAAAATAAACCAGGTTAAAGGGATAAATTACTTATTAAAATTTTGGTAGGATAAAATATAGAACTATAGTATATAAAAATTTAAGTATATCCCCAATACAGCATTTTGTTGTTTGCTTTATAAATAATACATTTAGTATTTGCCAAGAGCCATCAAAGACCATACTATTTGACACAGTCACATGTAGCCCCCAGGAAGGATGAAAACACCCACTGAAACCCCCCCCAAGTGACTTTCCTTATTCACATCTCCTTATTATTGGAATTGCTATGATTATTATTCTTACTTAGCCCCAGAAAAAATAGATGAGAGCAATATGCTTGCAGGGTTAATACAGATGTCCCGCTCTGTCCCCCCCCCCCCAGAATATTATGAGGAGATCCTACTTACAAAATCAAACCTAAGGATTCTTATATACCCACTTAGCTAGGATCCTTTTTTCTAGGTATAGAAACTTCTGGCAAATCTGTGTTCTGAATTCCCCAACCTATATCTGGATCATGTTGATTCTACCCTTTAACCCTGCACTTAGCAACAATGTTTTGTTGACTATCTCCTTAGGTTTCATGTCTGTTGTTAGGATCTATGGAAACATGTATGTTGAGAATGAAACTGTGTGCCAAGTAGATGTGTGATCATGAGGGTATAAAATAAATCCAAGCCTCAGCCAAGGTGGAGCAGTTTCTCTGTGAAACCTTGTGCTACGGGTTGAATAGAAAGCTATGTCCCATCCATCATTCTGCCAACACTGTCCCACCTCCAAGACCCCATCCCCTGTGGGAGGCTGGACTACCCCACAGCAAGTATTTATATTAGGAGTTTTAAATAACCAATTATTGATTCCCTCTATAAGAGAACATTAGTGCAGGACAGTATATGAATATTTAACTTGCTAAGAAATTATTTTTTCATCTCTGTTATTATGAATTAAATATTATTATTGATTTTAATAATCATAATATAATAAACAGAAAATAATTATAATTAAAATTATTTTCACAAATGTTCAAAATAATTTCAAAAAATGAATTAAAATTTCTTCTTCTCCAAACTGTAGTTGGACAGAAGTAAGATAAGCTTCATTACTTTTTTTTTTTGCTGACATTTGAGGTATTACCTTTGATGCCCATATATAATCATTCCCCTGCAGTTCCTGGGTTTGAAATTAGGAAATGGTGTTTGAGTTTTGCCTGAGAGAGCTGAAGTTGAAGCTTTTATGATAGTTCTAAGAGCTCTATTTAAGAGATAAGATATTGAATTAAAAGAGAATTTGGAATATAAGCTACTTAGGTCAGCAAATTTTTATTTTCTTCTTCAAGTGAACCATAGTATTTTGGAAATTGTATTTTTATCTTGATAGAAACACAGAAACTTCTATGACTTTTTTTTCTAAAAAACTATGAAAAGGCAATGAAAAGGCACATAATGGATAGCAGTTGGCTGCAGCTTATTACTGATGAAGCTCAATGTGTGGAAAATTATATAAAAGGTATTTATGACATACAAGAAAAGAAAATGGGCCAATCATGAAGCCAGAGTCAGAAACAACAGATAGATAGTCCAAGTTTTGGTATACATGGGTTTTAAAAAAATGTTTTAGTGAGGCTTTTTTGATTTTCATATCACTATCACTTCCCCCACCACTCTATCAACGACCCCCAATAGAACCCTCCCCTTGTACCAAATAAAATTAAGTAAAACAAACCAATGCATTGGCCAAGGCTAACAATGTATACCTTATTTCCCACCTATGCTCAATAATTTCTTTCCTGATAGGCATGGAGCATATTTAACTATTAGTCTGAAGTCACAATTGGTCACTGCATTGCCAGAATTCTGAAGTCTTTCAATGTTTCAATGTCTTTTATGCTATTATAATAATTAAAAAAAACAACTTTCCTATTTTTGTTGACTTTGAGTTTGCATAGAAGGTTCCTCCCCAGCAAATTTAAAGGGGAGTCAGGCATCAAAAGGAGGGAATGTTGTACCTCTAGGGGTCCTACAGACACCATTCTAGGGGAAAGTTTTTTAACTCCTTGGGGTATTCCTGACACTCCCACTACACTTTCTGAGCCAATGGAATAACAATGTAAATCAGGTGTACTCTTTAATACAGACCTGGAAGCTCCAGTGTCTAAAAGACAATCATAAAAGGTGTTACCCACCTTTAAGGTAACATGGGGTTCATTAGTATGGGGGGGCAGTGGATAGGAACAACAGGTAGTAGGACACCAGGGTCTGGAAAATCAAAGGTTGTATCCTCTGATTCCTGTGTCCCAGCACCACCACCCCCTGACACCTTCATTGTATTTGGGAAGTTCCTTGGGCACCCCCCTGAAGGGGACCCCCCTGAGGGGCATTAGCACCTCGAGTATTTTTTTGGACCAGCACCATTTTTTATATATTGTTGTTGGGCATTGTGTTGGGTATTATCATTTTCCTCATTTGGAGCACTGTCATTATTTTCTCAATTTCTATTTCTATAATTTTGATTTCTAAAATTTTTATTTCTATAGTCATTATAGTTATTTATATCAGTCCTAAAATTGTGATTTCTATAATCATTATCATAGTCATTTCTATAGTTATTATTTCTAAAGCTGTTATTATTCCTTTTTTCCTGTAGCCAGCTCCTACAGACCATCATTAGATGGCCTCTCTTCCTACAGAAAAGGCATGTTAATGATTTATCTGTGGATTCCTGCAAAGGAGCTATGGTTTCTCCCTTATTTTTCAATTGTCCCTTTAACATTTCAATTTCTTTCTTTAAGTCTTCCACTGACATATTGTGTTCCTCAGGTCTTTTTACACAACCCTTATAAACATAGGCTGCTACTCTCCTCAATTCTTTGAGGTCCATAGAGTCCCAATTAGAATAGCTAGTTTTAAAGTATCTTTTACCACTGAACAACAATTTTCAATGAATTACCTACATATTTGCCTAATGTCCCTTTCTCTGGATAAATCAATGTCCATATATATGTATTTCCTATGTCAATAAGTCTGTCCACAAACTGGGAGGAAGTTTCATCAATTTCTGGTCAGGTTTTTTCAAATTTTGACCATTTTTCAGGTCTATCAGAGCAAGCTCTCATGGCTGTCAATACTGCTTCTCTGGCCTGATTTAGTTTTGTGTAATCTAGTTCAACATTGGGGTTCCAATGTGGATCTTCAGTGGGCCAATAATTTGCTCCTCTACCTCACTTCTGATTAACCAGAGAGATGACATTATTTTTCTCTCTTTGTCAGAAATTTTTCTAATAAATTTTCAACATCCATCCAAGTGGGGTCAAAAGTTCTGAATATGTTCTCCAATCTTTTTTTTTTTAAACCCTTACCTTCCGTCTTAGAGTCAATACTGTGTATTGGCTCCAAGGCAGAAGAGTGGTAAGGGCTAGGCAATGGGGGTCAAGTGACTTGCCCAGGGTCACACAACTGGAAAGTGTCTGAGGCCAGATTTGAACCTAGGACCTCCCGTCTCTAGGCCTGGCTCTCAATCCACTGAGCCACCCAGCTGCCCCCTTCCAATCTTTTTATAATTAATATTGGTTCTTCCTCAAATTATGGAAGATATTCCTTAAATTTATTTAAATCTTCAGGGTTAAAAGGTGTATGATGTCTTATAGATATCAAGTTCCCATCTTTATTAGAAGTGGGTACTTCCCTTAAAGGAAATAAACCATCTGAATTATTTGGTACTCCTGTCTCTAGGCTTCTTGCTCCATTCTCAATAGGGTAGTTGTGAGAAAGGGAAGGGTTGGACATGCTGAGGTGGAGGGTTTGTTGTTGTCCCATAGTGCCAGAAAGATCAGAGGTAGGAAGGGTATGGGGATTGAATTGGGCAGGATGGGAAGGAGGGTCAAAGGAAGAAGGGTCAGTAGCTGGGGGAAAGGATGCAGAGGGGTTAGGGTTAGAGTCATGAGTAGGGTGTGAACTTAGATGTGAACTTAGAGTAGAGGGGTTAGGGTGGTCAGTATGGGTGGGGGCAGGAATGAGTTGGGTAGTAGTAAGTTGGGTGTGGGAGGGGCACCTTTCTGAATTAGGAACCATATTGTCCAGAGCAGAGTGGGACAGAGATTCTGATAATGAGGAAGTATGGAGAGATAAGTCACTCCTATTCTGGGATGTTATTGAGTCCCTTTTAATGTTTTTCATAAAAGCTATGAGCTCCCCAAAACTTTCCTCTATAAACTCAAACCGAGTATTTAGTTCTGCATTTTGTTGAGTAGTAAAAGTAATAATTGGTCGGTTTGACTGGGAAATGGGTTTTTTAAGGGGAGACTGATCTGAATCTCTTATCTGATTCTCTAGTTTATGTATGGTGTTTTCCAGTTTTCTCTTAGAGAAAAATAGATACAATATTATAGCTGCAACAATTAAAATTCCAAGCAAGAGCAGTGTGGAGTATATCCATTGCCATACATAGTCTGGGATTATGAAATAGACAAAGAACAATATTTGTACTATAAAAAGAACAATGTATTTACTGAAAAGCCTGAAAATCCAGTTGTTAACTAGGTTGTGAACTGGCTGTAACCATATATTTCTAAAGTAAACATGTGGGGAACAGGACAAGGTCAAAACTTTCTCCATGTTTCCTAGCTAAACAGCTTCCCCAGTCCAGCCACTTTTGGTTTAAAAAAGAAAAAAAAAAAAGAAAAACAGCTGTATTCTATCTAATTTAAGGCGAGCGGGAAATGTTTTTTACTCACCTGCTCTAGCAGCTATGTTTTGAAGCCAAGTTAGCTGTTTAAAAAGACTGACTGATTTGAGCAAGTAATAAAGAAAGAAAGGAAAGAGATTTCACAGAAATTTGAGGGTTCTTGTCACAACTGGCATGGTCAGCCAAAACTGTAAATGATAATTTTAGCGTTGTGACTTAAAATCTAAATTAATTGGTCACCAGGGAAAATCCCAAATAATAAAATATCCAAGCCAGCTGGAAATTATGGTGATTTTAATTAATATAGAGAGAAGGAATTAAGGAGAAGAGAGAGGGAGAGGGAAAAGAGTTAATTTAAACTGCTCTGGCTCAGACTGAGCCAGGCAGGAGTTAAAGGCCTTGGCCAGAGGGGCCTCCCTGAGCCCAAGGGAAAAGAAGTCAGTCTTACCCAAGTCACCACAAGACTGTCTCAAGGAAGCTGTCTGACGGAGCTCTTCCAAGCTGAGTTCCACACCTGAACTGAACTGAACTCTCAGGCTGTTCATATAGACTTCTTTTTAAAGATCTTTTCTCTTGTGTCACCTCCCCTAAATTTTCACATCTACCAATCACAGCAGATGCTTTTCTCCAGGACTGCCCATTCTTTAGTTTTTACCTTCTTTGATTAGATTTTTGAGTTACTTAACACTTCTTTGTTAAGTTCACCTTTTGTTAGTTACTTGACCTTTTTGTGATTAAATTTAACCTTTATAAGTACTTAACATCTTTTTGTATTAAGGTCTAAAAATAAACTTAGCTTAACGGTCTAGCTTCACTATAAGGTGAGAAATAAGTACCTTCATTGTTTCATCAGGAGATTAAAACTTTATCTTCCCCTAAAGTACTGTCTAAGTAGGGTGGAGTAATTTTAAAGTTCACACTGTAATAATTTATACCAGTTTTCCCAAGTTTATCAGAATTCTTTATATTCATTCTTTCTTACAATACAATAATATTCCATTCATTCATTCATGCCATTATTTGTTCTGTCATTGCCTAGTTAGTGGGTACTTACTTTCCTTCGATCCTTTGCTAAGACAAAAAATTATGCTGCTAGATTTTTTTTTCTACATTTGGGACCATTCCTTTCGCTCATGATAGAATATATGCTATAATGGTGATAAAAACTTTTCTCATATAAATTCAAGTTACTTTCTTGAACAGTTGGAGAAATATATCTATAGCACTTTAATTTACCCATCTTCCTTGTCATTTTTACCAACCTGATGGAGGAGAAATATTAAATTTGTTTTAATGTTCATCTGTCTTAATTTTAGTGACTTAGTGTACTATTTCACAATTATTGATAATTTGTATACCTTGAAATCTACTTGTTCATATTCTTTGACTATTGATTGAGGTAAGGCTATGATTCTTATATATTTAAATTCCTTAAATATCCTAGATATAAGACTTTTATCAGAGATATTTTCTGTAAAGATTTTTCCTATTATTCTAATTGTATTGATTTTATTTATTTAAAATCTTTTCAATTTTATAAACTTGAAATTGAATGTTTTCTCTTTTATGAACACTATCCATTTAATTAAAAACTCTCCCCACCATTATATATATAATTTTACAAGGTACCTCCTTCCATTCTTCTCTAATATTTTATGATATAACATGTTATATTTAGGCCACATATCTATTTGTAGCTTATTGTGGCATGTGGAGTAAGGTATTTGACTAAACCCAATTTCTGTCAAAATTATTTGTTCTTTTCCTAGCAGTTTTTGTTGAATAGAAAGTCATTGGTAACCAGTATTTATTCTCCTTTGGTTTATTAAACAAGAAACTATTCAGTGGCTTTTCTATCTTTCTTACAGATTCTGTTTTGTTTTCAATTTTTTTTTCCGTATGATTTCTCAATCATTGATCTGGCAAACAAAAGATACTAGAAGTACATGTGCCCAGACATCTTCCTACCATTCCAGGTACCAGTTAATCATGTATTTTTTTCCCCCAATAATTAAAACAGCATACCTTACATGAGAGGTCAACATCTTCCCACTAACAACAGGCTGGATTCAAGTTATTCAGAAAGTTGAGGCCCCAAATACTTTTAAACTCAAGAGCTAGTTTTGAGGAGATGTATCCATGGACTTATCAGTTATTTTAACTTTCTTTGTTTCTATACCACATAACCACTGCTTCTACTAAAATATGTTAATCAATAATGACAATTATGATTATGTCAACAACTGACAGCTAGGTGGCAGGTGGGGCAGTAGACAGAGTGTCAGTCCTGAAGTCAGTAAGACTCATCTTACTGAGTTCAAATTGGGCATCAGACACTAGCTGTGTGACCTTGGTCAAGTTGCTTAACTTTGTTTTGCCTCAGTTTCCTCATTTGCAAAATATGCTGGAGAAGGAAATAGCAAACCACTTCAATACCTTTGCCAAGAAAATCCTCTTGGGGGGGTCACAAAAAGTCAGATGCTAATGAAAAATGACTGAACAACAATAAGTAAACTGATAAGAAAGTTGATTCATGACTCCAAGACTTTCTTAATTATTTGGGCTAAATCTCTGGAACTTATTATATACATGCCATGTTCATACTAATGATAATCATCATCATAATTAAAGTACGGAACACACCAATATCACTTGTCCATATAAAGATTAACAGGACAACGTTCCACTGGATTTGTTGAATGTAACCAAAAATGATTTCAAATGTTCTAGATAGAATTAATGGAAACGGCTAAGACACAAAGGACCTTTTATGCATTATGTCTACATGGACTCAATAAACAATATATCAATAAGAATCACAAGAAATGGTTGAATCTAGTGTGTTCATATGTCAAAATGGAGGAGGTAATGATGGTAATTTATGATCAGGTCATTGTAGACATAGATACAAACAGGTTACACTTAAGGAAGTTGGACTCTTTGTATCAATTTAGATAGTGCAAAGAAATGGTAGAAATAATGGAGCATATCACTGAAATCTGCCACTATTGATCACCTACCTTAAACCTAGTGCACACATATACACACACATATATACTCTAAATGATATAAACATAAATATATATTCCACTTATAATTTTCATATAGATATGAGACATCATTACTACATTAATTATATGCTATTTTAATAATAATAACTAACATGTAGAACTTATTACATGACAGGCATTATGATAATTACTTTACAATTATCTCATTGGGTTCTCAGAAAAACCCAGAGAGGAAAGTGCTATTATTATCCCCATTTTCCAATTTAGGAAACTGAGGCAAACATCTTAAATGACTTGCCCCGAATCACATAGCTAGGAAATGCCTAATTCTGGATTTGAACTCAAGTCTTCCTGATTCTAGGCCTAGCCCCCTATAAACTGTACCACCTGCACATATAGGCAGACAAAAAAAATGCTAATATAGGGAGTGTTACTTTGTCAATGGTTTTTAATTTAGGATGCTTTGAAAATACTAAATATATTTACAATTTATTGCGACATCAGTGTTGCCCTAAATTGAACTTCCCTGTTTGGGTGGCAAATGATGAAATCCAAGCATCTTGTGATCACGCACTCACATGATTCAAAGAGATTCTGAGGGATCATCAAGTATATTCTCTTGAATTGAGATAGTCGCCCTTAGATCATCTAACACAGAAGAACGGGATATATTTTTGAAGGGGGCATCAGACAAGACTCCATAACCTTCTTTAGCCATAGTTAATAAGTATTATAATCAGAAATATATTTTTTATATCTAAAAAGATAGAAAATTTAAACTATAGATTCCTTGCTTCGTGGTATATTACTTAGAGACAAGTAACAGATGGCTACTATTATCTGCAAGAAATCCTTTGAAGGCTATTAATTCAGTTCAACTCATTCACTTCAAATAACTGCTGAATGTAAGGAATTGTACTTGGCCCTGAGGATGGAATATTAAAAAAACTGAATAAAAGCGTATTGACCTACAGAGTGCTTACAATCTGAAAGAACAAATAATTACCAAACCATCCATCAGGGTCATTCCCTTAAATAAACCCCACTGTCTACATAGTACCTTTCCATGCACTTGATTCTTCAATTATTGCAAGGCACTCATGGAAGCACTTACTGACCCATGCTCTCAGTTACATAGGCATGCATCATCAGTGGCATAATCAAAGTTTTGAAACTGATTAAAATGCTTATTATTATGGTAGTCTGCAGTGAACTCCAAATCTATTAAAGGGCATAGGAAAGAAATGACTTAGAAGCTTTGAATGTTTGATTTAATAGCCAAGTTGCTGTCAAATATTGATTTAAAGAAGTTTTGATACTAGCTTGTTATCCTTTTGTGTTCAATGTGAAAGTGCGGAAAGATTCCAAATGCCCCTTAACAAGAACCTGCTCATAATAAATTGTTTGAACATGTGAGATCCCCATCTCAACACCTGTGGTAATGTACCTTAGCACTACAAGAGAATAGTCTTCAAATCATTTGGCATTAGCAATTAGAGCAGTGGTCAAAGTTAATCTCATTAGCTCTCTTCATTTAATTAAATGTACAATAAGCTATTAGCAGCATCTTTTTTTTTCCACTAGAAATTAATTGTATAAATCATCATCAGACATTTCTTGGGCAGGTATATATACTACTAGGGCTGCTTTTAAATATTTTGGCATTGGAGTAGACTTAGAATCACTTAATTACCTTTCAGAGAGAAAGGAAATAAAGGCAAAGTGCTCGTAAGATTGGAGCTGATATTTCATACAGCACGCAAATGCAGTTTACCTAAAAATATAATAATAGTGACATAATTAAGACCAATAACTGTAAAAACACAAAAACTAAAAGCAGAACACAGGCTACCGAAGTTTGTAGACCTGGTAAGGGAACAAAATATTAATGGGAGGAAAAAAGTTAAAATACTATAAATGTGTCTTAAAACAAAAACACTGTGGAAAGGTAATATTAATCTCTACTCCTTTTTTGGCCTCCAAAACAACCTTTTTATTTTAAAACAAACAAACAAAAGTTTGATATTAGGGCCAAAGCTTGAACTATATCTCCTTGAGGTCACAGGTGGAATTCTCCCTCCTTTTGTCTACTATTTGAACCTGCTTCTTGTCCTGACTGAGGTCTGAGTCTTTCAATTAGAGAGGCTGGGGAAAGGGACATAATGAAGATCATGAACTGATGGAGGAAATTGCACATTTTTTCCCCCTGGAATCATGGATGTAGGGTATGGCTTGGGGTTGGCTCAGTCTGCTCAAGGAGGAGGTGGATAAAAGAGCTAACCAGCCACATGTGGTTTGTGCTTCTCTCTCTTTCTCTGGACTGTTTTTTGCTGTCTAATAAATTATTATAAAATTACAGTTCAACCTCCAGAGAATTTTAATCATAACAATATCAGATAGTAATAAACCAAGTTCAAGTTGAAACAATCTTCCTACACACACACTTTCCAGCCATTTTAAGAACCAAAGATATTTGATTTGTAATACTCTTCTGCACCTATTACATTATTTTTTAAAGGATTTTTTTGTCAATTATATGTAATAATAATTTTCCACATATGTTTTCTGGTTATAAAATCCAAATTATTTCCCTCCTTCTCTTCCTTCCCTTTTCCCATAGATGTTAAGCAATTTGATCTGGGTTATACATATATCATCATGCAAAAAATATTTTAATATTGTTCATTGTTGTAAGAGAATACTCATGTAACACCAACCCCCCCCCCAAAACCCAAATAAGCTGAAATTTAAAAAAGCATGTTTTGATCTGCATTTCAACTCCAAAAGTTCTTTCTCTGATGGTAGATAGCATTTTTTGTCATAGGTCCTTCAGAATAGCCTTTGATCATTGTATTGCTGAGAGCTGATCATCGTACAATATTGCTGTTACTATGTACAATGTTCTCATGGTTCTGCTTATTTCATTCTTCATCAGTTCATGTAGGTCTTTCCAGACCTTCCTAAGGTCACCTTGGTTATCATTTCTTACAACACAATAGAATTCCATCACCATCATATACCACAATTTACTCAACCATTCTGCAAGTGAATGATATCCCTATAATTTCCAATTTTTTGCCACCACAACAAATGCTGCTATAAATATTTTTGTATAAGTAGGTCCTTACCCACTCCCACCCCCGACCCCTTTAAAAATCTCTTTTGGATAAAGACCTAGTAGTGGTATTACTGGATCAAAAGGTATGCACAGTTTTATAGCATTTTGGGCATAGTTCAAAATTGTCCTCTAAAATAGTTGGATCAGTTCACAACTCCACCAGTGCATTAATACCCCCGTTTTGTCATCCCCCCATATTTATTCATTTCCATTACTGTTATATTGGCCAATTTCATAGGCGTGAGGTGAGGTACATGTCAGAGTTTTAAATTTTTGCATTTCTCTAATCAAGAATGATTTAGAATACTTTTTCATGATTATTGGTAGTTTTGATTTCTTCATCTGAAAATTGCCTGTTCATATCCTTTGACCATTCATCAATTGGGGAATACAAACCTCAGTTCTAGGACAGGCTCTGCCACTGGCCATATGTACAGACTGACCTTAGCTAAGCAAGCAATTTCACCTTTCTGAAAAATGAAGGAACTAGGGGCCTCTCAGTTTTAACACTATACTTTTTTTTTTTAATGGGAGACCAGTTCAAGTCCTGGGGTGAAGGCAATTGAGGTTGGTTCTGGTCCTAAAAAAGGTCCTATCATCCCTGCTTGCCTTTGAATAAAAAAAAAGTTTAGTTTAGCAGCGGATTTACCATTTAAACTACTTAATAGTTTGGAGGGGGCTTGCTATAGGGCCTAGTATTTGGAGAACTAAAACACAGAGGCCTTAATTTATATCTTCCTATGACTTATACCCCCTCACACATTAAGGACAATGGATTTAGGAGTGTCTGGCTTATGCAGTGGAACAATGCAGGTGGGGGAAGATGAATGATCCAACAGAGAAAGGGTGTGTGTTTATGTTAAGAATTTAAGAAGTATATAAAGTTGCTTTCTATTTCTTTCCATGTATTTAGAGGTCATTTACCTCTAATCTATTCCATTGATCTACCATTCTGTTTCTTAGCCAGTACTAGATTGTTTTGTTGATTACCACTTTATGGTACACTTTAAGATCTAGTACGACTAGGCAACACCATCCTTCACATTTTTATTTCATTAGTTTCCTTGATATTCTTGATCTTTTGTTCTTCCTGATGAATTTTGCTACATTTTTGGTAGTTCTATAAAATAGTTTTTTGGTAGTTTGATTGGTATGGCATTGAATAAATAAATTAATTTAGGTAGAATTTTAATTTGTATTATATTAGCTCAACCTACCCATGAGCAATTAATGTGTCTCCATTTGTTTAGATCTGACTTTTATTTGTGTGGAAAGTGTTTTGTAATTATGTTGATATAATTCCTGTGTTTGTCTTAGCAAGTAAATTCCCAAGTATTGTAAAGGGTGAAATTATGGCTGAGACTGAATGTATAGTTAATTTAGGTCGCCAAGGATTTTATTTATAAAATCCTAATGAAAAACCCAAGTTAGCTGGAAATTTTATGTTGATTTTAATTGATAGTGGAGGAGATTAAGGAGGAGGAAGAAGGAAAGGAGTAGGTTCCCCCACCCCCTCCCAACCCCGACTAGTACGAGGGGGGATATTAGGAGATAAGGGTTTGGTGTATGAAGGAGGAAGGAGTCAAGCTTGAACTCCAAAAAAAGAGAAGGCTAAGCCAAGATGCTGGAACCTGAAATCAGTTCCAGGGTAAAACTCACCACCAACCCAGACAATAGCTGCCCCCAAGCCAAAATGTCGGGCTGCTTAGCACGCTGCCAGCCAGAGTAGCCTCTCCAGGGAAAGAGAAGGAGAGAGGAAGTGATGTGCCTCATATAGACATTTTTACATCATTTTCCTGCATCTCATTTGTACCAAGGATGACTTAGCTTGACTTAGGACTTAGCTTGACTTTACTTAGGACAGCCCAGAGGTCTGTCCTTTTTTCTGCACATGTCTGTTGAAGGCCATTTCCTTAGATAATTAAATCTTGAGTTTGATGCAGACCTTCCAAATCTTGTTAAACTAAGAAGGGAGGAGAAATGTAGAGTTTCCAAGACCTGATTCTGTTATTCCAAGTATCTCCATTGTTACTGATCAGGAAATAGCTAAATCAGATCTTCTAAAGAATGTTCTGATTAGGGTGGAATAGTTTTAAAATTGACAGTATTTTATATTATCTATAGTGATTTTAAATGGAATTTCTCTTCCTATCTCTTGCTGCTAAACTTTGTTGGTAACATGTAGGTATGCTAATGATTTCTGTGGGTAGTTTTTGTATCCCGATACTTTGCTAAAGTTATTATTTGACATAGTTTTTGGTTGATTCTCTAGGATTCTCTAAGTATACCATCATATCTGCAAAAAACCAATAATTTAGTTTCTTCATTGTTTACTTTAACTCCTTCCATTTCCTTTTCTTCTCTTATTGCTAACACTAGAATTTCTAGTAAATATTAATTAATAGTGGTGATAATAGGCATCTTTGCTTCACCCCAAGCTTATTGGAAAGGCTTCTATATGTTGTTGTGTTTTTTAACTAACTTCTAGTCTTATTTATTAGTTTAATCATTCTCTTACTTTCAGTTTTATTAATTTCTCTTTTGATTTTTAGAATTTCCAACATAGTCTTTAATTAGAGATGTTTAATTTGTTCTTTTCCTAACTTTTTGCTCATTGATATGCTTTTTATCTATTTTATTGATGTAAGTATTCAGAGATATAAATTTTCCCTAAGGACTGATTTGGCTATATCCTATAAATTTTGATATGTTGTCTCTTTATTGTCATTCTCACCAAGGATTTTGTTGATTATTTCTATAATTTATTCTTTGACTCACCATCTTTTTAGAATTGGACTATTTAGTTTCCAATTAATTTTATTTTGTCTTTCCATGGACCCTTACTGATTATAATTTTTATTGCATTACAATTTGCTTTCTACATATATTCCTTTTTATTGCTCTAATAGTGATAAAATTTTTAAGTATCTTAAATACTTTATATATACTACATACCTTATATACTTTAAATATATTTAAAGTGTCATAGATATCTTAATTATTTCAGTGATCACTTTCCCAAGTATGAATGTACTCAATTCAATTTTATTAAAACCTTTAAGTTTTCACTTCACTTTTTTTCTGTTTCTCTTGAGTGTTGAAATCACCACTGGCTGAAAGATTGAGAGCCCTGAGTGGGACACCTTTTTTACAATGGTTATTTTGAAACAACCAAGTGGGAATCTGAATCTAAATTTTCCTCCCTTCAAGAGAAAGTCCAATAATTGAAATTATGGACTATATGTAGTCAAGTCCCTTAAGGGATGGCTGCCAGCCATATAATTTGTACTTTTATCTATCATTGTGGAGAGCAGTGTGTGTGTGTGTGTGTGTATGTGTGTGTGTGCGCGCGAGAGAGAGAGAGAGAGAGAGAGAGAGAGAGAGAGAGAGAGAGAGAGAGAGAGAGGAGAGAGAGAGAGAGAGAGAGAGAGAGAGAGAGAGAGAGAGAGAGAGAGAGAGAGAGAGAGAGAGAGAGAGAGGAGAGAGAGAGAGAGAGAGAGAGAGAGAGAGAGAGAGAGAGAGAGAGAGAGAGAGAGAGAGAGAGAGAGAGAGAGAGAGAGAGAGAGAGAGAGAGAGAGAGAGAGAGAGAGAGAGAGAGAGAGAGAGAGACAGCATGCAGCATGGCCTCTAGACACAACTAGTAAGGACCAAACTGAGAATAACTATATGTTTGTGAAAAAGGTTAGTAACTGAAAAGCCTCACTAGTATTCTATGATTTTTAATGTTGCAGTAAGAACATCTAGATGAGTTAAATTTAAATGTCCTTTTACCTGGGATGATGGGGATAAATCAAATCCTAGTATCAGACTTTTAAAATCTTTGGGCAGTGGGTTAACTGGAAATAGTTGGCCCCAGAATATGAAATGCTTTGGATAAATGGTCCTTGTAAAAAATAAATTCTGTGTGATATAATTTGGGAAATACATCCAAGTGTGGTTCAATTTATTCTGGTCCTATTTTGAGTAAATGTGTCTCTCCTTATGAAGTATTTTTGATGGGTTAGAATTTATTGTGCTATTTGCCATTGGGACAAAGAATTAAAGAAAGAAGGGTGCATGGATCTGGAGATTTGTTGGTTGTATGATTTTGGAACAAGTTTTTGCCTATCTGTGATGCCTAATTTTTCTAATCTGCAATGTGGATATTTAGATTAGATCAGGATTATTTTGGGTTGAGGATTAAATTGTTAGACATTTGATTGTTAAGTGAATGATGTTAAAGTATTTGAAACTTCATTTAGAAATGTTATAGTTTTTCTGTGATTTTGGAATATCAGGAATCTTTTAAAATATTCTCATCTGTGAAAAGAAGAGTCCTATGATCTTACCAACCCTGATAACTGTAAACCTTAAAATTTCTTAGACTTATGAATGTTGGAAATTTCCCCATTAATCAATTTCATACTGGAAAAAATTTCCTACTGATAGTAAGAACTCTATTGGAATGTGAAACCCCTTGGCATGGGAGGATCCTTCTCCTCCCTACATAAGACTACTTTAGGACAGAAACCTTTTGCTAAACAATGGAAAGGGCTTTGACCTATGCTTAAGCATAGAACAGGAAGTTCTTTGAGTCATGATTGATTTTAGAATTGATACAATAGAGATACTTGGAATGACAGAACCAGGTCTTGGAAAATACAATTTCCACCCTACTTAGAGTAACAGGATTTAGGAAGGGCTGCAGCAAAGGATCAAGATTTAATTATTTGAGAATATGACCTTCAACAGATATGTGCAAAGCCACAGACCTCTGGGCGGTCCTGGGTTAAACTAGAACCACCATTGGCACAGGGGAGACATCAACAGTGATTGGTAGATGTGAGAACTGAGGGGAGGAAACTTAGATGGTTTCCTTAAAGATAGCGGGGTCTGAGGAGAGAGAGAGGAGGTTTGGCTCTGAGCGAGGTGGCTCTGAAGGAGGACTGAGGAGGTTGCTCTGTGGGAGGACCAGGAGAGAAGGCTGGCTCTGAAGGAGGAAAATTCTCTGGAAACATTTCTTGAAAGGAGGCTCTCTTGAAGGTGGAGCCTGAGGTTGGCATGAGAAGCCTTACCTAGAGAGATCTTGGGTGAGTGATAAAACCAACTGACTGATTTATTCATTCGTATTCCTTTCTTACTTTCTCTCTTTTTCTATTGATTAATCAGTGTATTATAAATTAAATTTCTCTATAAAACCCAGTTGGCTTGGGCATATTCATAAATTGGGAATATATTCCCTGGTGACCATCTTATATTTATATAAAACCAAGACACAGTAGAAAACATATTTCAGCGGTCATAATTGATATATATATATTTCCCTTGCTCCCAAACATTTTAATTATCACAGTTTATGGCTGACCACGAATTTGGTGAGAAAACCCTCAAAATATTTCTGTGAAATCTCTTTCTCTCCCTATTGTTAGATTTAAAATAGTTTTGAGCGTTAAATTGTTGTAGATAAGAGAGTGGGAGCCATAAACTGTGATAATTATGAGAACTGAGAATGAGGATGGCTCTAGGCATTTTGATCCAGTTCTTTAATCCCTCCACCCATCCCTCAATTTGCTGCTTTGCATAATTTGTGACTATGTGAAAATTGTGAAATTATACTAGGAATAGTCAGTCTTGAAGTTAAAAATCAAAGCCCTCTTCCCAGTGTATTTGACTTCTTGAATATCAGTAGGGAAAGGGAGTTATGGAGTTGGGAATAACTAGCTCAAGCTCCAATTCACTAAATTTTTGTTAATTATTTGTCTTTTATATGATACTTTAAAGTACTAAAGCCTTGGTCCAAGAAAGACAAAGCTGAATGGTTTTGTAAAAATGGGCTTTGTAAAGTTTTCAGTTACATAAATATCATATGCTATTATCACTAAACCAGGGAGTAAAAGAACAAGTAGAAAAGAAAAGAGAAAGATGCTACTAAAAGCTTATTGTACATTTAATTAAATCAAGATGGCTAATGAGATTAACTTTCTCCACTGTTCTGTGCACCAGTGCCAAATGATTTAAAAGCCATCACCTTGTTGCTGCTCTAAGGAAGTGGGGTGGAAACATCACACTTCAAATAATTTCATACTTAGCAAATATCCATTAAGTAACATTCAAAATCTTTCTGTACTGTCACAATGAACATGATAGGATAGTGAACTTTTATCAAAACTTCTTTAAATCAACATTTCACAGTGGCTTAGCTATTAAATTGTACATTCAAAGCTTCTGAATAATTTTCTGTTGTGCCTCACTCTTGGAAGTATCGATTCATTCTGTAGGTAGTCCCACAAAAACAAAACAATGAGAATAAAACTGATTCACCTGTAGGGGGCAGGGAAGTGTTATAGGGCTCAGTCTGAGGTTTCAGGAATGTTCCTATACTACCACTTCTATTTAAGTTTCACTTTCTGTTTATCTTCTTGTATACTTTTAAAAAGAGAATTTTCAGTGGTCTCTCTGGGACAAGGTGCCAGCACATGTGTGGGGCTGCATCAGGCCTGAAGGAAGGAAGAGTGGTATGTACTGTGAAACTGAGATTTACTTCACCCTATTATTCTTTAGAATTTTAGCCACCAGGAATGTATACACCCCCACTTAAGGATTTAGTTTGGGGGAGGAAAGTCTATGACCGATGTGTGTTAGCAAGTGACAAATCAGAAACAACTGACTGACCCCCTGGGCAGTCCAAAGCCAAGTTTAAGCCACCATTGGTACATGTAAGACACAAGAAGTGATGCGAAGAACTGCCTTTATATTTCGAGGTCACTTCCTGAGAGAGGGGCTTTACCTTGGAACTTGACCGAGGAGGAGCTTGGGTTTGAGATCTCAGACTATTTCCCCTTGAACTGCCACATGGTGAATGAAAAGACTGACTCCTTTTCCTTGGCTTTCCTGGAGGCACCATCCTCTGGAGAGGGCCATTGTCTTGGGACTCCCTTTCCCTTGGCTTTCTGGAGTCACTAGCCTCTTGAGAGTCCCCTCATCTTGGAGGAGACCTCGTGGCTGGAAGCCATGTTAAATTTAATCCTTTGGGTCACACCCCCCCCCCTTGTCTGGGGCCTCTGAATTCCTGCCTGGTTCAGACCAGGCCAGAGCAGCTATCTCTCTTTTTTCTTTCTCTCATTTCCTTGATTTCTTCCCTCTATTGTAAATAAGCTACCATAAAAGCCATTCTGACTTGAGTAATTCATTGGGATTTAGTAATTAAATCCCTGGCGACCAACCTAAAATATATTCAGTCCAACCATAAATTTTACCCCTCATAGTACCTGGGGCCAGTTCTCTCCTCCAATAAATTATTGTATATGAGTCCATACAAATCCATTCCCTAGCATGGGATAAGATTGAGATATGTAATGAATGAGATCTGTCCAAAAAATGACATTTATTCCTGATGTCATTCCATTTTTGTCCTTTTTGGCAGTTAATAGAGAACTTCATTCAAGTCTGTTCCCAGCAATATATGAAGAAGTGAATATATATTGATTGAAATAATAATTGCTAGCATTTTAGAGGGCACTTTAAGGTTTGAAAAACACTTAACACTTATTGTCTCATTTAATCCTCCCAACTTTATGAGTAAAGTTGTTATAATTAAGTTGTTTCATCTGGGCCAACTTTTTGTGACCTCTTTGTGGTTTTCTTGGCAAAGGTACTGAAGTGGTTTGCTATTTCCTTCTCCAACTCATTTTACAAATGAAGAAACTGAGGGAACCAGAGTTAAGTGACTTATCCAGGGTCACACAGCTATTATGTATCTGAGGTCAGATTTGAATTCAGGAAGATGAATTTTCCTGACTCTGAGCCCAGTGCTATCTACTGAACTGATCTAGCTGCCCCAACAAGTGATGTGCTATTATTATTGCTTTATAGATGAAGAAACTGAGTCTGTAAGAGGTAAAGTTACTTGCCCAAAGTCACCTAGCTAAGGTTTGGGTCAGGATTTGAACCCAAATTCAGGTCTTCCTGACTTTTAAGTCTATTGCTCTATCCACCATATTACCTAGTTGACTCTTGAAATATAAACATTTCCTACCTATCTTTATAAGATAAAACACTGAAAACTCAAGATGAATATATCATCTTGAGATATTACTTTGAAAAGGCACATCAACAGATACGTGTGTTTGCCTTCTTATGATATTTTAATTTTTAATTCACTGATTGGAAACATAATTTTCTAGAGGAATCTGCTTTCTCAAGAGCACTAACAATTCCATAGTGTCTGCTATAGGCTTTTTCCTTCATAAATGAGAAGTTGAATAGCCCCCAGACTAGGTTTACACAGGAGTTTTTATTCTATTTGTAACTCATGTCAGAGGAGCCTATTGTCTGTGTAGTAGGGAAAATAGGGCGTTGTAGAGTAGGTAAATGGAAGAAAATAAGACACTGCACAGAAGAAAATGCCTTGAAAGACTAGAGATACAGAAAAGAGATTCAGGTCTGGTCTATCTTGGATTAAACTGGTCTGTACTTAGTGTAAGAAGAGTGTATGAAAGTCAGTAGAAAGAGTTGAGGGGAAAAAATTATTTGGAATGGAAGGCAAAGTTCTGCTGTGGTATTCCTGGTGTTTGAACCTGGATCTCCTTCCCTTGTGCTCTCAATATAGGTCATGGGGGTGAGTGTGTTGGTCCACTAATGTGGTTTGTGCTGCTTCAGCATGCACTAGCTTTGGGGAAGCAGGACATAGGATTTAGTGCAGGAAGGGATCTTTGAACTTATCTAGTCCAACCTAGATTTGACAGAGGAGGAAACATCTGCACTTAGTGGTTAGATGTAGCCTAAATTGAACCAGATGGGCTTACTCCCAATTTCCTCTCCCTAGAGAATGAAGCATAGTAGTTGGCTTTGCAACACGTGTGTCTTGAAAGGACTGGCCCAGGTTACTTTTGGGAAATCTCAAATCCCCATTGAGAAACCCAGGAAATTGGTCTTATTAAAAAGCATTTATTTTCCTAGTTACAAGCTCAGCGGTCATATGCTTGGGGGGGTGGGGGAGGAGAAGTTTCCAACAACAATAAATAGGGAACACCATTTAATTGTCTAATTCAATACAGCACTCATTTATAAAGTACCAAGTTAATGTGCAAGATGAAGATATAAAGACAAAAGCAAAATGGCTCCTTCCTCAAGTAGCTTACATTCTGTTGGGAGGATCCAACACATGCATAGAAATAAACATGAAGTAATTTCCAGAGGGAATGGGCACTAATATTTTTTTTATTAACTGGGAGGATGAAGAAAAGCCTTAAGTACATAACATACCTAACTTATCCTTGACAGAGCCAAAAGATGGAGATGAAGAGGAGGTATATGTCAGATCTGTGACTTTCATGAAGAACACATACAAATGCAAAGAACTAGTATAATAGGAGGGCAGCTAGGTGACTCAGTGGATAAAACACAGGGCTTGGAATCAGGAAGATTAAATCTGATTTAAGATACTTACTAGCTATGTGACCTTTGGCAAGTCACTTAACCCTGTTTGCCTCAGTTCCTCATCTGTAAAATGAACTGAAGAAGGAAATGGCAAACTATTTCAATATTTTTTGCTAAGAAAACTCCAAAAACTGGGTTACAGAGAGTTGGGCACAATTGAAAATGACTAAACAACAACACAATTGAATAGAATGTCATATATAAGAGCTAGTGGTCCAGTATGACTGAGTCATACTGAGTGTATAAAAAATGTATAAAGAGATTGTATAAAAGGCAATTACACAAAATAAAATTGGAAAGGTCGATAAGAAATAGATTGTGGAAGACCTTGAGTACCAGGCTGAATGCAGATTTTATATTTTTATCCTAGAAACAATAGTCATTAAAAATTTTTGAATAGGGGGAAAACATGGTCAGATGTGTCTTAGTGTCAGTTTGGTCAGAGGCCAGATGACACCTCTACCCCCAACCCCAGAACATTAGCATAAGCCAGGGAAGTAAGCATATTCATGAAAGAGATTGAAAACAGGAAGTCCAATTAGAAGGCTTTAGTGAGAGTGCTGATGAGAAGTGATAAAAGACTGAGTTAAGAGAGAGAATGTATGAGTAGAGAGAAAACTGATATGAGAGATTTATCTGATACTAGCAATGGCACCATTTGATGGAGCCATTTGACATCCCCAGTATCAATAATCCTTCCCTTCCAGATTTCCAAAACCATTTCTAGTTCTAGCCTACTGTTAATGACCTGATGACTATTTTAGCCTTTGGTTGGGATCAGTGGGTCCAACATAGTGATGGTGAGCTGCTTGCATTGGTTAATAGTATGTCCTCCCCAGCTCTACATGTCCCATTAGCCTAAGTCAATTTTGGATTACCCACCATATCTTCCATAGAATGTTTTACCAGCACCACATGTATCTGGATTCTGGGTTTTAGTGAATGGCAGAGATAGGAGGAGGTGCAGCAGATCTAGCTTATGACCCTACTAACTCATTGCCATAAGGCATGGGCAGAAAGTGCATACAGTTGCCATAAAAGGTCAGATCTCTGAGGAGACAGGCTGCCAGACAGCAGTCAGCTCCTTGATACTTCCTCTATCTTGATTCCTCATTTAGACCTGAATCTCCACGCCTGGAACCAGTTTCCCATTTCTGCTTCCATATACTACATTTTGGTGCTCCAGAGAAACCATGATTTAACTAGAACATTTATTAAAGTGACAGGCACTACATTAGACAGTTGATTCATGACATTCAACTAATACTTTACAAATATCTCATTTGGTCCTCATAATAACTCTGAGGTAGATGGGGTTTTTTTAAAGTTCATTTATTTAATTAATTAATTTAGAATATTTCCCATGGTTACATGAATCATGTTCTTTCCCTCCTCTCCTCACCCCCCCCCCCCCCAGCCAATGAGCAATTCCACTGGATTTTACATGTATCATTGATCAAGACCTATTTTGATATTATTAGTATTTGCAATAGGGTGATCCTTTAGAGTCTACATCTGATTTTTTTAAAAATTAAAACAGTATTTATTCTTCTTCCTTCTATCAAACCCTAAGCCCAAAGTTACGCCAGAGCTGCCTGGGGAGATGGAAGGGAAGGGTATACATAGGCTGGACAAGACACAGAAGGACCAGGAGAAGGAACATTCAGAAATGCTGGGGGATAGAAGAAATAGCTCCATCACCTGGTGAAGAGGACGAGGATGAGGAAGGCAAAAGAGCCCCATAGTCTCAGATAGGACAAAACCCAGGATGGTGTAGAAGAAGAGCCTCTGCTTCAGGGAGGTCCTTGGCATAACCAAAGATGAGACTTCCAACTACGGTCTCAATCCCAGCTTTGGAGCCAATTACCCTCACAAGGACAGATCCAGCCTCTGTATCTTTGGCTGCTGTGTCCCTTGAAATAGTACTAGTTTGGAATCCACATCTAGAGACAAGTGAGGTCAAAGTCTCTGGTGCTAGCAGGATTCTGGGATTTTCATTGGTCTGAACCATTTTAGCACCACTGAAGATAATGGTCAGCTCAGCAGCTAAGAGCTTCTTCTTACAAGGGCATTTTCAAGGTTAAAGGGCAAAGCAGAAGAGCTGCCAGCAAGGCAGAGGAGACAGAAAGAGCTGTAGATAGTTTTTTAATTGCCATTTTACAGATAAGGAAACTGAGGACCAGGGAAGTTAAGTAATTTGCATGGAGTCTTGCAGATAAGAAGTGTCTGAGACAGGTTTGGAAGTCCTAACTCCAATTCCAGCACTATCTACCATGCACTCTGATGGGGACCTGGCCTGGTTTCTTGGCTTCTACTTGCTTAGATCCTTATGTGGGCCCATTCCTCTCAATTGGAAGAGATTGCCCTCTCTCTCGTCCAGCTGCTTGTGCTAAGCACTACTCTGTGTAAACAATGATGTGGATGAGATATCACTGACTGGATCCTTTTCCAGGTTCCCCAGTGATTTATAGCTCTCCTTAAATGTTCTGGACATGTTCTTAGGAAAGAGCCTGAGAATTTCCTACCTGAATTAGTTGGAGACAAGTTCTTTTAACAGATTATACAAATAATGCTATTTAAGAACTAAATCAAAGGCCTCCTTTTTCATAACCTATTTACCTATTTATAGTTTGATCCTTTCTGTAGAGATGAGGTCAACCAAATCCAGTATCATTGGGATCAGGGCCTTGATCTTGGAGAATGACTTCTTGTCCTTGTCCTTATAACTTATCCTACCTAACACTGACTAAGACTCTGTGTGATCCTGGGCAAGTCATGTTTGCCTCAGTTCCTCACTGGAAAATTATCTGGAAAAGAAAATGGCAGCCCACTCTAGTATCTTTGCCAAGAAAATTCCAAATAGGGACATGAAGAGTCAGACATGACTGAAAATAGCAAAAAGTTATTTATCACATAATTTGATTGACAATTTACTTCAAAATTACTGTCATTTTGCTACCAATAAAACTGTTTCTTTTTTTTTATTGGTTGTCTGGCTAATTGGAGGGTCTGCACATTTATTAATTATTTAAGGATGCCCAGGTTTGCTACTACTACTACTACTACTACTACTACTACTATTACTACTACTACTACTACTACTACCAGGTCTGTATCCCAGAGATTTTTAAAAAGGCATTGGGAAAAGACTTAATTGTACAAAAATATTTATTACAGTTTTTTTGTAATAGCAAAGACTGGGAAATTGAGCAATTGCCCATCAATTAGGGAATGGCTAAATAAGTTGTGGTATGATTGTAATAAAATACTATTGTGCTATAAGAAATGATAATCAGGGAGATTTCAGAAAAAACTAGAAAGGCTTAAGACTTATACAAAATGATACAAAGTGGAGTAAGCAGAACCAGAAGAACACTGTACACAGAAATAGCAATATTTTTTGATGAACAACTGTGAATGACATAGTTATTTTCAGCTTTACAATGATCCAAGACAACCAAGACACTTATATGAAAAAATGCCATCTTCCTCTACATAAAGAACTAATAGAGTCTGATTGCAGTCCAAAATATACTACACTTCACTTTCCTTCTTTTTTCACTTGAGATCTCTTCTACAAAATTACTAATATGAAAAAAAGGTTTTACATGATTGTACATGTAATATATGTTACATTGCTTACGTTCTTAGGTAAGGGAGACGGTTGGAAAGGACTGAGAAAGGGAAGGTAGAAGGAAGGAAGAAAATTTGGAATTCAAAATTTTTTAAAATTAATGTTAAAAATTTGATTTTGTAAGTAATTGGGGAAAAATAAAATATTAAAAAGAAAAATATACAGATTGCTTGCTATGTCATCACACAGATGCTTATCTTATTGAGAAACAACCTATAGAAAACAACTTACTCAAAAGAACTCAATCACAAAATGGAGACTTAAAATAAAATGGAACTAGTCATGCCAAACTGACAAATTATATTAAGGCATTAGAATGAATTCTCACTAGATTTTTCTATTGCACAACATTTTTTCACTGAACACCAAGAATGTCAAGACACTTTCCAAAACACACACACACACACATTCTCTCTCTCTCCCTCTCCCTCTCTCTCTCTCTCTCTCTCTCTCTCTCTCTCTCTCTCTCTCTCTCTCTCTCTCTCTCTCTCTCTCCATGACTTTTAAACCCATCCTGACTGGGGTCTCAACAAGCAGGAAAGATCAAGATTCATCCTTTCAAATCTGCTACCATTCACATGCCCTTTTTTTAGTAGTTCTAATCAGTTCATGGGTCCTCCTGTCACTACTGTCTTTCAACTATTCTTTTTCACTGTTGTTCAGTCATTTCAGTTGTGTCCTACTCTTGGAGACCCCATTAGGGGTTTTCTTGGCAAAAATACTAGAGTGGTTTGTTATTTCTTTTTACAACTCATTTTACAGGTGAGGAAACTGAGGCAAACAGGGTTGAGTGACTTGCCCAGGGTTGCACAGCTAGGAAGTGTCTAAGGCCAGATTTGAAGTTAGATCTTTCTGATGCCAGGCTTGACCCTCTTTCCACTGTGCCAACTCTGCTGCTCCTCGCCGTTCAGTTTTCCTCTCAGTGATGGTTTTTTGTTATCTTCTCTCCAGGAGATCAGGTCTCTGGGACCTGACAAGTCCTGGGAGAGTTTATCCTGCTGCCTCAGCTAACAATGTCACAGTTCTTTCACACCTCCAGGCCAGATTATCTTTGGCCTTTTGAAACTTTTTCCTTTTAATTCCTGAGGCCTCACAGCCCTGCCCTCCTCCTTTTGAACAAAAGGAATTTTTTCAGATTGCTGAAGGAACACCTCCTTCTTGGGTCTATTTGCCTCCTTCCTCCTCCCACTCCCACCTCCTCTGTGCCTAGGTCATTTCCCAATATCTCCTATCAGCACATTCCAGTTAGTCTTAGTTTTCTGAAGGATACTCCCTTTTCTCTGTCCAGTTGTCTTTCCATATCCTGTTTTCTTCCATTGGTGCAAAATGTCCAATGGCTACCTTTGAAAAGATCTCTAAAAAAGAGGGAGGAGGAGGAAGAGGAATCCTGTTGTGAGAGTCAATTTCTATGTATTCCACCCACATGAGGATGTTGGATTAGGTGATTTCTAAGGTTCCTTTCAGCTACAAATCTCATGATCCTATGAACTCAGGTTACTTTGGAAAGTTGGGTCTCAGACAAGAAGTCTGGTTACCCTCTTGGTGAACAACATACCCTGGCAATTCATGAAAAAGTAGTCATCTAGTCTCAGAAAATACACTGCAAACAAAATGACTCTCAAAGGGTCATTCTGAAAAAGAACAGAAATTTATTTTAACCTTTATGGTTTAAAGATGGTAGAACATTATGTAAAGATTATACTTCTACTTTAATAATCCTCTGTTTGGCATTCAAAGTTCTTCATAATCTAGACTCACCTTACCCCACCTTTCCAGTCTTTTTTTTTTAACCAAAGATACTTTATTTTCGTAATTACATGTAAGAGCAATTTTCAACATACATTTCCTGAACGTATAAGATCAAATTGTTTCCCTCTCCCCTTCCCACAATCAGAGATGGTAAGCAATTTGATCTAGATTATGCATATATTATCATATGTAAGATTAGAAATTAATATTCAAATACTCCAAGTATTATATTTTATAAAGTTATTTAATAAAAATACTTGAAGCATAAGGAAAATAGTAGCCACAGTAAAGAAAGAAAGCTTCCTAGGACCCCACACATGACGTGAGAGTGCAGAACACACTCAGAAGAGAGAGAAAGAGTGGAGTTACACACAATTTATTTATCCAATGTGAGGACGCTACATGGATGAAGGGAAAAGGATTCTGGGAGATGAAGTCCAAGGGTTCAAGATTTCTAATTACACACATGCAAAACATACTTCAATATTGGTCATTGTTGTAAGAGAATACTCATTTAAAACAAAACCCCCCAAATAAAAACATAAAAGAATAATGTGAAAAATAGTATGCTTTGATCTGCATCCAACTCCAACATTTCTTTGGAGGTGGACAGCATTCCTTGTAAGAAGTCCTTCAGAATTGTCTTGGATCGTTGTGTTGTTGAGAGTAGCTAAGTCTTTCACAGGTTATCATCCCACAATATTGCTATTACTGTGTATAATGTTCTCCCAGTTATGCTTATTTAATTCTATATCAGTTCACATAGATCTTTCCAGCTTTTTCTGAAATCATCCTGTTCATCATTTCTTATAGCACAATAATATTCCATTGCCAGCATATACCACAATTTATTCAACCATTCCCTAACCAATCGATTTCCAATTCTTTGCCACCACAAAAAGAGCTGCTTTACATATCTTTGTATAAGTAGGTCCTTTCTGCATTTTTTAAATGATCTTTTTAGTATACAGACCCAATAATGGTATTACAGAATCAAAAGTATGGATAGTTTTATAGTCCTTGGGGCATAATTCCAAATTGCCCTTCAGAATGGTTATATTAATTCACAACTCTACCAACAATGCATTAGTATCCCAATTTTGCTACATCCCTTCCAACATTTATCACTTTCCTTTGCTGTGATAGTGGCCAATTTGATAGGTGGGAGATGGTACCTCAGTTGTTTTAATTTGCATTTCTTCAATCAAGAGGGATTTAGAACATTTTTTCACATGATTACTGATAGCTTTGATTTCTTTATCTAAAGATTGCTTATTCACAGCCTTTGACCATTTGTCAATTGGAGAGTGACTTGTATTCTTATACATTTGACTTAGTTCTTTATAAATTTGAGAAATTCAACCTTTATCAGAGTTATTTGCTATAAAACAATACCCTAGTTTGATGTTACCCTTCTAATTTTGGTTATATCGTTTAGTTTTTACAAAAGACTTCTTCACAGTCTTCTTATACCTTACATACTTCCCTCCACAATACATACTCTATGATCTAGTGACACTGACCTCCTGGAAATTACAAGGAGAAGGCACTCCACCTCTCATTCCTGGGCATTTTTTCTGACTGTCTCCCATATTTAGTCCTCTCCCTTCTCAATTCTGCCTCCCCCTGTCTACACTTGCTGAGGACATTCCTCACTTCACCTGCTTCTCAACCCAGCAGCCCAATGGGAGCACTTTCTCCCTCCTCTGTGTGGAGTGAGGGGGGCAGGGTATACCTAGCATGTAGAGGGAAGGGCATGGCATACAGTCTGGGAGGAACAGGCACAGCACTTGGTCTGGGGGTGAGGTGGGGGCAGGGTCTAGCACTTCCTCTCTAAAGGGTTTGCCATCACTGCTTCAGGCAAGTTTTTTTCCTTTTTTAATATTAAAAAAATTAAAACCAGAATGGGAATTCCTTCATAAATCATTTCTTCTATAGCTAGCCACCATTTTTTCAAATATCCACAGTAATTCAATAGCTGCCTCTCTCCTGTTATCTAGCAGTTGATTTTCTTTCTTTTTATTTTGAATTTTAACAGACAATAAAATGAGTATTTCTGCATACATTGTGGAATAAAAGAAGAAAATTATATGTAAAATTTCAAAACTTTATTTTGCAGAACTTGCTTTTCTTGTAGGAGCTAAGTAAATATAAAGATGGCTGGTTCAGCTCCCTTCTGCAAGAGATAGGTTTCTGATGTAGGTTCTACCATCCCTCTCCAAGGGAGTCTGATTTTTGCCTTTGTGAAATACAGGAGGAAGGCTTTTGTTATTCAGTTTTTCAGTGGTATCCCACTCTTCACGACCTTATTTGGAGTTTTCTTGGTAAAGATACTGGAGTAGTTTATTATATTCTTCTCCAACTCATTTTACAGATGAAGAAACTAAGGCTAACAGGGATAAGTGATTTGCACAGAGTCACATAGCTAGCAAATGTCTGAGGCCAGATTTGAACTCATGAAGATGATTCTATCTGATTCTAAACCCACTACTCTGTCCATTGTGCCACCTAGTTGCCCTGGAGGAAGGCTATATCTAGCCATTTACTCTTTCCTCACCTATTTCCAAGAGGAGTAATGAGCTCGTATTATATTTGTCTGCTAACTCTCAATTATTGGTAGTCTAAAGATATAATACTTTTAGACCAAATATAAATACAAGTTTTCCTGATTGCTTTTAAATGGAGAGCAATTTTTGACTTACTGCCAGCAACTTAATTCCCTCCCATTGAATACTGTTTACACAAAAGACCATCATGAATAGTGAGTAATTCTCTTTATCAAGGTAAATACTAAACAGAAATTGGGGATATAAGACTAGAAAAGGCCAAAGGATACACAAGAGTAAAGATGATGACTGACTAGACTAGCTGGGAGTGAGATATGATCTCAATTCTACCAAGCAAAGAGTAAATGATCTCACTGAGGAGAGTATGCTTTTAGTAGTCTGTAGGGTTACATTTGTTAGAAATCAAGGGACCAGAGCAGCTGAACAGTTCAGTGGATAGAGAGCCAAGTCATACAGGAGAGATCCTGAATTCAAATCTTGTACCAGATACTTCCTAGCTGTGTGACTTTGGGCAAGTCACGTAACTCCAGTTGCTAGCTCTTCCACTCTTCTGCCTTGGAAACAATACTTAGCATTAGAAAGAAAGGAAGGAAGGAAGGAAGGAAGGAAGGAAGGAAGGAAGGAAGGAAGGAAGAAAGGAAGGAAGGAAGGAAGGAAGGAAGGAAGGAAGGAAGGAAGGAAGGAAGGAAAAGAAACATCAAGGAACCTGTTGAAGGTTGGCTTCTTTAGGAGTTGTCTTCCATTCAAAAGTCTGTTTGCCTCTCTTTGCTGCTTATTTCATATATTTTCTCTACTTAATATAAAAGCTAGATACTTTTAGAGCACATTCAAAGCATGAAAGAAATAAGGAAAGGCATGGAAGTATAATATGATTTATTATAGAATATAAACTTTCAGATAAATAGGTGGGGTTAATGGACTGAGTGTCAAGATAGAATGCATTCTTTTTTTTTTTATCCTTATCTCTCTGTCACAAATCTCCTTAGGCAGAAAACCAACTTGTCATCATTCCCTCATATGGAAAATGTCTCCCAGGAATAAGGGAGGTGCTATGTGTTAATTAGCAAATGTTTGTACAGAATGTCAAAGATGCAAAGTCATCAACCTATTGCATAAATAACTTGAGTTGTCTATGTTAATAACTTCAAAACACCTGCACTCATAAAAGAGATCTCACTGAATGTATACTGCTGACTGATATTTGGGCCTTCTCTGAAGTTATTCCCACTTTAAAAGTAAATAAACAGATTCTAGAAACCAATTCATGGGCATAACTATTATCCAAATAGCTCTTAGCTTAAAAACCCACAAAAGGAGGGTATATGATAAAAATAACAACTCATATTTTTTAGCATTCTCAGATTTACCAGGACTTTCCCACATAACCACATAAGAATCATCAACCCAGCCAAGCCTCAGAGAGTTTCAGTGTAGTACTTGGGGCACTCCTACTTGCACATATACCATCCTCCCTCTTGCCCCCCCACCCCCCTAGACAAGTTACTCCTGGTTCAAGATATACAATGGTTTTATCTACTCAGAGCCGCATAGATCATGAGCCCTACTAATGTGCTAATTTTTACTAGCCTGACAGAGGACAGAATTTGTTTGAAGCAAAGGCATTTAATAGTATACCACAACAATAAGAATAGTGTTAAAACATTGCCCTACAAAAATGAAGTATGTGCTCCCACAAATATATATAGCATCAGTGAGAAGAGTGAAAGTAAGGGAAATGGGCTAAACACTTCTGTGGGGTTCTCAACAGACCATCATCAATCAATGCTAAAGACATCGACCATATACCTCAGGTTGAAGCCAATCCCTCTCTAGTTGAACTTCCAACTGAAGAAGAGGTTTTAAATACCATTAAACTCCTCCCATGTGCAAAGTGATTGGAGCTGATTCTATTCCAGCAGAGAATTATAAGATAGGTGGTCCACCACTGATACAAAAGCTGATTGAAATCTTTTCAGTTATGGCAAGAAGTTATCCCTCAGGTGATCATGGATGCTTCCATTTTCCATCTCTGTAAAAGAAAAGGAAATAGGTTGTCCTGTGACAATCAGGGTGGGGAGGAGGTTCTGTCTTTTAGTCATTTCTGGCAAATTTCTTGCTAGAGTCCTTCTTAATAGAATGATCTTTCATCTAGAAGATGATCACCTATCCAAGAGCCAGGGTGTCATAGAATTAAGCACTCATTTCATTGAAGAGAATGACAATGAGGAGACAACATATAAAAATTTATGGGATATATCCAAAGCAGTCCTCAAGGGAAATTTTATTTCCCTGGATGCTTATATTAATAAAATAGAGATCAATGAATTGGGCATACAACTAAAAATACTAGAAAAGGAACAAATTAAAAATTCCCAATTAAAGACTAAACTGTAAATCCTAAAAATCAAATGAGAAATTAATAAAATGGAAAGTAAAAGAACTATTGAACTAATAAATTGGACTAGGAACTGGTTCTATGAAAAAACCAAGAGCCAATGTGGCTTCAGAAAGGACTGCAGAATGTCAATATGATATTTGCTGTCCAACAACTCTAGGAGAAATGCCAGGATCAAAATAGAGGTCTATACACAACATTCATCTATCTGACCAAGGCCTTTTTATACCTTCAATCATGTGGGCCTGTGAAAGAGAATGGAAAATTGGTTGTCCAAAGAAGTTCATCTATATTGTATACCAGTTCCATGATGGCATATTTGCGCAGGTTCTGGATAATGGATGATGCTCTTGGTTTTTACCAGTTACCAATGATGGTAAATTATTTAATGTGATGTCAAACTTTCCACTGAGTTGTGGTCTTTTCTTTACAAATATTCGGAAATCTTCTATTTTGTTGAATGCCCATACTTTCCCCTGGAAGTATATAGTCAGTTTTGATGGGTAGCTGATTCTTGGTTGAAGACCCAGTTCTCTTGCCTTTCTGAATATCGTGTTCCAGGCTTTGAGGTCTTTTAGTGTGGCTGCTGCTAAATCTTGTGTAATCTTTATTGGTGCTCCTCTGCATCTGAAGTTTCTCTTTTTAGCTTCTTGTAAGATTTTCTCCTTAGCTTGGAAGCTCTTGAATTTGACGATTGCATTCCTGGGGGTTGTCTTTTGGGGATTTAGTATAGAGGGTGTTCTATGAACCCTTTCTATTTCTATTTTTCCCCCTTGTTTGAGAATATCAGGGCAATTCTCTTCAATGATTTCTTGTAGTATGGCATCAAGATTTTTGTTAATCTCTGGTTTTTCAGGTAGACCAATAATTCTCAAATTGTCTCTCCTTCCTCTGTTTTCCTGGTCTGTCACCTTGTCAGTGAGATATTTTATGTTTTCTTCTAATTCATTAATTTTTTGACTTTGCTTTATTAATTCTTGCTGTTTTACAAGATCTTGCTGTTTGCAAGTTGCTTAATTCTGGTCTTTAAGGACTGGTTTTGCTTGTCAGTTTGGTCTGCCCTTCTGTTTGAAGCTTCTAGCTGTTTCTCCAATTGGGAGTTCTTGTCTGTCAGACTGTTGACCTCTTTCTGAAATTTTCCCCATTTTTCTTGCCAGAATGTTTCCATCTTTTGGATAAGCTTCATTTTGAGTTCTTCTAGAGCTTGTGGACAATTCCCATTTTTTGGGGGGGGCATGTTTTGATTTTGTTTAAATTTCATCCTCTTTTTCCTCTGTAGCCTGGGTTTTCCCTCTGTAAAAGTTTTCAATAGTTACTTTTTTTTCCCTTTCTTCTTGGAGGGTTGATCTTGGGCACTATGAGCCATCCCTTTGGTGGTTTTCCCTTTCCTTTTTAGTCAGAGGTCTGAGTGAGATGGGTGGGTTTTGGTGCTTTTGCCTCAGGCCAGTTCTTCTGCATCAGCCTCCACAGTTTGTTAGTGCGCCAGCCTGCATGGTCTGTGGTCTCTTTTTTCCCATGAGCAGGACTCTCCTGTGAAATTGCTCTGAGGGGTATTTCCCTGGTAGACCTTGTCAGTTCCCAAGGACCCTGGCATGCCCCCCCCCACTACAGCGAGTAGTGGAGCTTTTGCCTCAGGCAGTTTCTAGAGTCTCTACAGTGTTCGCAGTTTGCAAGAGCCCCCACAGTCTGCACACTCTCCAGTGCGCAGGGGTTTCCTGTGAAACCGCTCTGAGGGGTAGTTCCCTGGCAGTCCTCATTAGATCCCAGGGACCCTGGTGTCCCCACCCCCCCAGTCACTACAGAGATGTTCCTCACTCATTCGTTGTCTCCTGTGAGCGCGCTGGTCCCTACTCTGATTCCGTAGGTGAAGTGTGGGAAAGTAGTTCAGCTCACATTTGGGTGTGAGCTTTTTCTCCCTCTTATAGTGTGGAAATGCTCAAACCCCACATACCTTCATTGCTGTGCCCTACTTGAGAGTCCCTCCGTTCTTCTAAAGATTATTTTTATGCTCTTTTGAGGGAGTCTATTTCATTCGGTGTCAGGGGAGAGGAAGTGATTTGCGTCTAGATTGCAGCCATGTTTACCCAGAAGTTCCAATTATTTAATGTGAAAAGGCTACAAGTTAAGACTATAGTAACAGGAGAGGTGATGCAGGACTTTCTCTTCACAGAGGATTGTGTACTCAAGTGTAGCTTCTGAGGCTGAGATCTAACAGTATATAGATCAATTCTCTGCCACTTGTTCTCATTTTGACCTGACACACAAAAAAAAATAGGTTCTTCACCATCCAGCACTGTACCATTGAAACATGGAACCACTGGTTATAGCAAATGGAAAAATTCTGAATGCTATGTATAAGTTCATTTATATTGACAGAGTACTTTTTAAGGATGTCCACATATATTATGTGGTTGATGCATGTGCTAGCCAGTGCTAGTTCAGTGTTTGGGTAACTCTGATAGAAAGTGTGGGAGAGAGGTTGCCTACCACACTGAAGTTCTACAAGCCATTGTACTGACCTCATTATTGTATGCCTATGAAACCTGGATAATATACCAGAGCCAGTATACATAAGTATATCAGGAAATTGGATTGCTTCAATTTGAATTGTCTTGGGAAGATTCTAAAGATCACCTATCAAGATAAGATACTGGATATGGAGGTCCTTTTTCAATTCTGAATTGTCAAGCATTCAAAATCTAATGCAGAAACTGCAACTATGATGAGCTGGCCATTTTGTTCAATGGATGATCACATTTGAATGCCAAATGTACATTTGCCTAAAATATCATTTTATGGAGAAATTGCATAAGGCAAGCATTCACACAGGTTAGAAAAAAAGTGATAAAAAGACACCTTTAGAGTGAGATCTCTAAAGGTCTCTTTGGTACTAAGAGACATGGGAGACACTAGCACAGAACTATCTAGTATGGCAGAATTGCAATAGCTCAAAAGAAATATGAGATGCACAAATTCATAGACATCCCCATTCCAAATGTTCATATGGGTTATCTGTGCCCAACCTATGGCAGAGCCTTATGAGCATCTATTGGTCTGATCAACCATAATCTGACACACTGAACATTAACTTCAACATAGTGATGTCATTCTGGTCCTTTTTTGGGTACAAAGGACAACAACCAGCCAACATGCTATGCCCGTCTACCTATGTACTCTTCAATCCATTAACACTCCTCTCCTTACAGTACTTTTGGTAAGACTGTCCATCTGACTTTCAGGTATTTTCACTGGCTGTGCCCCATGACTAGAAAGCTATCCCTTCTCATCTCTTCCTCTTGACTTCCCTCAAGTGCCAACTAAAATCTCACCTTCTATAGTAAGCCTTTCCCAATCCCCCTTTATTCCAATGCCTTCCCTTGTTGATAACTTCCTATTTATCCTAAATGTAATTTGCTTAATATCTTTGGGAATGACCTCATTTCTCAAATGTATACATAATGGAGTTAAATTTATAAGAATACAAAGCATTCCCCAATTGATAAATGGTCAAGGGGTATGAATAGGCAGTTCTTAGATGCAGAAATTAAACTATAATCAAATGGAGTTTTTGATTGTATGTGTTATATGTGTCATCATATAATGAGAAGTATGGTAATATATATTGAATGAAAGTACTGGTATAACGTATATTATTTACTGCCTCTGGTGGGAGGAGGGAGAGAATCTGTATCACAAAATGTTCTATGTGTAATTGAAAAAATAAAACTATACTGAAATGAAAAAAATTTAATTTGCTTTTACATCTTTGTTTGCATACTATCTCTCCTATTAGATTGTAAGCTCCTTGATGGCAGGGACTGGATTTTGCCTTTCTTGGTATCCCTAATGCTTAGCACAGTACCTGGAACATAGCAAAAACTTAATGTTTATTGACTGACTATAACACAAAGAGACTGAGGAAAGAGGGAACGATCAGACATGTACAAAAATACTTAAATTTTCTTAATAGTAGTACTAATAATGGCAAAGAACTAGAAACTGTTGGGAATTCTGTCAGCTGAGGACTAACTAAACAAATTACGGTATGTGAATATAATGGGATATTATTGTGCAGAAAGAAATGAATAAAGAAACTTTCAGAGAAAACTAGGAAGACTTATAAGAACTGATGTGGAAAGTGAAATGAGCTGAACCAGAACAATTTCTAGTGTAATTTCAGAATTATAAAACCCAACATTTCTGAAAGACTTAAGAACTCTGTTCTGTTCAACACAATGATGAAGAATACAATCCACCACTCAATAGAGAGGCAATGCACTAATATAAAAAAGGAGATACATTTTTTATCCTGGCCGATATAGAGATTTTTCTTTTTTTGTCTAAACTATTTGTCATTAAGAAGGAAGTTATGTTGGGATTGAAAAAGTTGAGGCAAAAACCAGCTGGGTCGTAAGTCAATTCATATTCTCCATATATACACATAAGTACAAGAATTTTGTATTCTTTCTTTTAGTTGGGGTGAGGGAGAAAGAGGAGAAACAATAAACGTCTGATCGTTGAAAAAAAAATTTGAAAAAAGGATGTCTGACTTAAAAGGGCAGACTTTATGCCAAATTTTACTTGTGTGCATATAGTAAATGTGCTGAACCAATTGATTAACTTGAGGTAATTATCTGATTGTGACAATTTTTTCCTTGAATATAAACAGTACTAGGAAGAGGGAGAGAGGGAAGAACACTGCTTATAGTATGTTCCTTGGTTTTACTCTAATCCAGATGGAAATTTTAAACCACAAAAACTTATTTATAATGTTCTCTTTTCTCTGTTACCCACAGACTTTATATGAAAAAGCTGTGTATGGAGAATCTGAATTGTCTTAAGGCCCAGCTATTTTTTGCTTCATACTTCCCATCCCAACATTACTTCCTTCTTAATGAATGAAGTGATCATGTTTGTTTGTTTTTGAAACCACTTCTTACTCTTAGCTTTCTTGGATAATGTCTTTCAAGATTTTTCTAAAATGACCATGCAGGCTTTTTGCAGGTAGATCAGATATGCCATTTATTCAGATCAAAGTGCAAAAAGGGACAAAATACAACAATAAACTTGGGCTCCACAGATGCTACTCCTCTGGGACTCTCAAAGAGATTGATGGAGAGAGAGGGACCTCCATTAAACAAAAAATCCATTTGCAAGAAGCATCTTAACTTTGAATTCATGCTCTGACACTTAATTCACTGGGTGACCTTGGCCAACTCACTTGACTTCAATGAGACTCAGTTTCCTTATCTGTAAAATGAAAGGTCTGGATCGGATTATCTCCAACATATCTGTCTTCTCTCTAAAACTTGTGATTCTCTGAAAGCCTGTTAATTTAGGGGTGAGGATGGGGAAGGAACTTCTTGGATTTACCAGAGTGTTTCAGTACAGTTGTTAGAATAGATAGCAAATGACATGGTCATTCAGATTCCTCTAATGGATTAATCACTCCCTAAGGGGCATAATTTGGTGGGTGGCTTTCCTGTACAAAGAGAGTGATCTTGTCTCACCACAGGTCAGGCACTTCTAGTTGCTTTTTCCAACTAAAATCTTTTTTTTTTTTTAAATAAAATCCTTACCTTCTGTTTTAGCATAGATACTAAGTATAAGTTCCAAGACAAAGAGGGGATGGAGTAGGCAATTGGAGTTAAGTGACTTGACCAGGGTCACACAGTTAACAATTGTCTGATGTCCCATGTGAACCTCTATTCTCTAGGACTGGATCCCTATCCTCTGAGTCACCCAGCTGCCCTCCAAGTCATATCTCGACATAGCATTTTCCTCAAAACAAGTCAGTGTGGTAAGTGGTATAAGCATTCTTTTACCAACATGACAAATGAGGAAACTGAGGCTTCAGAAAAGGGAGCAACTTCCTAAGGTCATACCACTAGTAAATGAGTCAGTCAGTTCTCAAACTCAGGTCCTTTGCCCCCTGAGGGTGTTCTCTCTTTGCTAAAAAGCAGTGTAGTAACTGAAAGAATATTACCTCTGGAGTCAGAAGTCCTGGATTCAATCCACCTATGATGCTTACTACTCATGTGATCTTGTGCTTCTATTTCCTCATCTATAATATAAGAGGTAGTAAGTGTCTGAGGCTAGATTTGAATTCAGGAAGATGAGTCTTTCTGACTCCAGGTCTGGCACTCTATCCACTTCATCACCTCACTGCCCTCAGCAAATACAAAGACAAAATGAAAAATAATCCCTGCTCACAAGAGGGGCTTTGACTAGAGGATATAGCAGATAAACAGATAATTATGTACATCATTTTGGAGATCAGGAGGGAGCACAAAAAATAAGGGGATCTGGAAAGATTTCCCATGGGAAATGGAACATGAATAATGCCTTGAGGGAAGTTAGGGATTCTATGAGTCAGAGGTGGAGAGGAAATTTATTCCAGGCATGGAAAGAGGTGGGAGATGGATTGCTGAGCCTGAGGAATACCAAGTACTCCAGTTGGGTTGGAATGTAAAGTATATGAAAGGGAGCAAAGCACAATAAACCTAAAAAGGGAGGGTAAAAATCAGATTGTGAAGGATTTTAAATTCGAAGAGCTTGACTGTTATCCTAGAGATACATAGGGAGCTGATAGTTTCTGTTTTTCTCTCCTTGAAAAAAAATTCATTAAAAAAATTTTGAGTTCCAAATCCTCTCCTTCCCCTCTGCCCTTTTTCTACCCACTGAGAACACAAACATATACATGTGTAGTCATGAAAAACTTATTTGCTTATTAGCCATGTTGTAAAAAAAGCAAGAAAATTAAAGTTAAAAAAAAATGCTTCAATCCACACTCAATGTAACTCTCATTGCATTTTTGCTAATACAGCCTTTGGAATTGTCTTGGATCATTTTATTAATAAGAGTAGCAAAGTCCTTCGTGATTGATTATCATTACAATATTGCTGCTACTATATACAATGTTCTCCTGGTTCTATTCATATTATTCTGCATCAGTTCATGAAGTTCTTCCCTAAGTTTTTCTGAAACCCCTTTGTCATTTCTAAAAGCACAAGAGTATTATGTCATAATCATAAAGCATAACTTGTTCAGTCATTCCCCAATTGTTTCCCCTCAATCTCTAATTATTTGCTACCACATAAAGAACTGTTCTAAATATTTTTGTAGATGTGGAATTTCCTTCCTTCTTTTTTTTTATTTTTTAACCCTTACCTTCTGTCTTAGAATGGGTAGTGAGTACTGGTTCTAAGGTAGAAGAGAGTATGGGCTAGGCAATTTGGGTTAAGTGACTTGCCCAGGGTCACATAGCTTGGAAGTATATGAAACCAGATTTTCCTTCAGGAAAATCCAGGATCATCAGTCTTCAGGTTTGGCTTTCTGTTCACTGAGCCACCTCATTTCCCCCCAAATGTAGCTTCTTAAACAGTGAAATGTCATAGCTTGACAGGCTCTTGATAGATTTTTGTTGTTGTTGACTGTATGGAGGATAAATGGAGTTTGTGATATTCAATTGACTCTATGGCCAGACTGGGAACAAAGACAGTATTTGGATTACTCATTTCAAACCCTTGGGCAGTATATTCAGTCCTATTTTCACAAGGCTCTGATAGATATAAAACTGAGATGCCTCCTCAAAAGATCTCTGAAATGAATGACATTTATTTATTCTTTTTTTCCTTTATTTGGCTATTTTTATCATTGCTTGTTGACATTCCTTCTCTGAAAGTTGAAAATAAAGCTTATTATTTACAAGCTTTCTATGGCTGGATATTCTTCATTCATTTTTTTTTAAAGCCTTACCTTCCATCTTGGAATCAATACTGTGTATTGGTTCCAAGGCAGAAGAGTGGTAAGAGCTAGGCAATGGGGATCAGGTGACTTGCCCAGGGTCACACAGCTGGGAAGTGTCTGAGACCAGATTTGAACCCAGAACCTCCCATCTGTGGGCCTGACTCTCAATCCACTGAGCTACCTAGCTGCCCCTTCTTCATTCATTTTTAAACTGTGTAGAATTCTTCTCCAAGGCAAAGGCCTCAGTAGATACTCCCTAAAGTTCACTTATGATGAGCATGTTTATATGAGGGAAGAGATCAAAGCCTCATGGCTTTGTAAGTTTAATTTTCTCCATAGCTTGTAATATAGTAGAAAGAGTACTTGATTTTTGGTCTGAGGAGCTAAGTTCCAGTCCTTGCTCTTCCATTTATTACCATGACTTTGGCAAGTCACACTATGGCTCCATGTCTCAGCTTCCCCATCCGTAAAATGAAGTGGTTAGGCTTGGTGACCTCTAAGATTCTTCCCACCTAGCTACCTGCAATCTTAGTGTGTGAATGTAAAATATCTGATGATCTGTCAAACTCCTTGTCATTTTCTCTTTTTGGAAAGTGGTTGGGGAGTCAGTCAGGAAGAAGGGAGGAAGAATCAAAGGATTTAGAGCTGAAATAGACAGCTCTCAGAGATCCAAATACCCTTCTTTTTCAAATGAGGAAACAAAGGCCACATACCATGCTGTTTCCTCTTCTCCTCCCTTTAAGAATAGTAATCAAGTTTTCTTAGACGATTTCCCTGCATGGCTTTTCATCCAAATTCTCCTGCATTACAGGTTCCCAACCTGTAGACCACAAGTCCACAAGTCCATATACTTGTCAAGTATTTATCATTTTGATAACTATATAATCAGTTGGGATTTTGTGAAGTTTTTAAATGTTGAAAGGCCTTCTCTTACTCAAAAAGATTAGGAACCAGTAAGCAGCTCATCATTCTGGCACTCAGGGAAGTACTTTATTGTTCAAACCACTATTCAATGGTAAAATATTAGAGGACTACAGAGAATCTAGTACTTTTATTCTGAAGTTATTCATTCCATGTTAACATCAGAATAGCAGTGAGCCCAGCGAATAGTAAATCAGCTAGAACCAGGGCAAATCTAAGTAGAATAGAATAAAGGATAAACACAGGAACAGGTAAGGACTAGAGAAGTCCCTGGAAGGTGGTGGCTATTGATGACTGAACTAGCATTCTAGAGGGAGGCAAATAGTGATAAAAAAGGAAATTCCACATAATCAGAATAATCAGAATAAGACAAACATAATAATAATAATAATTAAGTTCACATTGATGTATTTCTTTGCAATTGACCAAACATATTTGTAATGATAATTTTATTAAGGAAATAAAATGACCCATGATAAATAATATATAACATCATTTTTGGTTTTGAGTCACTTTAGTCTTGTCCTACTCTTCATGACTCCAACTTGGGATTTTCTTAGCAAAGATACTAGACTGGTTTGACATTTCCTTCTTCAGTTCATTTTATAGACGAGGAAACTGAGGCAAAGAAGATTAAATGATTTGCCTAGTGTCACGCAGCTACTAAGTGTCTGAAGCCAGATGTAAACTAAAGAAGCTGAGTCTTCCTGATTCCAAGCCCAGTGTTCTATCTATTGTACCACCTTCCTGCTCATAACATAATTACACAATATAATTATATAACATACATATATATAATATGTAAAAATGGAGACTTGAACTCTGGACTCCAAACCCCAGAAGTCCTTGCTCTGGCTCCCAGAATGCTTTGTAATCTCACCAAGCTCCTCACCCTGGCAGGATCAAAGGTTCCATTTAAGTGGTTGTAAAAGCCTACTGACACTCTTTCCTACTTCCACTTTGGAGCACAGGAGGCTCTCCACCTAGCAGGCAAGATGTGAGTGGTCGTGAATAGGCTCTCTGGGCCTAGCATGTGCCTTTCTTACTTGTATTTTCTTAAATTCCTTATCTTAAATAAACCTCTAAAAATATAATACTTCTAGAGAGAAACTAATTTCTACCTGCCTCAGTTTCCCCCTAAATTTTAATCCTAACAGTTGAATTTTAACTGTTACAAATATTACATATGTTTGAATACATATATATATATATATATATATATATATACTTATGTATAAAACATGTGCCCAAAATTTTAATGTAGTGTTAAGCTCCTAATAACTATTTAGCCATAGTACAGTAGCTTCTGAATATGGATATGGATATGTCCCAGCTTTTGAACTCTTTCAGCATTAATAGTTTAAAATTCCACTAAGCATTTTGAGACACCCTATATGTCTATATCATTCCAGACCTATGTTTTCCTTGGCATAGGGAACTCACTAATGAGGAGATTCCTTCCAACAATGCAGATTAGCATTTCATCTGAAATTCATAGTCTAGAGCAAGAGTTAGCGTTCTACTCTGGTGGTCTGTTTTTGGAGGGTGAGCAAAGAATAGCTTTTATATTTTTAGATACAACAAAACTTTATTTACAGATTTTCAAAACATTTTAAGCTCACAGATCATACAAAATCAGGAGGCAGACCATATTTGACCCATAGGCCTATGGAAAGTAACCATTAATTTGTACCCCTTTTTGGTCCCCCCCAAACTTTTTGATTTTAAAGTTCATTTTAATTTTAGGGCTGAAGTTTGAACTGTATTTTCCTAAAACACTATGTGTGAAACCATCTCTCCTTTTGTTTACCATGCTAGGAAACACTGTACATGTACACGTGTGCTATGCAGCCCTCCTAAATGCAGTGGTTACTCCTGGTGTCCAGAAGACCCATCTGTTGTCCTGATTGAGGTCTGAGTCCTCCAATCAGATAGGATCAGGAAAGAGACATCATGAAGAGCATAAACTGATGAGGGGAAAGGAAGTTTGCTTTCTTTTTCCTAGAACCATGAACTCAGGAGGGCATGGTGCTATGTGAAATTAGAATCTATTACCCTAAAAACTATGATCCCCAGCACAAATTATGATTCCAGAACCCCACTCACTTCCTATTCTTAAGGTGGTAAGCAAGTGATAAAGACAGATACCTCGATGAGGTACCACCTCACACTTTGAGGTAACATCTTATACTGAAGAGAAATGACAGATGCTAGAGGGGATGAGGGAATAATAGGGACCCTAATTAACTATTGATAGAGTTGTGAAATGGTCCACCCATTCTGGAGGACAATTTGGAACTAGGACTAAGGTGCTTTAAAACTACACATACTCTTTGACTGAGCAATACCATTACTATGACTATATTCCAAAGAGATCAAAGAAAAAAAGAAAAGGACCTATATGTACAAAAATATTCATAGCAGCTCTTTTTGTGGTGGCAAAGAATTGGAAATTGATGGGATGCTCATCAATTGAGGAATGGTTGAACAAATTGTGGCATACAATTTTGATGGAGTACTGTTGTGCTATGGGAAATGACAAGGCAGATGGATTCAGAAAAACAGTGCCATGTGAAATGATGCAAAGTGAAGTGAGAAGTACTGAGAGAACATTGTGCACAGTAACAGCAATACTGTAATGATGATCAACTGTGAAAGATGCGCTTACTTTTATCAATTATATAACAATCTTAAGACAATTCCAAAAGAGTCATAATAAAAAATGTTATCATGGGGCAGCTGGGTAACTCAGTGGATTGAGAGCCATGCCTAGAGATGGGAGTTCCTAGGTTCAAATCTGGCCTCAGACACTTCCCAGCTGTGTAACCCTGGACAAGTCACTCAATCCTCATTGCCTAACCCTTATCCCTCTTCTGCCATAGAACCAATACACAGTATTGATTCCAAGATGGAAGGTAAGGGTTTAAAAAATGCTATCCATCTCCAGAGAAAGAACTAATAAACTCTGAGTACACATTGAAGTATAATTTCCTCACTCTATTTTCTAGCTTTAAAAATATCTGGCTTATATGATATTATATTTTGCATGATTTCACATGTATAATGTAAAGATTAGATTTGGCTCTCCCCTGACTGTAACAATGAAGGTACTTAGCTCTTCCTTTATTGTAAAGATTAAATTGTAATCCCCTGTCTATTTTTAGATTTTAATCCTCAAAAAGTATAAACCCAGTATTTAAAATAGATCTACCCATTTTAACCACACAAAGGTATGAACCAACCACAAAAAAGTATGAACTAACTATAAAAAGATATGAACTAACCACCAAAGATATGAACACCCATTTCACACATTGAGTAGGAGGTCTGTGACCCATATGTGAAAAAGTGGGCAGTCCTAGGAGCATCTGCTGTGATTGGTAGATGTAAAATTTAGGGAAGGTGACACAAGAGAAAAAGGTCTTTAAATAGTGGAAACAGAGACACACAGGTTCATCCAGTCACTCAGAGTAGGACTAGAAGACACTCACTCAGGTTTGGAGTGAAGAGAGTCACTCGGAGCTGGAGGGAACACTTGAGAAGAGTCTGGAAGACAGACTCTCAGACTTGGAGTGAAGATACTTGGCTGTGGAACTGGACCTCTGGAGGAGCTTGTGCAGGAGACCTCAGACTGCTTTCTTTTTAGATAGTTAACATGGTGAGTGTAAAGATTGACTTAGTTCTTTGCCCTTTCTGAAGGTATGAACTTCTGAGAAAGACCCATCATCTTGAGACTCCTTTCCCCTGACTGGTGCCTTAGAAATTCCACCTGGCTCAGAGGAAGCCAGAGCTTTCTCTCTCTCTCTCTCTCTCTCTCTCTCTCTCTCTCTCTCTCTCTCTCTCTCTCTCTCTCTCTCTCTCTCTCTCTCTCTCTCTCTCTCCCCTTTTCTCTCTTCCTTAATATTTTCCCTCTATTGTAAAATAAACTACCATAAATTCCATTTACTTGAGTAATTCATTTTGGGATGTAGAAATTAAATCCCTGGTGACCACCAATTAAATATATTCAGTCCAACCATCTATAAATCTAACAATAATCAATATCATATTGCTTACTTTTTCAGTGGGTGGGAGAAGGGGTAATAGGGAGAGAATTTAGAACTCAAAAATTAAAAATAAAAATGTTTAAAATAAATAATTTAAAGAAAACCAATATGAACATTCCATATTGTAAATAATATAAAGAAATTCTTTTCATGTTTATTGATTTGTCCTACACCCTTACCAATTCACCCGAGTTCAGATCCTTTCAAGCAGCATCAGACTATTTTTGCCTTGCTTCTTATATTTCCCTTCTTTGGATTCTTTTGTCATCCCTTGTTCTGTACTCTGTCCAGATTCCAAACAGAATATCTCAGTGGAAAAATAACTTAAATCTTAGGATAAATTTTCATAATTCATATTTCTGCCAGACACAAAACAAACAGGTAATATACAATTGTTCCAGATAACAAAATTCTGGTTGTCAGGGTTTCCCAGCTAATTATCTTCAAAATTTCTATAGTAGTCATATGCAAATTACTTATGTGGAACAACACATTTTAGCTATCTTTGTTTTCAACAAGTCCTTTTCCTCTTAGGAGATGTTCTCATAGGTCCTTTCAGAACTGCTTATGTTTCTTCCCAATTGCTCTTCTCTGAAAGTCTTTTTTCTCAGAAGTTTCCTCAGAACTTTTTGTGCTTATAAGTTATCCAAATTTTAAAGGGACGGCATCTTATGTCTTTCTCCCAGTGAAAAAATGTTAATTCCTGCAAACCCCACCCCCTGAAAAGAAGGCAGAATAATAGAAGGCCTGTAAACAATACACAAAGATATTTCAAATATCTTGCAAAAATAACATTTTAAACTTATTCAAATTGGGTTAATATTTTCCTCCATGATTTTATATATACATACATACACACACACATGCACATAATTGGAGTATTAAGATAAAAATGAAGTTGTCTCTGGGTTTAATCCTCCCCTCATCACCTGAATCAGTATCTGGGGAGTAACGATGCATAATTTCAGCCTCATTCGTTTTATCAGTATTTTAACAATAGAGGGGTACAGTCCTTTTCTCTAAATCTGTTTCACTATCTATCCACAAACCTAAAAGCTCATGCTCAAGTTCAATTAACTTCCAATGTGTTGTCTTTGTAGGACCATAACCAGCCCAGTTCTGCTACAAATGTGGTAGGGCATAGCCTTCCATTAGCTACCTGCCTTATGTGTTCTACTTCCACCAAGGGACTCTGTTATTTGTACGACAATCTTGAAACCAACCTTAGGCACTGTAAAACTGTGTATTTCTACTGATTTTTCCTGAGCTAAGGCCATGGCTAGACAATGGGCCTCTTTCAACTTATCCTTTAATTGAGACTAATGTGGCTATAAATCTCTCCATTATCTCTAATATTTTCAATTCCTAGGCACAAGTCACAAAAGGTAACTGGTCTCTTCCAAATATGATTACGTATGGAATAAGCCTTGTTATGTCACTTCTGGTAGTATTGTATGCAGGTTCTTGAAATGACATGTCCTGCCTCCACTATGATTTCTGTTCAGACAAATGATCAAACAGATTGTTTGAATGAAATGCTGTGTCTCCATAAGTATAATTAAGCATAAAAAGAGTAGAGGAAATAGAAGTGACTACCTGTAGATAGATAGTTGACAGTTACTAGAGTCAGGCACTGCATTTAGCTCTATGCGAAGTTTCTTACATTGAATTTAGCTAAGTTTCTTGGCAGTTAAGGCAAAAAGGGAAACACGTCAGATTCCATCATTGTCTTACTGAAGAAAACAGACATTTGTCTCCAGAGACAAACTTTCCTGGAATAAAACTCAAGAAGGAACTTACTTCGTGCATCTTTGCAGAGGGGACATTGGGTCACGTAGGACAAAGGTAATACTCACACCCAGGTCAAAAAGTCTGCCTTTCATGGGAACCAAGTAAAGGGCTCTAATAAAAATATGAGGAAATGTTTTGAAGAAGCAAAAAACCAGACAGAAACTTTGAGGCAGTTCTACAAGTGTGATGAAACTAAGCTGATCTTCATTCTACCCCTCAAATGTGCCCTGTTCTTTTTTATCTTTGTGCCTCCATCTATGCTGTTATCCCTACCTGTGATACCTACCCTTCCCATTTTGTCCACCGAATCAAATTCTCAATTTTCTTAGAGACAGAGCTCCACATTTATCACCTCCTTGAAGCCTTTTCTGACTAACCCTGCTTATTGGGGATATATATGTGTGTATATATATATATATTTTTTTTTTTTTAATTTTCAATTAACAAATATTTATTTTCTTTCCTTCCCACTTAGTCACCCACTTAAGAGGGGAAAAAAAAAACTCTTGTAAGAATTCTTGTCAAGCAAAATAAATTTCTACATTGCCCATGTTTAAAAATGTGTATCTCTTTCTGCCTCCCAAATTTATCACCTCTGTAAGGATATGGGCAATATAGTTCATTATCAATCCTCTGGAATCCTTGTGGGTCATTTCATTGATTAGCAATCCATAGTCTCACAGATTTGTAAGTCTTTTCAGTGTGGTTACTATTGTATAAATTGTCCTCCTGGTTCTGTTCATTTCACTCTGCTACAGTTCATACTAATCTTCCTATATTTCTCTGCACTCATCACTTTCATCATTTCTTATAGGCCAATATTATCTCATTACATTTGTAATAGGGCTTTGTATAAGGTTCATGTGCTCCCCTTATCATCTCCTCAATCTTCCTTTCCACTGTAAAAAATTCTTTCATGCCTCTTTAATGTGAAATAATTTACCCCATTCTATTTTCCCTTCTACCTCCTCTTTCTCATGTCTTAAATTTTATGTTTTTTAGATATCATTCCATCATATTTAACTCACACCTTTGCCCTCTGTCTATGAAATTACAAGAATCATCTCCCCATGTTGGGATGTACACAACTAATATAGAATGTCTTTTGATTTCTTTTTCCTGTTTATCTTTTTATACTTTTGTTGAATCTTATATTTGGGAGTCAAATTTCTCATTCAACTTGTCTTTTCATCAGGACTGTTTGAAAGCCCTCAATTTCATTGAATATTCATTTTTTTCTTCTGAAGAATTATTATCAGTTTTGCTGGCTAAGTGATTTTTTATTGAAGTCTTAGCTCTTTTGCCCTCTGGAATATCATGCCTCTCTGATCTTTTAATGTTGAAAATTTTGTGTTGTTCTGATTGTGACCACACGATATTTGAATTGTTTCTTTTTGGCTGCCTTGATTTTTTAAAATATATTTTCTCCTTGATCTGGAAGTTCTGGAATTTGGCTATAATATTCCTGAGAATTATCCTTTGGGGATCTCTTTCAGGAGGTGATCAATGGATTCTTTCACTTTCTATTTTGTCCTCTATCTAGACTATCAGGGCAGTTTTCCTTGATAATTTCTGGAGAAAAAAAATGACATCTAAGTTGTTTTTTTCATCTTTATTTTCAAATAGTTCAATAATTCTTAGATTATCTCTTCTATGCTTATTTTCCAGGTCAATACCCTCCCCCCTTCAATTGTTTCATTCTTTTGCCCTTCTTTGATTGTTTCTTGAAGTCTATGGAGTCATTGACTTCCACTTGCACAATTCTAATTTTTAATGCATGATTAAAAAAAACAAACCTTACCTTCTACCTTAGAACCAATACTGTGTATTGGTTCCAAGGCAGAGGAGCAATAAGGGTTAGGCAGTGAGGGTTGAGTGACTTGTCCAGGGTTACACAGCTAGGGAGTGTCTGAGGCCAGATTTGAACCTAGGACCTTTTGTTCCTAGATCTGGCTCTCAATCCACTGAGCCACCCAGCTACCCCCAATACATGATTTTCTTGAGTGAGCTTTTGTACCTTTTTTTCCACTTGGCCCATTCTACTTTGTAAATAATTCTTTTTCTCAATGAATTTTTGTACCTCATTTTCCATATGGACAATTCTGCTTTGTGAAAAGTTCTGCTCTTGATGGGATTTTTGTGCCTCATTTGCCAAATGACCTATTCTGGTTTTTAAGGTATTAATTTTGTCAGTATTTTTTGTACCTCCTTCACCAAGTGGATTCTTTTTTCATGATTTTCCTGTGTTGTTCTCATTTTTACCCCAATTTTTCTTATACCTCTCTTGTTTGATTTTTAAAATCCTTTCTGAGCTCTTCCATTGATTCTTTTTAGACTTGAGAGCAATTCATATTTTTCTTAGACGCTTTGGATACAGCAGTATTGACTTTGTTGTCTTCTTCTGAGTTTGTGTTTTGGTCATCCCTGTCACCAAAATAACTTTCTATGTTGAGTTTTGTTGTCTTGTTTGCTCGTTTTCAAGTCTTCCTTTTAATTAAAAAAAAAAACAAACGGTTAAAATTTGACTCTGTAACTGTGGTGAAAGGAGCATTGTTTCAAGTTTCATGTTCTTTGTGTAGATGCCTCCAGAACTAGCTTTGGGTATTTTTAAGTTTTTAGTTCTTCCAAGATGGTATGATCTAAAGAGAGATGTGCTTAATACTCTCTAGGTCCCTGCTCCCCTGTGACTATAAGCACTGGTGTGTGCTCCGTCTTTGTAAGGGCAATGCAACAAGAGTCTTGTACCCAGAGCCAGCAAAGGGATCCCTCCAATCTTCTTCTGAGCAGCTGTTGGATCCCCCTTACCTTCTGTGTCTGGGAGCTCCAGAAGCCTTTGCTGCTGATTCAGCTGCAACCAGACCTGGTGCAACTTTGACAGGGTGGGTGCCTAACCTGGCATGTGCTTTGCACTCTGCCTCCACCCTGGTGTACTGGATCCCTCATGCCAACCTTCTAAGTTGTTTTAGGCTGAAAAAATTACTTCATTCTGTCTTTTTGTGGATTGTTGTGTTGTTCCACAATTTGTTCTGAGGTGTTATATCATAGTTTTTTTTTAGGGTAATTTGATAGAGATCAGATGAATGTGTTTATCTTCTCTGCCATTTTGGCTCTGCCCTCCAAGTTGTGTCTTTAACATGACTAAATGGAGATAATCTTGCACCCTTTCTTGCTGGGTCCAGAGAGGGTGAAGGTCCTATTCATCTGCCTCACAGGCACCAGGAACTGAGCTGAGTTAACTGAGGTCTACCCTCTCCTCCCCTTCCTTTAGATCCAAAGGGCCCAAGAGCCTGTCTTAGGGTTTTAATCTCTTTCATTTTATTCTTTTCAGTTCTAGCACTGGAGGCAGGATTGTAGGCCAGATGTTGTAGCTAGATTATAGCCAGACTAGAAGGAAATCCCTGAGAAGTCAGGATGGCCAGTCCTCTAGTCCAAAGGGAGCTTTGAACTTGGAATTTATTGAGAATGTATTATATAGGAACAGAGTTAAAGTGTAAACCTAATCCCTTTCTCCTCCCAGAAACTGAGGTGGTGCAAGAAAAGCTCATGCTGCCCCAGGTGTTAGGTGAGAAGGTGATGTTTGTTCTTTCTATACCTTTAAAATAACTTTTTAAGGGGGCAGCTAGGTAGCTCAGTGGATTGAGAGCCAGGCCTAGAGATGGGAGGTCCTAGGTTCAAATCTGGCCTCAGACACTTCCCAGCTGTGTGACCCTGGGCAAGTCACTTGACCCCCATTGCCTAGCCTTACCACTCTTCTGCCTTGGAGCCAATACACAGTATTGACTCCAAGACAGAAGATAAGGGTTTATAAAAAATAAATAAATAAAAAATAAAATAACTTAAAAAAAACTAATTTGACTGTTAAGTGGTTAAATGGAACTGAGGTGCAGTGGATCCCTAAAAACTCCACAAACATAATCAACAAGAATTGGAGCCAACAAAAAGAAACTAGACACATTCCTCTCTCTCTCCAAGCACCATTAAAGGTACCAGAAAACCTCTAGGGAGAAGGCAAATGTAACCCATCTGGCTTTCAGGCAGTGGTGGTGGGGTGTCCAAAGTAGTCACTGTTATACTTTCATATACCATAATTTATTAGGAATTCCCCAACTGAAGGGCATCCCCTTACTTTCCAGTTCTTTTACTACCACAAAAAAAGAACTACTATAAATAGTTTTGTACATATGGGTATTTCTCTCTTTTATAGTCTCTTTGTTAAATAGGCCTGGCAGGTGTCTTTGGTGGGGAAAGTACCAAATTATTTTCCAGAATGGATCTATCATTTCACAGTTACTTCAATAAGAAATTTATGTGCCTGTTTTCCCTTCTTTATTTATTTAGTCATTTATTCATTCATTTATTTGTTTATTTATTTGTTCTTTCATTCATTTGTTTGTAGAAAACCCTTAGCTTCTGTCTTGGAACCAATTGGAACCAATACTATCTATTAGTTCCAAAGCAGAAGATCCATAAGGGCTAGGCAATGGAGATCAAGTGACTTGCCCAGGGTCACACAGCTAGGAAGTGTCTGAGGCCAGATTTGAACCTAAGTCCTCCTATCTCTAGGCCTGGATCTCAATTCATTGAACCACCCAGCTGCCCCCTTCCCTTCTTTTTTTTTTATTTTCTGACAATTTGATCCTTTGGGATCCCCTTGAGCAGTATTGCTCCTTATGGTTCTTTCTCCCTTATAAGCATCTGGTACTCTGTCCAGTGCTAGCACAGAGGTCCCCTGTAATCTCTTTCTGATCAGTTGCCAGATCCTCTTACCATCTCTGACTTGAGAGTTCATGAAATAGCTACTTGCTTCTGTTACCACCACCAAGTCCCACTAGTGGTGTTACATCCATGTGGGCTACCCCTATGTCAAAGAAATCTATCTCCTTTTGCCCTCCTAAATTGTCTTGAGCTGGAAGACTGCCATATCCTGACCTTTTATTGTCTGTGTCACACCAGAATTCACTATGAGTCATTTTAAAAGTTTTTTGGAGGGAAATGTTAGAACTCAGTTCCACTCCAGAAATCTCAGATTTTGTTTTTAATCACCATTTATTATATATATGTGGTGCTTATATTTGCTCAAAGCAGTTACATATAAAATTCCAACTATATTAGAAATATTTCATTTTTTTAAACCTATTTTTTTTTAACACTGACACCCACTATAGCCTGGAGGTGACCCAGGGTTCTTGTGGGATTTGTCAATAAAGTTTTGACTTATGAGCCCTCAACAGTTAGTGAGGGCAATGGGTCAATTGGAACCAGCCTAGCTCAGTTCAGAGAGGCTCAGCCCTAGATTAACCAAAGGATGGGGAATGATTATTCACACAAAGACTAATAAAATAGACAAAACTTATATTTTGTATACATAGAGGGTATTTGGAGACTTCCAGGAAGATCTCTCTCTCTCTCTCTCTCTCTCTCTCTCTCTCTCTCTCTCTCTCTCTCTCTCTCTCTCTCACACACACACACACACACACACACACACACACACACACACACACACACACCACTACCATGACCACCATGACCACCACTATGACCATGGCCACCACCATGACCACAAGGACCACAACGACTACCACCACCACCACCAGACCACTACAGTCATGACCACGACTACCACCACCACCAGACCATCACAACCATGACCACGACCACAACCACCGCCACCACCACCACCGGACTACCATGACCATGACCAAGAGCACGATCACAACCAGCAGCAGCAGCAGCTGACACTCCTCTAAGTCTGCCACAAGGCCTGGAATTCTTTTGGTGAGTTATTCCTTTGAATTCTGTTAAGATGGAATATCTGGACAAAGGTAACATATCGTACTGTATCTTAGTGTGAATTCATTATTAAAACTACTTCTAGTTTCTTATTAAAACTATTTCATGCCTACAGGATGGGAGTTATTATGGATACAAAAATATCCAGTTAATAAGTTAGAATAAAGAGAATGCCCTTTAATTTTTCAATTGACCCATTATTATACTGATGGAAGAAAAGTTAATTGGTCCTGACATTTTTTGAGGGGGAAAGGATTTGTGCAAAACCACTACATTTTTTTTACCTAGCAATCCTGTTCCTAGATATTTCCTCATGATAATGACAGAAAGAGCCTGCATAAAGCAAATTGTATCATAGAAGCATTCTTCACTGTAGCAGTAAACTGGTAATAAAGGCATGTCCCATTGATTGGGGTATGACTGAATATAACTGTGACATATGGATGCAAAGGGATATTATTGTGCATAAGAAATGATGTATGTGAAGAAATAGAGACATTTTGAAAGATTTATGCAAACTGAAATAAACAAAATCAAGAGAATAAGAAACACTGGGCAAATGAAAGTTTAAAAAATGAATAAAATTAATTTTTTTAAGCTTGCAGGTGACTCTCATTAGAGTAGAAATAAATACCGCCTTCCTAAAACAATTCAAGAGGAAGACAAAGTATACTTAAACATATTCTGCTAAGCAGGAGAAAGCTAAACAGTATTCAAAGAATTCAACTAAATTACAATTCACTTTGTGAGGGGAAAAAATAAAAACATATGCTGAATGGGTATACATTAAAAATGCAGAGCAGCTTATGGGCATAGGCAGAAGTTGTTTGACCTTAAATAAATCATTTAACCTCTTTGAGCCACAGTTTCCTAATCTGTGTGATCCATGGGTCCATTAGGTCCCACATCTGACATAATAACTTGGATCCATTTTGGGGTGCCTCTCACAAAATCTTTTTTCGGCTTGTTGTGTTACCCAGAAAAATGCTTGGAGTTGACTTAAGGCTCTAACAAAATCTCTATGATGTATTCTCCCATCTAGGTAGACCCTGGGAAAGTCATTCTCTGACTAGTTTTGCTCTCCCCGAAATGTCCCTCAGTTCCCATTTAAATACTAGGGTAAACAAGATTTCAAATACACACAAGTTGTTTTTAACCTGACAAAAGGCTTTGGACAGGTTTGTTTCTTAACTCTTAGGACAACTACTCTCCCTTCCAAAAGGTTTTAAGCAATCCTCCCTGCTGATGGGTTCCATTTTTCCTGTTGACCTAAATAGTCTGCAGGGAAGAGGCAGGTCTGAGTTTTTCCTTGGTGAATATGGTTCCCTACTACAAAAGTCTCTCTAATGCCAGCAAACAGTAAGCTCCATTAACTTGCTTGTTGCCATCATGGAGCTGTCAATATTTTAATGTCTATTTGGCACTAGCTCCTACATGCATCTGGTTCCCTACAGAAGCAATAAAGCTAAGTGAGCTTCCCTCAGGAGTGTTCCAGAGCCAACTCCTGTCCCCTAGACTTAATTGTTTAATTTCCAAGTGTCAGTATTTACACACTGAAAACCTGCAAACACTATAAGTCAGATTTGATTTATTTGTTGATGGTCTAGGCACAGCTATGTGGCTAAATAGACAGAGGGCCAGGCTTGGAGATGGGGAAGGTCCTGGGTGCAAATTTGGCTTCAGACACTTCCTACCTATGTGATCCTGTGCAATTTTTGACCCCAATTGCCTAGCCCTTACTGCTCTTCTGCCTTGGAACCAATACTTAGTATCAATTCTAAGACCAAAGAAAAAGGCTTTTTAAGAAGAGATAGAGAAAATGTTAATAATTTAGAGTAAATGTAAAACTGCATCATGAATACAGCTGCTTGTTTCGAAAATACAGTTGTTAAACATTTATCAGCATATCCTTGGCATCTATTTAGGTCTACATGTAGCTCAGGATCATTGCTTCTCCTTGTGAGCCATGCATTTCCACTTATATTAGAAATCAGATCCTCTCTTGAACACACATCCCCAAGAATGAGATGAGAAACTCATCTACATACTTGACACATCAAGGAAATGAAGGGGTTGGTTTAGATCACTGATCTAGAGTTGAACCTCAGAAGTCATCTCATCAACTCCCCTCACTTTTCAGAGAATGAAGCTGAGGCATGAGGAGGTAAAGTGATTTGTCCAAGAACACACAAGGAAGCATAAGAGGTAGGATTTTGAAACTTCATACTCTAGCATCACTCAGTGTACTTTCACCTGAACTAAATGATCTCTAAGGTCATTCAAGGTATAATACACTGATTCTGTGACTAAGAGGGAAATGGGATTAAGGAAGTGGGACCACATGAGGAAAGTGACCCTGACTAAAGTGAGCTGGACTGGGTGGAGAAGGGCAGTAAAAAAATCCTGCCTAGGAGGACATTGAGGGCCAAGTGAATCAGAGTGTTTGTGAGAAAAGTGGAAAGGAAAAGAGAGGGAGATGGTTATTGAAAGAGACTTTAGGAATGTACAGAAGGCAGATTTCATCTATTTCACAATTTTGGAGAGAGTGGTGTTTCTGTTGCTGCAAAACAGAATGAAAGAAATCTCATTTCTATAAGCATATAAAATTTCAGGTGTAAGGAATTAAATTTAGGGTTTGACTAAATATATGAGAATTCTAAAATAATATGGTGGTGCCGATTTAAAAATATTATAGCTCAAGTTAAAATTATTTTTAGTAGTTTATTTACAAAGAGGTAGAAAGAGTGAAAGTGGAGAAATGTAAAAAAAGGTAGAGAAAATGTCTAGTCTATCACACTAAATGTTGCTCTGGTGTCCAGAGCAACCCCAACAATTGCTTGATAACCCTCAGCTGGAGGACCCTGTGGTAAATTAACAAGGACTACACTCCAAGAGGGTAAGGCCTCTCCAGACCTAATCTCTCCAGAAGTCAGGAAAGGAGGGTCAGTTACTCACTTACCCAAGACATACTCCAAATGAGAAGATCCAGGAGCAGTCTTACTAGAAGCAGTTCAAGAGCCAAAGTCCCAGTCCAAGTACCAAGCTGAAGTTTCAAGCCAAAGGCCCTTTGGACAAGAAGTTCAGGCCTTTTAATGGTCCTTTTTCCACATCCCTTCCTGTCCCTTTCTCCACTTTACAGGGACCAATTACACTCTATCAATTTGCTTAGCACTGCCTAGGGGGTGGTCAGTTGCCTCTGGGGATTGTCACCCACCTTAGTAAGTGACTTGGGAACTCCATTACTTAGTGTTAAGGAGGGGTGTTAAAGTTTTTGGTTGATTAATTTAAAAATAGTCAAGGGAGAGTTAATCCTATCTTCACACAGGGATAAAGCCTCTACTGAATCCTTTGTTTGCCACACGTGATCCCTTCTGTTTAACTTCCATCAGGTGGCATACAAAGGATTCAGTAGAGGCTTTATACATACACACACACACACACACACACACACACACACACACACACACACAGACACCAGGTTTATTAGCTAAAGGGACAAAGGAAGGGAAAGGGAATAAGGGAGCCACTTATTTCTAACCTACCTAGATATTAAAATCTTAGCCTTTCTAAATAACCTTAACCTAACTAAATAAAGGGTAATAAAAAATAAAGGGGATTAGTAAAGTCCACAGGGCCCAGATTCTCATAACACCAGAGTCCTCCTTTTGGGTCAGCTTCAGTCACAAGTTGTAAAGTTTTCACAAGGTTCAAGAAGGGAGGAGGATCACACATACACACACCATCCACCAGTGTGTGGGGAATCACTCACTCAACCTCTCCTTAAAGATGATCCAATTACCAGACAGTTCCAAAGTTGGTTTCCTTCAGAGAGACACTTCCACACACCCTCTATGTCTGCTACCCAGAGATAGAGACAGTTCCCAGTTTTCCAACTGCCTTAGAATGCTGACCCAGTCCTTGCTCTCTATGGAATCTTCGTTTGAAGACTATCAGTCAACCTTGCAAAATTCCCTTGCTATATACCCCTGTGTCTGGAAATGACAATGAGCTCAATGAATACTTCACTGGATAAAGTTCTTCTAAGATTATATTTCATCATTTGAACCAATTAATCTTATCATAATAAATTTTCCATCAACTTCTCCACAGAAACTTAAGATTTCTGGTTTGAAGCTTTTATTGTTTGGTAGCAAAAAATATTAAGGCAGATGTCCCTTGGTAAGGATTGCCTTTGGACTCTTTGCTTTCCTCATGTTCTAAAAATATAGGTGCTCAGCCTTGTTTCCATAGGTTTTGTCAGTATAATGTTGTCAGGTTTTGACAGACAATCCTGAAGTAATCTCCATAACATATTCTCTCCAAGTCTGAAACAGATGCTTGCTTCCAGCTGCTTACTCTTTCAGTCTCCTGATGAGATAAGACATGGGTAGGACTCATATATAGAAAATAGATTTAAACATGATCAGGTTCCTGGTATTTTATGGCCCTGTTATCTCCAATCTGGGATACCTCACATTCCTTTCTATCCAAATATGGGTGACTCTCTCTCTAAGGAACCATTCTTTGAAGACTGTTGGGCCCAGATTGAAAATGACAGGAAGAGACTGGAAAAATTTCAGAGAATGCTTATTCAAATGACAAGGAATGAGAAAAATCAGGGCTGGGATATGAAAAGAGAGTGAAGTCTTCTGGAGACAAAAAGCCCCTCTGAGACCTCTGAAATCATATATGGTAAAGGGCTTTCTGCTCCATCAATATGTCAGTTGGGTTGCTAGCTCCAGTCCTGGAAAAATCAGTAATAATATATTGGGCACTTCCAATGATTAGGCCTCAATACCCTAGAGGAGGGCAGTTTGCCAGGTTACATTTGCTTGCATTTGGCTACATACCAAAAATTCCCACAGACTGATAAAACTAATATATGGCCAGAGACCAATGGTCTGAGCAAATTCATCTGAATAGTAATCACCAATTGAGGTGACCTGAATTATTAGGGGACTTTTTTTCATTGATCTCTACATATTCTAAGTATGTAGTACTTAAGAGGGAGCTAGATAGGACAGTTGACAAGGCTTGACCAGGATTCACAAAGACCTAAGTTCAAATCCAGTCTTAGACACTGGGTATTTGATTCTGGGCAAATCACTTAATCTCTTTCTGCTTCAATTTTCACACCTACCTCACGGAACTGTTGTGAGTCTCAAATAAGGTATCAGTAGAGTGCCTGGCATGTAGTATAGTCTTTAAAAGTACTCTTTCCTTTCTCCTTCCCTTATGCTGACAATGCATGCAGGGGGGAGTAGAACAAATCCAACTTACCTACAGGAGTACCATGATTGAATACACTAAAGGTACTGTTAATTTTATGGTTGGACTGAGTTTATTTAATTGGTTGCCAGGTATTTGAATTACTAAAGTCAAATGGAATTTATGGTGGTTTATTTTACAATAGAGGGAAGATATTAAGGAAGAGAGAAAGAGAAGAAAAATGGAGAGAGAGAGAGAGAGAGAGAGAGAGAGAGAGAGAGAGAGAGAGAGAGAGCGAGAGAGAGAGCGAGCGCTCTGGCTTCCTCTGAGCTAGGTAGCAATTCCAAGGCCCCAGCCAGGGGAAAGGAGTCTCAAGAAGATGGGTCTTTCTTGGAGGCTGACACCTCCAGAAAGGCCAAGGAAAGGAAGTCAGCTTTTACACTCATCACATGTTAGTTCAATCAGCAGATTCTGTATCAGCCTCAACTCCAGTAGAACTGCTTCAAATTTCCCAGAAGAACCACCACCACCACCCGCCAACCTCATTCAGGCCCTTGTCTCTTTCTTTTAAAGACCTTTTTTTCTTGCATCACTTCCCCTAATTCCACATCTACCAATCACAGCTGACGCTCTGCTCTAGGACTACCCAGAAGGCAGTTAGTGGATTCTAATTTGTTACTCACTATCACACACATGGGTTACAGACCTCCTACTTCATGATTAAGTGGGATATTTACACCTTTGGTGATTAGATCTAACATGGGCAGATCTTCCCACTCAACTTTAAGTACTGTGCTTACATTTTTGGGGATTAAATCAACAAATAGACAGGGGATTACAATTTAATCTTCACAATCAAGGAAGAACTAAGTACCTTCATTGTTACAATCAGGGGAGAGCCAAATCCAATCATCACAGTACTCAGTGAAGCTTGTCAGATTAAGTGAGTTCTTCTCTGATATTATGAATTTTTGCTTGAAGTCAATAAGGAAAAAGACCCCCCACTGGTATAGAGATGAAGACCAAGTAGCTGTTTCAAAATTCTCCTTGGTCACATTAGGCCTACAAATCACATCTATTGTTATTGGAAATCTAGGAGGAATTCTGGGATCTAAGTTGTATGTCACATGTTAAAAACTGCTTTCCATGCTAGAAATAAATTAGGCTAGATGTTTGCCTATGTAAAGGACTCTGTAAAGCTGAAAGGGATACTAAAGAATATGTAATCCAGCCCCCTCAGTATACAATGGTGGAAACTGAGGTATAGGTTAAGTCATAAACGTAGAAAGTATCAGCACTTTGCTTTAAACCCAAATCTTACAACATCAAATCTAATGCTCATTCCACTATATCATGCTGCCTTTTTACACTTACCCTATCTATGGGGCTATTCATTCATTATTATTTTAACCTTTGTGTCAGAGGATATAATCAACACGAAAGGTATACTTTAGTCAGTCTAGCTCATTACTTCCACCCAAAGGATAAAGGAACACCGGTATCTGGCACTCTCCCAATGGTAGCTGTCACCTCTCTTTTCAAACATGCAGGCTTACAAGGCTCAGAACACTAAAGAGGTTTATTTACAAGTTAGTGGCCACAAAAAGGATCCTTATTTGAAGTCTCTCAAAATCAAAGCCCTTTCTCCAAGGAGAGTGCTATCCACAGAGATCTATATGATTTAAAGTACTTCCCTGAGTGGTACTCCCACAACTGGGATGGCGAGTATTTGCTCTCCTCTGAAGTAACTTGGTGCTATGTTGCTCCTCCGCCCAGAAATCCTAGCCAAATAACTGTTTGCCACATCTGACTCTTGTAGCTCCTCAAAGCCCAATAGTCCTCCAGAGCTTTGTTTTTGTAACCAATCCCAGAATCATCGTCTTTTGTTCTGTCACTCCTCAGAAAATAGTTCTTGTCCTCTTCCCCAGGGGACCAGTTTTCTAGCATCTGGCCTGTATAAAGAGATCCCTTTTCCTTTTAGCTCTCCTGATACAATTCTTATAGGACCACATCACACTTTTTGCCTTCATCCTCCATGAACTGTTCTTCCTTCCATATTCTATTCTTTTTTTTTCCCTTCAAAGTTGACTGGTGAGTTCCCTATTCATTCACATCATTCTCTTTAGGCCACTCTCCTTTTTCTTATTCATTGGAGTATTTTCCCTTTGTGTCATCAAGATTTAATTCTAGAGAACTGGACTAACACCTTAGAGAATTTTAATCCATATGAATTTTTGTAATCTCCTCTTCCAAAATTTAGGATACATATCATAATTTCCTCAGTTTTCATCTAATCACAAACCTTAAAATGAGTTTTCATCATTTGCTTTTTATATTTTACTTTTCCTACACTTTACTTTTTTTTTGCTTTCTACTTTACATTTACATTTTACTTTTACTTCACTTTCCCCAAGGTTTCCATCATTTCCACCCAGAATTTACATGCTCCTAATTGGTAAGAATCAGCTTCAGAGATTTTTTCCTCTTGGTGTCTCTACCTTTGGAAGAATGAAATTAATATGAAGGGAAGTCAAGAAATCATTAACTGTTCTGCTTTTGGCATGGAGTGCTGAAGCAGATACATGAATAAGAGAAATTCCCCAATCACTAAAATATCATCCCTTACGCCATACTGTGATGTTTCTAGAACTCCTCATCAATTTCCTCTTTCTAGGTAATCTGTCAAATATCCCAATGACAAAAAACTAGCATTCTTCCCCAAAATGTTCTGTGCCATACTTCCCATCTGGTTCCTGAATTTAATTGTCTTAATACTCAAGTTCTTCCATTGATCCTTCCCACCTTTTACTATTTCTATTTCTTTTGAATAAAATAGACCCTTTCAGAACCTTATTCCAATCACATCTCATTATCTCAAATCTCAGAAATACATATAAGTTTACATTTTTCTCCTTGCTTTGATATCTCTAGTTCATCTTGGTATTAACCCATGCTTACTTTATACATACACCCCGTTTTCCTCACCTAAGGTACTTCTTATTGTTTACCAAAGAATCATACTTTTTTTTGCCTCTATTTTTTTCTACATTTGCTCTCTCTGATCCTTCTTCTTTTCTCTAGTACCTCTATGCTGAGATATAAATGCTTGCTAACAGATTAAAGTGTTACTCTTCTCAGAGGAATCTGTATTTTAACAGAAATCAGTCTTGAACTAAAATAAGCAGGTTCAGACTGTGGCATTTTAAGGATCTCTCAGTAAACTGAGGAAAAATTTTAGCTACCTGTCTAACAGGTAGCCAGTGTCATATCAGGACAATTTGAATATAAGCCTCAATTTCCTAATCTGTACGATGAGAATAACACTGATTATATTACCTACCTTTCAGGGTTGTTATGAAAAAAGTATTTTGTAATTTTTTTACATATACATATATTTGTAGTGTTATTATGATTGTGTTCGTTCTATTCCCTTGTTCAAAAATTTTCAGTGACCCCTCCCAATTACCTATTGCATAAAGTATAAATTCCTTAGCCTCACACTAAAACCCTGACTTGCTCTAGCCTAAACCTACCTTTCCAGTCTTATCTCACATGCATCTGTGAGCCTTCATACTACAACCAAATTAAAATGCTATATATTCTATTAATATATATACTCTGAAATATTCTGCCTCCTCATCTTTGTTCATATTTTCTACCATTTACCCTCTGAAAATCCAACTTATCCTTCAGTATCCAGTTCAAGAAGCTTTCTCTGATTCCCACCCCACCTCAACCATTTGTGATTTTGAAGTTACACAGTGCAATGGATAGAGCACTGGGACTGGAGTCAGGAGGATCTGAATTAAAATCCAATCTCAAAAGCTTACTAGCTACAAGAAAGTCACCTTAACCTTTATTTGCCTCAGTTTCCTCAGCTGTAAAATGCGGATAATAATAGCACTTAACTTGCAGGATTGTTGTGAGGAACAAATAAGATAACACTTGTAATAAGTGTTTAACACAATGCCAAGCACATAGTAGACTTTATATAAATGCTTACTTGCTTCTCTTCCCTTTTCCCTTTTTCTCTCTTTGGAATCTTTATAGCCTTTGTACCTTTCTGAGGGCACTTAAAATCTACTTCAAAATTATAAATATTTGTTCACTTGTCTTATTTCTCCTAACTAGATTGTAAGCTCTTTGAAGAAAAGGTTAATGCCATTATCTTTGTTCCTACCAGGATCCCTTGTCCATAGTAGGTGCTAAATAAATATTTGTTGCAAGAATGAGATACCAGATAGGTTACTTATATGCATGTGTAGGGAGGAGCTGGAATCAGAGGAAGCTGATGAGATAAAGAGACTTGGACAATGAAAAATGCAGATTATTCTCAGATTGGTCTCTATTCTGAATAGATCTACAACTAAGGTTGTACTGTTAAGGTCCAAGACATTCAAAGCTCAAGTGACCTTAAAGATAATCTATTCAAATGAATAGTTCTCAGACATTATGTCAGAATTTCCAAGTTTTGGAGAACTCTTCCACCAAAGAAGAAGGAAAAGTTCTGTAGATTTTGTAAAATTTTCACTTCTCACATTCAAAGTGAAATGAAAAATAGTACTTTCCCCACAAATAACTTCAAATTTAAAATTGCCTAGACTTCTCCAAATAAGTCCATTTCTCTTTATATGCTACATAATTTTTGAGAAACAAATCCTGCCTTCCCATCATATCCTTATCAATTATTTTTCTGCTTCTGTCTTTTCTCTCTCCTTTTCCCTCTGCAGGAGTATGTCTGGATGAGGTGTAGGAAAACAGAGGAGTGAGGATGGGGTAGAGATATGTAACATTTATAATCTTGTCCAAGTATAATAGCTCTAGCTAATTTATCTCTAGTCACGAGACTTGGATGGCAAAAGAAAAAAGCCCAGTGATTTAAAACAACACTTTTATTCAATAAATCCATAGCAATAATCACAGCATGAGACTAAAAGAGTCCAGAAACCATCTCAACCAGGAAACATTTGATCTTCTTGCCAAAATGTATATAGCTGTCATTTATGTAGTTCTTCAGCCCTTTATAAGTAGTATTTCAAATGAGCTCCAAAGCTCTGAGCTAGGCACTAGATAGATATCATAATTCCCATTTTATAGGTAACAAACCAAGGCCCCCAATAATGTGAAGTAATTTATCTATAGTCGTACAGCTGGCAAAAAACTTTTGTACCTAAGTCTTACTGATTGCAGATCTGGCATCCTAACCGCCACATCACTGTACCTCTAAACAGGTAGACACAATGATCATTTTCAGAATGCAATGCTCCAAAGGAGAATGGAAAGACTGTGAGCAGTATCATTTCCTAAAATGTTAGAGAGCTGTGGAAGGAAAAGTTAGTGGGAAATCCAAGTAAACTAGAACTTTGTAAAGAGCATTTACAAATGAAACTGGATAAATAACAAACACATGAAAAATGGAACAATTCTGTCAGTTAATATTTCTATTACATTCATGACAGTGGAAATATCATATTTGTACTGAATCTTTCACATATTATATAAGAAAGTTGCATCTGAACATGGAAGCCTGGAAGGGCAGGTGGGCCAAAATACACATGGAAGAGGGGTAAAACCATTTTGAAAGTAATGAATGATCAATTTTAATGAAAAGGGGGATTACACCAAATGGTTTAGGGGAAAATCACACATGACATTAGTCCCCAAAATGGTGATCAAGAAGAATTCAGTAATCACTCATTCTTATGCTTACATTTTCATTTTAGTAAAATATGAGAAAGAAACACACAGGTTTTGCAAATGATTTTCTACAAATCATATCTTTGTACAGTGAATACAAGATTGTACTGTTTATTGTTTCTTGATTGTATCTTTTTTAAAATTAGATTTAATAGAATAAAGGAAGCTTTATATGCTCTCCTCCAACCAGGTCTTTCATACAAAAATCCTTGCTAGAAATATCCAGAGTGATAGCTTTGTTTAATAGCTTTTTATTAGTCAATATCAAAAAGGCATAGACTGGTTTAGACTATGACATGCAGGAGATGAGCAGCTGCTTGAGTTGATGGATTATATACATATATTCACATAGATGAAATATATATACACGTGTGTGTGTATGTGTGTGTGTGTGTGTGTGTGTGTGTGTGTGTGTGTGAAGTAGTCACTGGAGAGCTTTCTAGAATTGACTAGGAAGAAGAGAGAAGGTTGGAATACCTGTCAGTGGTGCCATATGGTTGAAAATCATGAAGCATCCCAGTCCTTCAAGAACCAAAAGGATGGATGACTTCAAAGAGTAATGAAGAGAAGCACAATAATTTCCCCCTCTGCCTTGCAGAAGTGGGGAATGACTCTAATATTGCATGTGCTGCTCAGATGCAGTTGATGTATTCATTGGTTTTACCCACCCCCCCTTTTTTGTTCTTAGTTACAGGATGTGGCCTGATAGGTATGGGAAGGTATGGGATATAGTCAAAAATGAAGGTGATATAAACCAAAATATATCAATGAAAATAAAATGTAGCTAGATGTAGTAGGAACAATATCTGTCTTGTAGGAGAATTGTTTAGGGAGGCATTTCCCCCCAAAAGGCCTAAAGACCTTTTCCCTGAGACTAGTCCAGGATCCTACGGCTTCCTAGCTCCATAGAAGATAAAAGGTCAGTCAGAAGAAATCAATGCTCTTCAACCGTGGTCTATGTCCCACTGCTGTGTGAGTCAACATATTCCTTTCACCTCTTTTCGAGCCTATAACTGGATGATTTCTAAGGTCCCTTTCTAGCTCTAAATCCTGTGACACCAAAAAAGTAAGATTTGGTTACATTCTCTAAGAAATATTTCCTTCTAGCCCTCCAGAAGACACCATGGAAGGCTGCCCAATTTCTCATGGTTTAGACAAAGAAAAGCTTTTCATCCAGTCTGGCAAATTCCATTTAGATGGGAGACTATAGATCTCTTCCAGACTCATGATTTCATTAGTCTGAAAGCTAGCATTACTAGACCCAGATTAGAGACTACACAGTCCTTGAGAATTGTTATTAGGGGGCAGGAGCGGGGGTATGAAATCACCTGGTGAAATTCTGTTAAATTCCAGGCAGGAAACAGATGTCTCAATTACTTTTGTTGCTTTGGTCCTTTCTGGCAATAGAATCAAATAAATCCAAATTTTCTGTTGTTACTATAATTCTAACAAAGTACATGGAGTTGGGAAAGAACCATACAAGTATTGTGTTGGTATGAAAAGGAACGGGGGGTCAAAGAACCAAGGAACTTTGTGGGTTGTAAAATTTAAATTAACATCCAGTAACTCCAAGAAATTAATTTAAACATTACAGGGTGTAGGCAAACAAAGCTAAGCTTGCTTTTAAGACATGAGTCCATCAGTCTGGATGTGTCTAGATAACCCAAACCTTTCCAGTAGAGGGCAAGCTGGCATGACAGCCTTTTTTTTTTTTTAAACACTTGTCTTCTGTCTTAGAATGGATTGGTACCAAGGCAGTAAGAACTAGCCAACTGGGGTTAAATGACTTGCCCCGAGTCACAGAACTAGGAAGTGTCTGAGGTCACATTTGAACCCAGCACCTTCCCTCTCCTGTCCTGGCTGTCCATCTACTGAGCCACCTAACTGACCCATAAATGCTTCTTAACTTGACCTGACGTCCCTCTGGAAGGAAATATCTAAATTTATGGCAATTAGAGGAGAATCTGTGTTTCTAATGTTGAAGAGAGTCAAAGTCCTGATGATGTCCTAAAATACTGGATCCACTATAAATTTGTGTTACACAGTGTTAACAAGGCCCTCATCATTCCTAGGCAATCCTTCTTATATCTGCCACATCAACTCATTATCTCATTCTCCATCAGAGCACTTCCAAACCTTTCTGTTCCTCCTCAAGTCTCCTATGACTCCCTCTGTTCCCACCTTCTCAGATGAGATTCTTATCTCATATTTTAGAGAACAAGTTGAGACCAATTTCCATAAGCTCCCTCTTCTTCCCTCTTCCTCTACTATGTCTTCCTTCATCCATGTCTCACATGGTGATGTGGTTTTATTCCTTACCAAGGCTAACCCCTTTATTTGGTCAAACAATCCCATTCCTTTTCGTCACCTCCCACAAAGTACTGCTTCTACCATCTCCACTCCAACACTTATTTCTTCCTATCTACTGACCCATTCCCTACTGCCTACAAATATGTCCATGTCTCCTTAATCCTTGATTCTTCTATTATCCTATATCTTTCTTTTTTTCTTTTATGGCTAAACTCCTCAAAAAGGCTATCTACAGTAATTGTTCTAATTTCTCTCCTCTCAATCTTCTTCCTGTTAAAAAAAAATGTAGCAGGCAATCGGGTGGCTCAGTGGATGGAAAACAAGACCTGGAGATGGGAGGTCTTGGATTCAAATTCAACTTTAGACACTTCCTAGCTGGAGGAAACCATGGGAAAGTCACTTAACCCCCAATGCCTAGCCCTTACTGCTCTTCTGCCTTGAAACCAATACATAGTATTGATTCTAAGATGGAAGGTAAGGGTTTTTAAAAATTATTTGTTTGTTTGTTACATTAAAGTTCCTAAGTATCTCCCTCCTTTCTTTTCTCCCTCCCCACACTAGAGAAAGCATCATTTGACCAATATATATATATATATATATATATATATATATGTATATGTTTATCCTCCTTGTTTCTGTTTACCAGTTCTTTCTCTGGAGATGGATATATATGTCTTAAAACAATATTTCTGTTACTAAAGTAATGTTCTCCTAATTTTGTTCATTTCACTATAACTTCATGTTGGTCTTTCCTTGTTGGACATGACTGAAAACATCAGTGAACAGCTGATAATTCTCAAATCTACCTGTATCACCCCAAACTCGCTGCTTATCTCTAGTCTCACATCTCTGACTTTCTATGCAACACGTCAGAATTAATTAACTATAGAAGTCTTAAATGGAACATGTCCAAAATGGAACCCATTATTTTCCTCCTTAAACTCACACCCCTCCTACCTTGAAAGTCACACTATCCTTCCAGTCCCTCAGGCTCACAAAGGAGTTATCCTGGTCTCCTCACTATCTCCCATTCCCCATATCCAATCTGTTGGCAAGGTCTACTGATTTCACCTTTGAATATCTCTCTATGTTGCCCCCTTCTCTCTTCTGATACTGTCCCCACTCAGATGCAGGCCCTCATCACATCACATCTGAACTATTTTAATAGTCTACAGTTGGGTTTGTCTCCCTCACATCTCCTCCCACTCTGATTCATCCTCCATTCCATCACTAAAGCGATTTTACTACTGCTCTTCTCTATAAACTCCAGTGGCTCCTTATTCCCTCTGAGATCAAATATAAAATCCTCTGTTTGGCATTTAAAATCTTTCTTAACCCAATCCCCTCCTACCTTTCCAGTCTTCTTACATGTTACTCCTCACTATGCACTCTTCAATCCAGTGACACTGACCTCTTGGCTATTCCAAAAATAAGACACTCCATCTCTCAGCTCCTGGCATTTTCATTGGTTGTCTCTTGTGCCTGGAATGCTCATTCTCCTCTACTCCAACTACTGACCTCCCTGGTTTTCTTTAAATCTCAATTGAAATTTTACCTTTTATAAGAAGCCTCCCAAAACTTCCTAATTCTAGTGCCTTCCCTCTGTTAATTATTAATAAAAATGTTTATTTATCCTGCTTATATATTGCTTTCTATATGTTTTTTGCATGTTTTCCCCCCATTAGATTGTATGCTCCTTAAGGGCAGGGGCTGTGTTTTGCCTTTTTTTTTTTTTTGGTATTCCAGTGCTAATCACAATGCCTGTACATAATAAATATTTATTGGTTGATCGATGGAAGAGTTTCTTTTTTTCTTTGCATCATTATGTTGTTTATTAAAAGCTTTCAGTGAAACACTAGGCAGCTTTTCTTTCTATTTATTTATTGCTATTTAACATTTTTAAATTAATTTTTTCTTATTATGTAAAACACACTTCTATATTGGTTATTATTATAAGAGCACACTCATACAAAGCCAAGACCCCAAAATAAAACCATAAATACACTGATGTTCAAGATAGTATGTTTTTGAGCCACATCCATCTGACTCCAACAGTTCTTTCTCTGCATTGATTGGGAGATTTTCTATGAATATTTTATTATATATGAAGACTTTCTTCCTTTGACCTCCTTGAGATACATTGCCAGTACGTGATTCAAAGGGTTTGGATAGTGTCATGACTTCTGTTGCATAGTTTTAAACTATTTTTGAAAAATGGCTGGACAAATTCACAGCTCTACCCACAGAATACTAGTGTGTCTCTCTGCTTTTTGTTGTTTTTTTTAATCATCTTTGCTAATTTGGCAGATATGAGATGAGATAGTGTTTTAGTTCCTATTTTTCTTTTAATTAGTGACTTGGGAGATTCTTTCACATAATTGTAGGAGGTTTGCAATTCTTTTTTTAAAAATTGCCTATTCATATCCTTTAACTGTGGCTATATTTACTCAAAGCAAAGAGTTGAGTGATCACTCATCTAGTGATTTTTTTCAGTGTAGTCAGCCAGTACGAGTAATTCAGACCCCTCTTTTTCCTTTCTGGTAGATGTCTGTTTTTGCTTTTATTATCCTAATAACTTAAGTTCTTCCCCTCAGTTCATTTTAGCCTGTATTCACACAGCTAAACTTTGGAAATTTTCAGTAGATAGAGTACCAGACCTGGAGCTGGGAAGACCTGGATTCAAATCTGAACTTGGATGCTTCCTAGCTGTGTGACTCTGGGCAAGTCACCTAACCCCATGTGCCTAGCACTTGCCCTTCTGTCTTAGAGTTGTTACTAAGGCACAAAGTAAGGGTTAAAAAAAAAACTCTTTGGAAATGAAGCTGAGAAATCCATTAACATGAAACACTGTTTTCTATTCATATATCAAGCTAATGAGTCCAGAAGCTTTTTAGACATCTAAGATGAAAGATTTTCTGCATATCCTCTGGCCTAAAACAATGACATTCAGATAGACAAGAGGAATTTATGAAGTATTTACCATGTGCTAGGCAATAAGTCAAGCACTGGGTATAATAAAAATAATGGTAGAAAACAGTCCTGACATTGGATCACATGAGCAACAAAATGGCAGACTTAGATGTTTGCTTTAAACCCCAAGACCTTTCGACCTCTCCAAGAGAGAAATCAGGTGCCGAACATAAAGCACCTTCAGCTGTTTCCACGATCCAGGACCCCCAGAATCTAAAAGAAGGTAAAAAGACAAATAAAAGTCCCAAATCCAGCTCATGGCATACCTTGAGCTCACTCAACACCTCTCCTGTATTTCCCACACTACAGGCAATGAGGCGGCACCAGCAGATCCAAGGACAGGACAGGGTTTACACCAAAACCCACCCCTGTGCTTTGTTCTCCCCTCCCCTCTTTGCACTGCTGTAGAGATTCTAGTTTCAGGGGGTGGAAGTTTGCTCAGGTTATGAAAGCCAAATTGGTCACAGCCTTTCAGGAGCAAAAGTTTACCCAGAGCTATAACCCAGAATCACCTGTCCTGCAATACTGAACTACATGTGTGAAAAAAGTAGGAGCTGCCAGTGCTGAGGAAAATAGGCTTTGCTGGTGTTGGGCCAGCAAACCAAGGAACAGAGTCACCAGGCCAGGAAATGGTGCATGGACAGCACTCCACCAGAGTTTAAGGGAAAAAGCAGAGTATCCGGTTGAGGTCAGCTTAGACAACGCAAAAGTGATCTGGGAAAGGTCAGCCAAGTGGCTCAGTAGATCTAGAACCAAGAAGTTCCTGGTTCTTCAGACACTTCCTAGCTGGGTGACCTTGGGCAAGTCACAACCCCCATTGCCTAGCCCTTTCCATCCTTTTTCCTTGGAACTAATCCACAGTATTGATTCTAAGATGGAAGGTAAGGGTTTCTTAAAAAGTTAGTTGAGACAGAGACCTAGGTGGGAAAGAATGAGGACTCAATATTCCAAGCTTTTGTAAGGGGCAGAAGAATGCTAGAGAATAGAGAGATGTTCCTATGGCTTCCAGGTTTGGGACAAGAAATATATAGTTCCAAGTTCTCTTCAGGGAGAGGACCTTAGAGAAAGTGAAAGACATTGGGATGAAGCATGCTTGTAGAGGAATAAGAGCTTTAATATGTCCCAATTTCCAGTTTACCATCCTAGAAACTAAAGGGAATTTCCCTCTGGGGGAGTTCAGGATCTCTGATAGCTAATATACCTTGCTTTCAAGTAGAACTCATTTACTTTGTGTATGCTATATTCAAAGTTTATCTGCTTTCTGTTTGTTATACCTAAATGGATTTACTTGATAATCACTATTTGCAATATTCTTTTGTATAACTAGCATTTTATGAGAAAAAAATTCAGCCTTTGGATATAGTTTAGGTTAGTCTTTTGCCATTAAGGAAGAGTAACCAGATAAGTAACTTGAAACTAAAAATCATTTCCTCAATAATGGTGATATTGAGGGGTGGGATGTAGATAGAAGAGATAAGATCAGACCAGCCTTCCTGGTCCCATATTCCTGCCCCTCTTCCAACAGGAATCAAAATCTCTAATGAAGAGGAATGGGTGAGATTTCAAAGGTATATTATATGTAAATTAAATGATATTATTCAAAGGATTTCACTTGTGAATCTCACTTAGACAAAGCCATGAGAAGAGATACATAACCTACATGGGCAATACAAATACCACAATACCATATAAGTATAGATACATACAAACATAGAGAGAGAGAGAGAGAAAGAGAGAGAGAAATAGATACATAACTATATAGAAAAAATATATAGCTACTTGTCTGTGAAGCGTAAATCAAACTTTCTTTGTCTATCAATCAGCAGTTTTTAAGTTAATCAAATAAAAATTTAAACAACACCCCTACTTAACACTAAGTAAGAGAGTTGCAAGTCACTTACTAAAGTGGGTCACAACTCCAGAGGCCACTGACCACCCCCTAGGCAATGCTAAGCAAACTGAAAGACTGCAATTGATTCCTATAAAATGGAGGAAGGGACAGGAAGTGATGTGGAAAAAGGACCATAAAAAGTCCTGAACTTCCTGTCCAAGGAGCTTCTCCTGGTGACTTGGCTTTTGGAGGTGACTTTGGACTTTCCCTTCAGCTTGGACCTTAACGTTGGCTCTGGGACTGCTTCTTGGAGGATTGCTCTGGATCTTCTTTTTTGGACTTTGTCTTGGGTGAGTGAGTAGCTGGCCTTCCTTTCCTGGCTTCTGGAGAAATTAGTTCTAGAGAGGCCTTCCTTTCCTGAAGGAAGTTGCATTGGTGGAACCCTTGCTGAAGACACCACCAGGTCCTCTGGCAGAGGGTTACCGAGGCCTGCCAGGGCTGAGCCAGACACCAGAGCAACATTTAGGCTACACATTTTCCCTATCCTCTTCTTACATTTCTCTACTTTCACTCTTTCCACTCTTTGTAAATAAAAGCTACTAAAGGTCATTTTGACTTGAGCCACAATATTTTAAATCAGCAACTACAATATTACTTTAGAATACTCATATTTAGTCAAACCCTACATTTAATTTCTTCCATGTCTCCCCCCATTAGGATGTAAACTTATTGTGAGTAGAGATTATTAATTCTTTGGTCCTGCATCCAGCTTTAAATCAAAGATTCCTGATTTTCCTTACCTTGCCTTATATGCTTTAAGAATACCCAATAGAACTTTAGAAATAAACTCTTGCTGTAAACAAAAGAGAAATTACAACTGAACCAATCAATAAGAAAACTCTGATATATTTAGCAGATGGTATTTTTTTAAAACTATAAACACATGAGGTTTGTTGGAGAGCAAAAAAGCTGACAGTTCAACAATAATTGAATTCCATGCAACAACCATTCACTAACTAGCACCTAAGGGCCAGGCACTGTGCTAGGTACTAGGGATTCAGAGACAAAATTAAAATGTTTTGTAGGAGTTTACATACTACTGGCTGAGGGATTGGAGGTGATGTATGCACACAGAGAAGTAAATCATCAAAGTAATATCAATAGAGAAAGGGCATTAACAACTGGAATGGAGGCGGTTATTGGGAAAGACCGTGTGTAGGAGGTTGCATCTGAGCTGTCCTTTGAAAGACACTAGGGATTCACAGAGACATGGCATTCTGTTCAGAAGTAGCAACAATATAAATGGAGTAACCAGAGAGATCTGAATCCTAGGAGAATTAAAAATTCTGTTCAATGGACAATTTCCTCCAGCAGTCATCCCATCAATTTCCCCCCAAAAATATGACCACAAGAGGGAACCAGAGTTCATCTTTGTAGCCCAGAAGGGAATGCGATTCAATGGTATAAACACTTGGAACATAAGCCCCAGACTGATTAGGGTTTGGTAAAGGAAATAGCCCAATACTGGAAGAAAAGTTATCTTTCTTCTGCTAAGAATACTAGTTATTTTTTTTTAATGTTAGATAAAATGAATGTGCTTGTTAAGTAACGTAAATCTGTATAAACCTTCACCTGACTCTGCCATCACCTAAAACTACCATTCTATATAGTCTTTCTTATCCAAAAGAAGCATCTCTACTCCTTTGTTCCTGCTACTGAACCTTGCACTCTTTTCTCATTCTCTTGCTATCTGGCTTCCAGTCTCTCTACTCTTCTGAAGATGGCTCTCTCCAAGGTTGTCAATAATCTCTTAATTGCTCAAGTCAGTGGTCTTTTTTTCTCAGTCTTCATCCTACATGATTTCTTTGCAGCTTTTGACGATATCACTCTCCTTCTAGAACTTTCTCTTCCTTTAGCTTCCCTGACACTGTTCTCTTTTGGTCCTCTCCTGGCTTGTGGAAGTCCTGTCTAATCCCTTTGCTGCATCATCATACGCTTATTGAGGTGGTTGCCCTAGGTTTTGCCCCAATCTCTTTTCTGGTTTTTCTATATATTAATTTCTTGGAGATCTTAAAACTTCCCAAAGATTCAATTTTCTTTTTCTTTGTAGAGGACTCTTACATCTATATATTTAGTCTCAATCTCTCCTGAAGTCCACATTCTGAATTATTAAGTATCTGCTAGACGGCTTTACCTGAATATCTCACAGGTATCTCAAACTTAGAAAACCAGGGAGAGGCCAGTCCTTAGAGCTTAGGCAACATGCTCAATATTGCCGATCCACACGAAGCCTAGGTGGGTCTGTTTCCAGAAATGTATGATAGAAGGGCTCCTTCTTCTCTACTCCAGGACAATCACAAGAATTCCTGTTTCTTGTCACTGTCATAGTGTATGGTGTTTAAAAAAAAAAAGCTTCTTAATTAGCTGCTGAGCAAGAACTGAGTAGGCATGCAAAAAGCTTGGAAAGACAAAAAACCAGTCTCTTCTCAAGTGAGAGAAAAACTGTTGTACACTTCTGGATAGAGGAAGAGGGAGTAGCAACAGAAGCTGCATTGGCTGTTTGTTGCCTTTTGCTGCTTGTCTTAATTACTAACGGGGCTGTCATGTTTCCCTGAATGAAGGTGTGATGCTCTGTTTCTTCTGTCTTGTGTGTATTTATGCTTTTTTAATCTTGGGTGAATAGTAGAGAGAGAGAATGGATCAAATTTTGATCTGGTGAGATTCTAAAGCTCAGAGAAGCCTTCAAAGTTCTCCTTCGAGAACTAGAACAAATAGCCAAGTCTGGCAAGGAGCCAGCCCTAGGACATGATCTGCATGACCCGAACTAACAAGATTCTGTCTTGCAAGTAAGAACTTCACCATCAGCTATGCCATATCCAGAAATAATCTCAGTAAGAGGATCATTTTATAGCAACCACTTTAATTTTGAGCCCACTCTCCCTAGGGTCTAAGGACTGGGTTTTTGATATACCCTTTCAAAAAATATTTCTTTGTAAAACCTATTAATTAATTAGTTAGTTGTTAATGCTTAATTAATAATTGGTTAATTGATATTGGAGAGATGTTAACATATTAAATAATATTGGAGGAACACACTAGATAGGGGTTTTTGAAAGACATATCAAATACCCTCAGAGAACTACGCTCTGGAGATCCAACCTGCTAGTGTGAATACAAATTTGGAGACTGAATATAGAGCTTGCACTAAATTTATAAAATAGAATTAATTATATTTTTCTATCGTATCTCTATTTCTGTTGAAGTCGCCATACTTCCAGTCCCTCTGAAGTTATTTTTATATCTCTCTCTCTCCTATCACAAATCAATTGTCAAGTCTCATTTATGTTACTTCTGCATTATATTCCCTTCTTATTTCCATTCGCACAGAACTCTATAAAACAGAATATTTCAATGACCTCTTAAGTATTCTCCCAATTTGGGGAATTAGTCTTATTTTTAGAATACTCCTATTTGAACTCTCAATTTCAGTCAAAAGTGATGTCTAGCTGTTCCTCATACAATGTATTCTATCTCCTGCTTCCATGCCTTTCCAAAGATGGTCCTCTATTTCTAGAACTTCTTCTTCTTCCCCTCTGATCAGTAGAAATGCTAATATTCTTCAACACATTGCTTATTTTTCACCTCCTTCAGGATGACTTTCTTGATTGGCCTCTCCCTCTTAAAAGGATTTTATATTACTTTGCTTATCTTTGTATGTGCTTATCTGGGTACATGCTCTATCCTGTCTTTCTCACCCTACCCACAACCTGTAAGAAAATATAAGCTTCTCGAGGTATGAGACTATTTTTTCTTTATTTCCTAAGTGCTTTGCATATGATAAATGTTTAATAACTTACTATTGCATTGAATTTAATCCTGTATGGTTGGGTTTCAAATATAAGCAAAAAATGAAATGAATTGGTTAGTGCCAATTATCACAGCACTGATAAAAATGACAGGCATCACAGGGTAAGTCCATCTGACTGCAGGTTAAATTTCATTCTTGTCTTTTATTTTGTAACATGCATTCCTGCCATGTAAGCCATGAATGTCCAGATATAAGGCATATGCTGAAGAACCAGTTTCCCCTCTGTCTACAGCCTCCAAGTTCTTCCTATCTGTTTCCCCAAAAGACTATGTTCTGAACCATGTCTTTCCAAGAAACTCTTGCCTCGACACCCCCTCCCCTGCCCAATTACTCAAACTTAACATGCTCAACATTCTCTCCACCAATCAGGAATCTCCCTTTGCACACATCGCTTCAGGAGCAATATTCCCTGGAATTCAGACAAGCAACCAGGTTTAGCAACCTGGTGATAATTTTTTGTCCTAACATCTGCCAGCATCTTCAATTCACAGTATTAATAGTATAAAGGAGAATAATAAAGTACCAGTTTGGGACTCTAGTGACATGGAGTTCCACTACTAATTCGCAGTGAGACCCCAATTTACTTAACTTTTCTTGGTTTTGTTTTTCTCATCTGTGAGATAAAGGCACAAAGTTGTACTTTAAAATACTTTCCAGGTCTGAATTTCAATTTTAAAAATTCAAGCATAATCCAAAGTTTCTTTCATTTTGGATATATTAAGAAAATTTGTCCCTGCAAGACTGATTCAGGGTTGGGGAAGTGGAGGAGAATGGTGGAGCTAAATGGTCTACTGGGGAAAGGTTTGGATCTGTAGTCAAAATAGGTGCCTGAATTTGAAACCCAGTTCCTTCACCTAGGAATTGTATGACCCAGAGCAAGTTCGTTCAACTCTCCTAGTCTTCTTTCCCATCTGTAAAATGGAAATAACAATATTTATATTCGCTACCTCAAAGTTTTATGGTAAAGAAAGTATATTATAAATCTTAAAATGTAATATACATGTTTCTATTATTAAGTACAGCTTTCAAAGGTAACAAAACCTTTAGCCAACCATAATAATATTGACTGAGATCAGAAGGTGCTATAAGAGATATCTGGAGCTGTCTCAGCTTCTTCTTCTACTGGGTCATTTGCCAACTAATAATGCTGCCTGAGAACAGCCCATCATTGTCAGGTCATTTGATTTAGCTTCTTTGGGGCTACAGAATTATCTTTAGCCTTTTACAAAGGATTTTATTGGAAGGGGGAGGGTGTCTCCATCTCTCAAGGGATCCCTTCCCATTATGCAAACATCAAGGGCAGGTATGACTGAGAGAATCAAGACAGACTTTCCTTTATGCTTTTTCTCTACCTGATGGAGAGCAGCATAATGATGAAGGCAAGATCTTACTTGGAAAACAGCATATGGGGTGGATTTACAGCAATCCTACGCCATTCCCCTAGCTTATCAGACACCAGAGACACTTAGAGAGAATGTGTTTTTAATCACTGTTATGTTAAATTGTCCAGTGCTGTTGTTGGGACCTATTAGATTTCTGGCAGGAGAAAATCAAAGCCGGGTACCTCCAGTGGAATCTGATGCCATTCTCGAACATAGTCAGGAGACCTAGAGGTGACCACAGGCTGCAAGTGTTGCTGTTGGAATCCAGACAAGCAATATATTGACTCTGAGTGCATTTGCCAGATCGACTCACAATAAAATAATATGGTTTCATTTTCAAAGAGCTTTAGCTCAGAAACCCTTTTTGGAGGGTTATGACTGGCCAATTCCTTGTACCCCTTTGAAAACTTACCCCTAGGTGGGTAGTCAAAATGCAGGAATGGTTCACATTCTAGAAAGTTCATTACAAGGTTAAAGTTATTATACACCTACATGCACCCTCTTTCTCTTCTCCTCCAACCAGATACAACCATTTTGACATCCTAGATTCACAGTGGTTTTTGTTGTTTTTTTTCCCCAACTGAAACACAATAGTAACAACAGTTCTTCAAATAAACACACATCCATATACACAAAGTCTAAAAGAAATCTGACGGGTCCAATAGAAATCAGATGTCAGAACTTTTCTTCCCACTGGGATGAGTTTGGGAAGGCTCCACATATTTGATTTTATCCACATGCTTGTGTCATTCTAAGAAATGTAGTCAAATGAAGCTGACCTAGGAATCAAGAAGAGACAGGGTTCACGAAAAATTCATACTGTCTCAAATCTCAAAGAAGGAAAAGACCTAAGCAGTTATCTAGCCAACTCATATCTAAACAAGATTCTCTTCTACAATATCCCCAACAAAGGAGTATCCAGCTTTGGCCTGAAAAATCTAGTGAATGGAAACCTACTACTTCCTGAGGCAGACTCTTTCCCATAGGGTAGATCTAATTTTTAGGAATTGTTCCCTTACATGACAGCTCTTACTGGTTCTCTAGGTGATATTGTGAAGGACTATATCTAGCCTCTAGGCCAGTGACATACTTTGGTAGCCTTTCATTTATTCATTCATTCATTTGTTTGCTTATTTATTTATTTATTTATTTATTCATTTGTTTATTTATTTGTCCATTCATTCATTCATTTATTTATTTGTTTACTTATTTATTAAAAGCCCTTACCTTCTGTCTTAGAATCAATACTGTGCCTTGGTTCCAAGATAGAAGAGGGGTAAGGGCTAGGCAATGGGGGTTAAGTGAATTGTTCAAGGTCACACAGGTAGGAAGTGTCTGAGGCCAAATTTGAACCCAGGACCTCCCTAGCTCTCAATCCACTGAGCTACCCAACTGCCCCCTTGGCAGCCTTTTAGAATAAGTATATCTCAAGGAATGTCATTTCCTACCTTCTCAGAATTTGAAAGTATTAAGCCCTGGAAATCCTTATCTTAGATTTGGGAAGATAACCTAGTCTCCTCCATTCTACTTCAAATACTTCCTAGTTGTTTGACTCTTGGACAAGGTAGGTAGCTTCTCTCGATCTCAATTTCCTCATTTGTAAAATAAGGATGATAAAAATAGCATTTATCTCACAAAATTATTGTGGAGATCAAGTGAGATAACATATATAAAACACTTTTCAAACCTTAAAGTCCTATGTAAATATTAACTATCATTATGTTAGTATGACTATTATTCATCATTATTGTCATAATTCTCTCAACAGTTAAATCTCTTTTTTCATAGTTCTGTCTCTGAGCTCCAGCTCCAGGTTCTGAGTGATACTCTTATATTCCCCCAAAGTGGGCATAGCAAACTCATTTTTGGGGGGGCTCTGAGTTTAGAATTGGAAGTCATTTATTCTTGACTATATAATAATATATCACAGTTTCATTATGGGGCTAACACACTCATTAACCCAATCAAAACCTGGATAATACAAAAATGACTAAATGACAGAATATCCAAATATGGGATATATCTCCTAATAGGGGCAATGGATACTACCCCTGAGCCCCAATTGCTTAACCACTTGAGGACAATTCCCATGTAGTAGAGGAATATCAGCCATAGTATAAACCTTAAAATTTCTTAGACTTATGAATGTTGGAAATTTCACCATTGGGAAATTTCATATTTGAAAAAATTTCCTACTGATAGTAAGAACTCTATTGGAATGTGAAACTCCTTGGCATGGGAGGATCCTTCTCCTCCCTACTTAAGACTACTTTAGGACAGAAACCTTTTGCTAAACAATGGAAAGGGCTTTGACCTATGCTTAAGCATAGAACAGGAAGTTCTTTGAGTCATGATTGATTTTAGAATTGATACAATAGAGATACTTGGAATGACAGAACCAGATCTTGGAAACTACAATCTCCACTCTACTCAGAGTAACAGGATTTAGGAAGGGCTGCAGCAAAGATCAAGATTTAATTATTTGAGAATATGATCTTCAACAGACATGTGCAAAAGGGCCAGATCTCTGGGCAGTCCTGGGTTAAGCTAGAGCCACCATTGGCACAGGGGAGATATCGACAGTGATTGGTAGATGTGAGAACTGAGGGGAGGGAACTTAGATTGTTGGCTTAAAAGATAGAGGGGGTCTGAGGACGGAGAGGAGGAGGTTTTTGTTCTGAGGAGTTGTTGCTCTGAAGGAGGTCTGAGAGGAGAGGTCCTGGAGGGAGAGTTCCTGGAGAAGTTTTGAAGGAGGCTGTGAAAGGAGAACTGAGGAGGAGCTAGGAGGAGAATTCTCTGGAAACATTTCTTGAAAGGAGGCTCTCTTGAAGGTGGAGCCTGAGGTTGGCATGAGAATCCTTACCTAGAGAGATCTTGGGTGAGTGATAAAACCAACTAACTGATTTATCTCTTAGGACTGAGGTCTAGGCCTTATTGGCTTGAGGCCCTTCTTTCTTATTCCTTTCTTACTTTCTCTCTTTTTCTATTGATTAATCAGTGTATTATAAATTAAATTTCTCTATAAAACCCAGTTGGCTTGGGCATATTCATAAATTGGGAATATATTCCCTGGCGACCATCTTATATTTATATAAACCCAAGACACAGTAGAAACATATTTCAGTGGGCATAATTGTTATATATATTTCCCTTGCTCCCAAACATTTTAATTATCACAGTTTATGGCTCCCACTCTCTTATCTACAACAATTTAATGCTCAAAACTATTTTAAATCTAACAATAGGGAGGGCAGGGGTGGCAATGTAAAAGAAAAGGGAATTTGTTGTTCCCTGATCCAGATTGTAATTTGCATTCTAATTTTTCTACTTCCATATTGGTCATTTTTGAAAGAGAATACTCACATAAAACCAAAACCCCAAAATAAAACTGTAAATAAACTGTGAAATACAGTATGCTTTGATCTGCCTCTGATTCCACAAGTTCTTCCTCTGGAGGTATATAGCACTCTTTGTCACAAGTCCTTTAGAACCATCCTGGATTGTTGTATTGCTGAGAGTAACTGAATCTTTCACAGTTGATCATTGTACAATATTGCTGTTACTCTTCAATGTTCTCCCGATTCTATTTATTTCACTCTACATCAGTTCATATAGATCTTTTCAGCTTTTTCTGAAATCATCCTGCTTGCAGTAAAATAGTTTTCCATCACTAACATATTACACAATTTGTTCAACCATCTCCCACTTGGTGGACATCCCCTCAATTTCTCATTCTCTTGCATTCTAATTTTAACCACAATTGAAAGACTAAAATCCATCAACCTTTTGGTGAAGTAATCTTTTGCTAATTAAGTCAGTCTCTCTGAACAGGTCATCAGAGAGTATAGTTAGACTTTTGTGATCATTATGTCCATTATCAGTGTGAAAGAAATTGCCTTACTGTTATGAAAGGACTTTCAGTCCTTTCAGTCTAAACTTTCTCCTACAATATTTCATGAGTCTCTGATTTTGTTGAAATGGGTTCTCGCTCTTATGTAGTCAGTCATTTAGCATTTATTAACTGCTTCTTATGAGTTAGGCACTGTGCTGAGTGCTAGAGAGACAAAGAATGGTTGGTAATAAGCCCATCACGTCTGGACAGATAATCTAGAATCATTACAGGGAAAAAAAACGTCAAGAATCAATGACAAATCTTCTGATGAGGATTCTTTCCAACCTTTGCTTGCCTAGACAAAGTCCTTCTCCAAGGGAGTACTCAGTCTTTCCAGCTTCCATGGTGAAGCCTCTGAGAGCACCAGGATCACCTCCACACTGAAGTGTGTTAAGGTGAAACACTTTGTTCTTCTCTCATTCTTCCTGTCACACTGTCCAACTACCTGGTTTCTGTCACAGGATAGCATTCTCCAAAGCAAAGATCAATGACTTTCCCCCTCCCCAAAAGTCCTGCTCAGGGGAAGACAATCCATTTGAGAGGACTAGAGGATGAAATCTTGATGGAGCAGCTATAAATTTGGGTGGCATTAAAAAGGTAGCCACCATTTAATTAGTGGTGAAAGATAAAAAGTCCATCTTGGGCACTGGGATCAAATACATTTGGTATTTGGGAGTTGCTACAGGTTTCTAGGCAGGGAAGTCATGAAATGGTATTTGCATTTGAGGAAAGGAATTAACACTATGATTTCTACATTGATTGGAGAATAGGTAGACAGAACCATTCCAGAATTTGATGGAGTCCTGGGCTGCAAAGTCTATTCCAACACTATACTTATTTGATTTTTTTTACCCTTACCTTTCATGTTAGAATCAATTATATGCATTGGTTCCAAGGCAGAAGAGTGGAAAAGGCTAATCAATGGGGATTAAGAGGCTTGCTCAGGGCCACATAGCTAGGAAGTGTCTGAGGCCAGATTTGACCCCAGGACCTCCCATGTCTGGGCCTGGCTTTCAATACATAAATCTACCTAGCTGCCCCGACTTTATTTGAATTGATTGTAGTGAAGATAGATCCATCTAAGACTGAAAAACATGCCATAAAATTTTACCATCCTAATGCTACATTAGCATTAAATTTTTTGCCTGACTTTCTTCTTTTTCTTTTGAATTTAACAAACAACAAAAAAGATGGGCATTTCCAGATATATAATAGAACAGAAAAGAGGATTGTTCATAAATCTTCAGATCTTAGTTTGTTTTTCTTTTTAGATATATAATAAATTCAATCTATAGATTTCTCTTTTAAATAAAATTATTTTTCCTAAAAATTCTATTAAAAATTCTATTTTTTCAATTACATATTGATACAATTTTTAATAAAAATTTTCTGACATTTTGCCATCCATGTTCTCTCTTTGCCTTCCATTCCTTCCCCTTCCCCAAGATGACAGGTAATATGATATAGGTTATATATGTGTATTATATAATACATATTTTCATGCTGATCATGTTATAAAAAAAGACACATATCACTTACACAAGAGAAAAAATCATGGAGGAAATAAAGTAAAGAATGGCATGTTTCAATCTACATTCAGAGTTTGTCAGTTCCTTCTATAGCACTGGACAGCCTTTTTTTGTCATGAGTTATTTGGGTTTTTCCTGGATCTTTGCATTTCTGATCATAGTTAAGTCATTCACTCTAGATCATTGTCCTTTATTGCTGTTACTGAGTACAGCCTTCTCCTGTTTCTACTTACTTCATTTTGTATCACTTCATATAAGTCTTCCCAGATTTTTTGGTGATCTTCTTGTTAGTCATTTCTTGTGGCGCAATAGTATTCCATTACAATCATATACCACAACTTGGATGGCCATTCCCCAGTTGATGGACATGCCCTCAACATCTGGCTGACCTGAATGTGACAAAATAGGTTGGGATATGGACTATATGACTTCTAAGGTCACTTCCTTTCAGTTTCCAGTTCTTTATCACCACAAAAAGAGCTACTATAAATATTTTGGTACAAGTAAGTCCTTTCCCTCTATCTTTGATCTCTTTTGGGATATAGACCTACTAGTAGTATTACTGAGTCAAAAGAAATGCACAGTTTATGGCTCTTTCAACCTTTAGTTTCCAAAAACTACTTATCTTTATCTTTTCTCTGCCTTCCCACTTCTGCATTTAAAAAAAAAATGCCTTAACTCTCTAATCTTTCTTTTTCTTTTTTGGCTATTCTATCCCTATCTCTCAGTACTCTAGCTTTATAATCATTTTAATCCCTATTTTTCACTCCAATATTCACCTTGCAATAATCATGCTTGTTTGGGATGGGAAGAAACAAAGAGCAATAGCAATTTCCCCAAAGGCAAAATAGTAAACCAATAGTACAATTAGAATCTGAATTCTCAGCCAGAACCTGTTTAGTATTAGGTAACCCAGTAAACCTAGCTTCTGTCTAATAGCAGTGACTAGATGAAGTGGAATTATGTGATGTTTTCAGGATTAAGATGAAGACACGATTCTACAAACTGACCATAGAATTTAGATAGATCCAGGTGCCCCAATGACTCAGTCAAGATAGTAAAAGATACCCAGTAGCATCAAGAGAAACTAAAATATCTTTTCAGAATCTGTATTGTAGAAATCAGCTGACCATATTTGCTACAGACATTCAGATGTCTAGTCATATACAGGCAGGAACAAAAAAAGTATGAAGTAACTATAAGAAAATAAACGGACAGTAGTGAAACTTGGAACCAGTTCAAACATGGGGGACTAAAGAGAGTTTTAAACTCCCCAGCAATTTTTAGAAATACATTATTTTTTTACTTACTTTTAAACTATAAAAACTTAGCATACATTCATGACTTTATACTTAAAAGTTAATTTCTAGATAGAATATGTCTGTGATAGCTGATTAAGTACTCCCTTCAAATCTTGTTCTGTTTCTCAGAATTGTACAAAGCTGGAAGAAACCTCAAATGTCCTCTAGTCAAACATTTTATTAAAATGATATTCAAGGGGGCAGCTGGGTGGCTCAGAGGATTGAAAGCCAGACCTAGAGACAGGAGGTCCTGGGTTCAAATCTGACATCAGACACTTCCTAGCTGTATCTAGCCCTACCACTCTTCTGCCTTGGAACCAATATCTAGTGTCGATTCTAAGACAGAAGGTAATGGTTGTTTGTTTTTTTGTTTTATTTTTTTAATCTTATATGAAATCCCTAGTCCTGAGGGACAGGGTGGATTTCTGAAGGACAGAAATTTATTACTCTGCTTCCCACTACATGAAGTAAGTCATGATTCTTGATTACCTAAGAGATCTCATTGGATGGTTGCTTACTTGGATGAGGAGCAGACTCTCCAAGATTTAGAAAGAAATGGTCAAAAATGAGACTCGAACTTTTGAATGATGCCTGGATGCTATACACATGTGGGAAGCTGGTTTCTAACATGTCTCTTAATTTCCAGCAATTGCAACTCTAGAGACTCTTAAGAGGGATTCTTCTCAGTAAGATATAAGAACTTCTCTCCTTTGTTAAATTGGTACATCTTAATCTTGCTCTCAAGCTGTAAACTCATTTATTTTTGGTGTATTTTATCACTACCATAATCTACATAATTTCTCCTGATGGATATGTATTATTTATTTTGATATAGACCTATTTCTTCTACCCCCAATATTTTATTCCTGAGTTATCAATATTTAAAATGTGATTTATAGACATAATTCTAGCTCAATCCCCCTTGGAGGTAGGCAAGTACTCAGCCATGTTCCTGTTACTCACAAAAACAGAAATTTCAGTCAACTTTGGAGAGGGGTGAGCCAGTTTCCTGATCAGATTTCTATCCATGCTACAGCAAGCCAAGCCATCTTTCTGCTTAGACAGGACCCACGCATATATCTGACATAAGTGTGGCTATTTGACTTGAGTGAAGCCATTGAATTTCTGCCCACTCTCTCAGCCCATCACTGTCTTGGAATGGCATGAATATTCACAAAAGGAGAGATCTTTGAGGATTCCACATGAACAGGCATCCCAGAGTTTCATTTGTTGACAGTCACCTAGGTAACTAAGTAGCTGATGACATCTCTGGGTGCTCTGCTGTTTGAGGTGTGTCTAGAAGCTTAGTCCCTGCTCCTTGCTGCGGCATGCTCTGTCTTGGGAAGATGACTCTCCTTCAGGAAGATGCTAACAAGAACACTTGGCAAACTGGATTCTCCAGTTGCCTAGGAGGGAGTCTTCATGCCAGCAGACTCATAGCCAGCAGCAGCACAGGACAATGGAGCAGGACACCAGCCTGTGGACACAACAGATATACACACAGGCAACCACTCCCATGATGCTAATTCCTGCCTCTTTCAGTTTGTGTGTACCTAGATATTTACCTGTTGGCTCGCCCTTTAGAATGTATGCTTTTTAAGGGCAGGGACTAATAAATATACATACATACATGTAGATAGATAGATAGATAGATAGATAGATATCCATAGATGTGTATATAGATATGGAAAATAGATACATAGATATGTATATATTTTATTTTTTTGTCCTTTACTTCGTATCCCCGACACAGCACAGTTCCTGGTCCATAAAAAAACACTTCCTAAGTGCTAATTGATCTACTAACTGACCATAAAAAAGAGGGAACTTGGGGAGAGATGAGGTGTTTATGAATCTGAACTTGTGATTTCATCAGGATGGGGACGTCTTGGTGTTGAAACTCCTATCATGCAGGAGTTTATGTGTAACTTTAAATCAGAGAATTTCCCAAGTCATAAAGAAGTTTAATTTGCCCATAATCATCTATGGCTAGTATCTGTCAGAAGTATAACTTGAGCTCATCTTCCATGACTTCAAGGCTAGCCTTCTATCTACCAAACATTATTCCTCCCTTGGTACCTTTTGTATTTATTTTTTTAAACCTTTAACCTTCTATCTTAGAATCTAAGTAATAATTTGAAGCCAGTAGGGTGGTAGGGGCTAGGTCATTGGGGATAAGTAATTTACCCCAGGATCACACAGCTAGGACGTGTCTGAGGACAAATTAGAACCCAGGACCTCCTGTCTGCAGTCCTGGTGCTCTTTTCACTGAGTCATCCAGCAACCCCAGTATCTATTGTTTTCTGTCTCTTCCTTAATTTATGCCCCAGTTGTCTCCCTGAATACCACCCTACTCGTTTATCCCATAGAGGGAACTAGACTCTTATGATTTTATAGGATCATAGGATTTAGAGATGATATAGACTTTAGAAATTGTCTAGTCCAATCCCTTTATTTTATAGATAAGGAAACTGGGCTCTCAGATAAACTGAGTGACTTGCTCAAAGTCAACCCAGAAAGTAAGTAGCAGAGCTAACTCGGGTCCTCTGACCCCCAATCCAGAGTTCTTTTCATTATACCATCTGTTTCCTTCTTTTGGTCCCAAACCTCCTGCAGCTTTGACCCTTAGTTAACTGACAACTCCCATGTCTAAACCTTCATCTCCAGTCCCATCTAAATTGCATTAAGAACAAAAATAATAATTAATAGTTATATAGTATTTTAAGGTTTATAAAGAGCTTTGCATACATTATCTCACCAAGATTCATAACACACCCTTTGAGGTAGATACTAGAGGCATTATAATCCCCATTTTCAGATGAGAAAACTTGAGGTTAGAGAAATTAAGTGAGTTTGTTGCCCATGGTCTCACAGCTAGCAGATAATAACCAAGGTAGGATTTCAACCCATGACACCCTGACTTCAATTCCAACACTATCTATCCACTATTTGTTCTTCAGTTGTGTCTGACTCTTCATGGCCCCATGGATAGTATGGTCCATGGAGTTTTCTTGGCAAAGATACTGAGTGGTTTATCAGTTTCTTCTCCAGTAGAGTAAGGCAAACAGAGGTTAAATGACTTGCCCAGAGTCACAAAGCTAGTATGTGTCTGAAATTGCATTTGAACTCAGTCTTCTTGACTCAAGGCCCAGTGCTCTACCCCCTGAGCTATCTAGCTGCTCTTTGTCTACTATACCTCACTGCAATCTCCAACACCTGCTAAAGTCTGGCTAACTGTGCTTATTCTAGGCAAGATGTGTTTTTTTTTTCTAATTCAACAAGGTATTGAAGAAAAATGTTGACCAGAGTGAACTTAAAGGAGGAATTCCAGCATCTATGGCAATTTGAGTCAACTAGAAGTGGCCAGAGAGGGGAATCACCTATCTTCTCCTTGAACACCCCCAACCTCAGCCAACAGGGACCCTATTTCATTGCCTCCCTAAGAGCCTGTTTTCCTCCTCAGCACTCACAGTGATCGATGTAGGCTAGGACTAGGGACCACTACAAGGAGGAAGCATCCCTTTCCTTGATGACGGGAACAAAGCCCCTACCACCCTCTAAGTTACAAACCAATGTCCATAATAGGAAAACAAGGTCTGAAAAATCCTTTAGAGGATACTTGAAAGAATGAAAATGTTAGCCTGGAAAAGAAAATACTTAATTAAGGCAGGGGTTCTTAAATTGGGATCTGTTAACTTTTTGAAAACTGCATTTTGAGTAATCGCTAGCTTAATGCTTGTTAAATATACAAATCAGTGGCCAGGGTCAATTGAGCATCTATAATTAGCCTCAATTTTTAAATGAGGAAAATGAGATATGGGAAGGAAGAGCAGAACTCAAATTTGAACCTAGGTATTCTGCCTCCAAATCTAGGACTCTGTACTAAATCACATGGTCTTAGTGAAGCTTTACTTTCTTCTTTATTTTATGCATTTTAAAACATTCGATGGCGCTAAAAAAGTTAAGAGTTCTGACTTAGGGGGTATGTGATAGTAGTCTTCAATTTCTTGAATTGCTCTCAGGAAAAAAGTATTAAATTTATTCTCTCTCTCTCTTTTTGTCTACCTCTGCCAGGAGGTCAGACCTAGCAACCAAATAAATTAGATTTGGGCTCAATATAAGGAAGAACTTTCTAATAATTAGTTCTCAGCAGAACTGATAGTCTGCTTCCTGTCTCTGGAAATACTAACAGAAAAGATTAGACGGCAATCTGTCAAGAATAGTCTAAAGCAGTGGAGGGACAGAGGACAGTAAGACCACAAAGTGCTGTCTCTTGACCTCATTGTTTGTGATCAACCAAGTAGAGGACAGGAAATGGGCTGCATCCCATCCTCTCTGCTGCAGCCAATCACAGGGCTTGTCTCCAACACAATCACATCTACTTTCTGCCCATTACAGTCTAACACTCCTCCATTCCACTCCTTTTTGCTTCTGTTCAAGCTCACAAACATCTATCTCCCTTCTGAAATGATTGTGGGCCCCTGAGGATAGTCATAACTAACCCCAGTGAGCACACACAGCAGAAGCCACATAGGTATCACTAGAAAAATCTTCTAGCCTCATTCCAACCTCAAACATACCCATAAGGGGAAAAAAGGGACAGTGATACCCAATCAACAAAGTTGGGAGACTATATGTAAAACCAGAGGCTTACATGTCGGTCTCAATGGTTGACCTATTTATCCTATAAAAAATTGCAAGGATACATGCAGGGTCTTGTCAGAGAGCATGCTGAGTATGACAATAGTCACCGGGTCAAAGTTCTGTCTGAGGCTTGTTCTGTTTGCCTGTTGGTTCCTACTTCACCCAGATGGAAATATCTGACTCCTACTGTCTCTTATCTTCTCCAGCATGGTCTTCCAACTGTCCGTGACTCACTGATTCTGACCCCTTACCAAGAACATCATCTGCTGCTTACTTCTCCCTGCTGGGTATCGACCTCTCCGCTGCCCTTTGCAGCTGTTCCCTGGGTTCTCACTGCTGGGGACCCTCTGTTAATTGTTGACTGACCCACATCTGGCTGAACTGGAAAGTGGGTAGAGATGTGGACTGGCTGACCTCTAAGGGCACTTCCAACTCAACTAGCATGGTGTAGGGGATAGAAAATGGGCTTTGGAGTCAGGAAGCTTGGGGCTAAATCTCATCTCTGACCCTTGCTGCCTGTGGGACTCCACGTTGGTAACTCTACCTCTCAATCCCCCAGAAACTCTCTAATACCATAAAGAAGAGACTATAGAAATGTTAGCTCTTACTAATATTATTATTTTTTTAACCCTTGCCTTCCTTAGAATCAATACTATGTATTGGTCCCAAGGCAGAAGAGTGGTAAGGGCTAGGCAATGAGGGTTAAATGACTTGCCCAGGGTCACACAGCTGGGAAGTGTCTGAGGTCACATTTGAACCTAGGACCTCTCTCTAGCCCTAGTTCTCAATCCACTGAGCCACTCAGCTGCCTCCACTAATTTATTATTATTATTATTATTTAAAAAACCCTTACCTTCTGTCTTGGAATCAATACAGTGTATTGGTTCCAAGGCAGAAAAGTGGTCAGGACTAGGTGATGGGGGTCAAGTGACTTGCCCAGGGTCACACAGCTGGGAAGTGTCTGAGGCCAGATTTAAACCTAGGACCTCCCATCTCTAGGCCTGGCTGTCAATCCACAAGCTCATTGAAGACAGAGTCTAATTCTAGTTTTTGTCTTAGTACATGCTACACCTAGCACAATTATAGGTGCCTAGTAATCGCTAGCTTAATGCTTGTTAAATATACAAATCAGTGGCCAGGGTCAATTGAGCATCTATAATTAGCCTCAATTTTTAAATGAGGAAAATGAGACATGGGAAGGAAGAGCAGAACTCAAATTTGAACCTAGGTATTCTGCTTCCAAATCTAGGACTCTTTGTACTAAATCACATGGTCTTAGTGAAGCTTTACTTTCTTCTCCCAAGAGAGCTAGAAATAGCACTTTCCCTCTCTGTTTCCCAATAATCTGGGGCCTGAGGAGTCCTGAGATTCTTTGCTATCTGACCATCAGGCTTCCTGACCTAACTCCTGGTGGGGCTTCCTGTGTCTGACCTGAAAAAAATCACCAAGTAAAATTCCTATGAAAAAGGATTTCTGTACACTAAAAGATCAAGGCCACATACTATAGCAATTATTCAGAAAAAAAACAAACTGACTTTTGCTGGAGTAACTCAGGAAAGGTTAATAAAAACAGAACTGGATGAATTATTATTTTCTATCACCCAATTACATGAGAGCATTTCACTGTGTGCTGCTTGAGCTTCTCATGAAAAGGCTACAAGAGGTACTAAGGGGACCTCTAGGCAAATCTCTTTTTTTTTGGCCAAGAAGAGAAGAGTGCAATTTGATATATGGACATAGTCTAAGAAGTCTAGAAGGGGAAACATCCAGTCTTTGGCCCATTCACTCAACATCACTCTATTTATCTGACCAAACTATCAAATAAATTCTTAATCCTGAGCAGTGTGAGCAATGGTTCTTCAGAGGACACAGGGAAGCATTTGGAAGTCATCAGGCTGCCTCTTAACCGCTCTGATTTGAAATACTTGAGTCTGGAGCTTCTGATCCTATTTTAACTACAAGTGCTTGGAGAGACTGATAGACGGTATGATCAGAAGAGGAGTTATTAATGCTACAGACCGAGGGCTTGTATAGTGCCCCGTGACTTTGAGTAAAAGTGCAACCTTTCATTCAGTGGTGAGTGAGATGGCAGGATAAAATAAAGGAAAAAAAGAAAAGCAATGAGAAGAGATCCGGATACCAATCCAACAGAGAAACCACAACAGTTGAGTACCAGGATGTCTTCCCATGTTTGGTCTGCAGTGGGATCAGCCAGCCTTCCTTCCCATTATCATTTTCATTCCCAAGTGCAGGAAGGACAAGTGCCAGAGCAAATAAATTCTCTAGTTGCTGGATTTCTATTTGTTCACAGAAGAGGTATCACACTGGTGACTGTTGCTTTTACATGGAATTCTCTCCTTTTCCTTCACCTAATCCTTTGGGAAACAGATCACAAGTTCTCTGTGTTTCCTTTGTCCTGTCACTATTATATCTGAGCTCAGGGGAAGTAGCTACTGGCTGTGCATAATCTGTCCAGTCACATTTCCCCTGGACATCTCCACCCATGTTTGGTGGCTAAAGCCCAGTGAGAGTGATTGGGTTGAAGTTTGCTTTCTGCCTTCCTTAAAAGAGAAATGCCATGGCCTCCACCCGTAAAGCTAACTTGGTCAATCAGTCATTTATAGCTCAGTATAAACAGGTTTTTAATCAGCTTCTTTCTTGAAAGCAAGGATGTAAGGGAGAGGTGGAAAAACTTTCAAAGAACCATAGATTGAAAGGTGGAAGGGTTCTCTAATTATCTCATTTTATAGGTGAGGAAATGGAAGCTCCAGAACTCAGAACATTGTCTGGCCACATAGAAGGTGTTTAACAAATGTTTACTGACTATATTGTTATGATAAAAGGATTTGCCCAAGATCATCCAATTAGCAAGTTTCAGAGGCAGGATTTGAACCCTAGACTCTCAGGCTCCAGAAGCAGCACGTATTCTCATTATTATAAGGTTGTTTAGCCATTTTCAGTCATGTCCATTTGGGATTTTTTTGGCAAAGATACTGAAGTGGGTTCCTTCACCAGCTCATTTTACAGCTGAGCAAACTGAGGCAAAAGGAGTGAAGTGATTTGCCCAGAGTCACTTTTAGCCAATAAGTGCCTGAGCTCAGATTTGAACTCAGGTTTTCCTGCCTTCAAGGCCTGGTGCTCTTTTCACTGTGTTACCTAGCTGCCCTATATGACAGCAAGACCTAGAAAATAGATTCCAGTTTTCTTATGAGGTTGACTAAGCTAATTCTGAAGTCCTTTCCAACTATAAAATTCTGTGATGCAATGATAGTTAACAGCCTCTTTAAGCCTCTACATTTGTCATTTATTAATCGACAGGCACATATTAGATACTTAGTATGTGCCAGGCACTGTACTAGGCTAGGAAGACAAAAATAGACAATGAAAAGTATTTACTCACAAGAAGGTAATATAATTTACAAAATAAATGTAAGAGAAGAATTGGGGGTGAAGCACTAGCCACTGGGGCATCAGGAAAGGCCTCATGTAGGAGGCAGCATTTGAATGGATCCTGGTAGGAAATTGGGGATTCTAAGGGTCACAAGATGAGGATGGAGTGCATTCCAGGCCACAGCCGGAGCGAGGCCACGGAGGGTTATGTATGAGGAACAGTAAGAAAGCCAGTTTGCCTGGACCATAAAGTGCAGTAAGGGAAGTGCAGTCATATGTAGTAACAATGGTAAGGTAGGTTGGGGTCCAGCTGTAAGTGGCTCTCCATGCCAAACTGGGGAGTATATATTTGGTCCCAGTTCACATAGAGAAGCACTGAAATTTACTGAGTAGGCAAATGGCATGGTTAGACCTGTGCTTTAGGAAAATCATTTCGGTGGCTCTGAGGAGGGATTATTGGAAAGAAAAGAAAAATGGGGCAAGAAAATTAATTAGAAAACTGTTGTAATAGTCTAGCTGAGAAGTAATGAGGGCCTAAACAAGGGAGGTAGTTGTATGAGTAAAAAGAAGAGGTCAGATGCAAAGGATGCTGTGAAGGTAGAAATGATAAAATCTGTCAACTAAATGAATGAGAGTGAGGAGTCCATCCAGTATAAGCTTGAGGTTCAAATTTGGATAACTGGTCATGTTGTAGTGCCCTCAATAAAAACAGGGAAGTTTGTAAGAGGTCTGCATTTGGGGTAAAAAGAAAATGAGATATGGGTTATGTTTGAGTTATACATGGGGATCCAGTTTGAAATGTCAAATAGGCAATTGGTAGTGCAAGACTGGAGCTCAAGGGTCTGCCTACATACTGAATAGATAGGACTGAAAGTCATCTTGTCATTTTTTTAGAAATTAAATCCATGGGGGCAACTGGGTGGCTCAGTGGATGGAGAGCCAGGCCTAGAGACAGGAGGTCCTAGGTTCAAATCTGGCCACAGCTGTGTGACCCTGGGCAAGTCACTTAACCCCCATTGCCTAGCCCTTACCACTTTTCTGCCTTGGAGCCAATACACAGTATTGATTCCAAGATGGAAGGTAAGGTTTAAAAAAAAAAAGAAATTAAATCCATGTAAGTTAAGGTCACCAAGTAAAAGACTGTAGAGAGAAAAGAGAAGAAAACCCAGGAAAGAGTCTTAGGGGTACACCCACAGTTAGGGGACATAATGATCCAGAAAAAGGCACTCAGAAGAGAAATTCAGAGAGAAAGGAGAACCAAAAGAGAATTAAGTTATGAAATTCCAGACAAGAGAATATCCAGATTGAGAAGGTGCTCAATAATGTTAAAGACTCATCAGCAGTCAAATCAAGGATTGAGATCAAGGAAAGGCGACTTGATCTGGTAGTTAAGGGAATATTGGTAACTTTGGAGCAAGCATTTGAATGATGAAGTTGGCAACTTTAGGAAGTGGGGGAAATATGTGCAGACAGATTTTTCTAGGAGATTGGCTGTGAAAGGAAGGGGACAATATAGCTTCAGGGAAGGGTAGGATCTAGTGAAGGTTTTATTAGGATAGAGGGGGGCTTGAGTGTGCTCAAAGGAAGCAGGGAAGTAATTAGTAAAAGAGGAAGAAATTAAAGATTAGAGAGAAAACTGGGATGATTGTGAAAGTGAACTGCTGGAGAAGATAGGAGGGGATAGGATACAGGATCAAACATACATGCAAAAGAACTAGCCCTGGCAAGGAGAACTTCCTCTTTGCCACCGTCTAGAATAAGGGAGAAGAGAATATAGAAAGAATGTCAAGGAATTTTGAGATATAGATTATGTGAAAAGAGGTAACTCATCAAAAAGGGCCAACATTTTCTCAATCAAGTTTGTAGCAAGATCATTAGTTGAGAAGATGAGAGGTATAGAAAGTGTGAGGAGTCTGGAAGAGAAGGTGTAGAATAGTCTCTGTGATGAACAGAATAAAGAATTGAATAGGGAGATGTAAAATATGTCTACATAGCAGCTAGGGCTTAATTGAGATAAACTTATAAAAATATATGTTCAGTAGACCTAGTTGGCTTGGTTGAATAACTTCCTCAAACTTTATTCAGTAACGCTTTGAATAAAAGTGGAGGACAAGGATGGTGGGAATCATCCAGGGCTGGGGACTGCCAAAGCATGAATGGCAGTAGGACAAAAGTGCAGGAGATTTGAGAGTAGGGAGAACACCTGGTTAAGGCGGAAAAGTTTACAGAGCAGACCAGAGATGTCCAATATGAGGCTAAGAGCTACATGGACTCACAATATTCCCAATCTGCCCAAGTCAGTTAAAAAGGTAATTGGGAAGTATTTGGCAAAATAAATGAAAATACAACAAGGCACAGATTATATTACATTTCAAAACTAAGTCAATATGTGGCCACAATAGTCCTTATGTATGGTTACCCATCCCTCACCCTTTCTATTTGAGTTTGACAACTCTGGAATTAAAAAAACCCTTTGCCCCAGGTTTTAATCAACATCACAGAACAATGTGAATTCCTCTTTCTCCTGGCAGATAGCTTCCTTTTTCATTTTCTTAAAATATTCGGATTAGGAACTTCAATTAATACAAACATTCCATAAAACACTAGTGAGAGTTGGGAATTGTAATATTCAATACACTTATTTTCTAATGACGGAGCTAGATTTCCCAGTGGAGTAAAAATGCTTACAGAGTTAGAAAAACATTTTTGTGATTTTGCAGTCAGTCCATGGATAGAAAAGTGTCATTACCCAAAGGAAATAAAGAATAATGACAGCTCTTCCACTAACTAGCTGTGTGACTTTGGGGAAATCAATTAATTTCCTTGGGCCTTGGATTCCTTATGCATAATATAAACTAGATGAACTCTAAAGTTTTTTTCAGTAGACTTTGAATTTATATGAAATTATAATTTAGAAAAAAGAAAGAAAAGCTGATCTCCAAATACTGAGAAACCTTTTTCCAGATTTCCTGAAATGATGGAGAGACAGAGAGAGAGAGAGAAAGAGAGAGAGAGAGAGAGAGAGAGAGAGAGAGAGAGAGAGAGAGAGAGAGAGAGAAAGAGAGAGAGAAAGACTTTAAATCAGAATTTTATCTTCATCAAGTTATAGAAATGAATTATTATTGTACAATAATAATTATGGTATGTGAAATATTCTGAGAAAGATGGGAAGATTTGTATTGAGCTGATACAAAACAAAACCAAGAAAACTATATACTCAGGGATCAGAGAGTAATGTAAAGAGAAGCAACAAAAAGAACAATGAGATTAAATCAGGATTGAAATTAAAGCAATGCCCAACCTTGATATCAGAGGACTGATGATGAAACATCTTGACAGAGAATTGTTGGTCTATGGATGCAGAATGCTACATAATGTCAGATAGAGTTGTCAATTTATTTTGCTTAACTTTCTCTTTTTCACAAGAAAGGGTCCTTTGGGGAGAGTAGTAGGTAAATTACAGATACAAGTGCTAAAGCGTAAAAATTGCTGAGGCTAATTTATCTAGCTCAGAAGCATAAGGGGCTTGTTGACCCCACTGTCTCCACAAAGTCTAGATCTGCCAAATATCAGGCCTAGGTTACCGAGTGCCCCCTTTGGCTTTTTCCTTCCTATGTTGAATTTTTGAAGTCACTTATAGCAGCATTTCCTCTGGTACTATAGAAAGTCATTAATATTGTTCAACAAAGGGAACTCATCTGAACTGCAATCAGTCTCTTAGTGATTTTTTCCTGTGGGTGACAAAGTATGTTTCTCCTAAGTTGATAATAAAGTACTGAAATTGCACATAAGGGATCAATCTAAGAATGCAATTTAGAAGATAAATCAGCACTAGGAAAGTGGCATCAATTATTATACAAACCTACACTTTAACAAATCAATGACAAAGAATCACATTTAAGTACTATGAGGGCATGACTTAGGCCACAATACTGGTGTTGAAATATATTCAACTAAGGTCACAAAAGGAATTTTATTTGGAAAATGGGAGAAAAAAGTCACAGTATCCTAGAATCCTAGAATTAGAAGGGACCTCACAAATCATCTAGTCTAAGCCATGTCTTCAACAGCATATCACACAATTATAGTAAAGGATCTGAATTTGGAACCAGAGGACCTGGATTAGAAATATGATTCTATTATTTATTGTATTACTCTGGGCAACCCATTTAACCTCTTTGAGCCTCAGTTTCCTTATCTGTAAAATGATGAGATTAATGCTGATTATCTGTAAGGTCTCTTTTAGTTTTTAATCTATGATCCCATTCTGAGACGATCCTTTGCTTGGAACCTCTATTGAAAGAGAACCTGTTATCTCCTATAGCAGCCCACTTCATTTTTTGACAACTCTAATTATTAGGAAGATTTTCCTTATAATCAAATGACATCTATTTCTGAAATTTCGATATATTTGTTTTTAGTTCTGCTCTCTAAAACAAAGAATAATGAGTTTGCTCCTTCTTCCATATGATAGCCCTTTAAAGATTGTATCCAGGGTTTTCCCAAAGGTTAGACTAGTATGACCAGTTCTTGCCAAACCCAGGTTATTTCTTAATATCAGACATTGAAATTACCAGCAAAGGAGGAACAGTTGTGTATTTAAGCCAACAGGGGTATGCAGCTGCCTCCAATTCCCTGAACCCAGGAAGTAGCTACAGATCTGACATTTGAGGAGGAGGCTGATCAGATGAAGGAAGGGGTGTGAAGAGAAAACTATTGTTCTCTTGGAATAAGATTCAAGAATTGAATTATTAAGATTGCTGTTGGGTTGAATGCTTAAAAGTTGATTTTTTCACTTTTTCTATTACTATTTTAAAAATATATAATATAATAATATAATACATAAGATTTGTTATATGTAATAAATGATAATTTATTATCCAAGAGAAACAAATTCTCACATTAACTATGCCCAAAACAATCTGATTCATTCTTTCTTCCCCATTCCCTCACACTCTTCCTCCTTCCCCCAAGAAGGCAGGAAATATAATTGTATAATATATAGTTCCCTGTTTATTGTGTGAAATAAAACAAAAATATTTTTTCTTCTAGAGAAAAATTCATGGAAGAAATAAAGTGAAAAATGGTATATTTTAATCTACATTTTGGTTCATCTGTTCCTTGTTGGGGGGGGGGTAGATATATCCTTTTTTGTCATGAATTCCCTGGAGTTGTCCTATATCTTTGCCCTGTTGTTAATAGTTAAATCATTCACAGTTGATCATTGTGTATTATTGTTGCTGCTGTGTACAATGTTCTGGTTCTGCGCACTTCCCTGTGCATCATTTCATTTAAGTCTTTCTGGGTTTTTTTGTGATCTATCTGTCATTTCATATGGCACAACAGTATTCCATTACAATCAAATATCACAACTTGTTCAGCCATTCCTCAATAGATTGACATCCCTTCTGTTTCCAGATCTTTACCACCACAAAAAGAGCTGCTATAAATATTTTAGGGCAGATAGTTTCTTTCCCTTTTTCCTTGATCACCTCAGGAAATAAACCTAATAATGGCATTCTTTGTTTAAAGGTTTATATGGTTTTTAACTCTGATTATAATCCCAAATTGTCCTCTAAAATGGTTCCACCAACAATGTATTAGTGTCTCTATTTTTCCATATCCAATCCAACATTTAAACATTTTTTTGAATGAGGGCCTTTATTGAGTGAGCACTGTTCATCAGTACGTTTCTAGTGGATTCTTCTAACGTTATAAAGGCAGAATAACCACCGAACAAAAGCCAAGTCAGCTTCTCTCCTTTACTTATCAAGCAGCATGAGGATATCAGGGTTCTTCACAGAGAAGATGAAAATACCTTTTCTTTTTTACAGAAAAGTGACTCACTGGGCTTCTTGAGGCAGGAGTAAGACAATGACGTTCCCAGCTGAGCAGAGGATCTTAGGTTGACTTTGTCCTGGAACATGCACAAGTTTTGCTGGCTGCAAAACGAACAATATTCTCTAGGGGCTTCCATGCTGTGTGAAGAAGCTTCCCATTGAAGTCCAGTCCGTCCCCCTCAACTCATCTTTCTTCCTCTTGCCCCTGTACGCACTTTTATGTGCTTTGCTGCTTTGTCCCAGTGTTTTCAAAGCAACCTCCTTCTGTGTGCTTTTGTTAAACATTCAGAAGAAATTGTTGTAAGACCCCATCATAAAGGCACCTTCAGAACCATTCTAGCAGCTTCCCAATGTGTCAAATATGCAGACATTTTCATAGAGAGAACAATACTTCAGAAATAGTCATGAACCTTGATATATCTCAAGAGGCCTGCTTTGCATGCAGAGAGCCCATACTTTAACAGAAAAGTAGTCTCAACATGGATTGAATAATGGGACTAAATTTCATATTGTATAAGAGGGAAAGGCCAGAATCAATGGAAAAACTTGAATTTGACAACCTATCTCAGGAGAAGAGGAAATGGAACCCCAGATGACTTCGGGGAATGGTGTGGAACTTTTCAGTCAAGCTCAAAAGGGAGCAGTTGGAAAACTGGAAGAGGTTCTTTGCTCCTGGAGCAGAGGGGAGAAGGAACTGACCCTCTGCTATGAAGATACCCATTTTCTCAATCCTTTTGCTTGAGCCGTAGAAGAGCTTATATTTCAACTGGTGACACTTTTAGGATAAAGACTTTTGTCCCTTTGGAGAACCTCAGAGTTTATCCTGAAGAAGACCCTGGTTCAAATTCCCCAGATCTGTACAGGAAATAGCTAGGGATTTCCTTTTTCCTCTGTCCTCATTACTCTTTCAACCCTTTATACCTAAATAAATAGATAAATCTTGATTTTAATAGAGACTTCAATCTGACTCAATGTGTTAGGAGGGGAACTTCAAAGAACATCATTTAAAGAAAGGGGGTCTAAGGGGAAGGTTACTTACCCTTTTAGTCCAGTCAGAACTGACTCCATTTGTTAACAGCCCAACTTGGGGAAAGGGGAGGAGGGAAGGAAGTTTTACCTTATATTTATTCCCCAAGGAGCTGGAACTCTGGTTCCTTTTTCAATTTCCCCACTGATATAATTTTTGCACCCCATATGGGACTAATACAGTGTCAGATATTGAAGAAATGATTTCTGAAAAGAATGACCAACTGCTGGGAACTTCAAGATCTTCAAAAAACTTGGAATGCCTGTCACCCAAGGATGAGGAGTGTCTTTATGGTTCCTTTGCTGCTGCTGTGGAACACATCACACTGATACAGGTGTGTAGGACTTAAATTAGTATCCAACAACTCCAAGTATTAATTTTATAAAGTTTATTCATAATCACTTGAAGTAGAAGGAATAAAAAGGAAATAGAAGTAAATAAACCTAATTATTTAACAAAATTAAGACCATGTGACTAAGTTCTCCTTGCCTGTTTAAAAAACCCATTCCTTGGGGGCAGCTGGGTGGCTCAGTGGATTGAGAGCCAGGCCTAGAGACAGGAGGTCCTGGGTTCAAATATGACAACAGACACTTCCTAGCTGTGTGACCCTGGGCAAGTCACTTGAACCCCATCACCTAGCCCTTACTACTCTTCTGCCTTAGAACCAATATATAGTATTAATTCCAAGGTGGAAGGTAAGGGTTAAAATAATAAATAAATAAATGAATAAATAAATAAATGAATGAATAAATAAATAAATGAATGAATAAATGAATAAATAAATAAATAAATGAATAAATGAATAAATAAATAAATAAAAAGCCTGCTCCACCAAAGCTCTGACAGGAAGACAAGAGACTGAGAGTCAGGGCTACACCAAATGTATATCCTCCCTTCATCAGCATGTAATGTGAGGAAAGTGGGGTGCTGGGAATTGTAGTTTTTAGGGTAATAAATTCTAATTACATAGGTGGATCTGTGATCAGTTGCATCAATTCTTTCATGTTGACAGGCTTAATATTGAAAATGCTGAAGCTTTTATGCTTCAAGGGTCAGACTTATTCTCTGATGAGTCTGTTTCATGATCACTGTTTACAGAAATGGAATTAATATGGGGTGTGTGTGTGTGTGTGTGTGTGTGTGTGTGTGTGTGTGTTGGTGTGTTTGCAAAGATCTTTCAAGGGCTGGCTTCCACCATCAGGTTCATGGGCTTCAACATGGAAATCCAGAGTGCCGTGATTCTGAATGGATATCAGAGTCTCCCATCTTTGTCTTTTAGGTCATAGCTTTCTGCTCTCTTGTCCAATTCACTTATTTTCCATAATTGAATAGTTTTATCATTAGGAGACAGCAGGAAGTGAGCAGCATTCTGTTGAGGCAACCACTGCAAAGCCCAAGGAGAGCATCAGGTGACAGTATGAGACATGCTATGGATCCCAATTATGTGGTGTATCAATTGCCTTCCTCAGCCAATCAACTAATGTTTATTAAATGCCTACTCTATGGAAAGCCCTGGGATCAATTCTGGGGGACAATCAAAAGCGTATCTGAGACATGGTGCCTGTTCTAATGGAGTTTACAGCCTAGACATTAACACCAATCTCTACAATACATAATATTACTTTTCTATTACTCATACTTAGGTAGGAGAGGTTTGAAACAGAGTACAATGTGAGGTTTGAAAAGGAAGTAGTTACTAAATGGTGATGTCAAAGAAGACTTCTCATTAGAGATCTTAATTTTTTTATGTCATGGATATGGCAATCTGGTGAACCCTTATCAAAGTAATAGTGGGTTTTTTAATTACTTTTTTATTTCATTTTATTTATTTAATTATTAAATTACTTTGGTAATTTAATTCATCATTTGAAGAGATCCTACATTTCGGTTAGAAGTCAGTGAAAAGAAAGATGATTTTTTTTCCCCAACCAAGTTCATAGACTCCTTGAAATTCATCCAAAGACCCTCTGAGGATCCACTGATCCCAAGTTAAGAATTCCTGCTGCAAAAAGCATTGGAATTGGGCTTTATAGGACAAATTAGAGGAGGTCAACAAGTGAAGATGGTGAAGCAGCTTCCTCTGAAAAGGGATTCCAGTTTCTGAAGGTCAAGATCTAGATTTCCCTAATGCTCAGGTTACATCTCACCTGCTAAAATACAGGTTCTCAATCTTTACTTTTTTTTTTAACCTTAAGTTAAAGAAGGAAAGAATGGACAAATATCAGACAAAAGGAGTGGAGGGAAAGGTAAACATCTCTTCTTGCTGATTTTACTTATGGTTATTACATTTAACTTAATCTCTGATCATCTGAAGTTCATATATGTCAAGACCACCTTTTTCCCCCAGAGACTTTTCTCAACAAAGGTGGTTTGTTCAAAGTTGTGATTCCTTTTCTTTAGAGAAAGGTGAGCTTAAAGAGAAGAATAGTTTCTTTTTCACAAAGTCAAAAGCATTCATCAATGGCCTTGTCACAAAAGAATCTAATCCTTTCTGTCTATGATTAGAGCTAATGGGACAAGGACCATGATCATTCTGGTTCTCTGTTCTGGGCTCCCTTTCTGTATCACTGTCAGGAGGCCAGAACTGGTGCTTTATCTCCTACAAGGTGGGGCACACCTGACACAAGCAGAGACATCAAAGGTGGAGAGTGGGGTGCGGTGCAATGAGATAGTTTAGCAAGTTAACTTGCTGTTGGCTTGACTTTGTCTGAACTTTAGGATCCCCTGCCAGTAGAAAGAGCATTCTCACTAGAGTAGGAAGGGACCTCAGGGGCCACCAAGCCCAGTGCCCTCATTGATGAGGAATGATGTTTACACATAAAGAGTTTCTTACTCCTTGCTTGACTTACGTAGCTCTTGCTAGGTCCAAGGATGAATCTATTTTTTTATTAGTTTCTTTTTCCTTCTTTGCAAATGTGTAATTTTATTTCAGAAAACTCTGATATCCTAAAATCTCTGATTGGAAGCAGTATTAGAGGGCATCTGTCTACTTCAACTTCTCACCCAAAACAGGACCCTTCTTCACAGAACCCCAGAAAGGCATCTCACCTGTTTAAATTGCTCCCACCTCTAGCTTGAGCTCCAGGATGGATAGAGGAAATAAGGAAGGAGGGAGGGAAGGGAGGAAGAAAAGGAAGAAGAGAGGGAGGAAAAAAGAGAGGAAGGGAAGAATAGAGAAAGGGAGGGGGGAGGAAGGAAAGGAGGAAAAAAAGGATTTATTAAGCACCTACTATGTGCCAGGCACTATGCTAAGTGTTTTAGAAGTATTATCTCATTTGATCCTCATAACAACACTAAAGGGAGTTGCTATTTGTATCTCCATTTTACCTTTGAGGAAACTGAGCCAGAAGTGGTTAAGTGATTTGCCCAAGGTCACACTGCTAGTAAATATCTAAGGCTAGATTTGAACTCAAATCTTCTTGATTCCAGACCCAACCCTCTCTCCACTGGGCCATGTGAAGATTAAATTTAACTCTCCCCTGATTATAACAATGAAAATACTTAACTCTCCCCTGATTGTAAAGATTAAATTGTAACCCTTGTCTATTTTTAGATTTAATCCCCATAAGTGTAAGCACAGTACTTAAAAGTTAAGTATGAAGATCTGCCCATTTAGATCTAATCACCAAAAGTGCAAATATCCCACTTAATCATGAAGTGGGAGGTCTGTGACCCACGTGTGTGATAGTGGGTAATGAATCAGAATCAACTCACTACCTTCTGGGCAGTCCTAGAACAGGACTTCAACTGTGATTGGTACATGTAGAATTAGGGGAGACACAGGAAGTGACACAAGAGAAAATATCTTTAAAAGGAGCTGTTACTTCCTGTGAGAATTGAATTCTTCATGCTTTCGAGTTGAAGCTGGTGAAGAGGGCAGAAGAATCTGCTGACTACACTGACACATGGTGAGTGAAAGGCTAACTCTTAACTGCTGGATTTTTTCTGAAAAAACTATCCTCTGGAGAGACCTACTCTTGAGAGAAACTTCCCAGTTCCTCGGCTTTGCCAAGGCCGGTCGAAACCAATTCTCCCTGCCCAGAGGGGCCAGGAGTAAATTATTTAGTGATCAGGCTAGATATCTTACCTTATCTTCTCTCTGATTTCTTGCTTCACTCTTTCTACATTTTGTAAACAAATTGTAAATAAAATCTCTTGGAATTAAATTTCTGGCAACCACCCTCTTAAATAATAAAGTCCAAACCCTTTAAAAATTAACCCCATTTCCCCCTTACAGCCATCTAGATATCTACATGTTGCCTCATAATGGAGTTTTGTGAGGTTTGATTCTGATAATATACATGGAGTAGCAATGGGGTACCTCAAAAGAGCATTGGCATCTTAGTAAGGAAAAAAAAGGTTTTCTGGGTTTTAATCTTATCTCAACTGCAGTAAATTTTCAGTAAATTAATCAGCATCTCTAAGCCTCAGGTTCCTCATCTACAAAATGGACGTGATTAAAAACATTCACCTAGCAGGATTATTTTGAAGATTGAATGAGAAATGTATTTAAAATGCTCCACAAATCTTGAAGCAACACAAAAGTGTGCGTTTCTACTATTAGTATTTTGGAAGTAATTATGAACCTCAGAGAACTGAGTAAATGTGAGCTGTTATTATTGTCATATAAAGTGCTTTGCAAACTTCAAGGTGTTTTATGTATGTCAGTTATTGACTCCCTCTTTAAGAGGTCTAAGGGAAAAAGAGAGTTACTAATTTGGGGAACTCTGAGAAGGCCAAGATAAAGAAGGAATTCATTTCATTGAGAATTGCAAAAGCAAAAGCATTGAGATTGGAATGCAGAGGGTGTGTTTACAATAACAAATAGTCATTGGATTGTAGATCATTATTTTGAAACCAGAAGAGTCCTCAGATATCATCTATTTTAGGGAGGGTTCTTTACCTTTTTTTGTATTACAATCTCTGAAAACTTGGGGAAGCCTAGAAGCCCCTTCTCAGAATCATGTTTTTTTAAATGCATATTAAATAAAATATATGGGATTACAAAGGGAAACAATTATTCTGAAATATGGTTAGCAAAATATTTTTATTTTGTCCACCAATCCCAAGTTGAGCTCTCCTGATTTAGTCTAAATTCCTTATTCTACAATTGAGGAAACTGGGGACCAATGGGCTTAAATGACTTGTCCCAGACAGAGCAGAACAATTGGGTTGGATCTATAGACTATAATGGAAAAAGACTGTTACCTAAAACACTGAAAGCCAGGTGTTTTAATTTAATTTAATTTAAATACAGTTTAAAGTGTAATCAATAGACAGTAAGCAAATACTAGAAAGATTTTTAAGAAAAGGAGTAATATGATTAGAGAGGGGTGGATAGAAGTCCAGCACCAGTGTAAGGAGAGGGAAGAGAAGGAGGCAGGATGACCATTTCAGGGCTATTCCAATAATCCAGGACTGTAGTAGAGAAGACTTACACTGGGTGGGTGGCACAGTGAAAAGAGTGGGCAGCTAAATGGTGGATAAAGTGCCAGGCCTGGAGTCAGGAACACTCATCTACCTGCATTCAAATGTGGCCTCAGACACTTACTGGCTGGAAGACCCTAGGCAAATCACTTACCCCTGTTTGCCTCAGTTTCCTCATCTGTAAAAAGATAAAAGAAAAGAAAATGGCCAATCATGTCAATATTTTTGCCAAGAAAATCCAAATGGGGTCATGAAGAGTCAGACCTGACTGAGAGGACTAAACAATAGTGAGAATAAGGAGGATGGGACTAATAAGAATTGTGCCAAGGTTCGAGCTTCCCTTTGAGACTGTTTAAATCTCCTAAATGAACCTCTGACAAAGGTTTAATTACTCAAATTTACAAAGAACTAAATCAATTGTACAAAAAATCAAGCCATTCTCCAATTGACAAATGGGCAAGGGACATGAACAGGCAGTTCGCAGCCAAAGAAATCAAAACTATTAATGAGCACATGAAAAAGTGCTCTACATCTCTTATAATCAGAGAGATGCAAATCAAAACAACTCTGAGGTATCATCTCACACCTAGCAGATTGGCTAACATGACAGCTATGCAAAGTAATGAATGCTGGAGGGGATGTGGCAAAGTAGGGACATTAATTCATTGCTGATGGGATTGTGAATTGATCCAACCATTCTGGAGGGCAATTTGGAACTATGCCCAAAAGGCAATAAAAGAATGTCTGCCCTTTGATCCAGCTATAGCACTGCTAGTTTTGTACCCCAAAGAGATAATGGACAAAAAGACTTGTACAAAAATATTCATAGCTGCGCTCTTTGTGGTGGCCAAAAATTGGAAAATGAGGGGATGCCCTTCACTTGGGGAATGGCTGAACAAATTGTGGTATATGTTGGTGATGGAATACTATTGTGCTAAAAGGAATAATAAAGTGGAGCAATTCCATGGAGACTGGAACAATCTCCAGGAAGTGATGCAGAGCGAAAAGAGCAGAACCAGGAAAACATTGTACACAGAGACTGATACATTGTGGTACAATCGAAGGTGATGGATGTCTCCATTAGTATCAATGCAATGTCCCTGAACAATCTTCAGGGATCTAAAAAATACTACCCACAAGCAGAGGATAAACTGTGGGAGTAAAAACACCGAGGAAAAGCAACTGCTTGACTACAGGATTGGAGGAGATAAGACTGAGGAGAGACTCTAAATGAACACTATAATGCAAATTCCAACAACAGGGAAATGGGTTCCAGTCAAGAACACGTGATAACCAGTGGAATCATGCGTAGGCTATGGGAGAGGGAAAGGCGCCCTGGGTGGGGGGGGGGAAGGAAAAGAAAATGATTTTTGTTTCCAGTGAATAATGTATGAAAACGACCAAATAAAATAATGTTTAAAAATTAAAAAAAAAAATCTCCTAAATGAGATTATAAACTCCACAAGGGTTAGGACTGTGTCTTATTGACTTTTTTGCATAGCCCAGCCCATTTAATGTATTTAATAAATGGTTAATAAACAAATGGATGAAATTGCTAACATTTCTATAATGTTTTAAGGTTTGTCCACCACTTTTATATACATTATCTCATTTGAATCTTACAACAGTCCTGTCAAATAGATACTACAGATATTCTTATCATCATTTTACAGATGAGAAAACTGAGGGTCAAAGCAGTTAAAAAGCTCATCAATGATTACAGTTTTAGTAAATGTCAGAAGGATGTGAACCTTGATCTTTCTATCTCAGTTTCCTCATCTGTAAATGTGAGTGTTGGGGGGAGGACTTGAAAGTATCTTTCTGCCTTCGATCTATGATCTTTTGATGCCAAACAAAATACTCTAACCATTATACCATGCTGCCTCTTCGAATGAACAAGCCCTGGGAAGTCGACTGCTATCCAGGATTTCCTAGTACCATGGGCACTAAGGGTGGCAGAGCTCCATAAGCTTTCAATGAACCTAAGGCTACAAGCTAGAAAGGCAAATCTAGGGGGAAAGGTGACTTCTAATTGAATCTGGCACAACTCTTTATTAAGCCCTATTCTTTAATCATGGGGATCAACTGCCAGAAATCATTTAATTCCTTCTCTAGTGGATTCAACTAGTCAAGCTTCTTCTTTTGTCTCTTGCAAAAATGGGGCTTTTAGATGAATCATCTGTTTACTCTGTCCCTGCACTGTTTAGTCAGGGGCTCCAGGCACTTGGGGCAGCCAGTCTGTTCCCCTTCACAGCCCTGTTGTTTCCCGGGATAGTGAATTTAACATCTAAAGCCCCGAGATCAAACTTCCCTTTCCTCTTCACCTCTATTCTCCAAATAGCTTCCCCGAAAAGAAAACTGAAAAGAAAAGGGACTTTTTAAAAAGAAAACTCTGTTTAGATTTTCACATGCTATTTTAGATTCAAAAACTAAACATGTCTGTCCATTTAGTCTTCTTTTCAACTGTCTGGTTTTCATCAAACCAAACATCAGTCTAAACGGCTTGTGGCTGGCACCTAGGACAAAAGTAGATAGCAAAGATTGGAGTTCACTTATCAGCAAGAAAATTGATTTTTACTCTCAGTGGAAAGTGGAAAAAGCACTGACACTGGAGGAAGAGAACCTGGGTTCAAATTCTAGCTGTTACTTATAAGCTGAATGTCCTAAGACGAGTCACAACCTCTCTGGTCCTGAGTTGTACAGTTTCTTCATCTACAAAGTCAGATGGCTGGTCTAGATGATCTCCGAGATCTCTTCTGGAGGCGAATCTATGGTTTTATTATCCCAACGTATTCCTCAATGCAATTAATAATTCAACAAAGATTTAGTGGTGGCACGGTGGATAAGAGTATTGGGGTTGCAGTCAGGAAGATGAGTCTTCCTGAGTTCCAGTATGGCTTCAGATACTGATTTGCTTTGTGACCCTGGGCAAGTCACTTAACCCTTTTGCCTCAGTTTCCTCATCTGTAAGATGAATTGGAGAAGGAAATGGCAAACCATTCCAGGATCTTTGCCAAGAAAATCCTAAAAGAAGTCTCAAAGAGGCAGACACAACTGAAACAACTGAATGACAACAAATATTTACTGAACTCCAACTATGCCAGAATTCTGAGCTATGTATTTGGGAGAGGGACAAACAGACACAGAGTCCCTGCACTCATGGAACTTGCAGGCTACTAGGGAAAAAAGATGCATTTACAGCTATAATAGAAATAATATACAAATAGAATAGAGAAATACAAAACAAAATGTTTTATAAGGTCTGAAATGAGATTATACCAGTGTCCAGGCTTTGTGAATGAGGTGACAGTTGACAAGAGCCTCAACAGATGGGATATACAAATGGTTGAACCCCTAAATTCCCCCAAGTCTTTTTTTTTTCTCTTCTGTAAAACAGGAATAATAATATTTTCCCTACCTTCCTCACAGGGTGATTAGGATGATCAAACGAGCTAATGCCAGTCAGTTAAATGATTCTGGTTTTATTTTTGCAATGCTTCAAGAATATAGAATTTCACTGATGTAGTGAGAATTGTTACCAAGCCTCTACTGGAAGCCTCTCCATCTTGCCAGGGCTTGCTGGAGCTTATCCTCCACCGTCATGGACTTTAGGAATCTAGGGTCCTCTACAACACAATGAGGTCCTCGAGGAGGACTTTAGTTGTTATCTTTACAAATAATGTGCATAAGGGAGTATAAAAATAATAATTGCATTTAGACAGCCTGCTGAGATTCATAAAATGCTTTAGATATATTTTTTCATTCAGTCCTCAAAAAAAAAAGGGAAGCATCACCATTTTTTACCAATGAGGAAACTGAGGCAAACAGAGATTAAGTGACCTGCCCAGTAAAATAAACTGCTGATGAGAGGTTCAGTCCAGGTTTTCCTGATGCTAGATCTAGCTCTCTATCTATAATATTATGTGGCCTCTTAAGGATGGCCTAAAAAAAAACCAAGGAATGAAAGGGATAAAAGATAAAAGATTAAGTAAACTACTCAGAGCCCTCACTCGTGTATTACTGATACCTTCTGAGTTAGAAAGGGAGGGATTATGGCAAGAACATTGGGCAACATAATAAAAAATGAAATTATCTATATCATAACAGATAGGAAATAACTAATAATATGAAAGTCGCTTCTGAATTAGCTGCTAATATGATCATTAAGTGGTTAGAGAAAATGTCAAAATCAATAATAAATTAGAGAAAAGGAAAAGATGAGAAGAATGCATTGAATTGCGATTAAATATCTCAGACCTGTCTTATTCAATCACAGTAATGGTGCAAAAAATTGGAAATGATTAAAGTAAAAGACATTGTCTCTAATTGTCATAATTTCCTATAATTCAACAGATGTTTACCCAATAAAGGGAGTAAAAAGGTTCAGAAAAGGCCTTAGCCAGCTAACACTCAGACTCTTTGTCAAGTATATAAATATAGTAGCCGAATAACAACAATATAGAATATAAAGTCACTTGTAAAATATAAATGAAGAATATAGTAAAACACTACAGGTGTTACTTCACACACACACAAAAAGGAAGCGTGTCAAATAACTCAGGCCTAGAGATGGGAGGTCCTGGGATCAAATTTGATCCCAGATGCTTCCTAGTTATGTGATTCTGGGCAAGTCACTTAACTCCCACTGCCTAGCCTTTACTGCTCTTCTGTTTTGGAACTGATACTTAGTATTGATTCTAATAATGAAGGGAAGGGTTAAAAAAAAAACAGGGGTGGGACAGGAGTGGGGAAGGGAGTATGATAGAAGAGAAAATGAGTCCACAGAAAGTTTGGCTAAAAGGTAAGAAAGTCCCTATGTGCACCAAAGATTGATTGTTGTTGCTCCATCATTTAAACTTGTGTATGATTCATGTACCCATTTAGGGATTTCTTGACGAAGACCCTGGAGTAGTTTGCCATTTCTTTCTCCAGCTCATTAGACAGATAAGGAAACTGAGGCAAACAAGATTAAGTAACTTCCCCAGGGTCACACAGTGTCTAAAGCCAGATCTGAATGGAGGAAGAGGAGTCTCCCTGACTTAAGGTACTCTACTCTACTCGGCTACCTACCTATCCCCAAAATATTTATAGGAGCATTTTTTATGATAAAAAATTTGAGATTGCTTTATCTCAAATTTTTAGTTATCCCTCAATTCTGAGTGCCTAAACAAATTGTGACACATGAATGCATTAGAATACTCCTCTACATCAGTTATTACTTCTGATGACTGTGATGCATACAGGGAAGGATGGAAAGATCTACATGAAATGATACAGAGTGAAGTAAAAGACCCAAGAAAGACCCAAGAAAACAATGCAGTCAATAACCACACCAATATAAACACGAAGACCACACACACAAAATAAAAAAGTCAAGGTTGCCAAATTACAAAAAATAAGCATGACTCAAAAAATGTCATGAGAAAATTATTCCCACTTTATAGATATAGGCAATTCACAAGTGTGGTACGAAGCACGTCTTCATATTTTTTATGTATCGATCATGTATGCTGATTTCAAAAATCTTTTTTCTTTTCGTCTTTAAAGGTAATTTGTTTTTATAGATTGACTTTCTGGGAAGAGGAGGGGGAGGGAACTTGGGAAAATAGTGATGATGTAAAATCAAATAAACCTAATCATCACAAAGCAAAAAAAAAAAACAACAAAACAACCACAGGACAAAAAATAAACAAAGAATAGTATAGATTCTCTGGAGTTTCAGTAATGATATAACTCATTAACAACAGTGGAATCATGAAATTTATATTTTAATCATCCAGGCAATAATTATTGATTGATCATCCACTAAAATGCAAATTATGATGCTAGTCATTGGGGAAATAAATATGAAAGTTGCAACCATTAAAGAACTTATATCTTACCTTGCAAGATAACACCTCAGAATTCAATATGAGGAGTGAGAAATGGTATGTAAGATGATGAAGTTGGAAAGATGAGCTGTACCAGACCAAGTATAACCATAACAAATCTAATCTAGAGGTAACGCAATTTTGAAAGCATTGAAAATTTTATTGGCAATATATTAGAGAAGCTACCAAATCATTATAGAAAAAACACAGAGATTCACAGGATAGTTCTACAAGGCTTTTTAAGAACAGTTAGTACCCATATATTACAAATTGTTCTTAAAATTTGAGAAAGAAAAAACTCTATTAAAAATCTCTTTATGGGGGACAGCTGGAAGGCTCAATGTATTGATTGAGAGCCAGTCCCAGAGATGGGATGTCCTGGGTTCAAATCTGACCTCAGACACTGCCTAGCTGTGTGACTCTGGACAAGTCACTTAACCTCCATTGCCTAGCCCTTACAACTCTTCTGCCTTGGAACCAATACACAGTACTGATTCTAAGACAGAAGGTAAGGATTTTTTTTTTAATCTCTTGATGATACAAATATGGTTCTTAACCAGAGAAACCAGAACATGGAAAGAAAAACATAGACCAATATCATTAATGAATATCGATTTAAAATTTTTAAATAAAATCTTATCCAACAGATTACAGTAATTTATCCAAAAAATCATTCAATATGATCAAGTCATGCATTCTTTTGTTTTTTAAAATCCTTACCTTTTGTCTTAGAATCAATACTAAATATTGGTTCCAGTAGGAAATGGAGGTTAAGTGACTTGCCCAGGATCACACAGCTAGGAAGTAACCGAAGCTAGATTGGCACCCACAACTCCCCATCTCCAGGCTCTACTGAGTCACCTAGCTGCCCCCAAGTAATGTATTCTTAACCAAACTAGAGATAGTAGCAGTTGTGAGAGAAAAAATAACGGATTATTTGAAACTGAAACATTTCTGAATAGACAATATTAAGAAGGGAAATGGTTGAATCAGGAAAAAAATATTTTATCAAATTTCTCTGAAATAGGTTTAGAAACTAAACTATAAAAACAATTAATACATATATAAAATTAATAGTCATTTTCCAATAGATAGGTGGTCAAAGGATTTGAAAATACCATTCTCAAAAGAACTACAAAGTATTCATAACTTCATGAAAAATGCTTCAAATCATTAATAATAAGAGAAATGTAAATCAGAACAATCCTGAGGTTTTACCTTCCACCCTGAAAAATGGCAAAGATTACAAAAAATGGCAATAATGTTGGAGGGGTTGTGGAAAAATAGGAACACTAATATGATCATTGGTGGAATGGTATGACCATTTTAGAAAGCAATTTGGAATTTGGGGATTGGAGTCATGGGTATAGCTCCTTGGAGACATCAGAATATAACCTAAATAATTTACTCTGCTTGTATAATCCTACTGTTCCTTGCATTCATTACCCACTGGGCTTTATGATGCCATCCCTTTCTGATAAAGAGACTTCCCCTTTCAGGATCGAGGTGAATTTCTTGCATCACTCTTCATCCTTCACCCCCTGCCCCCATTTGCATCTTTGACATCTTTTTAACCCCTAACTTATTGCCAAAGCAGGTTGCAAATATTTAGAACCCTAAAATAACTAATTGTGATACTGATGAGAGTGTCCAAAATGCAGTTATTAATGATTATACAGTTTTCTATCATAATAAGAAAGCTTGTGTGCTTCACTGACCTCTAGCAGCCGTAGCAAGGAAATATGGGACCAGCATCCAATAGAAAGTATGACTTTGTTATTATCCTTAATTTGGCAATGTTTGCTCTAACATTGACAAATTTTTTATTTTTAGTTTTTCTAAGTTTAAAGCCCCCCCCAAAAGTGACTAAGATATTCATTTCCCTTGAAGCAGTGTCCATCTTATACTCTTATACTTATACTTATATGCCAAGTCATCTAAGAAAAAAATCCCAATATATTCCAAAATATTTGTAATAGCATTTTTTTGTGATAGCTAAGAACTGAAAACAAAGTCAACCCCTATGAGTTGGAGGATGGCTGAACAAATTGTGGCACAAGACTAGAAATGGTGTATGTGATAAGTAGAAACAAGCATGGCAACATATATATATATATATATAAACTGATGCAGAGTGAAGTCAGCGGAACCAAAAAAACAATATATAGAGCAACTACAACAACTGAAAGAACAACTCACCAAAAAATAAATAAATAGACATAATAAAACTACAAAAATCAACTGCAGGGGGCATATAGGTGGCTCAATGGATAGAGAGCCAACCCTAGAGGTCCTGGGTTCAAATTTGACCACCGCCACTTCCCAGTTGTGTGACCCTGGGCAAGACATTTGACTTCCATTGCCTATCCCTTACTGTTCTTCTGCCTTGGAACCAATAAAAGTATTGATTCTAAGACAGAAGGTAAGCATTTATTTATTTTTTTTAATTGTGGAACTTAAATGAAGAAACATGAGATGGCATCTTCCATCCACCTTTTCGTAGAGGTAGAAGGTTGACAAATGTTAAACATTCTAAATGTTTTCAGACTTTTTTCAATGTATTTATCATTGTCTTGGACTTTATTTTTCCTCTCTGTAGAAAGATATATTTTGTCATATGGAATGGCTCTCTGGGACAGGAAGGAAGCAGTATACATACAATACTATGATAATGTAAGAAACAGGAAAAAAAAACATTAATTAAAATAAGAAAAGAAAAAACAGTATTATTACTCCCACAAAGTGATCAAGAGAATATCAGTAGCTGTTAATTCTCAGGTGCTGTGTCTTTACAGATTTAAAATTGACCAAAGGTGTGGTAAATGAAAAAAGATTCCACAGTAATATTGTGGTTGATTATAAAATCATTTCATTAGGTAAATTTAATATTGCCTGAAAGCTTCTCCTCTAACAAGGTATATCCCATGCACATCTCACAAGATTGATCATACAACATGGGAAAATTTTGTTTAGTGACCTGACTGTCAATATCAAGCAAAGCACAAAGCAGGTTGATGTTTGCTCACTAAAGGCGTTTGCCACTATCACGGACAACATCTTTTTCAGAGTCCCAATAAAAGAGGAATTCTTTGTGAAATGGAGGGATGGCTAAGGAGGGCTCAGAGCTTAGAGCATGTTCAGATCTGCCCTTCCTCTTTTATGGCGCATGCATAAATATTCCCTACCTGATCACAATGTAACAAATGGAACTTTCAGAAACCTGTTTCCATATCTGATGAGTCTGTTCTGGGTAATGAAGAAGTCTCCAAATTGGCAGAGAAGCTGAAATACATGATGATAAGGAGCTGTTGATCTAGATAGGAGTCCTTATATGAGAAGGATGCCACTGATCTCTCCTCTTTTTCTTTTCTGGCCATAAGTAGGGCACGAGGATGGTGAGCTGCTAGGTGGGGAGAGGAAGCAGGTTGCCTTCTTTCCCACTGCCAGAATGTGTCTGTGAGCCCCTCTGTGTTTTTGTGTTTATTCTTCCACAATGTTAGGAGAGTGTCCTGGTGACTTGGAGTCCAGTCAGATCCCTAAGAGTTCTCAGACAACCAGAGTCCCAAGCAGAATCCCCTAGAGTGGGGACAAAGAATGACAAAGAAAGCACCTACAGGGGTACAAAAACAATCACCAGGGGATAGGGACAGGGACAGCTTTAAGGACTCTGACCCCTTGGTTAGAGAGAGCAAGTTCTAGTTATGGATTCTAGAAAGACACCCATCTACATCTTGGTCAAGAACCAAGAGGTGCCCCTTGGCCACATATGGTCTGTAAGCATGCGCCTCTCACCCCCTTTGAATTTATGCTTGAACTCACTATACTCAGGGATTTTGTCTGTGCAAGGAGAGAGCATGTACCCAGTTTGAGGGAAATATTTTATAATTACTATCCTTGCTATATCTATATAGAGATCACAAAGAAAATAAATTGTAGTGAAATACCATTTCATAGATACAGATATATATGTACACACACACATATATATATATACTATACATATGCATATATATATATATATACATTAAAGTTCATGAAATCTAGATAAACTAATCCTATTTTCGTGGATTCATGATTTCCTCAGTGTGGAAACTCCCTCCACTGAAACAGATCACAAGCTATGTGTACCTGCCTATTCCATGTAGTGCTTATATTTTCACATAAATCCACCAACACAATATGCTAGGAAGGAAGGAAGGAAGGAAGGAAGGAAGGAAGGAAGGAAGGAAGGAAGGAAGGAAGGAAGGAAGGAAGGAAGGAAGGAAGGAAGGAAGGAAGGAAGGAAGGAAGGAAGGAGGGAGGGAAGGAAGGAAGGAGAGAAGGAAGGAGGGAAAGGAGAGAAGGAAGGAAGGAGGAAAGAAGAAAGAGGAGAGGAGGGAAAAAAGGAAAGGAAGAAAAATAGAAAGGAAGTAAATATGCATTTATTAAGTACCCACTGCATCCCAGGCACTGTTAAGCACTTTATAAATATTTTATTTGATCTTCACAATAACTCTAAGAGGTAGAAGTTATTATTATTCTTTTATAATTGAGGAAACAGAGACTGACAGAAGATAAGTGATTGCTCAGAATCATACAGCTAAGTGTCTTAAGTCACATTTGAATGTCAGTCTTTCTGACTCAAAGGCCAATGCTCTATCCACTGAGCCACCTAGTTGCCTCTAGGGCTGCTGGGGCACTTCCTCTGGATCTCTTGATGTGGATTCTACCAGAATTCTACTTGGGCTATTAGCAATTTTTTTTTGTATGTTATGTTATGTAAAGAATCCATCTTTTTAATATTTTTTCTGGTAATACATTTCTCTGGTGATATCTTTTTCAAAGATTGTTCAGATCACTTCTTCACTGGCATATACTTCTCTGCTCTCATTTGGATGACCCTGAATTCAAAATTTTTAGAGACTGTGGCATTCTCCCATCACAGGGGGAAAAATCTGTTAGAAAGACTGGCCTTTATTTCAAAGAGTATCTGGGAGTCACCAAAAACACTATATAATCCTCCAAAAGTATTTTGTGATGTACAGACTGCCTTTTCTATTGTGAGCAATATAAATGCTTTTGGTTTAAAAATAACTATTTGTGGCAGTTCTTGGGGTTTGCCTATAGCAAACTTGCAGTGATGTGTGGTCACAAACGAGTCTAATTAAATGAACTAGTCAATAGCTATTTACTGTGTAGTGTTCCTCTATAACTCTAGCACTGGTCTCTTAATAAAGGCTGGTTTAGTTCAGGTTGGATTTAGCTAAACTGTTAAAAATAATTCATTACTGTCCATTAGCAAGGACATTCACCTCCCCTAGTAAATTCCATCATTGCCATTCCATTGTTACCAGTTCTTGCTCCTGTATCTCCTGACTTAATTTAGGAAATCTTTCCCACTCTCTGCCATCTCTGATCTGTTTTGCCCTCTTTTGCTAGAGCTGTGTGATTCTCTAGAAGAGTTTTCCAGCACACAGGGTTCTCCCTCCATGAAACCTAGTGTGGGACTCTGGGCATAGTTCCTTCTCTATCTGTGACTTTCAGCTATAACTATGGCCTCTGTCTTTGGGCTCTGTTCTGCTTTAAGGGCATGGCTTGGCTGTATTACTCAAATTAATCATCCTCAATTAATGATGCCCATCTCGTAGAGAGATTTCTTCACTACCAGAACAAAGTCCTCATCACGGGCTGGAAATGAGGACTCAGGATAAGACCTATGGACATACCACTCCCTCTATGGACCTGATTGCTTAGAGCAGAGCATCCTTTTCATCTCTATTCCAGCCTCTTACTCTGCCTGCCTTGTGTCATATCTAAAAGCACAGCTGATGACAATTACAGAACTGAATTCTGACCAAGTTAGCTGAGTTATTGAGAAAAAAGTTTCATCCCTTTGAATGATCCACATTGTTTATCAACATGAATCCACTTTCATGAATAATTGCTAAAGTTCTCATTTTCCTCTGTCCTCCAAGCCCCAAGGGTCCCTGCAACCAAGTCTGTTTTTATTACTTTGATTTTTAATATCTGCAGCTGGTTTCCATTTAACTTGAAGCCATCCAAATTAGATGTTGTTCATTTTTACAACTTAATCAATGCTATTCTCCCTGACAGGAATTATCTAATAACTTCTTAAAGGCTGGACTAAAGATAAAACAGTTATATGACATTATTACATCATCTGATTTCTATGATTGCTTTGCATTTCATTAGACTTCAGCCAAAACTATGCTGCAGAGATGTACTCCAGCTGGCATGAAATGCTTCTATTTTAGGAAATGGTATTTTTTCTAAAATTTTTTTTCTAAAAAATTAAAAAGAAGAAAATATGTATATGTGCGTGTGTGTGTGTATTTAGCACAAAGTGACAGAAATTTTAGAAAAAAAATTAAATTGGTTTAAAGCATCCATTGTAAAGAGGAAAACATTCCTGTAAAGTTATTCAGAAGTTAAACCTGCAGTATTCATTAACTATGATGGTTTTCCTCCAAGTAATGACTTTTTAAATTAAATGTCAAATTTCTCTTCCTGGTTTAAAGGAATAAAATTCAACAAACATTTATCAATCACCAATTGCATTCAAAGCACTGTGCTTGTATTGGGGATGCAAAGAAAAAAAAAAATACAAACTCTGTCCTCAAGAAAGTTATAGTCACTCTGAGAAAAAAGGAATAGAGGCACATATTCTCATCTTGTCTCTAGAGTCAACTGGGTCGTTATAACAACAGTGTTCTGTTTGTTTTTTAATCGTTGTTATTATTGTAGTTCTTTCCATTTTTATAATTGTACGTTTTTCTGGTTCTGCTTATTTCACTCTGCATCAATCTATATTTTTCTTTAACATGAGGAAATTATTGAAGGATTAAGTTAATGGTAGCAAATTTTTATTCAAGTTTCAAGTTACAAAAATAAAATAAACATTAGTTAATAGCAGATTTTTACTGCTGGTCTTGCTAACCAGCCTGTGTCATGTGCCTGCCCTAAGCTTTCCTCTTCCTAAATTGTGAAACTCCCTCTGGGCCTTCTGTCTTTAGTACAATGAAGCTATGCATACACTGGCCCATGAATGTAATGCATACATCCTGCTATGTTCTATTACCTACTTAGCTGGATAATGGTTAAAGGGAAAGAGAACAGTAGTTTATTATGAGCTCTGCATTTAGTTTCTCTTTCGTAGTGAGTGGAAAAGGAAGTGAGAGCTTTGTCTCCAATTTTAAAGAGCTTTTTAGCTTCAAAATTCCCTTAGCTTTTTCATGCATAATAGAAAATGAAATAAACACAGCATAAGGACTGCTTAATGCAGCCATCTGGAGTCAAAAAGTCGCTTCTACAGCAAAGAACTAAAAGTATAGTTTGAAATAGCCTGTGAGATCCATTCAACTGAAATTGCATTAAAATGCAAAATAAAAAAAATTTCAAAGACTGTTCTTTAGAAACAATTGAGAAATTACTGATGAGTCAGGAGGATGGTCATTTCCCCCTCCTTAGGAACATAAATTTACCAAGAATTATGCAAAATCTTATTTGTTTCCTTCAATGAAGGATAGCTCTAGAAAGTAACTATCTTCTAGGTGAACCAATTCAATTCCACATTGTCTTCTTCTTTCAGTCTCTGGATCCTTTATCTCCTAAATTCCTCTACCAAGTTGCAGCCTTGGATCACTCTTACTATCAACTGCTTTCACTCCAACTCACTGAGCAAAGCTGGAGAAAAATCATGAAACTACTAATGGGGTTCATTATAAATTTATGTTTTATAATTTGAACTGGGCCCTCACAGCAGCAAGGCAAATCTTTTATACCTTGCTAACCAATTCCCTATCCTATTCATCAGAGTAGCTTTTCCTAACCTCTTCATCCCTTTTCAAACCTCCCAGGGTTCTCTTTCTCCCCATCTCTAGAAGTTGAGAACCTTGCCTCATGTTTCTCTGAAAAAAAAAAAAGAAGAAAGATCCTCTCGTCCCCTCCTCCTCTTCTCACAACACAAAGAATTCTCTTCCCACCATCTCCTCCTTCACCCTTGTCTATAAAGAAGTGGCGCTTATCCTTGTCAAGGCACATAATCCCATTCTATTCCATCTTCTGCTACAGATTATCCCTCTATCATCCTTACTCTCTCACAATATTCCATCTCTCCCTGTCTACTGGCTGCTTTCCAGCTTCCTACAAACATACCTGTGGCTATTAAATCCTTAAAAAAAAAACACCCTCATTTGACCCACCCATCCTCATTAGCTATCATCATATAGTTCTCTCCCTTTTGAGGCTAAAATCCTTAAGAAAGTCATGCATCATCAATGTTTCCATTTCCCTCTGTTGAATTCTCTTCTTAACTATCTACAATTTGACCTCATCATTTAACTGGAGCTGCTCTTTCCAAAGCTACTAATGATTTCTTAATTGCCAAACCTATAGTTTTCTCTCAATCTTCATCATTTTTCACTTCTCTGTAGCCTGTAATATGGTTACTCACTCTTTTCTCTTTGATATTCTCTTTACACCTGTCTTAGTTTCCTTTGTTAGATGTTCATCCAGGTCATGCCCACTAAACTTAGGTGCCTTCCAAGGTATAGTCCTGGGCATTGTTTCCTTCTACATTAGTTCATTTGGTCATCTCATCCTGGTCAGCTCCTTTGGACTTAATTATCATCTCTATTCAGAACAGTAGGGATTAGCTCACCTCTCCCTTTCATGTCTTCCCCATTCCATGTTATTTTGTCTGAATGACTCATATTCCAGATGAGGAGTGCCTTTTTGGTGGCTCTCTGTCAATACTATAATTAATAATTTTTTAACATCATGTTAAGAAATATCCAAGCCACATAACTGAACCCTCCATGAAATGTACCTTCAGGTCCTTTAATATCCTGGTGAGTCAACCCTGGAATGTATAGGTATCACATCTGAATTGATTTATTGGGGAAACTGTATCTCCCAACAAATCAGGGGGAAGAATTGGGAAAATGAATATTGAATTATAGTCTTTATTAGCAATATTTCTGTGTGAAATCATTTTCCCCTTGGACTCCCAATGTCAGACAAACAGCCTGCTTCCAAGCTAAGGTTACTTGGAGACCCCAAGCTATGAAAATGGACTGGGACCTTCTGTCTTTTGTTGAGACCTAGATAGGATTAAAGGCATTTGAAGATGGGGCTAATCAGCCATGGTGAATTTTGAAAGTAAGGTGGATCAGCCACATTTCCCTTGCTGGTAAAAGCTGAGTGGGTCTTAGCATTATCCTTAGTTAGGCAAAGACCTACCTCCGCTGTGATGGAATAATAAGGAAGGAGTTAAGGTCTCTAAGTTCACCTTCTCTTTAAAAATATTTAAAATAAAATATCATAAATAATACATTGTGTAATGATATAAATAGAATATATAATAATAAATATAATTTAAAAATTAAAAATAATTTAAAAATAAAATTAAAAAATGGGGAATACTAGGAGACATTCAAAGGATAAACAGTCCGGCCAAACAGAAAGTTGATATATCTTCCTATAAAAATGAAAGTCATCTTTTGAAGAGAATGGCAAAAGATCCATTCTTTGTTAGAAGATGCATGTATCTGTTAATAAACAATGCTATTCTCAGGGGAGAAATAAGATCGAAGCCTTTCTTGTTTCCCATGAACACTTGAATCCCATGAATGCAAAACCTCATGGTTTTCAAGAAATAGCACTGAGACCATATAAGCATTTCTCTCACCCACCAAGCTCATGAGTTTATTTTGTTGCTTTTTTTAAACCCTTACTTTCCATCTTAGAGTCAATACTGTGTATTGGTTCTAAAGCAGGAGAGTGGTAAGGGCTAGACAATGGGGGTGAAGTGACTTTCCCAGGGTCACACAGCTAAGAAGTGTCTGAGTTCACATTTGAACCCAGGATCTCCTATCTTCAGGTCTGGCTCTTTATCCATTAAGCCAACTACCCTCCTCTTATGGGCAGGGGGAAGAGAAGAGAGGGGTTAATAAAATAGTATCTTTCTGCAGAAGAGCTAGAGCTGTTCAGTGCCACTACATTCAATGGAAGGAAGTGGAGTAACTAAAATGTTACCTAAACCAATTTATGGTATTTATGATAACTTCAGTCCATGCTAGGAGTGGAAGGGGTGGGGGCAGTAACCCAGTTGTTTACTTCCAAACTGCAGACTCATGACAAATTTCTATCACCCAGGAGGAGCAGACTCAGAAGTTCCTGGCTTGGTACTTAGGGATGTAATTCAACCACTTGGTAATATCAGTTTCCTAACACACGCTGCCTTGTTGAGGTTGCTTGTAAATATTAGCTGGGTGGCAGAAACAATGTGGAGCGGAACTATTTGCAGAGAAAGGAAATACCTCGACCTATGAGTAGATAGATTGGGAAAGGACAGGTAAGGCAAAAAATTGCATGTCTATGAGGGAGGGAAGCCTGAAGTTTTGGGTGGAGTGATAAGGAGAGGACCAATCTAGCATGATTGCGTAGCTTCCTTTTCCTTTGAGCATCCAGCAAATAACTTGAGAAGGGGCCGTAGGGATCATCTACACAGGAGATTATTAATGTTTGCATCATGGACCCCTTAGGTAGTCTGGTGAAGACTTTGGATCCCTTCCAGCATATTTTTAATGCATAAAATGAAATGTGTAGGATTACAAAGGAAATCAGTTATTTTGAAATTGTTATTTAAAAAATCAAGAAGTTAATGGACTCCCAGTTAGAAATTCCTGGTTTAATTTAACCACCTTATTTTAGAGATCAAAAAACGGAGACTAGGGTGGCTAAATAATTTGTCTAAGTAGTTAGTGGCAGAGTATGCAGATTAAAACATTTTTAAAAGATTAAAAAAATTTTTAAAGGCATAGAGACTGGACCTGTGAATTTATTGGTATAGGGAATCCTGGATAGTAAAACCTCCTCTGTCATTGCAGGGTAGTTCCTTCTCTGCATTTTAATAGTCTTAGAGAATTGCTTAGAGCACCGAGAAAGATGTATCTTGCCCAGGGTCTCACATCCTGTACGTGTCAGTGACAGGACTTGAACATGGGTCTTTTTGATTCCAACATCAGTTCTCTATACAATAAGCCACACAGTCTCTTTCTTTTTCTAAAACATTATAGTGCTATCTTTTGCTTTTAAACCATCTTCATTGTTTTTAATGCATCTCTTCCCTTCCTCTCTCCTCTGGGAGCCATTGCTTGAGCTAAATAAGAGTAGCTAGGGGGCAGCTGGGTGGCTCAGTGGATTGAGAGCTAGACCTAGAGACAGGAGGTCCTAGGTTCAAATCTGGCCTCAGCCACTTCCTAGCTGTGTGACCCTGGGCAAGTCACTTGACCCCCATTGCCTAGCCCTTACCACTCTTCTGCCTTGGAACCAATTCACAGTATTGATTCCAAGATGGAAGGTAAGGGTTTAAAAAAAAAAGAGTAGCTAGATGGGGCAAGTAGGTAGACCAATGAACCTAGAGCAAGGAAGACTTGAGGTCAGATCTAGCATTAGACACTAGCTCTGAGACCCGAGGCAAGTAACTTCAGTTTTCTCATCTATAAAATGGGAACAATTATAGCACCTACCTCCCTGGGTTGTTATGAGGATAAAAGAAGAAATTTGTAAAGTTTTTTCTAAAATTTACAGTGCTTATGTGTTAGCAATTATTATTATTATTGCTTTTATTATTACCATTAATTACTATTATTGCTATTAATATATAAAAAATAGAAAAGAGGTTGGAAAAGCAACTAATCAATATGTCAAGAGGGTTTGATAGCATATACCACACTAAAGAATCTTTTGATAACAAATAATGAAATAAGCTTCAAAGGAATGAAATAAAAAGTTTCCCTGGTAATCTTTTCAGCAACAGATCTATGTCTGAAGCCATTTATGTGAAGCTTTGCCCATAAACAAAGGGAATGTAGTCTTTCTGATCACATCAGAGACAGAAATCCAGTAGTTTGAAGGAAACCTAAACTGACGGTGCAAGACTCTCTCAAACCAACGAGGGCTATTTCCACTTTAGTTTTATCTAAAGATAAATGATAGAATATATTTTGGCACATCCTGCCTGGGCCCTGGATAACTGAAATCTGATTGTCTCTCCTCTATAGCCCACTAGAGCAGGTTCCATCGAAGCCCTAACCCCAGGGCCAGCCTTGCCAGTGTATCTACAGTCCCCAATGTATCAAAAATAAATGAGTATAAATTACAACATGGTGTAGGAGATAGGACCCTGGATTGGTAGTCAGCACAGAGACCCAAGTCTATTTGCTACCAACTAACCATATGCCCTGGTTCAAATCATTTCATATTCTTGACCTCAGTTTCTTTATTTGTAAAGTCAGAGGGTTGGGATAATCGGGTGCTGAACTTTTTTGTATGTCATGGATTCCTTTGGAAGGATGGTGAAGCAGCCTATAGGTCCCTCTCAGAATCATGTTTTTAAATGCATCAAAGTACATAGGATTACAAAGGAAACATACTGAAATACAAATATTAAAAAAATAAAGTTCAGGGACTTCAGATAAAGTATATCTGGGTTAAATGGTTTGCCGATACTAAGATCCTAGGATGGAGTAGATGACTTCTGAGGGTCTTTTTCTGAGGTCTAAAATATACCTTAAGCCCCATAAGTGCAAGCCAAACTTACTATGAGTTCTTGGAGATCATTTTTCTTTGGGGCCTGTTTTTCTTTCTTGCTACACCAGATTTTTGCAATTTAGAGAACAATTAATAAGAAAACATATTATAAGAAAGAAATGTAAGAAAGAAAAGTTAAAGCTTGCCAGACAGGATTGTGTTTGATTGAGTGAATATTTCATATTTCACCAGTGCCTCCTGGTCTATATTTCAGGATTTAGAAATATTCATGAGCCTACCCTAACCCTTAAATGCTGACTTTTTATACTTCTTTATGGAAAAGATAGACACTACCCAGGATGAATTTATTTTTGTACCCTCTGTCACAACCGTAACTTATTATTGTCTTTATGTCTATTCTCTTCTCCTTCCCTCCAGGCTCAGGGGAAGAATTATTCTCTCTAGATCAGACTCTTTCTCCTCTGTACCTCTTCCCTCCCACCCCCACTTTATTCCACAGTTATCCAGTTATGTCTTAAGATCTTCAGGCTCTGTCTCTTCATAGGCTTCTTTCTATCTACCACCAAACATATGTAAATCCTACTCTTTAAAAAAATAAAAATCACTACATACATGAACTGATGCAGAGTGAAATAAGCAGAACAAGGAAAACATTGTAGACAGTAACAGCAATATTGTGGAATGATTATAGGTGACAGACTTGGTTACTCTCGGCAATTCAACAATACAGAACAATTCTGGGGGAATTTTGACAGAGAATGTTATCCAGCTCCAGAGAAAGAACTGTTGGAGAAGGAATGCAGATGATCGCATATTATTTTTCACTTGATTATTTGGGTATAGGTGGTGGGGGCTTGATTTCATAAAGCTAATCACTTATGAAAATGAACAATATGGAAATATGTTTTGTGTGATAATACATGTATAATCCAGACTGGATTGTTACCAGCTCTGAGAGGTAAGAGGAAAGGAGGGAGGGAGGCAATTTGCATCATATAACTTCTGAAAATTTATGTGGAAATTTGTTATTATATTGTAACTGGAAAAAAAAAGTTACCCCCCAAATCACCATCTTCTTTTGCCCCTTATTCCTTTGAGCTACTTTCTTCCCAACTCCCAAGGCATGCAGTATCATGCCTCTTTTGTTCATTTCCTGTCTTCTCACTTCCTAACTCCTTATTATACGACTTTTATATTTACAGCTCTTTCAGAATTTACTAGTGACTGATTTCTTGCTCATCCAGTGGTCTTTTCTTGGTTCTGCCATTTTCAGTCATCTAGATATTTAACAGAGTTGACAGAGATAAAACTTACTATTTTGTCACACTGGGCAAGTCACTAGCTATCTAAGGCATCATTTCCTACTCTGTGAAGTGAAGGGATTGCACTGGATGATCTGTGAGACTCTTTCCTGTTCTAAATCTCTGTTCCCATGAATCTTAGATTCTAGGTATACTTTCCTACTGCTCTTCTTACTTCTCTATCTCCTTTCCCTAATGCTAATTCTGGCCTTTAGTTTTTCTTCTCTATCCATAGTGTTTCCCTTTGTAATCATCTCTTTTCAACTCTTATTCCTACATGGATTATGCCAAAATTTACATTTTTAACCCTGTCCTCTCAGAGTTTATAGCCCAATTCCTTATTTCCAACTATCCATCTATTTCCAATTGTTTATCATGCTATTCTCTCAAACTAAATCAATTTCTGTCACTGATAGCACCACTTTTTTAGTCTCTTAGGCTGGAAATCGAGTTGTCTATGATTCTTCTCCTTTCTTTATTCTTTATATTCCAATTTATCATTAAGCTTATTGATTCTAATATATATCTCACATTCCATTTTTTGTCCCATTTCCAATGTCCCTATCCCAGTTCAAGCTTTATTATCTAAAATCTAGATTACTACATCACCCTTATAATAGTTATTGGCACCAGTCTTTTCTTTCTTTAATTCAAAATATCATTTCCTTGATGTCACTCCCTTGCTAAAGAAGATATAATAGCTTCTTGATTTAAATCTAAACTCCTCTACTTGGGTTATAGGGATAAAAGGAAATAAACATTTATTAAATACCCACTGTGTGTCATGTACTGAGCTAAGAACTTTACAAATATTGTCTCATTTAATCCTCGCAACAACTCTGAGAAGTAGATGCTATTATTATTTTACAGGTAAAAAACCTAAGGCAAATTGATGGGAAATGACTTGCTATGTGTCTAGGATGGCATTTGAACCCAGATCATCCTGACCTCAAGTCTAGTGTTCTATCCATTATATCACCTAGATGCCTCTTAAGGTTTTACTTAATCTGGTTCTACTCTATATATTGTGGAAGAAAAAATATTAATTCTGGATTATATTTGAAGCATAAATTTGCAAGAAACAAATTATATTTAACATTCACCTAATATTTAAACATTTCTAGCTTGGAGGGATGTCTAAAATAGTAGTTACCCCATAGCCCTTTAACAAGACTCCCCACAAGATGACTTTGAGGAATATTTATAGGAATCTTGAACAAAGAAAATTACAAGCATGTTAAATTACAGTTTGTTGGCACTTAGAAGCACCAGCTACATCAAATGAAGCAAAAATTTCTTGATCCTTCAAGATACTCAAATTCTGGTCACTCCAGTGTTTAACATTCCAATAGTCACTACTCAGTTCTTTGGTAGACCTCTTGCTTCAAAGAACTTCAAAGAGTAAACAATAAAATCTCCCAGGGATCAACATTCTTAAATGGGAAGGCTAAGTCACAGCTTCCATAGATAGACAAAGTAGAGACTGATAGATCTGGAGCCTGATCACTTCTAGTGATCTGGTAGACTAGGCCACCTTATCAAGACAAGATAAGTTAAATTTGGTTGTCATCCTTAATCCATTTCCTAAGGAAAGGCTTTTATTCTACCATTTTTCTAAAAGGGAAAAGTGGAAAAGACTTTGGGCTGGAGAAAATACTTATTAATTTTACTAAAAAGATTTAAAATACCTTCCACAACTTCCCACTTACTTCAACACATTTATTCCCATAACCCACTATGTTCCAAAACAGCATCCTTTAAGACTCCAAGCTTGCAGATGAAGGAATCCTTAGGGCCTGAGTCTTTATAGAAGACCCACAGGGCACAAGGTAGTCCCTGAACCAACTGGAACAGCCTTCTGTCATCTTTAATTGAAATGCCTTTTTAATTGATAGACATCTAGGCCTTATTCATATCAAGTTCAAACCTCTAGTTGGTAAATTTTTTCCACTGAGATGTGTTTTCACATGACAGACTGTGAAGTGAGTTGGGGAAATTTGAATCTTCTCTTCTACTTTTCCCCCACAGAGACTCCCTTTTATTATATGTAATATTCCAAAGGTTTTCTATAGCAATGGCATTAGTAACTAAGGGAAGCCATACGGTGGTGTGGGGAAAAGGGCAAAACAGGTATGCACCACAGGGGTGGATTCCAAACTGTGCTTCAGGGTCCAGAGCAAAACCATAAGGATTCAACAAGATATTCTGAATTATCAAGCGAAATCCAATGTTATCCTAGAAATATTAGTTCATGGTTTCAACATTAGATCCTTACTACATTTCATTCCGTGATTTTTTCAAATATTCAAAATATATTTTTGTTTTTATTTGTATTTTCAGTTACATTACAAACTTCAAACTTTTTCCATTTCTTTGTCTTATCCTTGTGAAGCCGAGTTTTGGAGATTAGCTGGGATAAAAGCCAAGAACCAGTGGAGAATCAACACAGAACAGGGAAAGAAGGTAGCAATGGTGTTCAATCTAATGCCAAGGTTTGAGAAGCTGTATGGTCCATTTTGTGCACACACCCCATTAGTAGGTAGTTATATTTATGAATATAACAAAATATTCATTTTTCTTACAATTTATTTTTTCAAGTGACTATTTTAGGGCATAAATATTAAATTGTTTGATCCTAGCCATTCAACATAATATAAATGTTAGGTATTTCTTTTGGCCTGGGGGTGCTGGGAAAAAATTACTGAGATACTAAGGACTCAGTGAACCAAAAAAGTCTGGGAAACTTTGCTGTAGAGGCTGGGAGGGGAAGCAAGTCACTAGGCTGCATGACTGTATCAGGAAATAGCTTCTGGAATGGTGTTGATAAAGCTGGAGTTTGAGTGACTGGCCTGGGACAGTGATGGAGGGAGTAAGAAAAATTAGGGATGGTAATAAGATCATGCTGGTTGTAGGTTACTGAAACACTCAGAAAATGAGAACAGTTTGAATGCAATATTTTTCTAGCTTTGCTTCTATGTTTCATTTCGGTTTAACTGGTTCTCTTTAATAATAAATTCATAGCTGCAAATTTTAAAAGAGTATAATAAGGAAAGCAACAAATTGGGAAAAATCTTCATAACAAAAACCTCTGACAAAGGTCTAATTACTCAAATTTATAAGGAGCTAAATCAATTGTACAAAAAATCAAGCCATTCCCCAATTGATAAATAGGCAAGGGACATGAATAGGCAATTTTCAGACGAAGAAATCAAAACTATTAATAATCACATGAAAAAGTGTCCTAAATCTCTTATAATCAGAGAGATGCAAATCAAAACAACTCTGAGGTATCACTTCATACCTAAGCAGATTGGCTAACATGACAGCAACAGAAAGTAATGAATGCTGGAGGGGCTGTGGCAAAGTCGGGATATTAATGCATTACTGGTGGAGTTGTGAATTGATCCAGCCATTCTGGATGGCAATTTAGAACTATGCCCAAAGGGCGATAAAAGACTGTCTGCCCTTTGATCCAGTCATAGCACTGCTGGATTTATACCCCAAAGAGATAATAAGGAAAAAGACTTGTACAAGAATATTCATAGCTGCACTCTTTGTGGTGGCAAAAAATTGGAAAATGAGGGGATGTCCTTCAATTGGGGAATGACTGAACAAATTGTGGTATATGTTGGTGATGGAATACTATTGTGCTAAAAGAAATAATGAGGAATTCTATATGAACTGGAACGACCTCCAGGAATTGATGCAGAATGAGAGGAGCAGAACCAGGAGAACATTGTACACAGAGACTGATACACTGGTATAATCGAACATAATGGACTTCTCCATCAGTAACAATGCAATGATCCAGATCAATTCGGAGGGATTTATGAGAAAGAACACTATCCACATTCAGAGGAAAACCTGTGAAAGCAGAAACACAGAAGAAAAACATCTTGATCATATGGGTCGAGGGGGATATGATTGGGGATGTGGACCCTAAATGAACATCCTGGTGCAAACATCAACAACATGGAAATAGTTTTTGATCAAGGACACATGTAAAACCCAGTAGAATTGCGCATCGGCTACAGGAAGGAGTGGGGGGAGGGGAGGGAAAGAATATGATTCTTGTAACCAAGGAAAAATGTTCTAAATTGACTAATTAAATAAAAATTTTTTTAAATTAATTAAAAAATAAAATAGTATAATTTCTATAAAAGGTAGTGTGGTATAGATAGAGAAAAAGCCTTAGACAGGAAGACCTGGGTTCAAGACCTGCCTTTGACACATATTTGTCATTATATGACCTTGTTCAAGTCAATTAACCTAGAAGTTGCCCTCCCAGGCAACTTTCTACAGTTATAACTTTTGGGGAAGGTGCCTCTCTGATTTTCTAGTTTCTGTCCTATTGGCCTTTTTACCATTTTAAAATTTGTTTCCTATTTTATTAAATAACATTTCAGTATTTTGATTTGGACTGAAAGTAATCCAGTGAATGAGGAAATAGGAAGTCATATTAGGCAAAGAGATGTAACATTTTTCCAAAGACAAGTTGTCCATGGGAAGTGACAGATACTATATTCATTATCATATATGCAAAGTGCCTGACAGCAGTAAAGGCTTAATAAATTCTAATTGATTGACTGATCACGGACCTTCATCACCAAGAAAGGAAATGGCCTAATTATACTTAGGAAATGAGAGACAACAGATAGACAGCCCGAGTGATCCGCTGGAGCTGCTTAGATACGAAGAAAATGAATCTATTGAGGTTTTGTAAGAAAACATGGACAAAAATTATACAGGCTGAGAAGGTAAGGACATGTTGTGATTGTTACCAGCAGAAGGGCATGTTTCACTGGACATGGACCTCCTCTTTTCTTTTTCCTCTGCACTGAAAATGATTACACACCATAAGCACTCAGTAAACATCTTTAAAAAGTGATGTTTGGGTTTCTGAATATAAGCCTTGATTATCTCTTATTGTTTCTTCTAAGAAGTTAGCATTTAAATACTGTGGGAAATCTTAGGTTTATGCTTGTTTTCTTTACAATCTTGATTTTAACTGACTGTCTTCTTGGAGGCAACAGTTAAACTGGTAATCTCAAACTAGCAGAGGGCAAACAAAAAAATTGAGAGCAAATTCAGGAGAATCAGATGGGTAGATAGATTTAATAACAAATGATTGGTTTTAATTATGCAGATATTGATGATAGCAGACAAATTAAGGCAAAGTTGAAAATCATCACAATAGAATAACTTATCTATTGATTTTGAGCTTGAAACTCAAGAGAAAAAAATGTAAGGTATGTTAAAATGATAAAGTGCCTGTCTTGAAAAATAAATAGATAGGGACTATTAATAATCAAATTTAAAAGCACCTGTTAATTTAGAGAGTTAGATAAGATGCTCAATAAAGGTAAAATAAAATTTGACTTTTATGAATTTACTTCTTCAGAAGAGGAAGCAATGAGTTATAGTAAAATACAGTCTTTGTAACAGAAACTTAATTTTTAAAGAAATCAAAATGTTAAATAAATATATTTGCAGAATGTAGAATAAGGGAAATTTTTTGTTTGTTTATTCTTGGTTCAGACTTGTAATTTTATCAATGTGGGGAATGGCTAGTGAGGAAACTCTCCCATAGTCATAGATTTCTGATGTGTAATTCATTATCTTAGAGAATTTCCTAGAGGAACTATGAGTTTCAAATGCCTATAAAGCTATGGCTGTACAGAGATAATCTGAGTCAAAGGAAGGATTTGAGTCTAGGCCTTCCACCAAGAGTCCAGGCTGTTATCCAATGTTATCCAGTCTGCCTCTCTAATAAAACACTTGATTTTAGTCTGAATTGGCCCAAAAACTATTAATACAATGCCACTACAAATATGCAGGGGCCACACGTCAGAACCAATTTTATTTGTAACAAAAGCAACTAGCAGGGGTCAGCTGGGATTGCTCGGTGGTTAGAGAGCCAGGCCTAGAGAAAGGGGGTGGTCAAATCTGGCCTCAACACTTCCTTGATGTGTGATCCTGGGCAAGCCTTCCCCCCACCTCCCCATTTGCCTATCCCCAAACCAATATTAGTACTGATTCTAAGATGGATGGAAGGATTGGAAAAAAAAATCACAGGAAATAGAAAAAAATCAGTTTTTGGGTTATAAATTTCAGGAAGCACAGATTCAAAAGTTTTATCAGCAAATTTAAAAGACAAAAGAAAAAATCACTCACCTGTTTCTAACATTTTAAAATATATATTTCTATTTAATGTAAGGTTTAATATCCATCTCAATTATGATCATCTTTTTTTTTTCTTCCCTTAAATTTTATTTTAAAAAATTTCCATGGTCAGAGCTGACAATCCCACTGGGTTATACATATATTATTACTCAATACCTATTTCCATATTATTAATTTTTGTAATAATCTATTGAAACCAAAACCCCACATCTGATACCCATACAAACAAGGAGTGAATCATATGTTTTTCTTCTGCATTTCTACTCCCACAGTTCTTTCTCTATGTGGATAGCATTCTTTCTCACAGGTCTCTTGGGATTGTTCTGGATCATTGCATTGCTAATAGTAGCAAAGTCAATTATATTTGATCATCCCACAATGTTTCAGTTAATGTGCAAAGTGTTCTCTTGGTTCTGCTTATTTCACTCTGACTCAGTTCATGGAGGTCGTTCCAGTTCTCATAGAAATCACTCGATTCATCATTCCTTATAGCACAATAGTATTCCATCTCAGTTGAGATCACCTTGACTGTATTTATATCAGTGTCAAGTGGGATTAAATAAAAATAACTTGCATTATATTTAAAGCTGGAAGAGTACTTTACATTAAAGCCTTAAGACAACTCTGTGAGGTTAGAAACAAAAGTATTATAATATTTATTTTTAAAATGAGAAAACTAAGGCTCAGAGGGATAAGTAATTTGTCCATGGTCACATAGCTGGCAAATGTAGCATGGACTTTTAGTACTTGTACTCTCTGGGTTGGATCACTTGCTAAACCTACACTCAAATATGCAGTTCTAGGGTTCTCAGAGAAGGGTATACGGAACATTGTTACAACTCAAAACTCTTTCTAGAGATGCTAGGGTAGCCTTTATCTGTATGGGGGATACACTCTACTCTATTCCATAATGCCTGAGTCTCCACCAGTGTATTTGCCATTTATACAAAATAGCTACCACAACACCATTAGCTCTTCAACAAAACACTTACTAAATTATTAGAGATCTACTTAATGAAAAGATGAAAGCAATAATAGTAATATTGGGAGCGTGACAGAGTATGTGGAGTGAATTGAATTCAAATGCTCTCTCTTACATATATTGCATAATCTTGGTCAAATCTTTTAATCTCTCAGTATTCTAGGCAACTCTCTAAAATTATGTGTTGTAGAGAAGCGTTGTCCTGCCTTGGTAGAGGGAATTTCCACTTGGGATTTCCCTACTGATGAAATCATAGGTGCAGCCCATGTTCTTAATTATAACATTTAGTTAGTAGAAGACAAGAGCAGCAATTATAATAAATTTACTTAATAGAACATCAGAGCATTAGTCATTTATAACATTTTATTCTCTCTCATCAAAGAATATACCCTCCATAGGGGAGAGTGAATATACACTTGTAAAAACTTACCATGCAGTTCATAAATGGGGAAACCTATGTGCCTGGGCAATTTATTACTCTGGATTATAGGCCTTGATGTCCTTGGTTCTGTCAGGAATATTTTCTGTCACATGAAGCTGCTTCTCCAAGGTCTTTCTATTTTTCAACACTCTCCTAGTGGGTAAAGGTCTCCTCTTCTGCTCTGGAGCTGATAAAGCAGTGATCCTCTATTTAGTTTCAGCCATCCTCAAAAGGACAATGAAGAAAAGTTGAACTTCTCTTCCCTTAAGACTGAGAATTGTCAATATTCTCAGTCTGCAAGTAGGAAGGGATTTATTTTATCTAAACAGCACACAGGGAAACAGATGCAAAGCCAGTCCTTCCCCTTCTGTTTCTACCTATAAAACAAAAGAGGGCAAGAAAGAGCAACACAGTCCCCTAAACTGTTTACCCACTCTCTGCTTAGATGACACAAAAGAGCTCAATAGTTCTTTCCACAGTCTCAGAACTGAACTCTTTTCCAGTGGGCTACCAGCAGCTGTTTAGGCGTTTCTCAAGGCAATCAGCAAAGTGCTCTTCCAAGCAGCAAGGTCCTGGCCAAGGAACTAAGAGAATTGGCAGTCTTAGCTAGAAGCTTTATTTGTGTCTTCTCTTGTTTTTTTTTTATGACTCCTGTAGTTAACTTATTCTCTTGCCCATTTCAATACATTTCTCTATAGGTTCTTCACCTGTTGGCTACTTAACTGATTAAAATGCTTCTAATCAGAGCTTCCTAGTGGTTAGTAATTCATCTTTGCTTCAGAAGGTAAACTCAGGAAATCTTTTTTTTTTTTGAGTCAGGTATGAGCCCAATACTGTAAAATTGAAAACAAGCATCTATAGGCTTTGTATGCTCTATTAGTTCCTTCTGTACCTTCTGGGAGGTGTGGAAGTCAGTGTTTCATGAAAACCTGAATAGGCTGGTACTTCTCCTAAATCTAAATTGTTGGACACATCAATCAATCAAAAAAAGCATTTATTAAGCACCTCTTACATGCCAGGAACTGTGCCAAACACTGGGGATAAAAATAGAGACAAAAGACAATTCTTACCCTCAAGGAGCTTCCAATCTAGTGGAGGAGAAAACATGCAAACAAATATATACAAAGTAAGCTATATAAATGTATGAGGCAGGTAGGTGGCACAATGGATAGAGTGCAGGGTCTAGGGTCAGGAAGACTTAAGTTAAAAAATCCAGCCTTAGACACTTCCTTGCCAGGTGGCATTGGACAGTCACTTCATTTCTGCTTGTTGAACAAAAGGAGCCACTGGATCAACTAGAGAGGGAAATGGCAAAAACCCTATGGATAACTGTGGTCATGAAGAGTCAGACAACTGTAGGACTGAACAACAAAAGCTATATATAGGCTAGATAGGAAATAATTTCTACTTATCTTTAGAGAGAAGGCACTGGAATTGAGATGTTGGGAAAGACTTCCTATAGAAAGTACACTTCTAGTTGGGACTTAAAGAAAGTGAGGAAAGTAATTTTTAACTTATTTTTTTATTATTTAATTTATATACTTACATATAAATATGAAAATATATAATTTAATTTAATTAAGAAGAGTAGAAAAGAGAGAGCATGATTAAAGAAAATACTTAGAGCTGAGAGCTAGGATGTCTTGTTCATGGAGCAGCCAGGAACCGACCAGTGTCAATGGATCAAAGAAATACATGTTAGGGAGAAATATCGAAGGGGCTTGATAATGAAGGGTTCTAAATGCCCAGGAGCATTTTGTATTTGATCCTTTAGGCAATGAAGAATGCCTAGAGTTTATTCAGTAGGGAGATGACATGATCAGACTTGCATTTTAGGCATATCACCTTAGTGGCTCAATGTGGGATGGGCTAGAGTAGGGAGAGATTCCAGGCAGTGAGACCCACCAGCCCATTTCAGCAATAATCCATGCATGAAGTAATGAGGAGTGGCACTGTCAGAAGAGCGAAGGGGGCATATGGTAGAGATGTTGCAAAGATGCCTGCTGTTTTCTCCACAGTCTCCTGTCAGTTATCTGATTTATAATTTTGTCAGGTATAAATTTCAAAATTCTGAAAATAGTCATGTGCAAATGACTGGTAGATCACAGTGAACTATGGCCATCCTCACCCTAGTCATTGCTGTCTTAAAAATAGGTCCTCTGAGGGGTAGCCCTCTCACTACAATCACCTGAGTTATTTTTATGTTATTTAAGTTATTTTTATTTAATCCTGTTTGACACTGATAGAAATTACAGTCAAGATGATCACAATTAAGATGGAATACTATTGTGGTACAAGGAATGAGGAATTGATTGATTTCTAAACAGAAATCACCTCTTTCTGATCCTTAGAACATTATATATATATATATATATATATATATTTCTCTTGAAAATTTTATCTGTTTTTCTTCAAAGGTTGATGTCATCATTTTTCCTTATATAAATATTCATTTTTTTAGTCTTCAGAAACCAAACTGTCCACATATGAAGAGGGCAGACTTGCCACAAACATCCAAGGGAGGATTAGAACTCAGGTCCAGGATTTTTTGCACTATTCACCATTCTAAGAGGATTGAATCTTCCTTTACTTTATCCCAACATATTTTCAAGCTCCTTCTCCCATACAATTAGCTGATCTTTAATTCAAAATGCACATTTGATCTGAGAATCCATGGAATTATGTTTCTTTTATAGTTAGATCTCGTCTGATTGCCTAATTTGCCATGAAAGAATAAGATGATTATTGTAATTCTTTGCTTCAAGGCTCATCTTATTTGCTTAGTTTTGCTTAAATGTAACTCTAACCAATTCCAAATGATGCACTTGGATGAACTGAAGTATGTCTTAAGGTTCTCAACATCTAGTGATTAAATCTCATATAAATGAAAAATGGCAATTTCCTAGAGTTGACTGGCCAAACAAAGTCCATTTATGTTTCTTTAATAGCTAAGGAGAAAACAGCAGCTTAGGGAGCCACTGTGTACTTGAGTAGGCACTAATGATAGTTCTCAGGTATGGAAAAATATCCCTGTAATGAGTGCAATAGTCTGGCTTTAATGCTGCCTTTGGGGAATATATAAATTACCATTTGAGTTTAGATGCACAGTGTCCCAGGCAGAAAGGAGCCCAGATTCCTTTTTTTGCATTTAAGATCTTCCTGACATGATATAATAGTGTTTGTCATGAGTAGTCACTACCAATGGCATTCATCGCCACTTTTACTGATTATTTTTTAGTGTTTCCTAGGCTTTTATAAACCTAGCTAGGAAACTTTCCCCACTCTTGGTTTTGGGGCTACCAGGGACAAGTAGGTACCGAGCGTTTGGTAGCTGTCATGGAATCTCTTTTGTCCCTTCAGATTTTGTGTGAACCAGAGGCAGAGATAATAAAAATCAGGAACAGAATATTTACAGCTTTGTAAACAAAACTAAGCTAATAGGCAAGTTGAAGGATTTGTTTATAGGCTAGTATAAGAGAGAGCTGTGGTGTGGTAGCTCAAACGCTAGCTTTGGAGTCAGCTGGAATCTGGTGTTGGAATCCCACCTCTCTTGCATAGCCTGTGAGCTTGGCAAATCAGCCTCTTGAGGTTTCATTTTCCTCATCAAAGAAATGATATTGGACTAGATCTCTAAAATTCCATTCATTCGAAATCCTATTATACCATTCATTTTTTTGGTCAGTTTTTGTTTGTTTAGATAAAGAGGGGCTTTTATTGGTATGGAGAACTCTGAAAATCCTCTGTAACAAGACCTTAGAGGGGCTAAGTGACTAACCCACGGTCACACAGCCAAATATATGTGAGAGGTGGGATTTTGAACCCTTGTCTATTTGACTTGAAAGCTAGCTCTTCATCTACTATTTTAGGTTGCCTCAGAAACCAAATTCATGAATGAAGGAAATACCCATGAAAACACATTAAAATAATTACTGGAGAACTATGTTTACATCTACTTAAAAAATTTCTTATGTAACACAGAAATGGTACAGTGGAAAGAGCCCCTCTCTGGAGTCAGGAAGATCTGAGATACTTACTAGCTGTGTAACTCTGGGCATATAACTAAATTTCCGTTTGCTTCAGCTTCCTCATTTATAAAATGGGGATAATGACAGCATCTACTTCTCAGGGTTATTTTGAGGATCAAATGAGATATTTATAAAGTATTTGGCACAGTTCTTGGCACATAGAATGCATTTAATAAATGCATATTCCCTGACCCTTGTGTCTCCTCTGAGTTATTTCCTTAGCTTGTACTCATAATAATAGGTTGGGTATTCAAAGGGAGAACTACTCTCAAGGTTCCAGGGTATAAACAATGACATATTTATGTGAAACCATGACTTCATGAGCCCTCACTAATGTTCCTTCCATTAGCAATCAGCCAGGAGACACAATTGGCACTTTGCAAAGGCATTTTGGCATACTAAAAATGGTAGCTACAAAACACGCCCCCCTAAAATCTGGGGAACATTCTTCCCACTGGGAACATACTCACTGGGAAGAATGGGCTCACAACTGTTAAAGGCAATTCACAAGTCCTAGGGCTTCAAGGCTTGGCAGCTCCCCCCACCCCCCTTAGTAGTGTTTTCATGTACCTTCCCTTGGGTGAAATGTCTCTGCTTGGCAAGTTGCTTACCTGGGTTCCTAGGGTCTCCTTATCACCTTCATAGCTGGTCTCTTCTCTGATACTACAGAATTATATTCCATCTAACCACCTTCGCCATCCAGTGACTGCCATTCTATACATGTCCATGTGGAGTACGTGGAGAGACATCCCTGCTGAATGCAATATCTTTCTACTACTTTGTTCCTCTTCAAAGCTAGATAACCAATGCATCAAGCAATAAAAAAATTCCATCCTCTCTTGTAGGACTAAAGGGGATAATATTTATAAAGCACTTAACACACTGCCTGGTATGTCATAGGTACTTAATAAATGCTTGTTCCCTACCTCTCTCCTCCATAGGCAACTCTCAGCTTTGACAACTGCTACACTAGAACTCAAATCCTTTCGAGTTATTCAATAGTTATTTGATAGTTATTCAAAGCTTCAAGAAAGATGGCTATTTGTTCAGGCAAATAACATTTGTCTCCTTCTTGACCTAGTCAGACGGGTGTTCAAAACTTATATAGGAACCGGAGAGTATTTATTATGATAAATCCTGTTAGCACATTAAAATCTGCAAATTTAATTAACTGAGCTGGGGAGGGGAAATCACATTCTCCCTTTTTTACATATACTGTATATAGAGGATGCACCTCATGGATTATATATGGAGAGAGGCCTGCAGCATCCATTAAAGGCTTGTTTTCAAAAGCATAATGCTGTTGGTCAGTGCCATTCAGAAACTGACTTGGTGACTCCATAGCATTCTTTTGCTGCTCCTGATAGCATTCTCCCATCCAGATGGTTTGTTATACTCATTTTTTTTTTATCAATTTCCGCTTGAACACAGTTAAGCGTCTACTCATTTAGCTAAGCTAAAGATATCCTTTTCAGGTACAATCAGCAGCAAACTTCACATTTCCCACTCTATAATTTTCTTACGAAACTGTTTTCAAATGATCTCTCTCAGCAGCAGCCCCAGGTCGGAAAGTCCTCTCTTTGCCACACGAGACAGCAACATTCTACTGTGGCTGAAGTACACCAGGGAAGGCTCTTGTCCTATTTATACATTAGTAACATATACAGTCTGACATCTTGTGCACAATACAAATAGTAGTTTTAAAATGTACATAAAATCAAAGTGATCACAGAAACTAAACATATTTAAAGAAACCTGGCAGAGATGTTTGATGGCAAAGATTTCTAATTCTACCATCATGGAACACTTTTTTTCTGTGATCCCAAAAGGACTCAGAAAACTTCATGTCATATAGATAGCACCTTGTCTTTTGTAGTCCTCCTTTTGATACTTCATTGTTCTGGCAGAAACAGTAGGCTATGAGGCTTGGCAGGAAGGGGTTAAAGGAAGTTCTTTGGTCCAGGAGCTGGGGCCCTGTCTTGTTCCAGGGTGGAGAACAAAAGGCAAGCAGGAAGAGAAGGAGTGAGGGTTGGCTGGACTTTAGCAGCTGTTGCTTCTCTCCTCTGTGTATAGAATAACTTGGAAAAATCTCACAGGGGGAATTGTGGTTTAGGGGAAAACTCTAGCTGGATAATAATCAGTTGGGTATTTGTCAAAATCCAAAGGTGGGCAGCATTCTTTTATGAAATTCAGAGTAAATTATGGTATGAGAGAGTTTGGAAATAAGGGGGGAAAAACAACATAAGATATCCTTGAGCCATACAAAGATGAACAATCGTGACCATAAATGGCAAAAGAATATAACTAGAAGAAAGGCTGAAGGCAGGTAAAGGGAGCTAAGCTTCACTCATCTACCATCTTGGGAGAAAAGCTCCAGAGCTAAGTATACAAGTACATTCTAGAATAGGTGTTTTATTTCAGGCTTTCAAAAAAATCCGATGATTTCATTGATATAAGGAACTTCTGCCAATATCAATTAATAACTTCTGTAATTTAAAAGAGTTTTCTGGGACACTTAGAGATGAAAGGATTTGCCTTTGGTCACAGAACCAGAAGGTAAGGAAGGTGGGACTTGAGTTCAGTTCTTCCTGACTTCAAGATTGACTCTCTTTCCATTATTCCATGCTTTCAGTGTGATTAAGTAATGGCAATTTGGCATTTTCAACAGTTGCTTGTGTTCATATTAATTTTCCTCCCCCAAATTCTCATGCAAAGTATCAATTAGTCAAGAATATATACTGCACTCATTGTACCTGTTTGCAAAAAAGTATATATATGTATATAGTGTCTTGAATAATTTATGGCATGATCCTAAATCCTAGGAGGATCTAAGAGTACTTACAAATACAGGAATGCAAATTAATACCATGCATTCCGCCTACTCAAGAAAGATATACTCAGGTTATATAATGCTTTCTAAAAATTTTCAGATGAGGAAACTGAGGCAGACAGCATCAGATGACCTTCAGGATCCCTCCTAGTTCTAAATCTTTGATTTCCTCAGGTAGGAACACAAGGCCAGACATATAGGTATTAATTTGGATAGGATCTTATATCTGGTATCTTGTTTTCTGGCAGCAGGAAGAAAAAAATTATGGTGTTTTACATATTTATTTGTCCATAAAGAATAAGACACAACTTTTCTTGTGATCCTCAATATTTCATACTGAAAATATCAAGTAGAAACAAAAACGGGCTTCTCTATTCTTTTCTCCTTGTATAATTCATGTTTCTGAAACACCTCAGTGTTATTTTTCATTCTTTTTTTTTTTGGCCTTCTACATCTCAGTGTAGTGTGAATGAGTGAAGTACTCTCAGGCCAGAAAAGCCTGTGACAGGAAGGAAGAAAGTGTTAGCTTATTGTCATCCGAGTAGCTCCAGACTTTAACTGCATTCTCCAAATCAGGAAATAAAGGAAAAGGGCAAGAAGAGGAAGGGAAGATAACAATAAAAACATGGTAGCCTGGGAGAATACAGCTCAGAAAGCAGGCAGTCACAGAAACATCAACTAGGGTGGCATATTGCTTAATTTTTTAAATGATCAAGATTCATTTCATTCAAGTCAGTTTCCTCTCTTGCTTCTCACCAGTAGTACCAATCTGCTTCATGCTAAACTCTAGTTTATTGCCTTGAAAACTCCCATCAATAGCAGGAACAAAGTTTTAGCAGCATAGTTTAATGATGAGTTCTGGTCTTTGAACAAGGAAGACCTAAGTGCAAGTTCTACCTCTGATATATATTAGCTTTGTGATCATGAACATGTTGTTTAACCATTCAGTAGCTCAGGCAACTTTATAGGACTCTAAATTAGATATATTACTAATCTGCCTCTGTCTGGGAAATTTCTATACCCAAACCATAGAACAATGAAGTCACAAATCTAGTGCAGAAGTAGAAAAATCTGCAAAAAGGAAAATCTTTTATTTAGTGTACATTGTTTCATCTGGAAGAGAAGACAGGAGAAAATCTCATAGATGGGGCCTATTTTAAATATATGAGATTGGAAATCTATTCCAAAATAAAATTTTAATTGTAAGGCATTTTTATGGGAAGTGGTATCTTACTATCTTATTTTTCCTCAAAGTGTCTTGTTGGTAATTAAAAAATATATTTTTTATAATTTTTTGCCATATGAACATCTGCTAGAAGATCATTCAGATTATTAACATTCAGCTAAATGCTGAAAACAATTTCCAAACTACTAACCTGGATATAGCTGAAAGAGCACTAGCAGTATAGTGTACTGTAAAAATTATACTGTATAGTATACAGTATACTGTAAAGGGAATGTCATAGTCATACCAGAAAGGCTTGGAGTTAGAAGACCCAGTTTGGGATGGCTTTGCTGTATGAGCTTGGAAAAATTGCTTGTCTGTTTTCTGCCTCATTCTGCTTATTTATAAAATGACAAAGTTTGGGTGGGTAGGTAGGCAATTTCAAAGGTTCCTATCAACTCTAAAACTTTTGGACTTCTCTAAACTCTCCTAATGAAAATCCATGTTGAAGGATAGGCTCAAACTTCTTTTGGGAAAAGTAGAAAATGGGTGAGTGTAAAGTAAGGTGGGATATGTGATTTTTTTTTTCCTCTAGCAAATATTGAAATTTGGTATTAGAGAGGCTAAGGGATAAAAAGAAACTTGGCCCAATGGCTGGAGGGGCTGGATTTGAAGGAAGAGTCATGTTCAATTTTTGTCTCTTTGACCTAATATTGACTTTATGACCATATGGGCAAGTCATTTAGTTCTCTTAGTGTTTTAGGCCATTTTGTAAGATTATAAATTATAGATCATTGCTGACCCGAAACAGTTGGAGGAATCTCTACACTTCAAGTTTCTACATTGATGAAATCATTGAGGGGAGGAACAAGGACTAGGTACAATGGAAACAAACATGAGACTGGGTGTTCTAGTCCCAGCTCTGCCATGTGTACACAACTGTGTGCCTATGAGCATGTCACTTTTGAACCTCAGTTTCCCTATGAACAATGATGGAGATAGGCTAAAGGATTACTAAGTTCCATTGTAGCTCTAACATTCTAGATTCTAAGGGGAAAAAAAGCATATATTCCCCCCCCCCCAAGTATTTTATTCCTTAAAGCCAGATTCACAGAATTCTGGGGTATCACCAGTAGGTGGTACTAGTCTCCTCAAATTGATTAATACAAAGTGGAGCAGATTTCTATTCAGAAAGCTTACCGCCTAGTCTAGAGCCATGTAAGAATGGTCAGTATTAGAGAGAAAATAATGCTAGAATAATCTAAATGACTTGTACCTGGTCAGTATTTGCTTTAGGAGCCACATGACTGTGACTCTGCCACTGAAGAGACTTTTCTAGTGGTGTATGGAGAAAAGTGCTAGTTTTGGAGTCTAAGAAACTAGGTTCAAATGTTACTATTGCTACTTACCACCTTTATCTCTCCGGGATTCTGCTTCCTCAGCCATGGGATGGAAGAGTTAGACTGAGTAATCTCTAAGGTCCCTAACGTTTTTATATCTTTGATTTTATGATCCTTGACACAGAAAGGAACTGAGTCCCCATCATCTTTAGAGCTCATCTCTCCTATCTATTATTTTCCTATATACTCTATAGTACTCCCCATCCCATTAAAAATTATGACATCTGCTTTAGGATTGCAGAGAATATATATATGTATATATATATGTGTGTGTGTGTGTATATATATATATATATATATGAAGCACTATGTATATATATTCCTTCAAAAACTAGATAGTCAATAAATATTTATTAAGCACCTATTATATGCCAGGCACTATGCTAAACCCTGGAGATACAAAAAAAAAAGGCAAAAGAAAAGTCTGCCATCAAGGAGATTAGAATCTAAGGAGAGACAATATATAAACAATATATACAAACTACATTCAGGATAGTTAGGAAATGATTAAAAGAGGGAAGGGACTAAAATCGAGAAGGAAAGAGAAATGCTTCCTGTAGATTTTTTTTTTAACCCTTACTTCCCTTCTTAGTGACAACTCTAAGACAGAAGGGCAGGTGTCACATTTGACCCCAAGCTACATTTGAACCTAGATTCTCTCAGTTTCAGGCTTGTGCCACTTCACTCTCCCTAGATATTATTTTTGTTGGAACCTGAAGAAAGCCAGAGAAGCTAGTGGTCTAATATATGTAAAGGAGACAGCCAGAGAGAATGCTAGATGGAGAGATGGAATGTATTATACTAGGTGGTTGGATTTTATTTTTTTTATCACTTAGCTACAATAATAGTAATCGATCTCATTCATTTATATGTCATTTTAAGATTTGTGAAGCTCTTTACATATCATTTAATCCTCATAGTAACCCCATGAGTTACTGAGTACTATTATTATATCTATTTAACAGATGTGGAAATAGGACAGATGACAGCAGGTAAGGGACATGCCTTAAGGACTCACTCCTAGTAAGCGCTTGAGTCAAAATTCATACCATTTATGAAGATACTGTGCTGGTCTTGAGGACATGAAGACAAAAATGAAACAGGTTCAGCACATAAAGGGCTTATATTCCTGACTTCATGGAGTTTAAATTCTGGGGGAAATGGGGTAGATATTTACAGAGTACAAATGTATACAAAGCCCTGGCCACTGGATTCGAGGCTGTAGGGCTGAAAGAGATATTATAGATTATTTAGTGATCGAATAAATATAGTAGCCAAATTTTAATCTAATACCCTCATTTGACAGAGTAAGAAATTGAGGCTAAAAAGGTGATATTACTTGTCCAAATTTCTAAGTGTATTAGGTAGCAGATCTGGTATTTAAATTCTGGGGTCCTGACTCCAAATTCAGTGCTTTTTCCATTAGACTACACTTCTTTGCTCATATTCCCTGTTGAGGAGTTGATGACTTTTTAACCAAATGGAGGTTGGGGAAGATAGCCAGGACATCATGATACTGAGGGAACAGGAGATCTTACTTGCCTATGTTACCCTCCCAGCTTAATCCAAGGTGAGAGAGGAGGGGCAGAGATAATTCACTTTGAAGACATAGCAACAGACCCTAGATTCCATGGGTTCAGAATATAATCTGCTCTAAAGGGTTTGGATTGACCCAGTGTTATACTACCCAACAAGGGCAACTGTAGCTAGTGTCTACTGAAACCCAAACCATGTGAGAGTCCTGGCTCTCATGTTAATACCCTTCTCCACTTAATTTCTACCTCACTCTCCATAGTATCTTTTCTTACACGCCAAGCAAACGGACATTTTGCAAAAAACAAAACAAAACCCTTCCTTCCCACGTCTTGGTGACTTCCAACAATTATGCTACAAAAATCATAAATCGCCCCCCACTAAGTCCTTAGTTTTCCTCAGCTTTCTTACTCTTCCAAAATGAGACTGAGAGTGGGTTGATGAGACAGTGGAAACCGAAGTGGGGGAGACAACCCCTTGGATACAAAAGCTTCTCCCAAACTTGCTGTGGGTAACCCCTTCCTTCGCTGTATTTACATCCTGTCTATCATTCAGCAATGACCCTGACCTTGGGGATCCCAGATTACAGAAGAAAAGGATGCTCCAGGCAGGCGGAGTCAGCCTGTCACCCCAGGGGTGGTGGTGACTCCTTCCCCATCTACAGGGGCTGTTGCCGGGCGCTGACTTCTCTTTGTTGAGGGTGCCTCTCTCCCTCCCTCCCTCCCTCCTTTTTCGGGGCTGGCACCTCGTTCGCTGGGCGCAGTCAGTCCCTCTTTGCTCTCCACCCTCTTGCGGAGGCGGAGGCGGGGACAACCAGCCCAACGTCTCCCCCCCCCCACCACCCCCACTTGTCTAAAGTCGCGCCTCTCGCCTGCGGGGGCTGTGGGCATGCTCAGTGAACTGGCTGGGGCAAGTTAGACTCGCACGGAGAGGACGCCTCTGCTGTACTCGGGAATCGGGGCTGGATTGACAGCTTGGGGAAGGAGGAGAAGGAGGAGGAGGAGGAGAGAGGCCGGAGAGGAGGGAGCCCCAGCCGGAGACACATGCGCGCTACTGCCGCCGCCGCCGTCCTTCGCTTCACAGGGACAGGAAACCCGTAAGACTCGGGCAACCGCGGGCAGCCACCTCCGCGCTGGTGCCCCATCCCCGAGGCGCTGCCTGCCCGTCTGGCCCTGTTTAGAGCGGCTCAGCCCGAGGCACCGTCTACCCCTCCCCCGGGGGCGTAGAGACCCCCCCGCTAACGCGGAGGGGCGGGGTGGGGGGGCCAGGGGAAGAAGATGGCGACGCTGGGCAGCGAGCCCCAACCTTTCGCCCCTGCGCTCCCAGCTGCAGCTTTGCACCAGCATCATCACCATCATCATCACCATCACCACCATCTTCAGCATCACGGAGGAGTCGGGGCTGGAGCTGGCGGCGGGGCCGGAGCTGGGGCGGGGAGCACCGGAGGAGGCTACAACCTGCCTCTGAACCGAGGTCTGGAGCGGGCGCTCGAGGAGGCGGCCAATTCCGGGGTGCTCAACCTCAGTGCCCGCAAATTGAAGGAGTTTCCTAGGACCGTAGCCCTCGGACACGACCTCTCGGACACGGTGCAGGCAGGTGAGGACGCGGCTGCTACGCGCGTGTGAAATCGCTCCCTCTTGCAGCCAGGCTGAAGGCTGGAGCGGTGTTGGGGAAGACTAACCTGTACACCTTCCAGTTGCTCGGTGTATATGTATGTGTGTATGTGCACGCGCGCGCGCGTGGACGTGCGTGCACTGGGAAGGGAGAAGGGCTGGGGGCTTGAGGTTGTGCGGTTCACGGATCTCAAGTTTGCTCCACACCTTCCGGATGGGCCTGTCTAATGTGCGCTGGGGAAAGCCGAGGCGCGCCTCTGTCTGAGCTTGCGTGCGTGTGTGTGTGTGTGTGTTCATGCCTGCGTGCTCGTGGGCGGGAGTGCTCTCCCACTTCCACATCCTGCCGCAGCTCTCCGTAAACCGCGGCGTAGCTGGTGGCTGCGGGAGTGACTTGCTGGCACAGTTGTGTGCCCTAGGTGGAAGTGTCAGGATTAGGCGTGCAAGTTTGCCCTGTGGGCGTGAATCTGACACATGCCTTCGCTTCCTCGCGCCCTGCTCTCCGTCACTGTGCCGACACCCGCCCTTCTGGATTAGGGTGTTGGTGCACACTTATTGGCTTGTGTGTTTGTGAATGAACAGGCGCCTGAGTTTTACCCACGGGACCTAATTAGCGTAGGTTCTAGGCACACAGTGAAATGCTCTGTGTGTGTGTGAGTGTGTGTGTGAGTGTGTGAGTGAGTGAGTGAGTGAGGGGAAAGTATCTGCCCCCCTCCCCTGTAGCCATTTAGGTATTTTGAGTGGTTCCTTGCACCCGTCTTGATATTACTATCGCTTCCACTAGACAATTTATATTTAGATACAATTTAGTAACACGAGGTGTAGGGGTTGATTGAGGATTCTTCCTGTTTTTGTTTCCCTGTGGAAGAAGCTGCCAGGGCTGTTTAGAATTGCAATAAACAGTCTCTTCTGCAGTGACTAGTTCTTTCTGAATTTACAATCGTCCACAGGCCATATGGTTTTGTACACTATTTAGTTCTCCTTATCCTGATGTTTTCAGGGGCTCTGGAAGTAACCTCACAGTATATTAAAAGGAAAGTAAGTAGCCACTTCTTATGTGAGCCCTGCAAGTTGCAACCCGTGCCAGTGAGCAGCCAGCTTTTTCAAGTTATGTCATGTGTTGACATATTTCTACAAAATCTGTTTTCTCTTTGCTAACTTATACTACATATACACAGCCTTACTAATATACACTGTATGGTAAGGTAGGATCCAGGACTGAGATCCGTAGAGAACTTTATTTTGAACAGCAAAATTTTAGTTCCCTCTTCTGGGGTTTATTTCACTTGCTCTTTCTCCAGGACAAAGTTTTTGTTTTTTTTTTAAGTTCTTGACTTTTTCCTCTTCTAGTGCTTCTTAGTTGATCCTTTTTTTTTTTCTCTCATATGTTGAAAGTTCCCTGTCTGATTACAGGTCTGATCTTGATTTCTTTTTCACTCTAAAAAGAAAATACAAATTCTTCTTGGGGTTTCATAGTAGAGAAAGCAACTTCAGCTTTTGGAGGACAGGGACAGCCAAGGCCATTATATTAGAAGCAAACAGACCTTAAGAGGTCCAGGAAGTTCTGTTAACTTAGATTCAAGAAATAGTTAGGGACAACAATTTGGTGATTTCCAGCTATGTGCTGGCCACAGCTGGGTAGCAGCCTCTTTTCTATATTTTCACTTTTTAAGTCAAAGTAATTCTCCAAATTCATTGTATCATGCAAAATCAATTTTTTTGGGCATGGTTTTAAGTAATTTTATCCCCTAGAGTATGTTATGTGTCTTAAGGTAAACTGGAAAGTTCTGCATCAAGATACTGTGAAACAGAATTGAGTATGAGGCAGGAAAAACTATAAGAAAATTACAATATTGAGATTTGAATTTTCTGTGTACCCTTTGAAATTTATTTGGTTATATTGTCTCCTCTTTCTTCCTTAAAATGGGAAGGCATTATGCTTATTTTACATATTTGCTTTCACTTTATTTCTTAATGAGTAATAATGTTTTTAAAGATCAGAGGTCACATCTTTTGGTTTCAATATGTGTAATCATGATCTAGTTGTCTCTATGTTGTTGCAATAAAAAGTTGGAGACCTCGTGGTTGTTGGGGTTCAATATTTCTATCCTTCCCTTCCTTTATTTTATGTAATTTTAGTTGTAGGTTCCCTGGTTTAAACATAGAACATAGAACTGGAAATAGTATAATAGAGATTACCTAATCAAACTCACTCATTTTACCAATAAGGAAATTCACAAAAGTGTAAAGTGACTTGCCCAAGTCCCATTGGTAGCCCCATTGGAATTGAAAACCAGATCTTTTGACTAAATTCCAGAGTTTTTATTATATTTGGCCACTTGCAGTTAACTCATTTGATACCACATAAATTGTAGGTAATGGCATTCATCACGAGGCTTTATTCCTTAGGCTAAAAATGGAATCTTAATAAGGAATTGTTAGAGGGCAACTAAATAAAAATGGAGTACTGTGCTGCCATTGCTCTGATTTGGGATCTGAATACACAAATCTGCTAAAAGATTTTCAGATATTGAAGAGAAACTAATCTTCAGAGCATCCTTGCTTCAAGTAAAAAGCTGATTTTAAATATATGCATCCTGTACCAAAGGTTTACTTTGAGTACTTTTTGACATTTAGAAAAACAATAAATAAAACAGGAATTTAAATCGCCTCCAGACTGTTCCATGTTGCCATTTGCTTGGACCCAGAAAATGCCTTGGAGTTAAGTGGAATAATGAGTTAGGTAATCTTTGCAAAAGTAACTGCTGTAATACCTAACCTGTTTAGAACTCAGCTGCCCAAGGTTTTCAGAAAGGAAGTATGGCAAAGTGAAATGGAAAGGGTACTGGACCCTGGGATTTGGGACACCAGAGTTTTAAAATGCAGCAGCAACAGGGAGATAGGCACAGGTGCCTTGGGAATGGCTATCCTTCTTCTAGCTCATCCTTCTCAACTGTCATTTGCTAAGTTGTTAAAGTTTTGCTAAGTTTTGTAAAGAAGGGACCAGCCATCCCTACCAGCTGCCACACATAAGGCAGGCAAGTCAGCTTAAAAAGTCTCTTTGGGAAGGAGAAATAGGAAGCTGTATGTGCTAGTCAAGTCAAGTCACCACCTCTTTCTCTTGGCCATCATCTGCCCCAGCAGACTCTGATAGCTCAGGACCCCTTGAACCCAAGCATCAGGGGAATTGCAACAATCTATCACTGTGTTCATTAGCAGCCACCCTAGAAAGCAGCTCCTGGAGATATTGCCTGGCAACTGCTTCTGCATCTTTTGAAGACCCCAAATAGAAAATTCTTGTCACCAAAGTTCTTGGCATAGTCAAATGGTTCAACAATAGAAACTTATATGATTTTAGTAAGGGAAATAATATTCAAGAAGAGGCATTGCCATCTATTTTGCCACTACATTCTAAGGACCATGGGACCTTTCCATCTGATTTATAGCAGATGTCTTTTGTGGATATTATCTCTCCTATTAGAATTTGAGCTCCTTGAAGTAGAAATTTTTCTACTTGTATCCTGTAATAAATGAAAGTAAAATTATTAAATGTAATATTAATATAATATTGTGGTCACCATTATAAAATCAACTCTTAAGTCAGGAGTCTATTATTAGCTCTTAACAATGTAATTTTAATTTTAAAAATGTAGATATAAGAAAAAAAGGAAACGTATGAAAGAGACAGAAAATCTCCTATCTAAAAAAATACCCTAAGTTGAAATCAGAAGCAAAAATGGGGTGTGGGGTAGGACAAACTTAGGGAGTGGTTTCTATGATCACAGTTCTCAGCTCTTAGCAGAGTGCTTTTTAATAATAGCTTCATTCAAAGATGTGTCAGTTGTGCTTGTTGATGGACATGGGAGAGAAGTGAATAAAACATTGAATTTAGACTTCGGAAGACCAGGGTTCACATTCTGCCCCAGATACTGGCAGTGTGACCCGGGGCAAGCCATTTAATTTCTTTGGGCCTCAGTTTCTTAATTTGTAAAATAGGATTAGTAATAGTATCAACCTTAGAGAGTTGTGAAACTTAAGTGAGATAATGTATGTAAAGTGCTTTGTAAATCTTAAATCCCATATGAATGTTATTATATTATTCAGGGAAGCAATTGACAAGCCTGCATGTTAAATATTGGACTGGGTTTTGTTCTTAGGTCTTTGTATTCCTATTCAGTAATTTGTATTCAGACTCTAATTTAATATTGAAGAGGTCTTTTTTTTGTTTTAGCTTTTCTACTTGTTTAATGAAAGTATTAAGTAACCTTAGCAACCTTTCAAACTATTAGCAACTTTAGAAATTAGTTCAAGATGCTTGTGAAGCGGCATTATATAATAAATATGGTAAGATACTTAAATTGGGTAATTGCTTTTAGATCATCTAGTCCAAAATACTTTCCCCATGCTTTTATGAACTAAAAAGATTCTTGCTCATTGACTTTTTAAGAAAAATCCTTACCTTTTGTCTTAGAATCTATCCAAGGTAGAAATGGGGTAAGGACAGCTGGGCAATGGGGATTAAGTGACTTGCCCAGAGCCACACAGCTAGGAAGTGTCTGAAGCCATATTTGAACCCAGGACCTCCTGTCTCTGGGCCTGGCTCTCAATCCACTGAGCTATCCAGCTGACTCCTCATCGATTTTTATGCTTAAGATTGAGGGCCCTACTTTATTTTATCACTAAATTTGTCAATTCATCTTAGTTACTGAGGACTATCATTCAGGATGAAACATTAAATTAAGCCCACTCTCTTATTTAATGGATAACATTATCAAATATAGTTGCTGTAGACAAAACATTTCATAAGTAGATTAATATGATTAGAACCTAGAAGAATGAAGAGGAATGATGTAGGAGAGAAGAAATAGATTTCCAGTGTAAATGGGAATAGGATCTTGAAAAAGAATGTGAAAATCTTGGACCTGGTATTCTGGAAATGCTTGAAGATTTAAAGGAGAAGAGTGAAGTAAGTGGTCAGAGTGGGTAGATAAAAAAGGGAATCCATTGTTAATAGTTTGAACTGAACTGGAGTTGGCATATAGAGTCTTAAATCAAATTTGATATTATGAAGTCTAGGTCTTTGGGGGAGATACAAATAAGCATCAGTCATCATCTCTTGAGAAGCTGCATGTATAGTTGAGGAGCTAATATAAAAATGCTTAAAAAATTAACTACTAGCTTTCATGATCAATGATGGAGATTTTCTGGATAGAAGGATTTTAGTTAGATCATGAAGGGTGAATTGGATTTGGATAAACTGAAGATGGGGAGAGAGAACTCAAAGATAGATGTGTGTTTGTCTGGGGAATAGTGTACAAAGCAATTTATATGGAGAGAAGTAGTATTATCCACTACAGCTGGAAAAGTGCATTAGAAAGCTTCAAAGTCTAGGTTAAAGAGTTTAGTCTACTCATCAGGGAACCATTGAATGTGTGGGAGTATGTGATCAAATCAATGAATTGATGGGGAAGGACTTCAATTATAAAATAGAAATGGAATATAGGGGACTGCATGGGATAAAAAAAAACTTATAGAGTCTAAAATGATTTGGAGGTTTAGTGTCTGAGGCACCAATATAAAGTAGATGACTCTTGGTAATGATTAAGATGTTAAGACTGTATGGAGAGAGCTCAGAGAGAGTTTTCTTGCCATTTGTCTTTTGAGTGCTTCCCAAAGTTCTACCAAATATTCTCATTTAGCAATTTTTAAAATAATGTTGGACCATGAAACCTGAATATGAGAAGAATTGAATACCACTTTTAGTGGTTTTTAAAATATCTGAAACTGATTATCTTAAATAATTTCATAATTCAAATTATTATTAAAGAACTTTAGAAGTTTTTCATAATACTCAGTGTTTTTTTTTTAGTTAAAAAGTTCAATGGTTAATTTAGAGTAAGCTTTAGGAAATAATAAATCTGCCTTATTTGTTAGAAGTCTTTGGCAATGATTTCATGAGATTAATTGGAAAGAGAATTTTTGGGGATCCTGCTACAACTTCATTATCTGAGTGAGAGCTGTAGTTACTAATGTAATAATTAGTACTTAACTATTCCTTTATAGGGACTTTCATTCTCTATCCTCTCTATGTAAATATGGGACTTTGAGAAACAAATAAGAAGAGGAGGGGTGGAGCATCCAGGACTCCCCAGTGTAGCTACATTTCTGAAATGGGGTTAATGGGAATACAGTAATCTAAATGCCTCTGATGGGCTGAAGAAGGAGATGTGAAGGACTTTAGGTGCCCTTGGTCTGTTTGATCTGTGACTCCACAAATTCTCAACATTTAGAGGTCTGAAGTCAGGGAAGTTGAATATACTGGTGGACCAGCATTTATTCAAGCATTCTAGAAATTGACTTGTCTAGAAACAAATGGTTTTTGTCGTTTGAAATTGGGTAGACTTTAAAATCTGTCAATTCAGGGGGAAACTGCTCTGAATACGATATCGTGATTTCAAGTAGAATAATTATTACATTATAATATGATAAGCGAACTCTGCCTCCATATTGATAATACTCTTCTTTTTTGTGGTTTTCTTATTTTTCCCCCCTTGGTTAAGGTAAAAGGGATTTCCTTCACCAAAGCCTTTTGAGTTTTGAGGAAGCAGACAACTGGTTTGTGTAGTAGTTCTAAATCTTGGTCAGATGTTCAGTACTGCTTCATTGTGGTATGGCAAAGGCAATTTCCAAAATCATAAATGCTATTCTTATCACTTGTATTACAGGCTGCTTTATTGACAAGGCAGCAGCATACTAATCATGCATCTAGAAAAAGAGCATACAATTATATGCCGCACAACCTTCAGGAAATTCAGAGAGCTGATTAGTTTGCCAAAGGGCAAACCAGGACTGTAATTTCATCATTCCAAAGATCCGACTTAATGGTTTGTCAGTCCCTGTAACATCTTAACTTTTATTGGTAAAAAAGATTACATTTGACTGAAATAAGGTTTTTCACAGAGTTTTTTAGCTGTTTAAAATTTTTAAATGTATGCAACATTAAATAGGAAATGTTTTGAAATGAAAGAAACTGCTTATTCTTTTTAAAGCTATATTTTGACATTTCTTTGGCCTATGATAGGCCTGTTTTTTGAATAGTTATTCTGTAATATTTAACTGCCTAAATTTTTTTATTGTTACTGAATTTTCCCAAAGGTCTATTAGGTATGGCTCTAAAACCATAACTGATTTTAATATAACATTCATTCTTCTTTTCTTACACATACTTTCAAATAGGCCTATATAATCTCTTAATCTGCCCCTGAAACCATCTTTTTCTAGAGTCTTTATAGGGCGTGCTTTTCAAGAGTTTTAGTAATTAGAGTAGCAGATATGCTATGAACTCTGCTTATGGTGGTTATGGGTTTATTATCCCAAAATAAGCAATAACAACAAAAAAAACTATCTTAACCTTTTGTCAAAACCCTACAAAAACTTGTTTGTGTGGATGCATTCCAAAATCCATTGAACCCTGTGGACATTTGCCTTAGAGGGAAATTAGGTGAACTTTCTAGAACCAATGTAGTAATTCTGTGGGAATCAATTTGAACTCATTTTTATACTCTCCTTTTTTTTTAATAAAATTTTATTATTGTCTTCTGTTTTTTTTCCCATCATAGTTTCTCTCATATTCCTCACCCTACTACCTTTCCTAGGGAGACATCTCATAAAATAGTTTTCTTTAAGATGAAAAGAGAAAAAGAAAAAGAAAAAATTAGCCCACCTGATCAATACATTGAAAAAATCCAAAAACATGTGCTATGTGTAACACTTGTGGACCTCCTATCTCTGCAAAAGGGTGGTTTGACTGTATCTTGTGAGACATTCACTTTAGGTTGTTTTTTGGTGTGGTCATTCTATCCATTTATGTTGTAGTTATCACATATATTGTTTTCTTAGCTCTGCTTGCTTCACGATGCTTTGGTTCATACACATCTTAAAATACCTTTCTGTGTTTATCACATTCATTGTTTCTGAAAGTATTACATTCCTGTACCACAGTTTCTTTAGCCAAAGGAAGAGCGTGAGCACTTTTACTCTCTTATTTGTTGGAAAGATGCTAGAGTATTTCCATTGCATATGATGTTTGCTTTTGGTTTTAGATAGACACCTTATATAATCTTAGAAAAAAGGGTCTCCCTTTGTATCTTCTAGAATTTTTAGCGTACCTGATGAAGTATTTTGTCCAAGGCTTTTTTTTCTGCATCTTTTGAAATAATCCTGTGCTTTTGTATGTTTTTGTTTTTAATATGATTATGTTGATTGTCTTCCTAATATTGAACAGTCCTAGAATCCCTGGTATAAATTCAATTTGAATGAATGATTTCTTGGATAAATTCCTTGATGAGTCACTGTAGTCTGACAAGATTTTGTTTTAAAATTTTGAATTGTTATTCTTTAATGATGCTGGTCTATAGTTCTCATATCCTTCCTGATTTAGGTATTAGGACTTCTGGTAGGGTATTTTCCTTAGTTTTTGAGAATTCTTTGTGTAGTATGGGTACTGACTTTTTAAAAAAAGTGATAGACTTTTATGAATTCATCAATATCATGAGGTTTTTAAAATAGTATTTCTTTTATAATTAGTTCTCTTTTCTCTTCTTATATTAGGTTATTTAGGAACTTCATTTGATTTTCTGTCAGTTTGGATAATATCACTCTTGTGTTCTCAGTTTTGTTAGCAAATGCCTATGTAATAGTTTTAATGTTTTTTATTTATTTCTTCTGTTTTTGTTGAGATTTCACCATTTCTATTTGCTATTGTCTTAATTTGGTTTTCTGCTTTTAAAATAAAGTTGCTACAAATTTACCAATTTTATTAATTTTTTTCAAGTCAGCTTTTAATTTTATTTAACTTTTCTAACTTGTAACTTTTTTAGGGGTTGTATCAGTTGATATAATTAAGATAATTCAATAGCAACCGAAACAATTATATCAATGACTAAATTACAATCCTTCACAAATTAATATTTAAAGGCTTTGAGTTTTAAAAAAAAGCCTCTCCAAACTCCAAGTAGATGAACACAGCTAATGTGTTCTTGTATGTGGTTTTAAACTCATGTATCCAAGAATTCTCATACACATATATATCTTTAGTTATATTCTTCTGGTTGGGGTTTTGCATCTCTCTTTTCAAATAACATATGGTTTTAAATAATTTCGTGTGATACTGTTTAAAAAAAAAGGAAGAAACCCAAATGAACAACTGAACAGACATTTATTAAACTCTTACTTTACATTAGGGGTTACAAATAGAAAATTGAGACAATCAATGTTTTAGAGGAGCTCACATTGTAATTGGAATCGACAAGCATACTGTGGCAGTTCAATTGTGGATGGAAATGCCTATTGGCTTTTACAGTGTACTGGCAAGTAAGATGGCATTTTTGGGAATCTGAAGGGTATAGTAAGATGGTATGGCCTAGAGAGGTATCTAGGACTCAGTGGAAAGGAAGATGGTATCACCAGCTGGTTCTCAATTTTACCAGGAAGGTTATAAGCCCTAACTTCTCTTCATCCAACCAGTGTGTGTGGCCATGGTTGGGGAAGAGGTATTGATAGAATAAACTCATTAGAAATGGTTGATTGGACTTGATGAAGTGGAACTTGGGCTGTGGGTTCCTTCTTGAGGTGAAGAGCAATGCTGGGGTATTTAGCATGCAAGAGAAATGGGCAGGGAGGAGTGCTAAGAGCATAAGAAGAAAGGGTGAAGATAAGGGTTCCTCTTGACACCTACATCCATAGATCTTCTGAGCCTCTTGGTTGGAGGAAAGCATATACTTGACAGAAATCATTCCATCAATTGATTCATGCTTATAGCAGAGCTACATATTCCCCTAAATTTGATTGAGTTTGCTTGAATATGCTGTAGTAAGTAGTAGTACATTTGGAAAACATCTGTTCCCACAAAATAATTCAGAAACAAAATAAAGTTGTTTACATGACAAATGTTTAGGGTTGATAAATTGTGAGAGTTTGGCTTCTCTTACATATCAATCTTTGGACCAAAAATACTTTTATAATTAGAATAAGTTGTTCGTAGATTTAGGTTTTTTATTTAAACATTTTTTCTAATAAAATAGAAGTAAGTTTAAAGTAACTTAAAGGATAAAATATTTATGGATCACAGTAGAGGACAATTTTATTTTTTATTTCTATTTCTTGATGGTAGATTACCACTTCTTTAGAATGTGTTTAAGTATAGTACTAGACATTATATACATAATAAATGTTTTTTTGGGTGGATGAAAAAACCAATTTATTTAAAATTTAAAAGATGAACCCATTATGTTTTATTCTTACCTGTTCAGGGACAGATAATTCAGCTTTCAGATCCTTTTTAACTTTCTTTCTGCTGTTCACCCTTGGCCAGGTTTACAAAGATCCAGAACACAGGTGAGGGTTTCCCCGTCTTATTAGTCACTTGGTGATCTTGAGTTCTTGCCTTACTGTCACACCCAAACCTAAAAAGGGAGAAGGGGAAGATTTTTTAAATTAAAAAGCCAACATTTTGGATTCACACCTAAACTTAACTAGGGTGGGATGAATTGTTAGATACAAATGATCTCTGCTTGAACAGTATCATTTCTAAAGTTTGTCTTTCTTCCAGCCCATTAGTGGTGTCCTGCTACTATTGCTTTCAGTAAGAAGAACTAAGGTTTGTAGACCCATCTGTGTCTTTTTAGCCTCTCCTTTTCCCCACCTTTCCTTTTTCTGGCTCATAGCACATTACTCCTGCTTGGAACCAATCAATTAACAAACATGCTTTTATTAAGCACCTGTGTTGTCTCAGGCATTTTGCTAGCCATTAGGTATATAAAGATAAACAGGAAATGGAACCTGCTCTCAAGAATCTAATATTCTTTAGGTGGGAACAGTTTGTATACATATCAGAGAATATAGACTAAATGCAAAATAAATGCAGAGTAATTTGGTGGGTGGGAAAGAATTACTAGTAGTTGCTGTGATCAGGAAAGACCTATCCAAATTGGACTTATCCTTGAAGCCTTCTGCAGCTCACAACATCCCCCTCCTTCAAGATGCCTTTTCAGGCTGTTGTGATTGGTTCTTAAACCCTACATCTGAACTCCAATAATAATAATAATAATAATAAAAGCTTTTATTAATAGAGCCATTTGTAGTTTACAAATACTTTACTTTTAAGTGTAAATATCATCTTTAAATAGTTATATCTCTTTTTCACATATCAAAATAACATTTTGGTTATATTTATAAAAAACTATGTCTTTAATTAAGTGTAATTGAAAAGATACCTAGTTACTAGACCTGTTTTTACCATTAATGAACTATGTGATAGCATACTCCTTAGATTGATTGCCTTGGTCTGAGTTTCCTTTATACATAAAATCAGAGGGTTAAACTTAGGACTTCAGAGGGTATCAAAATTAATTATGTGAATCATGGAACTGATGTCTCTCAAGAGTTAAAATTATGAATCACACAAATCACAGTGCAGAGGCCATTGGTGTCTTTGAGAAAGATGCAATATGTTGCCAAGAAAGAAGCTCATGAAAGAAGGGACAGAGTGGATGTTCTCAGAGAAGTATATGAATGGAAAATGAGGTGGAAGAGTACTTAAGTGAGAGTAAAGGATAAAAGCTAGAAAGCCTTGTGTTTTGTGGATATCAAGAGAACTAGAGGAGAAGGAACCCCCCCCCATTCCCCCTCCCCAGCATTTTGAGTACATAAACTGTGGAAGATTTCTGGGAGGATGTGAGCAAGAATTGTAATGAAATGAGAAGGCATGGTTGAATTGAGATCTATACTAATTAAATAGCATAAGTAAGATCCTAGATCCATTGACATATTGAAACAGATTTTTATAAAATAAAAATTAAAAATTAATTTTAGCAAATTTGTAAAGGATCAAAGCAGAGGAACATTTATAAATTTGTAAAGGATCAAAGCAGAGGAACACTTGAATATGACAACTTTTATGGCTAGTAAATGAATGATTTAGAGCAGTTGGTTCTAATTTATAGTCATTCAGTCAGTAAACATTTAAGTGCCTACTATGTACCAAGCACTGGACTAGTTGCTAGAGATTTTAAGAAAATTACCAGACAATTCCTGCTGAGGAGCTCACAGTTAAGAAAGGAGAGACAACATGCAAACAAATAAATATATAAACAAGCTACAGAAAGGATTAATAGAAAGTAATTAACAGAGAAAAGGTACTAAAATTAAAAGGGATTGGGAATGGTTTCCTGTAGAAGATGGAATTTTAATTGGGATTTAATGGAAACCAAGAAAGTCAGGAAATGAGGATGAGGAGGGAGAGAATTCCAGGCATGGGGAGAGTAAGTGAAAATACTGAGATTTATCTTTTTTCACCTTTCTTCTTAAGAGGGGTGTTTGATCATCTTTGCTTGCATTCCTAAAAGACAAGGATTTTTCAGGTCATTGTGGAAAGTCAGGATTTAGAAAGTTTTAGGTGTATCAGTCATCCCAATGGTTATATATACTTTTATAATAGACTTACAAGTATGATTCATCTAGCCACTTACTATTAATGTTTCTTTTATTTCCATTTGACTTTCCAGTGCTTTTAAAAAACAACGTTAGCATATAACACAGCTTTATGGAAGCTCATGTGCATATGCTAAATCTGTTTCATAGTTTTCAGTTCACAGCTGTGAATAGTTGCTCTTTTTTTTTTAAACCATTTGTCATTTTGTCTCCTTGAGGAGGAGAATGGAATGCCAGAGCTCTGTCCTTGGAATCAGGATGATAATTAAGCTTGGGATTTTAGTATGAAATATACACAGTGGATGTTCCTACAGTAATGTGTATGCAAATAGTCTTTAAGATCTATCTTTCAGGAAAACAACTTGACTAAATGCTTTGCCATTGAGATACCTTTCTTCACACTCAAGTAGTTATCACTCCTCCATGTGTAGAAAACATTTTGGTAGTTTTGATCTAGATTCCATATTTCTCCATTGAACAACTATCTGTCTATTCTTGGGGGTCTTAATCCTTCTTAGAACCCGATTCTAGGTAGACATTAGGTTGGGTTCCAGACAGAAGTCTTTGGCTTTTAGTAATGATCATTTTTCATAATGTGTGAATAGTCATTTCTCTTTTTTTAATGGACCATTAAAACATTTGAATGGTTATTAAGTATTTTACTCATGGAAGCAGAGAAGTGTAGATCCCTTAAGGGCTACCTGGCAGAAAACAGGTTTCTGCTTCCAAGGACTTTATGGCCCATGATTAGTGGTTCTCCTGGTTTTTGGGGTTGGATCTTTTCAGACTTTTGTTTGCATGCTCACTTAATAAGATTCTTTGCCTATATTGGTAATCATTTCAGCAGGCAAAATAAGATATACTACTTTAAATGAGTGCCACGGCTGGCAGAGTCTGATCACAGGAGACAAATTTTTTGATACATTTTATCCATATCAAAATATAAGAATGAACTGAACTTCTAAAAGCAGTTTAAAACAGTATTGTAATGTTATTTTTCTTTACATTGTGATGAACATAGGGACATCCTTGATTTTGATGATTGAAAAACCAGTTCAGAACAAAGTAAAGATAGTAGGTTAGGACTTGAGTCTTTCTTTGTATTCTCTCTTTCCATTCTATACAGAATATAGCTTTTCTTTGCTGAAGGGGAAAAATCAGCACTTGTTTGGGTTATCTGTTTATTATGGTTGAAATAAGCAGAATGAGTAATTTTCCTGTTGATAATCTGAAAATATATAGGCAGGGAATAGTACACAAGAACTGTGCTACTCTGGTAATGTAGTACTGCATGTGGGCAGCAATGCTGGAGTTTAACCCAAACCAAATTAAATTGGAATTGGAAAACATTAAACAAAATAAATAAAAATATAGTTGAACATGGAAAAATATATGATTCTCTAAGTCAGTAAGCATTCTAGAGCCTTCTCTTGGGGATCTTTGTGTACAGTTTAATGATTCCTATTTCTATTTAAATTTGACACCATTGGTATAATGGATAGAAGGCATTCTCCCTCAATAGCAAGACCTGTGTTCAAGTCTTATCTCTGAGACATGCTGGCTCTTGTCAAGGATGTGAAAGGACTATCATGTGGAAATGGGATACGGTTTGTTCTGCTTAGTCTCAAAGCACACACCTGGGAGTAGTGGGTAAACGTAAAGATCCAGATTTAGATGACTTAAAGAAATAACTTCCAAACAATTAGAGCTGACCAGAATTATGATGGGCTGATTTATAAGGTACTGTAGTGAGTTTCTCTATTACTGAAGATATTTAAGTAGAATGTATGACCTTTTATTGGAGATATCATAGAGGGGATTCTTGTTTAGGAAACAGGCAAGACTGGATTGCCTCTGCGAGCCCTTCCAATTCAGAAACTTGGATTCCTTTTACCTTTTCCTGTTTTTCTAACATTTCCATCTCAACTTTTCCCCTTCTCTTTGGACTTTATAAACCCTTTTATGCATGTTCTTGAGTTTTAAAAAGGAAGGTAAATAAACGTTAATGATTTAAAACGTTCTAAAGAGTGCACACAAGTAATTCAAGACCAGTGGTGAAATATCTACCAGTATAGATGTTTGGAATAAGTGTGTGTGTGTGCAAGATATTTATTGGTTTTTCTTCATCTTTTTTCTTGTCTATTTGGATAAAGTCAGCCATAAACATGATTTTTGGCAGCATTCATCATAGTACTTCTGCTTAGAGCTAACTTTTGGTTCAATTTTTTTTTTAACCGTGTTTTACCTAAAAAATTTTATGTGTATATTCCTGCTTGCTAGAATAACAGGCTCTTTTGGTTAATCTATAGTGAAATAAATAGGGGGGGGAAATCAAACTGTACATGATATGCAGAAAGCTCCTTATATTGGGCAAAATATTCCATTTGCAACTATTCTATTTTAAATTCTCAAATCATTCCACAGTTAATGGCTTGATGACATAGGATTGTTGAAAGTATGTTAATGTTGGTTCAGTGTTTTTCATGCCAGCCACTACAGTTGTGATCTTGGGTGCATATTTGTAATGCCCTAGTAGTGGGAATTAAGTGTAATTTTCTCCATAACTTTGGTATGATTTGGGAATCTAAGCAACACAAATAAAATCTTAGAATAGGCCAGGATTAATGAAACCAGTGTAGGTTTCTTTCCTGTTTGCAAAAACCTCAGGTACTTAAATTTAACTTTTTGGTTAGAGCTGAATTTTATTTGTATATATGTTTCTTAAATTAGATGGCATTTATTGCAAATAGTATTTAATCTGTACCTACTTGACTTTTTTGATACAGATCTCAGAAAGTATTTTGGAGGTGAAGATAACATCAAAATGTGTTTATAACTTTCCTTTCTCACATCAATAATTGAATTATTTGCTTTTTCATCATTAACTATATTTCTACATTTCATTCCATTTAATATTCTTCTTGCATTTATATTATATTTTATTTTCAAATTTAGTTTTTATTGATACTTTTTTTATTTTTATTACACTTTCATTTTTGTGTATATCCCTCTCCTGTTTTAAGAGCCATCTCTTTTTAACAAAGAATAAAAAAGGATTTAAAATGCAGTTCAGCAAAACTAACCAACACAATGATCAAATCTGACAGCATATACATCTCTACCTCTGCCAAGAAGTGGGGGAGGTACAGTTCCTCATTTCTTCTTCTTGGCCAATCTTGTCATTATAATTATGTCATTCAGAGTTTCCTTTTTTGTTATATTGTTATTTCATTCTGAATTGTTTTCCTGGTTCTGCCTTCTCTACTTTGCATCAATTCACACGTCTTTCTTTTCTCCTCTGAATTCTTTTTATTCATTATTTCTTATGCCACAGTAATATTTCATTATCTTCAAGTAATTACATTTTCTGAGATTGATCCAGGGACTTTTCCACAAAAATTTCTGTGAAGGATGGAGGGGAACCTACTCACATAGGACCTAACATTGTTGTAGGTACAGAATTACTCAGCAGATTTTTCTCACATGAGTAATCATTGTACACATACTTTTGGGACACATTAAATATTTATTTTTCTTCTAAAATACTTGCTTTTATTATTTTGAAAAAGAGGCTAGGTGACTAGGCAACCAGGGTCTTCCTTGTCTTTGGTCTCTTTGGCTTTGACCTGGCTTTTTGACCCACCTACAGTGCTGTGTATTATATGAAACTTTCCCTGAACCTCCTTCTCTTGGAACCTAACCAGTAATAACCATGGCTTGTTCTGAGCCAACATGATATTTGTATTTGCTGCATTTTCACATTAAATTGAACCTTTTAAAAACATAATATTCTGGGTACATTATTCTCCTTCCCAGGATTATAAATTGGGAGAAGGCAGGATTTTATATCTTGTTTCTTTCTATCCTTCTCGAGATCTTTTACACACACCATAATTATACTTTTTATGCAACAGTTTTAGCATTTTATATAGCATGATAAATTTTATAAAACAATTACTTCTCAACAACCCTGTAAAAATAACTAGACGAATGATGGAGAGGAGGTAGCAATAACTTAGTAGCATCCTGATTATAAGTAGAAAGCCAGCTAGACTAAACATTTGACAGTTAATCCATAACATAGATAATACATGTAGATGATTGAGATTTCAACATAGTACTAGATTATGGGGCAACCAGCTGGCACAGTGCATATATAGTGCCTGACCTGGAATCAGATCTAGGTTCAAATCCAGTCTTAGACACTGTGTGAACCTAGGCAAGTTACTTAACTGTGTATGCCTTACTTTCTTCATCTCTAAAACGAGGAGGAAATAGCAAAAATCCTCCCAAGATCTTTGCCAAGAAAACTACAAAGAGGATCATGAAGGGTTGGATGGGACTGAACAACTACAACAAATGAAGAATTGCAGAGAGAAAATGAAGAGTAAGACAACGTTAGTGAAATATTGGTGGTGATGTTGGTTTAGGGAGAGAAAAGTATGTCAAGAGTGTTGGGGGATCATTTGTATTATTGTGCATAAGATTGTTGTGTTTCAGAATAGAGAATGTAGGGAAAGGCTCAGGGACGTATTTTGCCTTGGATCTCTTTCTTTTATCTTGTTGTCATGTGTATGTTTGGAGGGGAGACAGGATAGGACAAGGGTTTGACAGATTTGTGTTGCTTGGGATTCGTGGATTAGGTGTTCCATTATTTTCACTCCTAGGATACATAAAAATTGAGACGTAATATAGCTTAATGAAAAGAACTCTGGATTTGGAAACCAGAGGCTTAGGATTGGATCCTGATATTTACCACCTACATGATCTTAAGCAAGTTTGTTTGTCTCTATTTCCACATCTGTTAAAATGGGGATAATTATACTTGCACTTCATATCCAGTCGGGTTGCTATGAGGAAACATTTTTCAAAACTTCTTGGGTAGTATTTCTGTACAAAGAATCTGCTGCCAAACTTGTTTTCACCTGATGATTACAGGGGCAGGGGTTCTACTAGAGTTCATTCCTTTTATAGAACTTTGGCTTGAGAAGTAGGGAAATGAGCATCATCTCTAGCTAGATTCCCACGCATGGTAGTATATTTTAATAATAGTATGCCCTTTATGCAGTGGCTAACCTAAAATTGGATTTGTTTTATGGGCTTGGCACTAGGATCAACATTGGAGAACGATTTTTTAGAATTACCGAGTGAAGGGACTTTGAAATCTTTGGAATGAATGTCTTAGAAACACGAATTGGCACTAAGTTTGATAGTAATAGCAATTGAATTTTGTATTATTATTGTGGACAAGGTATTACAGATTGCTGAGGAATATTGACAGTAATTCCTTATATTTACATAACCAAAGTGGGTGGAAGAGAGGCCCTTTACCCAGAAAAGTATGTTTTACTTTAAATCATCATTTAAACTGTCTCATTTTCTTTCTTATGTCATTTAAAGGTACTAGCTTCATATTTTATAAAATTGCATGATTTAAAGTGAATTGAGGTTTTTCTGAAACATTAAATAACTCCAAGAAGAATTAAAACATTTTTAAAAATTCAATTAAATTTAGATCCTGAATTGTAAGGTTTTTTTACCCTGTTACTAAAATACTATGAACTGATTTTGTCCAAAGGATGTTTCACTTGTAGAGATAGTAAGAGAATTTGGCAGAATGAGAATTCTTTGTTTTTTTAACCTAACAGACCTAACTTATATGGTATTAGTGGATAAAAGAAAATGAAAAATAATCTGAAGTCTCGAAACCTTAAAAGTATTTAATGGAGAATCTCAATTGTAGCTATATGGATAATAGTTAGTTCTTAATTTTAAAACATACTTTTATAATGGAGTAGCAAATCTAATTTTTTCTAATATAAAACTCATTTGATATACTTTATTTTATCACCATCACTTTCTCTCTTAGAATCATTTTTTATTGATTCCAGGGTAGAAGAGATATAAGGGCTATGCAATGGGGGTTAAGTGAGATTCTCAGGGTCACATAGACAGGAAATTTCTGAGGTTACATTTGAACACACATGTCCCATTTCTGCTCATGGCTCTCAATCTACTGAGCCACCTAACTTCCCCCTAATATACTTCTTTTCTTTTTTTAAAACCCTTACCTTCCATTTTGGAATTAATACTGTGTATTGGTTCCAAGGCAGAAGAGTGGTAAAGGCTAGGCAATAGGGGTTAAGTGACTTGCCCAGGGTCACACAGCTAGGAAGTGTTTGAGGCCAGATTTGAACCTAGGACCTACCATCCCTAGGCCTGGCTCTCAATTCACTTAGCCACCCAGCAGCCCCCTACCCCCATAGACTTTTAACATTATAGATCTAAGGCATTTGAGCATGAATTTCAGTGGAACTTTGGAGGCAAAATTTTATGTTGGTTTTCTTTAAAAGTTACTTGTTAAATTTTCTTCTAAATAATATCCTCCAAATTGGTGAGTTCTCCCCAAAATATGTTCTAAACAAATTATTTAGTCTTTAACATATCTTTTGGATAAAGTTCTTTTCTTGATTGTCTTTAAACTCTACTTATTGGTAAGCAGAAGCAGGGAAACAATAACAGAAATATTGTATGATGATCAGCTATGAAGAACTAAATTGTTATCAGCAAAAGAAGGTTCCAAGATAACCCCAAGGAGCTCATTATTAAAAAATGCTACACACAACTAAAGAAGGAACTATTGGAATCTGATTGCAGATCAAAGCAATCAAGTCAAAACAAATGCTTCACTTTATTTCCTTCTTGTTTTTTTTATTGTGTATGTAATATGTGTCTTCAGCCACAATGTGGGGACTATAGAAATACATATTACATGAAAACATTGTTATAACCTGTAAACCTTAAAATTTCTTAGACTTATGAATGTTGGAAATTTCCCCATTGGGAAATTTCATACTTGAAAAAATTTCCTACTGATAGTAAGAACTCCATTGGAATATGAAACTCCTTGGTATGGGAGGATCCTTCTCCTCCCTACTTAAGACTACTTTAGGACAGAAACCTTTTGCTAAACAATGGAAAGGGCTTTGACCTATGCTTAAGCATAGAACAGGAAGTTCTTTGAGTCATGATTGATTTTAGAATTGATACAATAGAGATACTTGGAATGACAGAACCAGGTCTTGGAAACTACACTCTCCACCCTACTCAGAGTAACAGGATTTAGGAAGGGCTGCAGCAAAGATCAAGATTTAATTATTTGAGAATATGACCTTCAACAGACATGTGCAAAGGGGAGAGACCTCTGCGTGGTCCTGGGTTAAACTAGAGCCACCATTGGCACAGGGGAGACATCGACAGTGATTGGTAGATGTGAGAACTGAGGGGAGGGAACTTAGATTGTTTCCTTAAAGATGGGGGGGGGGTCTAAGGATGGAGGAGAAGAAGTTGGCTCTGAAGGAGGGCTAAGAGGAGAGAGGCTTGCTCTGAAGGAGGTCCTGGGAAGAGGCTTGCTCTGAAGGAGGTCTGAGAGTTTTTTGCTCTGAAGGAGGTCTGAGAGGAGAGAGGTCCTGGAGGGAGAGCTCCTGGAGAGGTCTTGAAGGAGGCTGTGAAAGGAGAACTCAGGAGGAGTCAGGAGGAGGATTCTTTGGAAACATTTCTTGAAAGAAGGCTCTCTTGAAGGTGGAGCCTGAGGTTGGCATGAGAAGCCTTACCTAGAGAGATCTTGGGTGAGTGATAAAACCAACTGACTGATTTATCTCTTAGGACTGAGGTCTAGGCCTTATTGGCTTGAGGCCCTTCATTCTTATTCCCTCTTACTTTCTCTCTTTTTCTATTGATTAATCAGTGTATTATAAATTAAATTTCTCTATAAAACCCAGTTGGCTTGGGCATATTCATAAATTGGGAATATATTCCCTGGTGACCATCTTATATTTATATAAAACCAAGACACAGTAGAAAACATATTTCAGCGGTCATAACTGTTATATATTTCCCTTGCTCCCAAACATTTTAATTAACACATTTTATGGCTCCCACTCTCTTATCTACAACTATTTAACGCTCAAAACTATTATAAATCTAACAAACCTCTATTTACTGCCAAGGTTGGGTGGGGAAGGAGAAAGAGAATCTTAATCACAAAAATGTAGGAAAACAAGTGTCAAAATTGTTTCTACATGTAATTGAAGAAAAAATAAATAAAAAAAAGAATGAAAAAAATATTCTGCTCTTGGTGAAGTATTGATAAATTGTCGTAGCAAACTTTCGATTCTTAATAACTTCAGCTTCATCTAAAAACTCATCAGCCAGTCATATTTAGAGGGTTTTAGTAGAATAAAGTTGGAGAGTTCTATTTAACATTTTGAGGGCTTCTCTACTACCAGTGATTTTAACCAATTGGGCAACTCCATCCCAACTTGATACCATTTCCTTATGGATAAATCTAATCTTACATTCTGCTGTGAGCAGCATAACAAGTGCTGTAGAAAATTCTTTTCCTCTTACCCATCAGTCATCCCTGAAGAAAAGCAACTCTAATTAAAGGCATCTTCATTAAACCTTATTAAATGCTTTACAAACACATTTCCAATTTAGTTTTGTCATATCTGTCTACTCTAAGTTTCTCTTGTGTCTCTTTCTGTGTGTTTCTCTTTTTCTAAACCTACCTAGCTTTGGTTCTTTGAACTGGAATTCTTAGAAGCCATCAATTCTAATAAAAGTCTGTGTTTTATTAAATGTATAGTTTTTCTGGATGATATTCTTTAATATAACCCCTTTCTTTTAGTCTTTGGAGAAATCATACTCTTCTCTTTCCTTTTTTAAAAATTTCCCTGGGGATATAAAAAGAGACAGAAGACAAGTCTTTGCCCTCTGTGGATTTACTATCAATTGAGGGAGACAAAATGCAAACAAATGTATACAAAGCAAGCTATTTATAGAAGATAATCAAAAGAAAGATGGCCCTAGAATTAAGAGAGATTGGGGAAGGCTTCCTATAGAATGTAGCAATTTCAGTTGGGACTTAAAAGTTGGGGAGGCTTGTAGTAGTTGTGTAGAAGGGAGAGCATTCTAGGTATGGGAGAACAGCCAGAGAAAATTCCTGGCACTATGAGATAGAATGTCTCTTGAGGCCAGTGTCACTGGATTGGAGTATGTGTTGGGAAATAAGATGTAAGAATACTGCAAAGATAAGAAGGGGCTAGGTTATGAAGGGCTTTGAATGCCTAATAGAGCATTTTCTATCTGATCCTGGAGCCACTGGAGTTTATTGAGTAGGGAGGTGGCATGAACATACCTGTACTTTAGGAAAATCACTTTAATGACTGAATGGAATATGGATTCATTCCAGCAGAGTTCCTTGATATATGATCTCTCTTATGGCAGCTTGCAGTATTTTTTCTTTGATATTGATTTAATATATTTTTTATTTGATACTGAAATTTAAATAATTTCTGATCTGTTAAATTTAGAGTTTCTTGAGATGACCTGGTGATTCTATTTAGTTTGTCTTCTAGATCCAGTTGTTTTGGGAATGTTTCCTTCTTGCTTTCTTGGAATGGTATCCAGGATGTATGTGCATATGGTTTTTAATACCATGCTTTTGGGGGAACTTAGTGATTCTAACATTCTCTCCTTACTGTGTTTTCTAGGTCAGTTATTTTTTATTTTATCTATGTCACACTTTCCAGTTTTTTTGGTCCTGATTTTTGATGGAGCATGTCTTGTGCCATTGAATTTTAATTTCCCCTGTTCTATATTTCATGTTACTTGTGTCTTTTAATAAGATTTGCCAGCATTAATTCTATACTATTTATTTTCCTTCCATGTTTGCTTTGGAGGGTTCTAATTTAACTCTTACTATCTTTTATTTAGTATACCCTTTATTCAATTTTAGAGTCTATCCTCTTTCCGGTGTTTTATTTGTAAGTATTGTTAAACTTATTGTCATGGCTCCAGAGCTTTGTTTCTGCATACTCCTAAGCGGGGATAGTACCTTTATAATACTTTATAGTTTTTGATTGCTAGAGCTTTGGGATTTTAAATAATACTGATTTTATACTGATTCCAGTAGCATTGGAAGACCTTTTGTGGTGTCTTGTTTCCTTGACAGAATGAACACTATATTAATGTCCTTAATTTTGTCTTTTATTTTACTTCTTAAGGTAAGTTCAGCATTTTAGTCTTCTTGTAATAAATGTCCCTGACACCAGTAGTATAGAAAAGTCCTTGGAAGCATTTTTAGAGCATCAAATTAGAACGTATTTTAAGCAAAAAGTTATGTTACATATATGAAAGTGTTATAGCAAAGTTATGAAAATATTCCTGGGCAAGCCTGAAATGATGGCCACATAAAGTACTTTAGGATAGAAATTATCAGAGATATATAATTTTGGAAAGTTGTTTTTCTCTCAATATTTAATTGTGTTTTTTTAAACTTAGAAATTCTGTTGACTATGTTATGCTGTGGAAAGTTTCAGAAGTCATCAGTTCTTTTTAGAAGATTATGCTTTTGAACATATGTGAAGATCACAAGGACCTTTCTGATATCAGAGCAGTATACCTTTTTCTAGTCAAGCTTGAGTTCTGGCAGGGAAGTTTATTTAGAAATGAAATGAGCGGACAAGAAGCTGTAGGTGTCCAGAGGTCCAGGTTAAATTACACATTCTATATCAATTTTGGTCTAGACTAGCAACATATGACGTTGATATATTGATATATAGCCACGTTACTAGATTAACGGGTGTTCCTTTAGACTTTCTTTTTCACTTAACTCTTTGGGGATTCTTATTTATTTAATAAAAACATTGTAAATTACCTGAAATGAAATTAATTTGTAGGCTCTCAAAGGACTTAGAGCCCAGAGATAGGAAATGCTGTGGAGTCCAGCCCCATCATTTTACTGATGCAGAAACAAGAACAGATAGTCAAACGTGTCTTACTGAGGTCACAAAGTTTAATAAGCAATAAAGTAAGGATTTAAACCTATATCCTTTTAACTCTGAATCCACTGCCTTGGTATCACACTCTTTACCCTGTCTTTGAATGATTAGTATTTAATGGGTTTTACAGAAGATTTTAAAACACAAATTAACATGTAAAGCATATTACAAACTTTAAAGGGTTATATATAAATACTATTATTAAGCACAGAGGCTTTGTGAACAACTTCTTGCTCCGTACAAACATTCAAACCTTACAATAATGTCTTCTATAAATTAAGAATACATTTAATACTGATCCTTTAGGTTGATACACACAGCCAAATACACACTGAAGGATTATACTAGACTGTCTTTCTTAATCAAATTTCAACTTTAGATGCCAAGTTTTCTTTTGGAGTTTTATTCTGGAGTCCATTTAACTTATACATTTTATTGTGAGTCTTGTGGGTAGTTGAGCAAAAGGAAAATAGAAGGTAGTGAGCAATAATGAAATGGGAAGCCTCCAGTGGCACTAGCAGGTAAAAGTTGACTTCTAAGCAGGCCAGTAAAGGAAAGGAATGAATTCTTGTCTGACTGCTGCCTAGAAGTCCTACCTTCCTCTCCTCCCCTAGTGGTCTGCTTCCCTCATCAGTTTCTAAAGAAAAAAGAGAAGTGAGTCTAAAGATATGTCTTGCTCAGGTGAAACTCCCAAGCTGAAAAAGACAGAGTGCTTCTTTGTTGCTTTTGTAGTCTTCCTCCCACTTCTGATCTGACTAGGTCTCACTTAAGGGAATGTAACAAAAATAATCTTTCCTTTTCCCCTTGACACAAAATTAATTTGTCCATAGAAAAAAGGGATATACCACCAAATTGAACCTAATTATCATCTCATTCAGCCTGGAACTAAGAGTATAAAAAGGAGACCAGGGAATCAGTCTGAATCTTTGTTGAGATCTGACCATTGGGAGTTCAACAGCCAGTTTTTAAGAGGAAAAAGAGTTACTATTTTTTCTTTTGTAAAATATCAAGGCTTTTGAAAGGTCAAAAATCTTTGTACCAACAAAGAAAGATCAAAAGAAAGATAGTGAAAGCCTAGGAGAAAAATTTGAAAAGAAAGAGAAAGTGAACTAGGTAGTAGATAGAAAGGTTTGAATCAGGAAGCGTTTAAATCCTTTACAGGATCCTTACTTAGTTAGCTGTATGATCCTAGGCAAGTTCCTTAATCTCTGTCTACTGCAGTTTTGCCCTCTATAAAATGGGTATAATAATAATATCTATCTCTAAGGTTGTTGGGAAGATCAATTAAGTTAACTTGTGTAAAGTACTTTTTAAATCTTAAATTAATATATAAATTCTAGCTATTAATAGAAAGAAAAGGAAAGAGAGAGAAAAAAATAAGAAGGCATATCATTCTACTGGGTGCCACTCAGTTGCCCACTGGTTGGTCTGTCTTCTCCAAGAATGGATTTGTGAGGTTGAGTTTCTGATAAATTGGAAGTGAGAAGAAAAACACTGTAGTCTTTATTTGAACTCTTAAGAACTAAATGCACATATTCAATCCCTGTAGATTCCTCAGCATCATTGGGTACATTAGGTGCAGAGAGGAAGCCTTAACTTCAAATCTCCTGGCTGTTGTTGATTTTCAAAATCAAAAGCATACTGTAGCCATGTGTGTTTAATTTAGAAAAGCAGAAAGGATGTGTGCTTTGTTAGAATCACGTAGTAAAAGGCTTTATGGCACAATGTTGCTCTTCCCGTTCTCAGATGCTTCAATCTACAGTCACTGGCTTAGTTTCCATGACTATTTCAGGGCACGGGTACCACCTTATGTAAACATTTTTGCTTTTAGACCTTCTCAGAGACAAAGAGATGACACATTAATAGCAGCTGGAACCTTTCATTAAAATTCAGAGGAAAAATATGAAGGCTGAGCTCAGTAATGTACAGATAGTAAAAGGGTCTTTGTCTAGTCTGGATGGGATAACAATAAGATATTATCTAAATGAGCTTCTGAACTCACAAGGACCAGTGTTTCAGCAGGAGGTACTGTCTCTTTTTTTCATCAAAACTCTCAGCTCATCAACGACCCTCCCCCCAAATCAACTTTCCTCTTGTCCTATTCTGTATCCCCCCAAATAATAATGTTGGTACTTTGGACTTCTTAAAGAGAATAGAGTTAGTTTTGGCTGTGGGCCCAAAGACTTAAACCCAAGAGCTCCTGGAGTCTTCAGCTCTAGCTTCAGGGCTGTTGAGCGGTCTTTTGAGCTAAGAAAGTAACTGCCTCCCTGGCATTACATTGGAAACATTTGAGTTATGTGGTCAGATTCTAAAATTGTGGGAGTTTGATGAACAGGGCTTGGCTAGTTTTCCAAAGTTACATGCCAGGAGAGGGGACTGGGACATATACTCTTTGAGAGCATGCTGGAACAGAGATTCATTACTTCATTTTTATTACTTTTTTAACTGTTAAATTCCAGGTTTCAGCACCTCATGTTTGGAGAGAAACTAATTTTGAGATACGTTTTCCTTGCACATGAAAGCTTTGTGTTGTGCTAAAGATGTATTTTTTTGCAGTGAAATTCTTAAGACTCATATCCTAAACAAATTTTGAGAATTTGTCCTTAGGCTCCAGTTCTAAATCAAACCCCAAAAAGAAGCTTTTCTTTTTTTAAACTAGACTTTAGTTCACTGTATTTCAAAGGGAATAGTCATATGCCTAAGACGAATGTTTGTTAGAAATGAATAGGATGTGAAGATTTTTTATGATTTTGATTCACAGGTGATAGATCAAAGCTTAAATGTGCATAATCCAATGTAGTAATTTTCTTAACTTGTCAGTAGTAAACAAGAATTCCATCCAAATGGAAGTTGTTCAGTTTACTAGAGTTTTATGGCTTGAAGTATAAATAATAGATGAATGAACAAAGCCTTTCCTGGATTTTGTTTTGCTGAAATCTGGATCTTCAAATATAGTTTTCACCAATGGAAAGAAAAGCATTTCTTTTTTGAAAAAAATTTTTTTGTGAGGGAAGGGAAGAGAGTGGATTCAATGAAACTTCATATTAGGTATGATGTGAATAATAACAGTCTTGTTAAAAGGTCATAATAAGTGGTCAACAGAATCTTTTCTGACTTCTATCTTAATATTAATTTAGTTTTTAAATAGTTTGATAAGCATTTGTATTGAAGCCTATTATGTATATATTGTTTCTGACAAATTTGAGGAATAGGTAAATTATTTTGTGGCCTCATCTAAGAAGTACTCACCAAAGTTTTTTAATAAAAAGTTTCAGAATAATTTATGTTTCATCCATCTGTGAAATGCTAGGTTTAAGAATATCACAGGTGGCATAGGATTAGGCTTTGGAGAAAGATTTGGTTAATTTATGAGGAACTTATTTGAAAGAGGTGGAAAATATCTTCCATATCATGCAAATGTTCAAGTAAAGTGAGATATGGATGTGAAGCATTAGGAGTAATTTGGCATGAACATTTGTTTTGAGTTTCTAGCCAGATGGTCCTTTATAATATTCTCTCTACTGAAACACTCTCTTCCCATTGCCCTAGAATTTTTAATTAAGTTTAGTTTTACAAACTATATATCTCATTGTTTGTGTTCCCGAATGATTTCCAAAAACTATCAATGATAGAGTAATTGATTTAAAAATATTTTTATCTTTATTTTGAGCAGGTTTATGGATTGAGGATAGCCAATATCACATATTCTAGAGTCATAAAAGGAGTTTCCCAACATTTTTGGTATCCTTTTAGATACTCTCCTTATATCCTAGAATATTTTAGTGATTGAAGGAGGAATGAATCAACCAAAACTTACTTTTTATTCTATCAAAAAATGTGATCAATGATAATAAAACAGATATGTCTTTTGGGAATGTCAGTTTCTTGAGTGGTATGAGTATTTCTGTATAGGATCCTTCTGGACAGGGACTTAATTTGTAAATTGGTGATGCCTGTTTTTTGATTGGTTTAAATGTTTTAAATCAGAATTTCAAGATCTCTTCTTTTGCATAATGAGAAATTATCCTTCTAAATATTATTGATCTAATTAAATTGACTTAGTGTTTGTATATTAGAAAAACAACTATGATATTGCTCTGTGAGAGACTTTTCCAAACTTATCTGAGAGGAGAATGGAAAAGCTTAAATGAAATGTAACTACAGTACCTAGCATATAGTATGTGCTTAATAAATATTTATTAACTGATAATTTTTATTTGTTGCCTCATAGATTCAATTGATAAGTCTTCTGGGAACCAAGTTCCTTTTAAGGCAGTCAACCTGAGTGCTTTGGGAGAAATCTGAAGTCCACCTCTTCTGGTTTATTAGCAGTAGTGGCCAAAGAGAAGGGGCTAGTATCATTTTGGTAGGGACTAGTCTTGTCATGGCTGAGGGGAGGGCCGTAACTTTGGGCCTTGTCTTGTGAAATGTCTGTATCACTATGCTGCAGAATCATGAGCTGGAAAGGTGGGACTCCAAACAGAAGAGGAGGACTCCAAACGTGGGAGCTCCCTACCGGCTCTGCAAAGAGTAAAAGGATTATGGAACATCAGTCCGCCTTACTTGGAGGTGGAAGAAGGAAAGGGAGATCATGGAGAAGAAAGATGAAATCTGTGCCCTGGAATACATTCTTGGGCTTCTTTGTATTCACACACAAATTTTAAATATAATCTCAACAAATAGTCAGGCAAAATGAATAGTAAAATACTAAATAAAAACTATAAACTCCAAACTATACAGGATGTTCCCCCAAATCTTTTTAAGTTTTTATAATAACAGTAAGATGTATTTCAATAAATCCAAGTCTTGTGTTTTTTAGTAAAATAAAATTACATATGTGTTTGATTCAGTAAACATTTATTAAATGCCGACAATATGCTAGGCATTGTGCTAAGTTCTGGGGATGCAAAAAAAGAGGCAAAAGGAGGGCAGCTGGGAATCTCAGTGGATTGAGAGCCAGGCCTAGAGAAAGGAAGTCATAGGTTCAAATCTGGCCTCAGCCACTTCCCAGCCGTGTGACCCTGGGCAAGTCACTTGACCCCCATTGCCTAGCCCTTACCACTCTTCTGCCTTGGAACCAATACCCAGTATTGATTCTAAGATGGAAGGTAAGGGTTAAAAAAAAGAGGCAAAAGACTAGTCCCTGTTCTCAAGGAGCTTATAATCTTGTATGTGTATGTTTATTTATTTATAGCTCTAAGAAAAAATAATAGCAATAATATCTTATTTTCTGTGTCTTAGCTAGCTTTTCCCCTGATTTGACCCCGTTATTTTAAATGTATATTTGTATTCACTCTGTATGTTATTTTTACTTCATTTTGCCTACTTTCCTCTTTCCATATTTGGGTTTTGCACAATTGTCATTTCAATATTACAATAACATTCTGTAAGAGTTCTTGGTTAGAACTTCTGATATTGTGGCATATTACTGCAGATTCCTGTCAGAACTTTAGTAGCCCTAAAGGGTTACCTGGGGTTAAAAGTTGTGCTTAGTTTGGTAATTATTATTGCATATTGCTGGATTTCTCTCCAAAGAAATCAGTCAGTTCAGTTCGGACTTCTGCCAAAAGTGTTGTTATACCTGATTATTTCCTTATAGGTCTGCTAATGTTTTTATTTATATTCATTATTATATTATTTATTCAATTATATTTTTATTATTTGTTTATTGTTTAATTATATTATATTTATATTATATTATTTATATATATTGAATTTTGTTGTTTTTAATTATACTTGTCAACTTGATGGGCATAATATTGTTCAACTGTATATTTCTCTAATTATCAGGGAGTTTGGACTTCTTTGTATTTTCTTTGAAATAATTTCCTTCTTAGAAATACTTTTTTAAAGCATTTATCCTTTGAAAAATGGACATTACTTTTGGAATATATGCCAGTTCCTAATGGATTCTGGATATCAGATTTTTAACCTAAATTTTATTGTTCTGAAGAGATTTTTTTCTCCCAACTTGTTTCTTTTTTATTTTGACTAGGTTGCTTTTTGTTATGCAAAATATCTTTTATAAAATACACTCTTTTTGTCTTCAATAACGTCTCATTATTAAATAAGATTTTTCCCTCCTGTTGAAAATTGAGATAATTATATCATTCCATTCCCTTTCTAAAATGTATGCCTTCTTTGTTATTTCTGTGTCTAGTAATTAAGTTTTAACAGAAATTATATCTTTGGAGGTGTTTTTTTTTTAATTAATGAGGATTCTTCCATTGTATGGTGTCATGAAATAAATCCTAGACTACAAGTGTTAACACATGGCTTCTAGTCACTTTTCCCTCTGGTGCCCAGTTTTTCCATTTGAAAAAGTAAGGAATTAGGCTAGATAATCCCCAAGGTCTTTTTGCACATTTATCTTTCCATAAATTGCTATTCTTTGGCAAGTCAAGTAAATTAGGGATCAATCTTTGCAGTAGTGTTCTTCTATAGTCATATTATGTATTATGAGTATTTGGGACTTCACAGCTACAGCTCAACTTGGTGTCTTTTGAGGATTGCCAATTTAAATTATATTTACCACTTCCACTTCACTGTATTTTGTTCTCTGGAGTCCAAGACACTAGTAAAGCTGGTATAATATATAATTAGGATTTTAAAAGTAGAATTGTAGGATATTGGTTATATACGCTAAGGATTGATTGACACAAGGAGCTTAGTCCTTCGGTTTTGGTTATTATTATACAACATAGGTCTATCTAGTGATAGGTACCTGTGTTTTAGGTAGGGGTATAGGGAGCCAAAACTTCTCTGGATAACCCTGGAAATTTGATGTTAAATGGAGAGAAGCCTTATAAACGAATATGTACCTTAATAACGGAACAAAGGTTCTGCCCTCTCAGTGTTTATGAAATTAAGGCTGGTCCTTGGAGAATCTGTGGCAGATTATTCACTACTTACTGTTTATAGAAACAGGATGTTTTGGTTTTGAAGAGGGGTGGATTTCTTGAGAACACATTTTTGAGAAACATAAGGTTTGCCTGTCTCCACCCTTGGTGGAATGCTGTTGACATCAGTTTTATTTTATTTTATTTTCCAAAATATATATGGGCAATGCCCTTTAGTTTAAGAAATGGGATGCATGTTGTAAAAGCAATCAGAGATAGGATTTGTTGAGTCCTTAACTATGTTATCAGACATTTCATTAACTTATTGCCCATGGTCAATATCTTTGAAGTACTTTTATGGTGTTCCTATTGAGTAGATAGCATTTTCCCTCTATTCAAGAAGTCTACATGCAATAAAGACTTGAGAGGTGTTTTCATAACTCCAGTTTCTGAAAAATTATTTGTATTAGAAAGCATGAGGAACCTGGGAATTCCTTCTAGCCCTTTATAGTGTCTTTGTGACTTGCTGATTCCTATGTACCTTATGGTGCAAAGAATTGCTAATATCTCCAGAACATATTTGGCATAGTAGAAAGAGCATGGAACATAGAATTAGAGAGACTGAGTTCAGATTTAATTCTAGAATAATAATGTTAAGAGTTGGAAAGGATTTGAGTGATCATCTATTTCACAAATGAGAAATGAGAAGCCTAGAAAAATTGAATGCTCAAAGTAACAGACATTAAGGAGAGCCATTGTGTTTTTTGTCTAACCATGTTATCATGTTACTATGGACAGGCAAGTCACAACCTTTCAGAGACCTCAATATTGTCATCTACGAAATCATGATAATATTATGAAGAAAACACTTTGTATTCTTTAAGACAAGATATGTGAATTATTATTGTTAAAGTAGAAACATAGCAATAATATATAAGCAGTTTTCTTTCAGCCATAAGTTTTACTTTTATTTTTGTTTTTTTACTTTGTCAGTTAAGGAATAATGAATAAATGACAGGAAAAAAGGAGCTGGACACAGCAGAAAATGTGTGTTTGAGTGTTTTGACAGAGTACTAATGAAAGATATTTCACAAATAATCAGTAGAAAAATCTAATATTTTGTTTTCTTTTTTAAAACTTTCCTTTTTGTTTCTTTCTCTTATCTCTCATTCCAAATGCTTTGTATTTTGATTTTTCTTACTTTGATTGACTTTTCCTTTTTTGGTGGCCCTTATTTCACTATATTTGCTGTCTTTTTTTCTTTATCCATCTTTTAAAACATTTTTCTCACCCCCTAGTTTTTAAGCTTTTCCCTAAAGCCCAGGCCACCATGAATCTTTGTAAAATGCTGAGTTGACTTTCCTGCTTCTAGTGGAGCTTGTTCTTCATCAAAGATGAACGTGTGTGAACTGATTTAACATAGTATTAAAAGATCCAAGGTTTAGGTACCATGTCAACCTCCAGAGAAAGAATGAGTAGGGCCTGGGTAATACATTTTTGATGAGTAGTCATGCAGAGTTAAGATCTAGAGTAAATTCTGCTAAGGGAATGATGTTGGAATAAGTACTATTAAATTTGGCTTTTTAAAAGTATTTAGGCTTCTAGGAGAGAAGAGTGATTAGAAGTGAGAGAATGGTTTGATTGGGAGTCTAGGAGAAGCTGCTTTGGCACTGTCCCTTGTACTGGGTTTTATAATCAAAGCTGTGGGTAATTTCAGATCTTTTTATCAGTAGCTTTTGATTATTAGGATGATGGAAAAACAGTTGGTAATAGCCAACTTGCCTAAAAGCTTTCAGATAATAAGTAGAATGCATTCCTTTTGTCTCTCGGAGGATGTTAAGTTACCATTTTGTTAAAGTCTTAAGTATCTTTAAAGAACTAAACCAAAAAATATCAAGAGAAAGTAAAGGAAGGTGTTTTTTTCCTCCTTCTTTACTTAGTATATTTGTAATATAGTAGAAGAGACCACCTTAGGTGAGAGAAAGATTGGCTTCAGCATTTCTGTGAAAATCAGAAACCTTTATCTAACCAAATGTAAGAAGAATCTACTGCCCCTGGGGAGCTCCAACAATAACATACACTATGCTGTATTGCAATTTTATTGTTTTTAAACTCTCCCCAAGGATATTTTAAGCCGTAATAAAATCCTTTCCCCCTTATTTAAATTGTTCTTTTTCTGAATTTAACAAACACCAAAATGGGAACATTTTCATCCAAAGTAGAACCAAAAAAAAGGGATTATATGACAAACTATGAATTTGTAGTTTGTAAAAGATTTTTTAAAAGTATATAATAAATTCAGCATGTTACTTTCAAAGCTGACCTGCTTCTCTGAATTTCTTTTCCAACTTCTGTTTTCTTCTGTGCATTTAAAATATTTCAGTGACTCTTTTTTCTTTTTTGGGGGGGAAGGCAAAATTATGGCCTACTCCCCACTTTCCACTCCCTCAAAAAAGAAATGCACAATTGTAAAAAATAAACATATTTAAGCAAAATAAATCCACACATTTATCACATCTATAAACATTAGTGTAATGATATATTTAAAATAAGAATTTTGAACCTTCTCTTCTTAATTGTTATTATAACCAGTATTGTACAGTGCCTAAGAGAAGAAACTTTCTTTTTGTTGTTGTTGTTTTTTGCTTTTATTTGTATACCAGCATATAGCACAGTGCTTGGATAGTCAAGGTAGTAGTTTGTTTCTTAACTGGATCTGTCATTTTTTGGGGTAGAAGGAGTAACTCATGAGTAAAATCTTTGGCAATGCACGTTTGCACCCCTGCAGCTTGCAGTCTTTTTAAAAATAGAATTTATTCCCAGGTATCTCAACCCCTCCCTCTCCTCTGATACCACAGAAGGCGTTGCCCAACAAAAAGTGGTCTATTATAAACTATGTCTTTCGTGTTTCTAATTATTAGTTCTTTCTCTGGAGGTGGGCATTCACAAGTCATTCTTCAAATATTAATTCTATAGCTGTATACAATGTTTTCTTGGGTCTACTCATTTTGCTCTTCATTATTTCATGTAGATCTTTGCAAATTAAAAAAAATTAGGGGGCAGCTGGGTAGCTCAGTGGATTGAGAGTCAGGCCTAGAGGCAGGAGGTCCTGGGTTCAAATCTGTCCTCAGACACTTCGCAGCTGTGTGACCTTGGGCAAGTCACTTGATCCCCATTGCCTAGCCCTTACCACTCTTCTGCCTTGGAGCTGATACACAGTATTGACTCTAAGATGGAAGGTAAGGGTTTAAAAAAAATTAACTTGTTCACCATTTCTAAGAGTGTAGTAATGTTCCTTCACAACCACATACAATGATTTGTTCTGCCGTTCCCCAATTAATAGATATGCTCTCAGTTTCCAGTTCTTTGCCACTAGTAAGAGAGCTACTATAAGTATTTTGGAACTTAGAGGTTCTTTTCCTTTCCCCCTGATCTCCTTGAGAAATAGACAAAGCAATGGTGTTACTGGGTCTAAGAGTATACACATATTGCATAACTCCAAATTTCTTTCCAAAATGGTTGGTTTAGTTCATAGTTCCACCAATAGTGTATTAGTGCCCCAATTTCCCCACATCCTTTCTAACATTTTAATCAATCTGATAGGAATGAGAAGATATCTCAGGATTATCTTGATTTGCATCTAATCAGTAGTGATTTAGAACATTTAAAAATATATTTCTATATAGCTTTGATTTCTTCATCCAAGATGTTTGTCAATGTCTGTTCTGCTCCACTGATCTATCTTTCTATTTAAAAAAAGCGAACAACCTTTCTTTCTGTCTTAGAATTAGTACTAAGTATGTATGAATTCCAAGGCAGAAGAGCAGTTGCAGCCAAATGACTTGCCCAGGATCACACAGCTAGGAAGTTTCTGAAGTCAGATTTGAACCTAGGACCTCCTGACCCCTGGCCTGGCTCTCCATCCACTGAACTACTTCATAGCCTAAATCTCTCTATTTCTTAGTCAGTACCGGATAGTTTTGATAATAACTGCTTTATAATATAGTTTAAAATTTGGTATTGCAATGTATACTCTTAAAGAACTGGCTGGGCACTGAGAGTTAACCTATTAAATCAACCTAGGTGAATTACCCAGGGACCAAGTCAGGATATGTTGGAGACAGGACTTGAACTCAGATCTTCATGTCACAGAGGCCTGATCCTTAATCACTATTCAACATCACTTTTTAGGTCAAGTATTGATTTTTTTAAAAAAAATTTATGTAATGTATAATATTCGAAGCTTACTTTTCCAGACCAAGGCTGCCTAGTGTATAAATGGAGATTTTGAACCTTTGACTTCATTCCCCATCGATCCCCACGATCTGAAACAGCTTAAATTTAAGGAGAATCAAAAAAAAGAAGCCAAGTTAAAACAGAAAACAAAACTGACTGATAGGCAAGTAATAAAGCAAAGAGATAAAGGAAAGAGATTTCACAGAAGTCTTTTGAGGGTTTTTTCACCAACTTCGTGATCAGCCATAAACTGTTACATTTAAAATTGTTGTGGTTGTAAACTGTGGCAGTTAAAAGAGTTGGAGACATAAACTGTAGTGAGTAAAATAGTGGAAGATATAAATTTTGATAGATGTGTCTTAGCTGTGTGACCTTAGGCAAGTCACGAGTTCTTTTGCATTGGAACCAATATTTGGTATGGAATTTAAGAGAAAAGATAAGGTTTTGGGTTTTTTTTTAAAGATCTTTGGTTTATTTCTTGGTGAAAGTTACTTTTTTATTTTTATTTAAACCTGACTTTCATATTTTGTTGTTCTCTTCAGGTGTCTAGTTCTAGAATTTTCTCTTCCTAGTACCATAGTACTGTCAGAATTTTCAGCAATCAATCCCGCTTGACTTAAAATCTTATAGAACTTTTCTTCTTGGCATTTTAAGTACTTTACAAAATATCTCATAACCATAAAAGAGCAAGATTTTTGGAGAATCCACTTCTTTCTTACTGATTTACCCAAAGGAAAAGATGTCATATTACTGACTCAACATTCTTTTGACTACAGTGAAGGGAAAGGAGGAAAGGAGTCATGAAAGGGGTTGTAAAAGACAAAGAAAGTTTATTGGGCATAAAGTGACCCAGAAAGAGTAGGATCAAGGCATAGGAGATGTTGATGGGGACAGTATAATAAAAAAATAAAATCCACATGGTAAAAGATAATGAAGAGCAAATGAGGAAAACAAATTAGGCTAAGTAGTTTCTTGTGCAAGATCTGGACTCCTTTGCAGAAGAGATGTATACATTAAAAAAAAAAAACGTTTACCTTCCATCTTAGAATTAATACTGTGTATTGGTTCCAAAGCAGAAGAGCCATAAAGGCTAGCTAGCAGTGGGAGTTTAATTGTGTTACCCAGGGCCACACAGCTAGGAAGTTTCTGAGGTTATATTTGAAACCAGGAGCTCCCATCTCTAGTCATGACTCAATCCACTGAGCTACCTAGCTGCCCAGGTTGACACAGCCAAGAAGTGTGTGAGATTAGATTTGAACCCAGGGCTTGTCTCTAGGTCTGACTCTCTAACCACTGAGCATCTAGCTGCCCTTCATTTTGTTTTGATGTGTCTGATCATGAATCAAATGCATCTCTGATAGTGGTACCATGATACTTGCCTCATAAGAGATTTGCTACAATTATTCTTCCCTTACTAACTTCTTATGGATACTTTAAAATCATGACTACAATTCTTCTTGTACATATTTATATTTTGTTATTGAAAGCTACTCAGGGACTTGGTGCCTATTGTTTGATCATTCCTCAGTCTCCTTTTCTGGCTTATCATTCATATTATGCCCCCTTATTCTAGATATTGCCCAAGGTTCTTTTCTTGGTCAAATGCTCTTCTCCCCTGGTGCTATCTTGATAACCTCATCAACTCCCATAGGCTTAACTTCTCTGTATAGGTGACTCTCAAGTATCTGAAATGCAGTATGTAGATATTTAGAATAAATACTAAATACAAATTATTTTATATTATTTTTTCAAGCCATTTGATTAATTTTCCTTAGCCTGCATCTAATATTTTAGTTTCATTCTTATATTACCATGAGTTAAAAATTTTCTATTTTGTGATAAGTAAGCAAGTACATAAATTAATAATCTCTTTTACAGTTTCCATAGCTCATTGATGGCGAACCTATGGCATGGGTGCTAAAGAGAGCATGCCGCAAGCCCTTGAGTAGCTTTCAATAACAAAATATAAATATGTGCAAGAAAAATTGTAGTCACAATTTTAAAGTATCCATAAGAAGTTAGTAAGGGAAGAATAATTGTAGCAAATCTCTTGTGAGGCAAGTATCATGGTGCCACTATCAGAGATGCATTTGATTCATGATCAGACACATCAAAACAAAATGAAGGGCAGCTAGATGGCTCAGTGGCTAGATGGCTCTCTGTGGCCACATGGGCCACCTTCCCAGGCAGAAGGACTTGGGCGGAGCTATTCCCCTCTCCCTCTCCACCATTCCTGATGACATTTTTTCACATCCCCTACCCCACTGTCCAGCAGCCCAATGGGAGCACACAGTGGGTAAGATGGGTGGCTCACAGGTGGCAGAGCTGGAGGGGAACAGAGTACTTGGGCCCCTCCCTTCCCCCCCCTCTACACTCACTGAGGATATTCCTCACTTCATCTGTCCCTCTGCCCAACAGCCCAATAGGAGTGCTTTCTCCTTTCCCTGTGTGGGATAAGGGGTGGGGACAGGGCATAAGATCTATGAGGGAAGGGGCACAGCACTTGCTCTAGGGCATGTCGTGGGGGTAGAGCCAGGCACTCCATCTCTAAAAGGTTCACCATCACTGCCATAGCTGGTTATTAGTAGATTCAGGAATGAATCAAGACTATTGAGGACAAGTCCACATTTCTCTTCCACCAGGGATATTCTTTTCCTGGGAGATATTTTGTTTTTCCAGAACCAAAGAAAAAATGCTTGTTGGTTTAGAGAAGGGGTTCTTAACCATTTTTGGGTCATGGATCCCTCTGGCAACCTATTCCTCAGAATAATGTTTTTAAATAACTGAAGTAAATGCTAAATTTCAGGTACAGGTTAGTGAAAATCTTTTTTTTTTCCATCAAAGGTTAACAGCCTCACAGGCTAAGAGTAACACTTATGGTTGTTAGCCATGAATTCTGGAGGAAGCTAGACTGTAATTCTTGTAGTTTTAATTTATGGCTCCATTTTCATATGTATTTGTGTCTAATTACCTTTAAAAATTATAAATTCCTAGATATCAGGTCCTGCCCACTGTTTCCATTACATCCCCTCAGAATAACAGCAACATTTGTCTATACTGTAATAATAGTTGACTTCCTGGAAAATGACAGGGATATTAGAGAATGCTTTCAGAAACCTGAATAACACCTTAGGAGAGAGATGTAAAAATATGAATCATATTTTAGAAACAGGTTTATGGGGCCTTTTCAATACCCTAACATAACTTTATTTGCCTCCTGAGTGAGCACCTGGAGAGATGGAATTGGAGAAAAATGGAAGGATAGAGACATCAAGTAACAAGCTAGGAATCAGAGAATAAGTGAAGTTTGGAAGGTGAAGAAAAGTGGCATTTTTTGCTTCTTTAGAAACTAATCTTATGACAGGATAAGCCACATGGGCAAAGCTATCTCTGGAGCACTTTATCTGCCCTCTTTTTCAATGCTAGTGTTAGATTTGCTGTGGAGGGTAGAGAGAAAAGGTTGCCAGGACAGACAGAGTTTGAGAAAAGCTGAGATCCTGGAAAGTGACAATGCCTGAACACCTAGAGCTGATTTTCTCCTGGTCTTTTGGGTCTCTGACAGATTCATCCAGGAGAAGTTTGCTCTTTTTATTTTTATTATTATTATTTAAAATTAAAACCCTTACCTTCCATCTTAAAATCAATACTGTGTATTGGTTCCAAGGTAGAAGAATGGTAAGGGCTAGGCAATGGGGATCGAGTGACTTGCCCAGGGTTACAGAGCTGGGAAGTGTCTGAGGCCAGATTTGAACCTAGGACCTCTCGTCTTCAGTCATGGCTCTCAATCCACTGAGCTACCCAGCTGCCCCAGGAAAAGTATACTCTGGAGTTTCTATGGTATTAGTTGAAACAGCTGTCAGTTAATGCCATGGCATCCAACTCTCATTTCACTGGTAGCCAGGATGTTTGTGATCAGATATTGACTTCCTATAGACTCATGATAGCTCAGCTGGGAATTAATGGAGAAATGAATGGCAACCCCAGCAGGGACAGAATGGATGGGATTTTATAATACCTGTGGCTAATGCACTGATATTAACATGCTTATATTTATGTTACTACCTTGAGTAAATGGTTTTTATATAGTAATGATATTGAGTTAACATGGTTTAGTAGGAAGAATACTGGATTTGGAGTCAGAGGGGAACTAAGTTCTAATTCTGACACTGCCACTTAGTAACAATTTAAGCCTAGACAAATGATTTAAGAATCTCATTGGGCCTCAGTAATTCTCATATATAAAATGAGGGCAGAGGGATTTAACTATGGGACCTCTGAAGTGCCTTACTACTGTTCTTTGAACAAAATATATCCATCTCCCAACTCTGGATGTTTTCACTCTGTGCCTAGAAAGCTCTCTTTCCTGGCTAATTTCCATCTCCTACTTTCCTTCACCTTCTGTAGTTATAATAATTATTAATAAATAATCTCCTAATTATTTCCTATTTGTAGCTTGTCACTTTCAAAGATCTTTTACTTGTTTGTGATTTCTCTGGATATTCCCTTTTCATTGTAAAAAAAATCATATCAGTTAAAAGAAAATATTCAGAAACAATCAATAAAACAATCATGGAAAGTGAGATAGCATGAAGGCTCAAAAGCTGCATGGAAATACAGGGAATTATATGAAGACAGAATGATAAACCTGTTATGGAGAAGTGGAAAGTCAACATCAGGAACAGCTAGAGAAGTGAGTGCAAATTAAAGAAATTCATTATCCCATGCTAAGAACCTTCCCAGGAGAGCATTCAGTCCTCATGAAGGAGCAACTATTCAGGTCTTAGATAGGACCAGTGAAATATTGCAGATGTCAGGGAGTTGAGATGAAAAAAAAAAGTGGAGGAGGCTGATGAAAGACCTTAAGGGATCTTCATTTGATTTCATGCTTGGACTGAAGTCATGGAATCTTCAGGTCACAATGAGGAGATGCTTGCCATGAAAGACAATTTGACAACTCAGAGAATGTACAGTAAATCTGTGTCTAGTTTCTCAATCCCTACACACAAGAAAAGAAATCCTTGGAATTTTTACTTCATGTGAAAAAACAGTTTCAAAGCTTAGTATCCAGGGGAGAAGCAAAGGAAGACGAGGTGGGCAGCATCAAGCTATCTTAGATGAACCTTGGAAGAAGGCTACCTATTAGAATACATGGACTGGTCTTGTGGTAGACCCAGAGCAGATCAGTTGGGGCAAAAAGTGAAGTTTTTAGGGCAAAGGTCAGAAAGAGATGGAAGGGAAAGGAATGAGTGTGTGAGAGAGATTGTATTTAGTAACAGGAAAAAGGCTTCAGCCAACTCAGTAACATCACCTCATATTTCTGCCATGAAAACAACACAATACCACCAGAAAGGATCTTGGGGAAAATCTGTTGAGAAATGGAACAGGGGAAGAACTGCTCTTCTGAGAGCATAAGGGATTGGGGGTTCCAGAGGTCACAGCAATGTGCTGATCAAGCACCACCCATTGAGGGAAGCTGGAGAAGCAGGGCACCGCTGAGGAAACACAGTTGCATTCTCTTATAACACAGGTTTAGATGTCCATGTTTGCCAGATGCTCTCTGGAGTATTAGTTCAACAGAGGCTGATGTTCATGGAACCAACTTTGGGAAGTAGAACCTATCTCTTAGACCATGAGAAATCCAAGTTGTGACCCTCCACAACCTTTTCCTAAGTCCTTTCCACCCAGATGCGTCAGACTATGTATAGCAGTGAAAGCAAACCTGAAGTCACAGAGTGCCCTACTCTACTTTACAGTGGATCTTAAGTGAAAGTTGTATTCCAATAATTTTGTGGAAAATATATTCCCCAGAGACAGTTTCTACAGCCTGTGCAGAGGCTGAGCCACCATGGTTAGGTAGCTACCCATTATTTGGGCTGCATCAGTGTGAGTTTGAAGCCCAAAGTAGTTTATTTCCTTTCATAAAATAAGCATCAAATTCTCACACTAAACTCACAGGATGGTGGTAGAGAAAAGAAAGCACTATGTAAATTTAAGTGCCATAAATAAAATATTAGATTTTATTATTGTGGAGCACATAGGAACCACTAATGTGCCACCTCACGTAGTCCTCAGTTATTTTCACACAACTGATAGAAGTGGAATGTACCCTAGTCCTGGGTGTCAGTTGTAATGTGGATACTGTGTCTCTGGTACATATAAACCCGGTGAAGAGAGATCTTTGTAGTGTCAGCAGTTATGGGACTAAATCAGTCTGTTCTGAGGATTAGTAGAGCACTTCATACTATGGCCTTCTATATCTGGACAGGGACAAATAGTGTTTCCTGTGTGGAAGCTTATAAGGAGAGTAGGATGTCTGATTCAACACAGAGGATCCTATGAGATTAAGGGAAAAAATGTGCTGCTTAAAGTATTTGACCCTTAGAATAACTGGGGGATTGGACGAGTTTCATAGAAAGTGCCTTGTTAACATCTTTGAGTAACTGGCCTCTGGTGATTTCAAAATAGTATTTCTTGTAGTCCAGAAACATATTTTTTAATGATTTGTTTCAGTAAACTTAACCTACCTTTTTAGTGTGTTGTGTTGTTGGTGACAAGTAAATGATAATAACTTGCTTATGCAACATTTCATGTTTTACAGAGTACTTTCTCCACAACAAAACATATTCTCAACATTAGATCTGACCGTCACAATTCATTATTTATATCTTTCTGTTTTTGTTAAGTAATTTTGTTTTTTGTCTGACTTCTCTCCATCACATCTCTCTTTCTTTCTCCTTCCCCACTCCCATAGAGAAAGCAAGAAAAAACAAAAACCCAGTTATAAATATGTATAATCAAGCAAAACAAATTCCCTCATTAGCCATGCCCAAAAATAGATCTTTCAATCCATCATCTTTCTGTCTGCTGATGCTTAGCATATTTCATTATGAATCATCTGGAATCCTAGCTGATCATGGTGTCAATCAGAGTTCTTGAGTTTTTCAGAGTTAATTGTCTTTACAGTATTGTTATTATATAAATTATTCTCCTGGTTCTGCTCACTTCACTCTGTATCAGCTCAGATAGGTCTTCTAGGTTTTTCTGAAACCATCCCCTTCTTTATTTCTTACAGCATACTAACATCTCATCACAGTCATATACCACAACTTATTCAGCCCTTCTGCAATTGATGGGTGCACCCTTATTGTCTTGTTCTTTGCCACTGGGGAAAAAAAGCTGCTCTAAACATTTTTGTATGAATAGACCTTGTTCTTTCTTTGATCTCTTTGAGGTGTAGACCTAACAGTGTTATTGCTGGCTCAAAGGCTATTGACAATTTAAGTTCCAAATTGCTTTCCAGAATGGTAGTGTGAATTTACTGTTCCAGCAAAAGCAAATTTAGGTTCCCATTTCCTCAGAGCCCCCTCAGCATTTTTTGCCCTTTTTATCTCTTGTCAAGTTTGCTATTCTGAGGGATATGAAGTGAAACTCGGGTGATTTTCTCTATTTATTGGAGATTGAGAGCATTTTTTCATATGACTTTTGGTAACTTGGATTTCTTCCTCCAAGAACTGCCCAGTCATATCCTTTGACCTTTTATCAATCAAGAAATGTTCTTAGTCTTATAAATTTGAATCATTTCCCTATAGATCTTAAAAATTAGACCTTTATCAGAGAAACTTGATGTAAATATTGCTTTTCTGCATTCTCTTTCTTCTCTCATTTGAGGTGCTTTGGCTTTGTTTATTCAAAAGCTTTTTTTATTGTCTATGTAATCTTATCTCCTTTAACTTCTGTGATCCCCTCTATCTCTTGTTTGGTCATGAATGCTTTGTTTATCCATAGATCTGATGGGTAATTTCTTCTTTGATCCTCTGATTTGTTTGAGTACTCTTTGTGTGTAAAGCAACATTTTGAACTTCTTAGAATATGTTGGAAATTTTGGCCTATAACCTAGTTTCTACCAGACTGTTTTCAAGTTTTCTCAACAAATTTTTTTGTGAACAGTGAGTTCTTACTCCAATAGCTATGATCTTTGTGTTTAGCAAATACTAAGCTACTATTGTGTACCTAATCTAATCAACCTCACTATTTCTTACTCTTTATGAAATTTTTTAATGATTAGCTTTGTAGCATAGTTGGAGACCTAGTACTGGTGGACACCTTCCTTTGTTGTTTTCTGTGATTTGTTTTAAGATTCTTTTCTCTGTCATTTATGCATCTGAACTGATAATCTTGACATGGATGGGAGATGACAGATTTGAAAAGGGACCAAAGGGAAACATACTAAATGTGAAAGGAAGCATGGTAGTGTAGTAGAAAAAGTACTTCACTTAGCTGTGTGAAACTGGGCAAGATACTTACCTGCCATTGCCTAGCCCTTGCCACTCTTCTGCCTTGGAACCAAAACACAGTATTGACTCTAAGATGAAAGGTAAGGATTTTTTAAAAAGATGCTGCTCTTAGACAAAGAGAGACCTGGTTTTGGATTCCATCCTGGATGTTTATTTACTTTGTAATCATGGGCAAAAATGGGAATAGTGATCCACGTAATACTTACCTCTTGAAGTTGTTAGGATAAAATGAAATCGTATGTGTAAAGGGGTTTGAAAATCTTAATGCGTTTTTCAAATATTATTATATGAAACTAAAAGTTATAAATGTACTGTGAATTTTTGACAGCAATGTTTTCTATTTTGTTTTAAAACTAGAGAATTCTCAAAACCAGTTTCTGTTTAATTCTTATAACATACCACCTGTTTCCTGGAGGTGATATGTCTATCTTCATTATTATTTTGTTAAACCATATACTTACTGCTTTCAAATTTAGAAAAACTAGAGAAAGTTGTGAAATTCAGAGGAATATTAGTTTTTTAGACCTGTTTTTAGATGTCTGCTTATAAAAGACTGAATTCTCTGTTATTAACAAATAGACTTACATTGAAGATATTTATGTCTTGAAGTTTCACTATAACCAGTCTTTATTATATCCAGAAGACTTACGGCAAAATATATTTGAAAATAAACAAATCTGTAACTGAGATGCTGTGTACAGATATCAGAGATAAGTAGGTTATTATAGTCTGTGATTATCAAGCAAAAAAGGAGTTACTGAAATGATATCTATAACTTTCCCCATTCGTTATCTTAAATATTTTCCAGTGACTAATTGTACCATTGTATTGTTTCTTCTTTTACTTCTGAATCTTATGCAGTCATTAGTCTTTCCAGAGCTGCTTCCCTGAAATTTCAATCTCTCAGTGTGTGGAAGACAGAAGATGAAGAAGACACTTAAATAAAACATACTGAGTGCAGCTAGATAACAGGGTGGATAGAGCACTAGACTTCGAGTTGGAAAGACCTGAGTTCAAACCCATACTCAATATACTTTGTAACTATGTGACCCAGGGCAAGTCACTTATTCTCAGTCTTCCTCAGTTTTCTCATCCGAAAAAGTGGATAATAACACCAACTTGTAGCTGTGTGTGACCCAAAGCAAGTCCATTAACCTCTGCCTTCCTCAGTTTCCTTATCTGAAAATAGGGATAAAAATAGCACCTACCTCCCAGGCTTATTGGGGTTTCAAATGAAAAAATGGTTGCAATAGTTAAAATACTGTATAACTGTTTTCCTTTTTATTACTTTTTGATTCCTGGTCCCATTCCCCTCTCCATTTCATTAAAACATTGAATTTTTGAGTTGGGAGAGATCTTAGCTATCATCTCATCCAAACTATACATAAAAGAAATTCCCACTATACGAAACCTGAAAAATTGGCTTCTAGCCTCAGCTTGAATATCTCTAAAGAGGGAAACCACCACACAACTTGAGGTAACACCTTCATTCCACTTAGGGACATCTTTCATAACTAAAACTTTTTTATTTTAATCTAAGATCAAGCATAAATTTGCCTTGGAAACTTCTATTCATTGCTTTTGGTTCTGCCTTCTGGAACCAAACAGAATGACCCCAACTGTCTTCCCATATGACAGACTTTCAAATATGTTTGCCAATAGTAAAACTTTATTACTTTTCTTGATTTTAATACTTTTCTTTTTAAGCAGAGGTAGGAGGGTAGTGATGTTCTTTTGGAATCCTGATATATTTCATTGCATAGAACAATGTTTCCTCACCCTGGAGGTCTTAGATTCCTGGAATGCTATAATTATTGTAAGGGGCCTATAAATTCATGTGCAAATCAAGAATTGTATTCTTAATGTTTATTTAGATCCAACAAAATATTTAAGTGTGAGTGACTCGATGTAATAAATAAGCAAATGTATAGGCTAAATACTTTGTTACTTTTAACAATGTATTTGGATACTATTGTAATTAAAATATAATGTGAATCATTAATAAATATTAATAAAATATAAAATTAAAAAGAATTAATATTAAAAGAATTTACAGTAGCTTTTTGTCATTTAGTCTTTTCTCAATGATACAGATAAAGTAGCTACTATAATTGAGGGCTCTGTGATATATTTCTTTTAATGCTAAAAAGACATACTTTAAAATGGTGAAGAACTGTTGCTGGAGAATTAAATTTTTATTGAAAAACTTAATTTTCACCTTGGACTCTTTTAATAATTCTTTGGACTCCCAACCCTTGACCTCTGACAAAGATAGGCAAGGTATGCTTGCATTTAAGTGGATTCTCATTTAGATGATGATAGACATATACTCTGGGTCTAAGCTATTTTTGTGCATTGCTGTTTTTACAAGTTATTTTCTGGTCATGCAAATTTGCTTACATATGTATGATTATGTATGCACACTTTCACAAAGATCAGTAACACTTTTGGATTAGAATCACATGGCTTAAATAATGATCCTCTCTTTCTTCCTGTAGTTTAGTTAAAATGTTTATACTCTAAATGAGAAAGATACTTCTTGGTTTCAAAGGGAGACTGATACTTTTAATTTTAGCACGTTTATAGAATTAAAAAAATATATTTATTCCCCCTCCTCCCTACTACCAAAAGAACAATTAAACACAATGCATCATTTTTTAGTAATTGAATATTTGGTAAAATATTTCATTATTCAAATTCATTTTGGTTAATGATTTGGGGATTAAAAAAATCTGTCTAGGATATAATCATGGTACTTAGATTCCATTTAAATAAAAACTGCACAGAGATATTGGAATAATGAAAGCACAGGGATGAACCAAGAAAACACACACATTAACAAATTATTAGTAGGAAAGGGTATGATTTTACTAGTGAGGAAATTCCTTATACTAGTGCAGATCTAGCAATAGCTTCAGGGATACTATAGCTAGTTTTGCTTTACAGAGACATACAAATATGTGCATAGCTATATTTAGAGTATTTTATATGTATGTATTTATATATATAAAGTACACTTATAGTTTGAAAAAAATTCATTCTCAGACATTTATCCAAAATCAGGACAAAATTTTAAGCTTATGATTTTTTGTTGTCATTTTCTTGGCAAAGATCCTAGAGTGGTTTGATATTTTCTTCTCCATCTCATTTTACAGATGAGGAAACTGAGTAAAATAGGGTTAGGTGATTTGCCCAGAGTCACACAGCTAGTAAGTATCTGAGGCTGAATTTGAACTAGAGAAGATGAACCTTCCTGACTCCAGGCTAGGATCTCTGATTGACTGAGCCACCTACCTGCCCCTAAGTTTGATTTAGCTGGAATTTATTGTGGTTTTTGGTGTAGTAATTATTTTGTGCCTTGTTGATAAGCAACTTTTCCCCATTTTCTATAGATTTATAAAACAGTATCTTTTTGTTTATATATTTTTGTACTCTTATTCTATTACACTGATATATTTTTCTATTTTTTCAGATTAAGTTACATTTAAACCAGAAAAATTAGAAACAATAATATCATATAGAGGTTAAAGAGCTCTTTAACCTCTATATGATATTATTGTTTCTAATTTTAAAGAGCTCTTTAACCTCTATATGATATTATTGTTTCTAATTTTTCTGAGTAATTGTTGTGTTGTTTCCAACTCTGGGATTTTCTTGGCAAAAATCATGGAGTGGTTTGACATTTCCTTCTCAAGCTCATCTTTTTAAAGATGATGAAACAAAGGTAAATGACTTGTTCAGGGACATACAGCTAGTAATGTCTGAGCCAATATTTGAACTCGGGAAGATCTCAATCCCTGCCGAACACTCAATCCATTGTACTACCGGCTTAGGAATAATATCAGAGATGACAGTTCTAACTTCAAGGGCCCATAGACTAAAGTCAGTAGTAGCTAGGTGGAGCAGGCGGCTAGTCTGCATATGCAGCTTCAGTGGGAGCGTGGGGGCGGGGGGGGGGAAGGAGGGGGGTCCTGCTGCAGCGGAGTGGAAGTTAGACTGGAAGTGGTTCCTTGGGTCTTGGGGGAGATTAAACATAGCAGAGCTGCAATTAGCGTAGGAGAGGCAAACTTTAAATATGTCCACACATCTACGGTTTAAAAGACCTTAATTTGGTGTTCTCTTACTTGGGCAAGAATGGCTATACTATAAAGTATATGCCTGAGTTGGAGGTGAGCCATGGATTCAGGCAGTAATACTCAAAAGATGGAGCCACTAAAGTATAAATTGGCAGTTGTTTGTTATAATTCCCTAATAATAAATATCATTGACTCTTTCTTTCCTCTTTAGTTTCTAAATTTTTCTTTCCTACCTAGGGCAACGAGGAAGAAATTTTATGGCAAAAACCTGGCGAGAGGGTTCTGTAGCTCCTGGATAATATAGTCAGGAACTCAAGGATCCAGAAGGAAAAATGTCACTACTCTCAGAGAGGTCTACTACTTACATGTGATCAACAATATGTTATCCATGGTTCTTGTTAACATTTTTTATTTTTCCCTTCTTAAATAACCTCCCCTAACACCCAACTCCAGGTATGTACCTAGATATTTTGGAATTCATCGCAGAACATGGTTCAAATCTGATCTCAGACACTTTCTAGCTGTGTGACCATGGAGAAGTCACTTGACCCCCATTGCCTAACCCTCCTGCTTTGGAACCAATACACAGTATTGATTCTAAGAAGGAAGGTAGGATTTTTAGAAAAGGTAGAAAAATATGTAAAATTGTATGCCATTTCCCCAAGCAGCATATCATAGCAGTTCATCCAGTCATGCTCATTCTTGCTTCTGAGAAGCATTAATGTAAGTCAGTCATTGTTTTGCATCAAATATTAGCTCCCCACATCATTCTTTGTCCAGAGTTCTCACTAGTAACAAGTTGTGCCTGTATTGGAACAGTGCTTCTCTTTGTTTCATTCATGCTATTTAGCCACCTAGCTGCTCCTATAATACTTTATTTTCAAAGAGATGTTCAATAGTGAGGATTGAAACAAAAAGAGTTTTTTATTGGTCCCAAGTAGATTAGAAAATTTGGGTTTATATGAATGTCTCATTTCTCAATTTGTTCCAGGTTTTCTGTATTTGCTCTTCACTTTATGAAGTGAAGAGATGATAAGGTGGTCAGTGAAATGGTAAATGGCTTATAGTTAGAGCTTAGAGATCAAAAGTAATCCCTTGATTTCCAATTTGAATTGTGCATTTCTTTTATATCTGTAGCAGAAATTTATCTCTCCATCTATACATTTTTTACATATTTTTTGTTGCTGTAATTTAATGTTACTAGTAAGTGTCAAGGGCAAGATGCGAATCTGTTTCCTCTGATTTCCAGAGCCAGCCCTCTCCATAAAGTTCTTGCCCTGAGTGGGAATGTGAATGTGAGATCTTTGATTTTAACTTCACAGGAGCTTCTCCTTTTCAGTTGAGAACACTAAAGCTCAGGGACAGTAAATGACTTGTTCATGGGGTATGACTTTCAAGTAGCTTTTATAAATTAAATAACCAAATTATCTCTCAGTTTTCTAATCTAGCTACAGAATTTTTGAAAGAAAAGTTTTGCTTTAAACATCATAATAAAAATTAAAACTACATCTTTTCCCCCAAACGTGAACTAATTTTAATGTTAATCAAATTCAACTTTGGGTAGAAAATTTGATTAGGCCAATTCTTCAAAAATTTAAATAGATTTTATTTAAATAGATTATTTAAATGGACTTTATTTAAACTGAATTCACTGCTTTAAATTTTTCTAACTTTAGTGCTTACCTAAGGGTTGTTGTAAAACTCAAATGAGATGAAGCCCATAAAATGCTTCTTGCAAACTCTTAACTATATAAATGTGGTTATTTTTACTATCATTAGCAGTTGAGGCCTCTGAATCTGTCTCTTATTGAATACTCTCCTATTTTGATTTGACAACCTTTCTTTTAATTTTCAAATAGAGACCTCCACCTTAGACAGTGTTTGCTTTTTTCCTCCCTGGGGATTTTTTAAATCTAAAAGCTATGTTGATCAAGACATAATTAGCCTTAAGTTGTAAACTTTTAAAATTACTTTCTTTTTTCTGTATAGATGGTATCCTAAGCCATATATGCTTAGGGTTAATGTGGTTTGAATACTGTAGTGCTAAGGCTTTATCTGTGGACTAAGAGAATTAAAAAGCCTTGGTTAGGATAAAAGATAAGAATTTATTGATTCAAGGTTTTGTATATGAAACACCTCTTCAGCATGTAAAAAATTGTGCTTGAAGTACTGAGACCATTTTATACTTTGTATTTATTTATTGACCCTTTTATAGTTACCTTTTAGTGTTCTGATTTTAGGCATCATAGATTCTGAAAGTATAAAAAAGCAGCAGAAACTAAGTACTATATAATGTCAACTTTAAAATCTAGTATTCTTAATACAAACTAATCTTGGTTGTTTCTTAATTTTATTATTTTTAACCTATTTAAAGTTTTGTCATCTATTCCATTTGGATAAGATTAGAGCAAGAGACTAAGTGTTACCATCCTTTAAAAATTCCACCAACTTTTAAATGTGATTTTAATATCTTTTCCATTTTAAATTGAAATTAAAAGATTTTAAAATATGACTTAATAGGCAATCTAATGTCATAATGCTATATTTCTGGGGTATTTGCACCTGACAGGAACTGAATCCAGGAAATAAATGGAACAGGAAAAGAACTGGGCACTTTTGAGTTCACAGGATTCTTGCTGCAGGGTGGCTGATAGTAAAATTAGCAGAGGCCAAACCAAAACAATGTCCATGATTTTTTTTTTCTTGTTAAATGTCTAAAGGATATGAAAAATGGGAATATCAAATTTAAGAACCAAACTACTAAGGATAGTAGATGTCCCTTATGAATAATGAAGTGACTAATGAATGCTATTTAAGGTGACCAGGTCTTTACAGTGTACAAAGAATCTTTGTTGTTTAGTTCATGAAAAAAAAAAAGGTAGAATTGGAGGGGGATGCAGTTTGAGAGAGTAGGGACAAATAGAAAATAAGTACCACAAAATAAACATTCTTTTGAAAGGCAGAGAGAGAGAGAGAGAGAATTACAGTGGAAAGAGCAATGGATTTAGAGACAGAGAACCTGAATTCAAATACAGGGTCTAATATTTACTATCAGTGTGCCTCAGTTTAAATAAATAGTTTTACTTTCTTGGGCCTCCATTTCCCCATCTGTAAAATGAGGAGGCGAGGGTAAATGGCCTCTAAATTCCTCTGTAACTCTGAAACAGTGACCCTCCAGATACTTGCTGTTCCCCAAAACACACCCTGCACATTCCTGATTTAGTGCCTTTGCTTTCACTGTTCATTTTTTTTTAATGCCTGAAATGGTTATAAAGTTGATCTACAACATGAGAGAGTTGACCTAAAAATTCTCCAAGCTCTCTCCCACATAAAAAATTTTGTAAATTTAAATTATCCTATTCACTGCATGTCTACCATAGTTTAGTCATTTTTCCAAAGTAAGATAATCCAATGTTGCTATAAATACAAGCAAACAACAATGGAGTAATTTCTTAACTTGAATTTGATTTTAATCTCTCAGTGTGGAAAAAACCCAGAAATCTTGGAACACAGAAACCTTTGTAAGGGTGGAAAAAATGTCAATGAATCTTTACTTGGACCAAATTCAACTCAGATGAGACTGAGATGACGTCAACACTCAAAGGGGAATGATTTTGAGGAAGCGATCAAAGGTCTCCTGCATTGATAACTGTGGAAAAGCCTTTTGTAGTGAGTAGGACAGTAACTTGTGATGGGAAATGGGACCATAGATAATAAGTGTCCACTTGGACTAGAGGCAGCTAATGATACAGCAGATAGAACACTGAGCCTGCAGTTAGGAAGACCTGAGTTCAAATGCAACCCTGGACAAATGACTTAAATTTCGCCTTAGTTTACTCAGTTATCAAATAGCAATATCACCAACTACTCTGAAATGTTTTTAAAAGTGCTTGACACCCTGCCTGGGTACACAGTATGTATTCTATAAATGCTTATTCCTCACATAACTGTGGAAAAGATGGCAATAGTTCTAAGGAGTAACAATTTAAGTTTGCCTTAAAAATTTCAGGTGTTTTGTGGCTTCCAGTTTGTTCTTCAAGGTTTGATCCTATATTGCTTATCTATGTATAGTGGAGGTCTGTCTCTAAGGTCAGTTTCCTTTGTGACTTTCAGCAAGTCATCAAGCCTCCCTGTGCTGACTCAGTTTCCTCAGCTGTAAAATTAAGGGATTGGACTAGATGGCCTCTGAGACTCTTTCCAGCCATAGATCCAATGACTTGGACACTCTCCCTATTCCATCATGCTTCCAAAAATTCTCTAAGAGCAAAATTGAATCACAAACCCCAAGTCTTTTAGTTCATCTGGAGCCTTGAGAGGTGAGATTTATTAACATCATTTCTCAGGTGTCACCAGAAGTGTGTATATGTGTTGTATGTAACCATAAATTACGCACTATAAATCAGATAAAGTGACAACAAAATGGATTCAAACTTCTATGTTTCTGAATCCTGCCCCCACCCCAGGCATGTTTTGCAGACTTCCCTTTCTCATTTTCAGACATTGTTCCTTTAAGCCTCAGGTTCTTACACTGGAGTCCTTGAATATTCTTATTCCAATACTGTCTCTGTCTCTGTTTCTTTCTGTCTCTCTGTCTCTGTCTCTGTCTCTGTCTCTCTCTGTCTCTCTCTCTCTCTCTCTCTCTCTGTCTGTCTCTGTCTCTCTGTCTCTCTGTCTGTCTCTGTCTCTCTGTCTCACTGTGTATATGTGTGTGTATATGCACGTATACATATATAAAACAAAACAACTATTTCAATATGATTGGTTTCCTCTGTGATCCCACATAGTTTATTTTACTCATTTAAAAACATTATTTGGGGGTAGCTGGGTAACTCAGTGGATAGAGAACTAGTTCTGGAGATGGAAGATCCTGAGTTTACATCTGGTCTTAGGTATTTCCTAACTGGGTGATCCTGGACAAGTCACTTAACCCCATTGCCTAGCCCTTACCATTCTCCTGCCTTGGTACTAATACTTAGTATCAATTCTAATATAGAAAGTAAGGGTTTTTAAAAAAATTATTCTGATAAAGAGTCCATAGACTGCTAAATAAAATGGTCCATGATACAAAAAAGGTAAAGAACCTCTTTTTGTATGTGTGTGTGAAAAAGGTTTTCTTTTGAATGGCCCCAAACAGTTTTCTTTTGCCCAGTCTTAGGCAGCTAGGGTACTCCAGTTCATTACATGATCCCTCAGTATAAATATAGTTTCAGAAGTAACACTGGCAAGGGCTGCAGCTGATTGTGCATTGAGAATGGATAAAATTCCAAAAGCTAAAACTGAAGCTGAAGGGAAAGGGTGCTGGGGAATGGTACCACCTGATTGTTTTTCTATCTTGCTTGTTTTGTTTTGCTTTGATTCTTGCATAACTCTTAAGTTAAACTGGAAAAAAATATTCAAACCCAAATCCAGCCCTGTTCTTCTATTTTAAGGAAATGGTTTTGAGAGGCTATTTGGAAAGACAATGGACTAAGGAGTCACAGCTTCCGTTGGAGGGCTTTCTTTCTGTAAGGGAAGTTAGTGCTACAGGGAGTTCTAGGGAGCCAGGTTCCCCAAAATATTGTAGGACAAATGTATCTGTTGCCAGTCATAGATAATGTACTCTTCAATGTTTTCTGTATTGGAGATGAAGAATGGTCTTAGTGCACATGGGTTGTCTGGGTAACATTTTTGGAAAATCTTTTTAATGAGGTGATTTAATATTATAGCAAACTGGAGTAAAGGAAGAATCGGTTAAAAGCATATGCATGATTCAACTAATCTAACTAAACTAACAAGAATCAGCTAAAAAGCACGTATGGTTCATCTGTATAATCAATGTTCCTTGTCCTTTGACTACATGGTATTTTTTAAAAGCATTTAATGTACAAATCAGATACACCCCAAATCACTTTTGAACACCCGCAATAGTATGCTGATATGGCAGTCAGCATTTGGTTTGGTAAAATGATAGGAAAACAGAAACATTCACCTAGATTAAATGCCATTAGTTTATGGCAACACAGCTAGATTTAAATGTCCAAATACCAGTAGTCCAGATTTTTAAAAATTCCCTTTGACAGAAGGACTTCCATGACCTCACTAAATAGAAGAAATTTCCTTTCATAAAGTGTGCTGGTAGTTTGAGACTGATGACATTTTGTCTCTTCTCAAGTCGAACCCTGGACAGAAGTTTTGTATTGTATATTGTCTTCTTGGCAAGTCTTTTAATACATGAACATAAACATTTTTACTCTAGTAATGCTTTTATGACTTGGCTGCGTAGTTTCCTGTCTTTCAGAACATTTCTCTGATTTATTTTTTGACATGCACCTTCCAGACACCTGCATCTGGAAATCTGACATTTTCAGGTGTTTTTCAGTAGTTCTTCCAGTATGCTGGACTTATTTGTTGCCAAGAAAAGCAGAGAGATGTAGGTAAGACTGACTAGCCATATGCTTAGCACTTCAAAGGAAGATGTTTGTTTTTGTTCATTTTTGTTTGCCTTTTCTTGGGTCAGGGTCATTAGCTGAAGAAAAGATGTGCTGTAATGTTATTTTGAGCTGACTACTTGGCTTAAGTCATCAAGCAGGGTCCCATGTTTTAGTTCTGTAATGGAGGCAGTGTACTTTTCTTGTGTTGATTAGTTATGGCTGAAGTATAGATCTGCCCCATAATTCTTTCAGCACTTCAAAGATGTTACTTTTGTTCTGAGTGTTTGGATTTATTAGGATGACATTCTGATTTTCCATGTAGTGTTGCTTATTTATTATAGGTAAAACCAGCTTTGTGTCTCAATGTCCTCCTAGAAAACCTATTATAAATTGTGTTTTCCTAGAGAAACTGTTATAAGAACTTAGAAGAAAATAAATCATTGCTATAGTTAACGGTATATTATAAAAGCAATGATTTAGTAACTACATGCTTCTAACCATTTAACATGATAGAAATTATGGTTCGTGTATATTATAAGTAGCAGAGAAATTAAGTGATTTGTTACACAGCTAAGCATTATCAGCCAGGACTAAGCAGCACATATAACACTGAAAAGTATGTAGTATATATAGCATCAGTTATATTGAACTAAAACGAATACATTAATCATAGTAAGTGTTAAACATGTAATAATAATAATAATAAACATATAAGATTACTACATAGAATCATAGGATATTTGTATAGTTATAGAATTTAGATGGGCTCCCAGGGGGGATGATTTTAATGATCTGTGCCTTAAAATGATGCCTGTGGAAATTTTAGGCATTTTCTTCAAATCAGATTCCTAAAGTTAATTTTTAAACTAACATCATGAAATTTTAAAATTACAAGAGACTCCAGAGATAATCTCATCTGTCTATTCTCCCTCATTTAATAGATGAGGAGTCCAGGGTTCCATAATTGAAAGAGCAAATGATGTAATAGAGGGAGCTATAGATGAAATGTCAGGAGGTAAGTTTTAGGGAATGACTCTCCTTTGGGATACACAGCCCTTGTTGCTTAATATAAGTTTCTTTAAATTTATTCACTTTCATTCTTCTTGATTCTTCTATAATTGTTACATTAACATAACATCATTCCTTTGTCCTTGTCAGTTGGGATTCCCCCCCATTTTTGAGTCTTGAAGGAGCCCTGCCATACCATAAAAGTACACACAACCTTAAAAGGGCTCAGGAGGAGTTTTCAAGAAAGTGAGGTCCTGGGTGCTTCCAGAAATAAAAATAGAACTGTAGAGCTGGCAGGTAACCGAGAGGTGATTTGGTCCAGCCCCCAGTAAGGGGACTGAGGTCCATGGGGCACATGATTTTCCCAAGGTCAAATAGGTAGGAAGTAGTGTCAAGATCTATCGAAAGCCAGGTCCGAGAGCATAGAAGATCATTAATAATAGCTACTATTTACCTAACATCCCAAGGTTTACAAAGCACTTTACAGATATCTCATTTTTATCCTCACAACTTCTTTGGGAGGTTACTAATTCCCATTTTATAGATTAGGAAACTGAGGCAGATAGAGGTAGTGTGACTTTAAGAGTCATAGTGGCCATAGTCATAGCTGAACTCAGATCTTCCTAATACCAAATCCAACACTATCTGAAGCACCAATTAGTTGTTTGTGTGCTTATTACTTATTACTAGCAATCATGATCATTGGTAAAGTGATGAGGCAACACCTGAGTCCTCTTTTGAGGAAATTATAAGAGGACCGAAGGGTGATTTGTATCCATGGGTCTGTGGGTCCAGCCACATGAAACTTCACTGCTCAGTGGTTTTGGGCTTTTCAGCTGCCTGTTCTGTACATTACACTCAAGAATAGGTTCCCATTGCCACTGAGCTGGAATAAGTTAGTTTTTGCCTCTTTTTCAGTAATATAATACTAGCTTTAAAGTTCGTAAAACTTTTTACATGTATTATTTCATATAATCATAACAAGAATCCTGGAGTTATTATTAGCCCAATTTTCAGATAGGGAAACTGAGGAAAATAAGTTAAGAAATATGTCCAGAATCATACAGATATGTTGTAGATGAGGCTGGATTTGAATTCAGGTCTTTTGGACTACAGCTTTAAAGCTGTATCTATCCATTGCCCCACCTTGCTGTCTGTGAAATGGAATTTTGTTGAAAGATTTTAGGATATGGTTGTTTTAAAGTGCTTGGTTCAGCTAAACCTAGCATTTACATAATTTTAAATTATCTAATTGAAATATTATATGTAATCATATGACCCAAAACACTAGCCACAGTTTTCAGCCTATTTTCTAAGCACAGAGGTAATTGATTGCACATTATCAAACCAGGCAAATATGAACCTTGTTAGATCCAAAGCTTTGATGAAGTAAAAAGGGAAGGTTCTAGGGCACATCTGAGACCAATTGAAATGTTATGAACTGAAATTTAGATTGATGAGAAAAATATTCAAGAAAATGGCAGGCTTGACATCTTAGGGTTACTTCCCTAAGAAATTTGTCCAGAAATAAGGCAATTTCAAGAAGTAACCCAATGGCAGAAAGGAGCTTTGGATCTTTCTCAGGAAAGAACACAACGAAGTATATTGTAGGAATTATTTCAGCAGGTCTTTTCCAAATCTGACTTCTCTAATTTTTCTTTTTAAAGAAAGTCAGATTGATGTTAAGACCCACATGTCTGGAATTATCCCACACACTGAATTGTCTTATATGAACTGAGAACATTCTGTGAACTCCTTGAGGCCAAGGACCCTGTCTTGTATAAACTTTGTATTTCCTTTAGCCCTCAGCCCAGAGCTCTTAATACAACAGGCAGTTAATAAATGTTTGTTGAATTGCAAAATTCCCTTGTTTTATATTCAAACATCTCTCTAACTTTGAATGCCCCCAAACCTGTAAGGGTTAACTGTGCTCTGTTTCTTGGTAACCCACTGTTGAGTGCTGTATAGAGCAGGACAAGATGGACTGTGCTCTCTTCATGTATGTTCTAAAAACTAGGGACTCACAGCTTAGAGCAGTAAGCAAGCGCTCTATTGCCATGTGTCGATAAATATTTTCATTAGGCATTCTTCACTGGCATTTCTGAATATCCTGCTTAGCAGTATGTTGAACATCTCTTTATGAGACGTTTCTCTTATCTAGTAAAACATTTTTCAGTTGAATTTTGCGTTTAATTTACTTGAATACTTAATATTCTAAGGAAAAATATGAGAGTTTTCATGAATTATTTGGAAGGGGTTATGGTTGGGTTTTTTTTTTTAATGGTGGAGAGAAAAAGGCTAGAAGAAATAATCTCAGGCACTGGTTAGTACTAGCTCTGTTGGGGAAAGAGGCAGCCCTAGAGAGTTGATTTTTATTCCTTTAAGCAAAAAAACCAATCTCCCCCCAAAAACCTTGTTAATGCTATTATAGAAATCTTTCTAGAATGTATTATATACTACCATGTCTTCTTTAACAGAGTATAGGGAGCTATTTATTTAGCCTTTTAAGTGAAGGATCTTCATTATGAGCCTTAAGTATTACATTTTCAAGTAATCATTGAAGTCTTGGGGTGCAATTGAATAGCAAAAAAAATGCAAAAATATTTGTGCCTCAAACTGTTGTGCTTTTTGAGTTATATTTGCTTTTTATAGTTTAGGCATGGGTTGTCTGTTCTTACTCTATTATCAAGAATTCTCTGTAATATCATCTTCCCCTCTTATTTAATTTCATCTATCTGCTTTATGCCTGAAAACCAGATAACTAAAGAAATTAGAATTGTGCCTCCAAAAAGAACAAATAGACTTTGACTGAAGGCCCAAGGAAAATGTTTTTAGAACATCAACTTCATGACATTTATCTTAGCTGCATTGGTCTTTTTCTGTCTTTAAAAAATATATTAGCTTAGTCTTGAATACTTGAAGTTACTTATTATTTATTACTGCTTTTGATTTGTCAGTGCTTACAGTTGTTTGAATCTTTTAGAATTTGACTTTAGAGAGATCACTAATTATTTCTGGTTTTAAATTTTTTTATTTTTTTCCCATGGTTACATGATTCGTTTTCTCTCCTTCCCTTCTTCCCTCTTACAATCAATTCCACTGGGTTATACATGTATTATCATTCAAAACTTATTTCCATATTATTTTTGTAGTAATCTTTTAAAACCAAAACCCCAAATCTTATACACATATAAACATGTGATAAAGCATGTTTTTCTTCTACATTTCTGCTTCCACAGTTCTTTCACTGGATGTGGATAGCATTCTTTCTCATAAGTCCCTCTGGACTGTCTGAATCATTGCATTGCTATTAGTAGCAAAGTCTGTTACATTTGATCATCCCACAGTGTTTCAGTTACTGTGTATAATGTTCCTTGGTTCTGCTTATTTCACTCTACATAAGTTCATTGAGATCTTTCCAGTTCTTAAATCATCCTTTTTATCATTCCTTATAGCACATAGTATTCCAACACCACTATATACCACAGTTCGTTCAGTCATTCCCCAATTGAGGGACATCCCTTGCTTTCCAATTCTTTTTCAACACAAAAAGCACAGCTATGAATATTTTTGTACAAACAGCTCTATCCACAACTTTTTTTTATCTCTTTGGAATACAAACCTAGTATCACTAATTATTTCTAAGACTTATAGGAAGTAGAGAATGTATCTTTTCATCAAGGGAGCAACATTATATCATAGTTATTTCCTGGACTGGGAATCTAAGAGACCTGAATTCCTGAATTCAAACCCCAGCTCAAACGCTAGCTGTATAACTATGGCAAGCTACTTAATCACTAGCTAGTAGCTCAGAGGATAGACTGGGCCTGGATTCAGGGAGTCCTAAGTTTATATTCTGCCTCAGATACTAACTAGTTGTGCAACTCTGGGCAAGTTACTTAACCCCTGTTTGCTTTAATCCACTGGAGAAGGAAATGGCAAACCACTCTAGTATCTTTGCCAGGAACTTCCTGTGGACAGTCTGAACCACGGGGTTATGAAAAGTCAGATACAACTGAATAACAACAACACTTAATCATCATGTAGCAGAGAGTCTGGCACATAATAGGTACTTAATAGATGCTGGACAATGTAAAATGGAAGTTATATTTGTTATATTTACTTCATAATATTGTTATGAAGAAAGTGCTCTAGATGCCTTAAATTACCATTTAAATGATTATGAAAGACATAAACAAAGGCACACAGTAGCTGTACATAGAGGTAGGTGCTATGAGAGATGCAAAGGTAAACAAGATAGTCTTTACCTTTCTGGAGCCTCCATTTAATTCTGGAGCCTCTGGAGAAGAAAAGCATGTATTCAAATTACTATAAAATAAAATGTAATCTAAAAATTTAATAAGAAAGTACAAAGCATTAATTCAGAGGAGGTATAGAGAAACTGAAAGGATTAGTTAAGACTACATGAAGAAGAGTGCTTTTTCTGGATTTTGAAAGACGAATAGGAGCTAAGAGGCAGAGTTGGTGAAGGGACACTATTGCTCATCTTTCTCCATACGGTTTCCATAATAAAAATCTTCCATAGCTCTGATCATGGTACCCTCTTGTTATCAAATCTTAATAGTGCCCCACTAGTGACGTAACACTTTGGAAAAAACAGCAGACCTCAAGCCATTTCTGGTGGTTCACTGTTACTCTCTTTAGGCGCCAGTGCTTTTCTCTCTATCAGTGTTATCATTCAGGCGTGAGAGTTTCATTTCCTAAGAAGTTCCTAATACTTCTCACTTTAACCAAAGAGAGAAGCTCAAGGAAATGAACAGCTTTTGTGACCATCCTATCTTCCTATTTCCTACACCATTACAATAGGTGCTTCAGGAAAAAAAAAGAAGTAAATGTATCTAAGAATAGTATGTATTCAAATTATTAATCAATTCATTGATCAAAGCACAGGAGAGACAACATGGTATGATGAAAGAATGCCAGATTTAGAGTCACAGCTTAGAGTAGTGACAAAAGTGATTGCCATTATAAATAATATGCATTCAAAGTTGATGCCCATCCATTGAGGAAAGGCTAAACAAGTTGTGGTACATGAATGTAATGGAATGTCACAGTAAAGAAATGATGTGGGTAATGAATGAAGAGGCATAGAATGATCAATATGAATTGTTGAAGAGTTAAGTAAACAAATTCAAGGAAACCAAATATACCATGACTACAACATGTAAATGGGAAACATAGTGGTACACCCCAAAAGTCAGAAGTGGATGTAACAAAATTATAAAGGACAAGCAGTACTTGAATGATGAGATACGAGAAGACACCCCTATTCCTTCATGGAGATGAGAGGTGCACAGTTGTTTACCCATTGCATATATTTCCAGATTGCATTGATCTGTGGTGCTGATTTTTTTCCTCTCTGAAAAGTACAATTTGTGATTTGGGATGGCTCTCTCAGGGATGATGGAGGGAAGGTGAGATAGTTGGGGTAGCTATGATGATGTAAGAAACAGAAGGCATTAATAAAAATTTATTTTTAAAAAATAGCATACATGTAGGTGAAGGTATCTTTTAATCTCTTAATTATTGTAGTTGTTTAAACCTATAACTTCATTGGTAAAGAGAATTCTTTTCTTTGGAGAAACTGTTTTCATGAATGCAGATCAGTGATTGCTTTGTGAACTATAGTTTTGGCCCCTGAGAAGTTAATTTGTTTGTCTAGAACTCCATAGCTAGTATATGTCAGTTTGAATGGAACTTGAATCTATGTCTTACTGATTTCGGGGTCCCTCTATGCATTCTTTATACTATCAGGCCAGTTTGGCTGAAATGGACAGGGTGTTTAAGGGAGTGTTATGCAGTAAGCCTGAAAAGGTATGTTGGAGCCAGATTGTAAAGAGTTAAAAAAGTCAGTCAAGGGAATAATTAGGTGGTTCAGTGGATTGAACCAGAGATGGGAGGTCCTGGTTTGAATCTGGCCTCAGATACTTCCTAGCTGTGTGATCTTGGGCAAGTCATTTAATCCACATTGCCTAGCCCTTACTGCTCTTCTGTCTTGGAACCAATATACAGTATTAAATCTAAAAGAGAAGATAAGGGTTTAAAAAAAGTCAGTCAAACATTTATTAAGCCCCTATCATATGCTAGGTACTGTGCTAAATATAGTGGATATGAAGACAAGAAAGAAAGATGGTCCCTGACCTCAAGGACCTTATGATCTAATGGGAGAAGACTACACAAGAAGAACCCACAAAGGGCAGGGGAGATTACAGTATCAGTGGGATGAAGAAGATAAATCCAAGATACACTGTACAGGTCAGATCAACAAGACTTGGCAACTGATAGTCTGTGTGGGGTGATTGAGAAGAAAGAATTGAGGATAACTCGAAGGTTGCGTACCTGGATAATTGTAAGGATGTTGGAACCCTCAACAGAAACGAGGATATTTTTTGGGGGGAAGACATCATGAGTTCTGGATTTATTCCTTTATTTCTAATGATCATTAATAAGTCTCCATATATATAATATAATATTTTCATTGTTGAGATTTAATTTTAATTTTACATTGAATGGTTTTTATTTTGTATCCCTTTTATTCCTTTATTTCTAATGATCATCAATAAATATCCTAAAATATAACATTCTACATTATTGTAGATTAATTTTAATTTTTACAACAGCTAGTTGGAGATGTCCATTAGTCACTGAGTGATGTGGGACTGGAGTTTAGGACAGAGACTAGATATACAGTATAGAACTGTGGGGAGGTTGGGGAAGGAGAGAAGTATTTCAGTGGAGGAGGTTGCATTATTATAGCCATAATTTGTTTTGATCATCATTTGAAGTTAATCATTCAAATTCAACAAATGTTTATTATGCACTTTCTATGTAAATAGCACTGTGATGATACATGATAAATTTATACAGTGTTCTCTGCTGCTGGTCACATTTTCCACTGACAGTGCCCTAAGTCATTTGAACAAACTTGGATATGGATTTATTTCCATCCAGTGGCAGTAAATACAGGGAAGAAAAGGAACCATAAGAGGAAAAAATAGAATCATAATTGGAAGTTGGAAAGGACCCCAGAGACTATCAGGTCCACATCATGCTTGACTAAGAATCTTTTTTTTTTTTTTTTGCTACATGCTCTTCAAGTGATAATCCAGCATTTGATTAAAAGACTTCCAATGAGAGAATCCCCCAGTTCTCAAGGTAGCCCATTCCATCTTTGTTGAGCTGGAAGTGCCCTTGACACAAATCCAGAATCAGCATTTCTACCTTTTCTTCCGGTTGTTCCCATTTCTGACCTCTTTTGTTGTTGTTTCATCATTTCGGTCACGTCCAATTCTTCATGACCCTATTTGGAGTTTTCTTGGCAAAGGTACTGGAATGGTTTGCCGTTTCCTTCTCCAGATCATTTAATAGATGAGGAAACTGAGGCAAACAAGGTTATGTAACTTTTTCAGGGTCACACAGCTATTAAGTGTATGAGACCAGATTTAAACTCTGGATGATGAGTCTTCTTCCTGACTCCAGGCCCTGCACTCTATCCACTATGCCACTTCACTACCCCTTCTGTACTCTAGAGCCAAATAAAGGGAGAAGGCACCTCAAGATAGCTATTCATCTCATTATTACTCTTTTAATGAAGTCTTTAGGATATGATTTTTTACTTGATACATCTTAACTGTCAAGAAAAAATAGCTTTTGTTTTAAATAACATCTCTAAAAGACATGGCCATTTATTTTTTTCCAATTGCAACAAAGCAACCAGTTTAATAATTCTATTAAAATGTAAACAAGTTTATAAGGAACATTTGTAGACTCAATGCACAAATGCAAAGAAATCTGGATTTTTAGGAATGCCTCCTGCTTTCTTATCAGATTTGAAAGTTTTATGCCATTTAATAAAAAAGAATATTTTTTAAATTTTTATTTAGAATATTTCTCCATGGTTACATGATTCATAGTCCCCCCCCCCTTCCCCACTCTCTCCTCCTCCCTCCCAAAGCCTACAAGCTTTTCTACTGGGTGGTACATATATCATTGTTCAAAACATATTTCTATGTTATTTGTATTTGCAGTAGAGGGATTCTTTAACATCAAAATCCTAATTATATCCTTATCATACTACATGATCAAACATACATTTTTCTAATGCATTTCATTTTCCACAGTTTTTTCTCTAGATGTGAATAGTGTTCTTTCTCACAAGTTCCTCCAAATAGTTCTAGATCGTTGCATTGCTGCTAGTAGAGAAGTCCATCACATTCTATTGTACCACAGTGTATCAGTCTCTATGTAGAATGTTCTCCTAGTTCTGCTCCTTTCACTCTGCATCAATTCCTAGAGGCCGTTCCAGTTCACATGGAATTCCTCCATTAAAAGAATATGTTATTAAAAGTGAGAAGATAATCTTTGGTTCAGAGTTATGAATATAAACAAATATGGCTCAACACTGCACCATTTTTTTCATTTAATGTTATCCCAAGTACACTTGAGTTTTACATAGAAATTTCCATTTATGAAACATAGTTTTATTGAGATTACTACAAGATGGAGAGGCCAGTGTGTGTTTCATGTTTATCATCTCCACTTACGTCTTTATTTAATTACTAAAAAAAGTAATGTAGAGTGACAGGGTTGCTTAATTATAAGTGACTTTTAAAAGGTGAATATGAAACCTTTTTTGTTTATGCTGTACTGATTTTTCAGAGACATGAAGAAAACTTCCTTTTATACTTCTGAGATATGTTTATTTTGTTGATTGGTTTTTAATAATAAAGCAAATCATTCCTTGCACCTGTTACTCAGAAAAATTGGACTACTACATCCATTTGAAGTTCTGTATTTGGGAAAAAAAAACTCTTACTAGCTTCAGAATTTAATGTTTTGATATTTCTTGATCCAAGAAATTAGTATAAAAAGCCAAAACAAAAATGAGTACTTTAGGAAAACAGTTGTTAAATAATTTTGAGGTGTGTCTGGGTTATGATGAATTTTTGTATATTGTGTAGATGGGCATATATTTTGTTGAAGATCAGAATGGAAACCTGGGTCAGAAGGACCTGAACTGCAGAAATTCTGTGAATTATATTCAGTGATTCGGGAGAACCTATAAGAAATTAGACCATAAATTAAAGTTTTTAAATCTACAAACCTAGAATTTCATTTACCATTTTCATTATTCACCCTTCTTGTAATAGGAATGTTTTGACAGTATCTTATATTTGACTTGTTTATTCCTGCCCCTGGGCTTCCCTACCTACCTCCAACCCCTCATGTATGTATCTTCTCAACTCCAGCAATCATTTCGTTTTCTTCAAGACCCCCCAAAAATTCACCTCCAAGAAGCATTCTCTAATCAACATCTTACCCTGGTTACTTCTTTGCTGGGTACTTGGTCCTTTCCTCTTCTGTCTTGGCTATCTCACTCACTTCCTCAGCAGCCTTGCCCCACCTCAGGGTGATTCCTCATGAGATTTTCTCTCCTGACTGGTGAGTGTCTGGTGAGGGTCACTCAACCTTGAGAGTCTCAGCCATGCTCTCTTCATTCCAGATTAACTCACTGTCTCAAATGCTTCAAGCCTTTAGCAGCCTTTTTGTATTTTTAAAAAATATTTATTTTTTTAGTTACAATTAGGAACAATTTTTGACAATTATTTTCTGACTTTTTAGCATTCAGATTTTCTCTCCCACTCCCCTCTTCTCCAAGGCAATAAATAGTCTGATATGGGTTGTACTAGTGGTTTCATGTAATACATATTTCCATATTGCTCATATTGTGATAGAAGATAACATATATCACATGTAGAACATAAGTTTTTGCAGGTTTTTCTGAACTCATCCTGTTCATCATTTCATATGGTGCAATAGTATTCCATTACAACCATATAGTGCAACTTGTTCATCCATTCCCCAAGTGATGGATAACCCCATACTTTCTAATTCTTTGCCACTACAAAAAGAGCTGCTACAAATATTTTGGTAGAGGTAAGTCCTTTTACTTTATCTCTCATCTCTTTGGGATACAGTCCCAATAATGATATCCCTAGGTCAGGTTTTATGGCTCTTTGAGCATGGTTCCATATTGCTCTCCAGGGTGGTTATATCAGTTCACAGTTCCACTAATAGCCTTTTTATGTTTTGATTGTTGGTTTTGTTGAATCATTTCAGTGATGCCCAATATTCTTTGTGACCCCATTTGGGGTTTTCTTGGCAGATATACTAGAGTGAACCACCATTTCCTTCTCCAGATAATTTTACAGATGAGGAAACTGAGACAAAATGGCTGGAGGGACTTGCCCAGGGTCACACAGCTAGTAAATGGCTGAGGCCAGATTTGAACTAGGAAGGATAGATGAGTCTTCTGACTTTCAGACTCACACCCCATCCACTGTATCACCTAGCTTGATAGTAAACACCCAATTAATGCTCTGTCTCTGCCTCTATCAGTTTCTATTCTTATACATGTGTTTCTATAAACTCATTATAGAGAATCCACCACTTATACTAGAAAATTCTCCTCTGGTCTTTTTAATATTTGATGGAGTCTCATTCTTACCTTTTTTTTTGAAGTCATACATATTTTTGATGATGTCTTTTTTTTTGCCAGCTCTTATGCAAAAGTAATTAATGGACTCTCACCTTAGGCAGATGACTTCCAAATATCATCCCACATCCTTTCCCTCTTTCTCTTCCTCATTATCTAGAAAATGTCCCAAGTAATAAGTTACTATGCATAGCGAAATACCAGTCAACAATCCTTTAAATGCCTTGTATATGACAGAGATGCCAAGAGCTTTGAAGGAACCTAGGGATTCTGTGAGGCAGAGATGAGGAATAAGCTAGGAAAAGTGAATTACCAAAGATGAAAAAAATTGAAGGCAGGAGTAAAGAAAGAATTAGTGTGAAGTTTCTGGAAGCTAAGGACTAGAGCGCTCAGTGTGGTTGGGTAAGCATCTCCTTTGTGCTTCCCATTCTCCACATTTTCTTTCCACACTTCAAAATTTAGCTTACATATTGTCTTATGAAGAGCTTGGCTGGCTGGGTCCAGTTGCTGCATTTACTCTTGCCATATGCTATTAGGCTTCACATTTGTTTGAGTAGAAGAGGAAGGGCTTGTGAGCTGTTTTACCTTGTATGCTCAAAAAGATAGTAAGGCATGCATGATTGTGTTCACAGTGCCAGCTATTCATTACTACAATCGATTATTGTATTACAGCTGATGTTTGACCATTCAAAATGCAAGCAAGGTAAATAATGTTTGGCACTAAACCTAAAGCTGTGGTATTAAGTCAAATTAGCTGAAACTTGTAAGCAGGTGAAAGGGAAAATATGAATTGTTTTTGTGGAAAAAGAGGGAGGAATTTCATACCCATTTAATGCTCTATAATCCTTGCATTCTAAAGATTCTAAATTGTCAATAAATTTGTCAAGAAATTAATATTTGAATATCTCATAAATTATCCTATCGAGCCTTTGATGGCCTTGTGATTTCATCAGTGTGCATTCCCTCTCCTTGTTCTCATCTGGTTCAAGTCTTATGCATGATTTCCATGGATTCTCCATAGAAGATACACAATCTATGCGAGAAACCTTCTTCTGATCCATCTAATATTTTCTCTTGCCTCTTTCTCATCTTCTTTTTTGGTCTTACGTGCCCTCAATGTTATCTTTTATTCCAGTTCTTATGGATGAGTAGTTGTTGCTAACCTGCTAGGCGTGTGTGCATTACTGAACTTTGGGCAATTCCCTAAGATAATACAGGGTTGGAAGGTACCTTAGAGGTCCTCTAGTTCAACCCCACATTTCACAGATGGAAACTGAAGCCCAGGAAGATTAAGTGGCTTATCATTTTGATGATTCCATTGTTGTATTATTTCATATCTCTGTCTCTTTTATCTGTGTAGCTTTTCATATATGTGAATAATGCTGGCAGACATAAATACTTGATTGATGCAAATATGTGATACTTCCACAACAATGGAAGTATGAGGTAGAAAAGATGAAAATAATTGAGGGAGAAGAAAAGGAGAATTAAAGTGAAGTTTCTGGAAGTTTAGAATTTCTTTTAACTATGGAAGAATCAAGTATTTGAGCCAATATATGAGTCAATTGACAATATATTGAGTCAGTATGTATACAAATATGTACACATACTTGTAAATACATATATATAGACACACACAGACATGCACACATATCCATTAGAGATCTAGATATGACCAGGCTGTGATGTGTTATTGTGGGAAAGTATAATAAACATCAACAACCTTTTAAGGTCTTTTACCACTGTAGCTCTTGCTGTTTGCATAGACGAGAAGATGAAATTCTTTCCCTGACTGCTTCTCAATCTCTTTTCTGTTCAAGGAGGTAAACCTCAGGGAGACACCTCTGTGAGCAGATATGATAAGACCTAGGAACTGAAATATGTTTCTGCCCATAAGCTTGATGGCCATTGAACTGAGAAATTCAGCAGGGATAATACAGACAAAGTGGGTCAGTCTAGTTCTCTGTTTATCAGTTAGAAAATGAGTTCTGTAGAAAAGTAGCAGGTTATAAAGGAAGTCTGAGTTCAGAGGACAAACCTGATTTAAGCTGTCTCTCTCTGTTCTCTCCTACCACTTGGTTGAGAGAGCAGATTTGGAAAGCTGCCAAGAGTTTGTGGTTATTAGCCAAGAATTCTGGCCAAGGTGTTGCTTTGGCTAAAGGAGGGAAGGCTTACTTATCACACTTCCTTCTGTAGACAGAGAACAGTTACAGGTGGCTCTGGAGATGGCACCTCAGCAGAGGTTATTGCTGAGGCACAGAAGGAGGCTAAAAGAGCAGGCTGAAAGCTGTGTGTGTGTGTGTGTGTGTGTGTGTGTGTGCGTGTGTGCGCCCACAGGCACACGCCAGCCCTTTCCTGTTCTCCCCCCTCTTCCCCCACCCCTGTATTCCTCATTGAATGGTGGAGGGGGCTGAAAGACCTGATCAATACCTGCCAGAATCAATGGAGAAACACAGTGGTTAAAAGGGAACAAGTTCTTCAGTGAGCAGCACATTTCAATTTAGTTCAGTAAATTTTTATCAGACAATTACTGAGTACCAAACTAAATATAATTTCAAGGTGCGGGTAAAATACTAACCTGAGGGAAGCAAGAAGGACCTTCTGTAGCAATTGATCCTTGAACCAATATGGAGCCTGTGTGCCAGGGGACCCTAAGACTCTTGGCTCATACCATGTCTAAGTCTGGGGACTTCCCCCTCCAACAAAGGATGTGTTTTTCTTATCCAAAACTCAATATAGGAAAATCTCTGATTATAGCTTAGATGCAGCTTGTGTCTAGATTTCAAGTGTGAGTAACAGTCCCCAGCTCTCATACAATATTCAAGGTAGCAAATATGTACTGGTAGAGGATAGACTTTATTTTACTCCACAGAAAATCCAGAAAAAGAAAATGTCTTATAAATGTCCATTAACAGATGTGGAAAATTCAAAAAATCATTGCTAATAGCCCCTAAGCTCCCCTCAGAAAAGGAACTGAGCAGCCTTCTGAGCTTTCTTGTATCATCAGCCATCCTACAGGATCCTACACAGCCACCCACCCCACCCCACCCTCTCCCCACAAAAAAACTTAGGCTCCCTGTAATTTAGACTTCCTCTGGAAAACAAATACTTTTTGAAGCTGCTGGACAGGCAGCCACTTTTTCCACTGGACCTGCATTGTCTAAGTCATTCACTGTAATCGTAGGGGGAGGGTGGCAAAGTTTCAACCTCTCATATCTTCTACTTCCAATCCCAATCTCGTGTTGTAGCTTTTAACTCTTCACCAGAAAGACTTACTGCATGGTGATAATCTTTTTCAAGAATCACCATGGCTCAAGATATTTTCTGCCCTCTTTTCCACTATAAAGTTCAATCTCTGAATTATAAAACTTGAAAATTGTCAAATGGGGTTATATCTCAAGGCAACTCCTGAGACTGAAACTCTCAAAGAATTTTCCATCTCAAGCTAAAAAGCTGTATTTGGAGGTTAAGCATGCCTAATAAATCAAAATTTCTCCTCCTGTACACAGGAAGTTAAGGCTGATGGCCATGGTCTTTGACCCAGCCTTCTGAGCCAACTGGGCAAGCACATTCTATTTATGTTATGTCCTTTGGCAGAATTTCTAGTATTGTCCCAGCTCCTGCTGCCTCACGGGCTGGGAAAGTCCAATATGATGACAACAGTAGAAGACTAACATTTTTGCAATGTCAGAGATATGTTACCCTACCATGTATGTATTCTATTCACGTTATGCCTGTGTGTGCATCCTTACATACAGGTTTCTGGACCATGTGTATCCTCCATGGATGCTCTATGTATGAGACCCATTCTTTCTAGAATTTATATATTCGTGGGAAAATAATTTCAAGGTTTGTGAGAGAAATACTTTACTGTTATTTTATTAACATTGCTATTTAACTGTGGACTTTTATATGGACTAAGTGTGCCCTGAAGCTAACTAGTAAAAAGCAAGACACACCTTTGAGGGCTTTTGAGTTAAAGGTCTGAAAAACATTCTCACCTACAAAGTACTTAGAACTAAGGATATCTAGTGGATGGATCGGAATGAAGGGGGCCCATAGGAAATTCCTTCCCTCCCCAACAAATATATAGGTATATGTTAATGGACTACCTTAGTGACCTGTCTATCTAGCTGTATGTTATAGTCAAGACAAAAATGTATTTTTATTCTTTTTAGGTTTTTAACACACATTGTCAGGCCAATTAATTTTCTACATGATTTTTTTTTCCTGTGGAGACTATATAGCATTCTGGGGCATAATGCAATATCCCCTGTGATTTTGGGGAACCTTATATTCAACAGGGAATCCTTTTTTTTTTGTTTGGACTTTTTCTTAACACCAGTAAACATATAGGTCAGTTTGTGGTGTCTCCTTATTCTGTACTTCTCTTGATGTCATTACTCAGGATGGCCAAACAAAGATCTCTTGTGTTGTCATGTAATTTTTAAGTTTCTTTGGCAGGTATGTTCTTTGAACAGACTTCAGAACTTTTTTTTTACCTACCAAACCAAGTACTTCTTTAAAATCAATAAATCATAACTAATAGGATTGTATTATTTTCCATAGTTTTCAGTCAGCTGTGTGACCGTTAAGTCCTACTTTGAAGTCTCATTGTTGGTGTGGAGGTGACTCTCGATTCTTGAAGACAATGCCAATGGAAAACAAATTCCAGCAGGCACTGCCAAGCCAGAAAGGTTTGGTGTATAGAGCCAAAGAAAGACTTTCTGCTGTGAGAGGCGCAGCCTAGCCCAGGTCAATACAGAGAAATATTGTCCAAAGCTTGGGCCAGGGGTGGTAGTTCTAGTTTGGTTTGTTTTTTTGCCTCCACAATCCAGGAAGGTAACCAAAACTGTAATACTGATCTTAACAAATCTGAATTGTGTAGATGAATATCATTGCAGTTATGATTATTTAAAGAAGTGTTTTTTAATGTCAGAGGAGAGTTTTTCATATTCATCAGTCAACAGAGTATTTGTTTTATATACATATGTGTGTATATACTTATATGTATGCACACATATAAATTTAATGCACACACACCTATATAGAGATATAATGCTATTTATATATATATAAATATATATAAAATTTTATTACATAATAATATAATAATAAATATCTAAAAAATAATATTATATATATATATATATATATAAAATGCTAAGCAACCTCTTTCATCCCTGTCAATGTTGTAAGAAAATACAGGATGTATTTATCTTCTGCTCTTGAGGAGGAAAAACCAAAATGCATGAAACAAACCAAGACTGCTGAGTTACAAATGAAGAAGAAATAGAGGAGGCAGCACTGTATTAAATTAAGGGAAAGAGGACTGGATTTAGGGACAGAAGAAACCTACCTGAGTCTGAGTCAGACTGCTGACACAACTCATTGTGTAGTTATGGGCAAGTCACATAACCTCCCTAAGCCTCAGTTTCCTCATCTATAAAATGGAGGGTAACCACCCATATCTGTAAGATTGACCCCCATAAAATTGTTGGGAAGATGAAATGAGGTGATGTATAGAGTGAGCTTTTGCACACCTTAAAGCACTAAGTAACTGTCAGGTACCATTATAATGGAGTTCAGAAAAGGGAGCAGTGAGGAGTCTTTGTGGTAGATGTTAGTAGTAGAGCAGGCTTTGAAGGGTAAGGATGGTTTTAAAGAGGCACGATGATTGATTTAGAAGGAGAGATAGGCATTCTAAGTAGGCAGGTCTGCAGGAGCTAAGCTTCAGAACTGAAACAGGAAGAAAAAGATAGATTTGACTATTGCAGTGAGTCATGCGGGAGCAAAGAAACCCCCTTGAAAACCAGTTGGAGGAATTTGTATGTAAGCGGGAGGCATATGTTCTTGATGAAAATAGTGTTTCATGAATATTATTTTCCCAAGATAAAGTAGAGAAAGTAAACTTTGGTAGTAGGGAAAAAAATAGGAGGCTAGTGTGTTAATTTAAGCCTAGTTGAGGCCATGAATGGAGAATGGAAAGAAAAATTGAATAGATTTGAAGAAATAAATATTATAACAGTGACAGATTAGTTTATGTTATCTCCCTCAGCCAAATATCATCTATTCAGGTCCTTGATTTAGGTTCCTGTAGACCCTTTGTATTGATGATAGCACACTTTTCATATTACCTCCATGTTATTTTTAAGTTCAATGCAGAATCAGGTATAAATAGTCACAACTATCAAAATTAGGGAAAGGGTTTTGTAGATCATCTGCTTGTGGTCATTACTTTAAGGAGTATTTATTAACTTGGGCCAACTAGCTTTTCTCTTTTTTACCTTTGGAACATGGATGGATTTTCCTGAGATTTGCAGTGGGAAGTTTCTTCAGACATTTTCATGAATATCCTTCAGTCCCTCAATTCCATTCCCTAATCTGTCTCATTGCTAATTAATCTGGGCCAAATAAATTCTTTCCCTGCATTAAAACATTAAGAGAGTGTTTTGACTCATGCATAAATATTGAATAATATGTCTTTAAATAGTCCTCTATTTCGTTTAGATGATCAGATTATTGGCATATAATTGAGCAAAAGAATTCCTTCATTGGGCAAAATATCTCCTGGAATACTTCATTACTTCATGTCAGAATTTAGTTAAACCCTTCCTTCCTTCCTTCCTTCCTTCCTTCCTTCCTTCCTTCCTTCCTTCCTTCCTTCCTTCCTTCCTTCCTTCCTTCCTTCCTTCCTTCCTTCCTTCCTTCCTTCCTCCCTGTCCCCCCCCTTCCCTCCCTCCCTCCCTCCCTCCCTCCCCCCCATCTTGGAATCAATACTGTGTATTGGTTCCAAGGCAGAAGAGTGGTAAGGGCTAGGCAATGAGGGTTAAGTGACTTTGCCCAGGGTCACATAGCTGGGAAGTGTCTGAAGTCAGATTTGAGCCACCCAGCTGCCCCCAAACCTTTCCTTTCTAAAACCTGGCAGTACCTCAGAAAATTTATTTTCATGTGTATTATTATCAATTAGGAAACAATTTCAGATTAATGAACATGGTTTTTTCTAATTCTGATTTCAAATGTTTGTTTTCATCATGAAATCAAATGATTGATTTCAAATGCTCTCATCATTTAGTATTATGAAGGCACTATTTTGTTTCAGCAGTTTCCAAGGAAAATTTACATGTTTATGGATGTTGAAATTTAAATTTTAGTTCTAAGACCAAAAACTTATTTTTGTACATTTAAATAAAATATGATATCAACATAGAGCTTTTAGCTTAGATTTTACTTCAGCAGTTAACTTTATTCTGTTTCCTAGTACTGGCTGGTTGATAGCCAATAAAGTGGTTGGTTACACATTGTTAGTTAAAAAAACTGTGATGCTTTTCTCAAACTTGTCCAAGGAGATAAATGTGTTTCAGTACCAAAGTTACATAGTTATTTTTGTTAGCAAGCTCATTTATTTTTATAATATGACTTTCAAATTTTATTTATAATTTAGAACTACAGTCATGCCAGCCATGACATTTTGTGTAGAGGATCTTTTTTTAACAAAAGTATTTTTAAAATAGTTTATCAAAACAATTTCCTAGGAAACTTTGTGTTTTTTAAGTAATTGAAGAGAAAAAGCCATTAGTAGTTATGCAGTCAGAGTTAACTTCTTTTTCTTCTTCTTTTATGACTAGTTCTCCTCTTACCTCCACAAACATCTCCTATACAGTCCTAGTATTTCCACAAACATCTCCTATACAGTCCTAGTATTTCTGCTAATATAGCAACCCTAAATTAAGTACCTAAGGAAAAAATGTTAAGGAAACTCTCCTAGCAGTTCCAGATTATATACTATATTACTTAGTAGTAATCATCAAAACGATCTCGTATTGGCTAAGACAGAGTAGTAAATTATCCCAGTAATCTAGTCTTTGCAAAATCCAAAGATCCAGGCTTCAGGGATAAAAACTCACCTTTTGACAAAAAGAATTTGGGTGAAATTAGGTTTAGACCAAATAGCTCACACCGCATGCTAAGAAATTTTAATCATATTTGGTAAATGGTATTATATTTGGTTGTAGTGGCATACTATTGTGCTATAAGAAATGAGCAGTATGGTTTCAGAAAAACTTGGAAAGACTTATATGAACTCATGCAAAGTGATGTGATCAGAACAAGACCATCATACCCAGAAACAATAATATTATAAGAAAGGCCCACTGTGAAAGATTTAGCTACTCTAATCAAAATAGTAATCAAAGACAGTCCTAAAGGACCCTTGGTGAAAAATGTTATCCACCCCCAAAGAGAGAACTAATGAACTATGAATGCAGGTTGAATCATACTTTTTTAGAAACTTTCTTTTATTTTGTTTGTATGTCTTGTTTTTTCAGTATGGCTAATATCAAAATAAGTTTTGCATGTCTACACATTTATAATGGATATCAAATTGTTTGCCCTCTCATGGAGAAAGATGTAGGAAGGAGAGAGAATTTGGAACTCAAATAATTTTTAAACGATTATTAAACTTTTTTACATGTAATTGGGAAATAATGAAATAAAAATAATTTTAAAATATTTTAGGTTTAACTTGTAAATTTTAATTAAGCAACTCTTCCAGTAACTATGTGGAGTTTAAGCACCTAAATTATTCTTGACTTAGGAGTGGTTCTGTGCTGCTTATTGAAATTACAAACGTAAAAATATTATCAATTTGACAGTGTGATTTCTATGTGCTGGGTAAAGGGCATACATACATCCTAGTAGAAATTTTGGTTTCCTAGATAGGGAAAGTGGTCATGGCTAATGAATTGGAACAACACAGGGCTCTGTGGCCTGATTAAATAGCTATTCTATTCAGATGAGGCTACCTGGGCACAGGACCAAATTCTAAAATAAAACTTGAAAGCAAACAGTAAAAAAGTCCTGAGCCCTATAAACTAGTTCTTGTTATGCTAAAATGCCATAAAAATAATTTATTTGCTATCAAATAAACTTAAAACAGAACTGCCATGTGATAAATTACCTCTCTTATGACCTCATGATGATAGTATTCTCTTCCCCAGTCCTTGACTGTGTGGCCCATAAGAGTATAAAGGACAGAGAAACTGAAATGTGGCTGTTCAGCTGCAGCTCATCTCTTACATTTTGCTTCTGAAAAGGAAAGTAGAAACCATACTACCTGACTCAATTTTAAATTCTTCCAAGGGAGCTAGGTGTGCATTAGCTAAGTTGAGGAGCAGAAGTGATCCATCATTTTGGAGAAGGCTCTACAAGAAAAGACGCTTGTTCTCACGTGAAAGTACAATCAAGATATATTACTCAGGGTAGTGGGGGTAGTTTCATAGATGATATGACTAGCACATGACACAGCTGTTAGAAAATCCGCAAATATAGATTCAGTGCAGGGCAAGCAAGTCTCTGGGTGGTCTTTTGGCTTTTGAAACATTCTGCACTTCAGACTTGGGTTTCTGTAAGAATTGTTGCAGAGAAAAAACTGTTGGAGTTGGAATGCAGATCAAAGCATACTGATTTTCACTTCAGTTTATTTGAATTATTTGCTTTGGGGTTTTAGTTTTATGTGATTATTCTCTTATAAAAATGAACAGTATGGAAATATGTTTTGCATAATAATATATGTATAACCCAGATCACATTGCTTACCATCTTTGGGAAGGGAAGAAGGGAGGGAGACAATTTGGATCATGTCACTTCTGAAAATGTATGTGGAAAACTATTATTACATGTAATTGGTAAAATAAAATCTTTACAAAAAAAAAAGAATTGCTAGTGGTTATCACTTCGTTTCAGCTAACTATCTGGAACGTAGGATATTTATAAATCTTCTCATTTACCCTCTTTCTACTGCCTTTTGACCTAATTAATCTTAAATTTCCCTTGAAGATTTTAGTTTTTCAGTGAGTCCCTTAGAGAGAACAAAGGCATATCTACATAGCAGATTTATTTACTAGGTAGACAGAGAGCACTTCTTTCTCATGATAAAACTGTTATTTGTTTCTGGACTTCTTTTCTAATATTTAATATTATCAAAATATTCAAATACATATGACATACAATAAAAGAACTTCAGAAGGGCTAATAGACAGCGTTGGTACTACTATATTAAAATAGTTGAATACTCTAAAAAAAGATTATTTCTGGTTTTATGTGTTATCTTGTTTTTCCATCCTTTTTTGTATATGGAAATGTTTGTGTTTGTCAACTTCATAATAAAAATGATATACCATTTATATGTATGATTATCTCTGTGTGTAGCTTATTTCAGTACATTCAGAAGAGAGCATCAAATATATGATAGCCTTAAGTTCATGCCAAATGAATAATAATTGGATGAGTTGGAAATGTTCATTTAGCTTGAGGAAGATAAGAGATAGGGCGGGGGTGGGGGGGGGACACATGAAAAATATCTTTGCTTCTTTGAAGGGTTTTCACCTAGAAGGGGAGTTAGATTTGTTTGGCTCCAGAGGCTAGAATGAGTAATGGGTAAAAGTTGCAAAGACACAGCTTTTAGCCAGATTCAAAGAATAACCTACTAATGATTTGAGTAGTATGTGTGTGATCTTAGATCCCTAGAGGTCCCTGTGATCCTTTTAGGGTGTTTGTAAGGTCAAATTTCATAAAAATATGAAGACATTTTCATTTTTAATGTAATAAATGTTGATTGCAAACACAAACAAAAGGTCTTGGGGGGAGGTCCTCAATAATTTTTAAGTATTTAAAGTGGTCTGAGACCAAAAAGTTTGAGAAGTGTTGGATTGGAAAGACTTAAAAGTTCAAATTGGTTGCTTCAGGAAGGAGTAATTTCCCCCTAATTGGAGTCTTGTGGCATAATCTGGATGACCACTTTGGGAATATGTTCTAGAAGCAAAGCTTTTTCAAGTATGGATTGGCCATTGAGGGTTTCATCTAATCCTAAATTTAAAAAAAGAAATTGTTGATGATGTATTTCACATAGAGAAAGTCCAGCTGCTTTTAGGTGGACTTTCCTGTGGATGAACATAAGCAGAAATCTCACAAATTGAGAAGGTATGGATAGCTTGTCATTTGTAATATTAGAGAAAATACTCATTTAGATGAAATCACAGATCTATTGAAATATTTGAAACATAAATGTTTTTTAAATAAAAATTATATTTCTTTAGAGAATAGTTTTTAAAAAACTTTATTTTGTTGTATATTGAGCCAAAGGTTGTTAACTCACACTATATTGCAATGCATTTTACTAAAATTTATCTTAAATTTTTTCTTTATTTCTTTTGCTGTTCTAATATGTTCACTTTTGCTTTTATTAATGTCAATGTCTTTTAAGTAATATATATATATATATATGTCCATTCTTCAGGCAAATTTTATATTAAGTTCTTTAAATTAGCTAGAGGAATGCTTCATATTACATTTGCTCTTTTTCTTAACCTTCCTCGTGTTTTGAAGTAGAATAGAAATAGAATGAAGCAAAATTATAGAAAGTCTGTGAGAAGATGGTCAGGTGGCTTTGAATAAAGACAAAGAGTCGAGGGGGATATGCATTGTACCATAAGTACTATTGTAAGTAGGAGATAGCTAATGTAGACAAATTGTTATCAGCCATACTTTATTCTATCAAAGAAATAGCTCCCAAATCTCTATATCTGAAGATAAAGGGAAAGAAAAGTAAATGTTGGATTTGATCAGAATTCTTTATTGCCAACTGTCTTTTAAAGCCAAAAGTAAATCTTCAGCCTGAACTTCATGTGTTGAATTTTATTTAAAACAGACCTTTATGTTTAACTATTTTCTCCTTCAGCTTTTCACCCACACATGCAGTTACTAAGTTGTAAGTAACAGCTGTCCCAAAATGTTAGGAAACATTCCATTCTTTTTAAGATTTGATTGACTTTAATTCAATAGACATGTTAAATCCTTACTGCCTTGTGGCTAGTGCATTGTGCTAGGTCTTGGGAGAGACATTTTTGGTGTTCAGTCATTTTCAGGCCTCTCTGAGTCTTTGTAACCCCATTTGGGGCTTTCTAAGCAGATACACAAGTAGTTTTCCATTTCCTTCTCCAGCTTATTTTATAGATGAGGAAACTGAAGCACATAGGGTTAAGTAACATGCTCAGACTCACTTATTGACTCCACATCAGACACTATCCACAGCACCATCTAGCTGCCCCATCTGGGGGAGGAGACACAAATTTGAAATAAGATGGTGTCCTTATCGCCATCAGTGGAGCTCACATTAGAGAGGAAGAATAAGAGACCCATAAATACAATGTAAACTAATAAATAAGTGCATTAGAGAGGCACACGTGTCCTGCTCCAGAGTGCCAGTAGCAGCAAGGAGGTCAAATAAGGCTCCTTAGAGGAGGGGCATTTGATTTGGGGTGTAGAAGATGGGTAAGAATTCAGTGGGCACAGTAGGTAAGAACATTCCTGACTGTGGCCATTACTAGCCTGGGTACCCTCTCTGTTCCTTAAACTTCATCAATGTACCTTGACTCCTGTCCATGAATGAGCCTGTATATGATGGAGACGAATATAGGGGATACTCAATGTTAGGAACCTTGAGGAGTCAGATTGTACCACACAAAAAATTATACTGTTGACATTTAAGACTTTAGACCATAGTTCAAGAGCTGGAAAAGATCTGAGGGCTTTCTCGTCCTATCATCTTATTTTACATGGGAGGAAACTGAAATCCAGTGGGTGGAGGAGATGACAAAAAATGCTACCGTACAGAAAATTAAAACTAAAATGCAGGCCGATATGCAAATTCAATGGGACAATTTCAAATACTTCTTACATGGTCCAACGGCAAATGCTGATCCCATCCAAAAAATGTCTGATTTTTGCAAGATTGTTCCTGAATCACTAAGAGAAGGAAATCCTATTTCTCCTGAAATAGAGACAGAAGATCCCTCTCCTATATCTCAGTTGCAGAATCACCTCTCGTGCTCTGTAACTCCTGGCTAACTTTACCTCCCCTTATACTTCTCCAGATGCCTCATCCTCTTCTGTTCCTTCGTGGTCACCATCAATGTAAAAATTAAAATTAATATATAATAATTTAAAACATTATATTTTATAAGATTTATTAATAATCACTAGAAGTAACAAAATAAAACCATGTAACCATGGCTAACTTACCTGCTCAAACAGCCTGCTCCATCAATGTCCCAACGCAGGAAGGAAAGAGGGCTAGCCACAGAAGACCACCCAATTTATCTCCTGTCTAGGTCAGCACATAATGACAGGAAGTCAGTGGGCTCCTGGGAAATGTAGTTCAAAGGCACAAGATTTCCAGTTACACACCGGGTTGATTAAATGACTTGTCCAAGGTCATCATAGATTTAATATTGGAATACTCATTCGTGAACCTGTGGAACAACTCCTCTAATTGACATTTGAGGAAATATACAGACCTACTCAACTCAGATTCTCTCTCTGAACAGATCTCTTGGACTCTTAGCTATCTAATCCTTGTGCTTGGACTTGGCATTCCCAATAAATTTTGTTTTCGATATCTTTGAATCCTAGTTCCTCCAGTAATGATTCTGACCACTCTCATTGGTTGTCCCCCTTCCTGAAGGATATAGCATCAGTACCAAGAAATGAGCAAAGATACATAAGCAGGACAAGAACAAATCATGAGCAGCATTCTAATTTGACATGTGTATTGGACCTTATCTGTAAAATTAATGTGCTGAACCAGATGACCTTGGAAGGCCCTTTTAGCTCAGTTATGAACTTTTGGGGAACTAAGAGGCTGGGTGGTATAGTATAGGGTGCTGAGGTTACAGTCCAGAGATCTGTGCTCAAGTTCTACCTCAGGTGATGAGTGGGCATAAGAAAACCCCTTCACCTGTCTAAACCTCAGGTTACTCATCTATAGTATTGATATGGTAATGCTTGTACTTCCTTCCATGTAGAATTATTATGAATAAAATCCTTTGTACATCTGAAATATAGATATTGATATAAACAATCATTTTTATTATTGTTTGGAAGAAATATTATGAAATAAAATATAGAAAGGCAGAATGACATCAGATTATAACAGTACTAAAATCAATTAGAAACAAATCTCTGTGGACTCAGTATTGACTTAAAAAACTACACGTGAACATTGTCTATGGTTTTTTAAAATTTATTTTGTTAAACATTTCTCAGTTAACTTTTAATCTGCTTCAGGCTACGCTAAGGAATTCTATAGTGTGTAGGCTATGAGTTTTTGGTACCTTTGTTGTAAAGGACCTTGAATTCCAGGTAAATAAATTTATTTATTTGGTAGACAGTAAGAAGTCATTAAAGTGTGTTGAGCAAAGGAACAACATATTCAGATTTCTGTGTAAAAAAAGATAGTGTGATATTGGTATAAAGATCATTTAAAGCAAGGAGAAATTTAGGGAGGAGGTCCTTAAGAAGTCCAGGGATGGCAAGGAAGACCTATTTTCTCCTATTTGTCTTTCTGACCCTTCTCAGTCTACATTTCTGTTTCTTCATTCATGTCAGTCACTAACAATGGATATCCACCCAGGCTCTGTCCTGGTCCCTTTTCATTCCAGTACTAATATCACATAAATTGATTTAAAAATAGAGCAAAAAGTAATCATACCAAACTACTTCCATGATACAATTATAAGTAAAGCAGAAAAATCATAAGCCAGTATTTTTAATAAATATTGATGTAGAAGAATAAAATATTAGCAAGAATGTCATAACAACTTTTTAAAGATTATTTAATATGACATGGTTAACTTTATACCAGAAATAAATATTAGGAAGCATAGAAATAGGAAAGAGTATATTGGAAATAAAACTATAAAAATCACATATTATATCAAGAGATGCTTTTGGCAAAATAAAGAACTTACTTATCTGAAAAATATTAGAAAGCATAAGAATAAAAGGAATGTCTTTAATATGGTAAACACTGTCTGCTGAAAACTAAGAATAATTAGCATTACCTATAAAGGAAAAACACTAGAGGTTTTTCCAGTGAAATCAGAAGTAAAGTAAGCAATTGTTACCATTAATTTAGTGTTTTTCAAAAAATTACAGCTATAGTAATAATAAATCAAGGGAATAAATAGAGGCAAAGAAGAAAAAAATTTTGTTTATATAAAGAGTATGATGATTTGTTTAGGAAACACTAGAGATTTAACAAAAAAAATTAATTGAAATACCTTCAGTAACATTGCAGAATATAAAATAAATCCACAGAAATAATTTGAATTTCTGTAAGTTACTAGGAAATTCTACTCATTGATGATTGGAAGAAAATATGTTCAAAACAACTACAGAACATATAAAACTGATGATGATGAGTAACATTTATATAGCTTTGATTGTGTGCCAAGTGTTGTGCTAAGCATTTTGCAAATGTTTCATTTGGTCCACACAACAACCCTTAGTCATAGGTACTATTATTTTCCCCATTTTACAATTGAACAAACTGGGTCAAACATGTTACGTGATTTGTCTCAAGTTAGACAACTAATGTCTGAGGTCTACTCAGGTCTTCCTTACTCCAAACCCAGCACTACCAAAATGTTTTCAGGACTTGGGTAAATAAAACCATGAAAAACTTTTTACAAAATTAAAGGAAGACAAAAAATTGGAGGTATTGATTTTTATGGTTGGGCTATAGAACTATAATTAAAATAACAATTCTACTAAATTTAATTTATGGATTTAGTTTACCACCAATCAAAATACCAAGTGTGGCAGGGGGCAGTTAAGTGGCTCAGTGATTAGAGAACCAGGTCCAGAGACAGGGTGTTCTGAGTTCAAATGTGTTTTCAGATGCTTTGCTTCCTCGCTATGTGACCCAGGACAACTTACTTAACCCCCATTGCCTAGCCTTCACTGCTGTTCTTCTTTAGAACCAATATATAGAATTGATCCTAAGGCAGAAAGGTAAGTGTTTTAAAAAAAAATCCAAGTGATTTTAGGCAAAAATAATTATCTGGAAGAACAGAGATCAAGAATCCCAAAAGAAATAATTAGAAGAGTGAGAAGTAAAAGGCATCTCACAGTACAAAATCTCAAATTATATTACAAAGCAGTTACCTTCAAAACTATTTGGTACTGGGTAAAAAAAAATTTAAACATTGATGCATACAACTGATTAGATAAATGAAATTCAATCAAATGTAACATTGTGTTCAATAAGCTGAATGATACCAACTATTGCTTTTTGAATCTGTATACATGGACACGATACCTGTTACACACTAAGCTTTTTTTATTCATTCGTTTTAAAAACTAATTCTGCATATGGATTGTTTAGATTTTCTTTAAAAATTCCCTTTTCTTTTTCCTTTTTTTTTTGTGTGTATCGGAAAGCAACAGGACGTTTTTAAAAAGGACCAAAAGAGTGACCTTCAGATATGCCTTCAAAAAGGGTACCTGTTTAATTTTCATTTAACTAATAAGATTTTAAATGTTGAAAGGAGACATTGAGAGTAATTCTGGTGTGAGTGTGTGTGTGAGTGAGTGTGTGTGAGTGTGTGTGTGTGTGTGTGTGTGTGTGTGTGTGTATTTATCTCCCTCTGAGGAGCATATGTTGAAATAAAAATGAGTAACTCACAGGCTGAAGCAGTAATGCCCATGGAGCTCCAAGCCCCTTTGTATACATTATCTTCACTATATCCTCCTCCTCCTGGGACAGTCAATGGGAAAACAGAGGCACGAAGTCATTAGAGTCTTGCTCACAATAGACTGCCTTGTTTTCCTGCAGAGGTAAATGAGTCCAGGAGCAGAACTCTTGGAGTAGGCAAATGGGGTGTTCACATTTGCTTATAATTTTCTGAAATGCTTGCCTTTGGGGCTAGGCATTTAAAAATATGGATGTTATCACCTTAGATTAATTTTTATAGATTTTGTTATTGTTTTAAAGAGGTATTTTCTCAGCAATTTGGCTCTCATAATGTTGTTTTTCATTCTCCCATGCTGAAACACCATGGGACTTATAATTAACATCACTATTAGGTAGCTCATTGGGATAACCAGATTCCTTGGCAAATGCTTATAGTTCCACATTGCCTAATAATGGTTTGCAGAGTTTAAAAAATATATTGGAAAATAGTGTATGTTTGGTAATATAAAGTTATCCACAGCACACAACCTTCAGTAATTGGTCATATTGGCTGTGGGTGTCCTAACGAATTCTAGTATGCATGCAAATTATACTTTACAGTAAAATATTTTAGTGGACCATATTATGCAAACTAGAACTTTTCTTATGGCTATGAATGTTGTCTCTGATATGTTTTCAGAACTGTTAGACTCTGAAAGTATTTAGGGTGCTTTTCAAAAACATTGTAAGCATGCTTTCTTCATAGAGTAGAAAAATTAAATTTTGTTTAAAATAAATTTTAATGTACTTAAGGAGCTTGTATTTTAAAGGAGCCCTTTGATGAAACCTTTTGTAAAATGAAGAATACTTTTATTACAAAAAATACACTCTATTTTCTATGCTTTTCTTAAAGTGGGATAAACCAGAATATTTTATTTTGGTTGATTATCTCTTGGTAAAAGCACTTGAGTAATTTATTATTGTTGGATCACATGGCCTACAACCAACAGGGTCTTACAAGCTCTTGCCAAATTATTAATTTTTAGTATGAGCATTTATACCTTGGAAATCTTCAAGTGCTACAAATCAGGACTTGATTTATTTTTATTGATGGTGTAAACTTAGAAAAGTGTGGAGAAAATGTTAAAAGGGTGTCATGGTGGGGGCAACTAAGTTACTTAGTGATTGAGAGCCAAGTCTACAGGCAGGGGGTCCTGGGTTCAAATATTGCATCAGCATCCAGCTGTATGACCCTATATAAGCCACTCTTCAGTCTTGGAAGCAATCCACAGCATTGATTCTAAAATGAAAGGTAAAGGCTGTTATATTTTTATATGTGTCACAGCTATAGTTTTTCCCCCTCAGAGAACTAGTAGGTAAACTTTTGCCAGCACACCTCTGCCTACAGTGAAAGAAAAATAAATTCAGAAGTTGTCTATTTGAAGGTTATTAAATAGCATGTTTTTATTTAGGTCTGTTGGGGTGTGAAAAGCAGGGTACTGATCAGTATGTGTACTGAGAGACATGTGCAGGTGTTTTGCCTGGAGTAACTCATTAAGAAATCAGGACAAATCAAGACAATTTCTCTGGCAGCAGAAATTGGCTTACAGGAAGAGACCTTGTAGGTAGAGGGTGTTCTGGATAGATTTCTGTTTTCAGTAACACTGGTTGAGTCTCACTTTTTCTGAGACTTTCTTTGATTTAGGTTTAGCTTAGGGATCTGCTGCTTATGACATGACCCAGGTGACCATGGTCAGATCTCCTCTCTTTACTGGGTTTTGAGTTTCCTTCTTGAAACCAGTGAGGCGACTACATAGTTCAGTGTCAAGAGTGCTGGATTTGGAATCAGAGACCTGAATTCAAATTCCAGCACTCTCATTTGCTAACTGGGGCAAAACATTATCTCTCTGCGCCTCAACCCTCATTGGTAAAATAGAAAGATGAGCTAAATGACAGCCAAGGGCTCTTCTTACCCCAAATCTGCCCTTCTTTGAGGAAAATTCTCTTCTGGACTTTGAATAAATTCGCTTCAACTATTGAAAGTTGCTGCAGCTATTAAAATATGTCTGATTTTAAGTAGATTTGCTAATTCATAATGAGGGGAAAATAGAACTTACAGCTTTATTTTTCTTGGCCAGCCTGCCCATTGAAGTAAGTTTATGTATCCAGAATTGTCCTGCCACAGTAGAAAGCACTGTAGGAGAAGTTGGCAGCCCATCTAGGAGAAGCCTGCTGTTTGCAATTGCTCATAATCCTTTGCAAAACTTGCCTTTTAGCAATTTTGGTAAAGTGGTTGTATAGTGATTGTGATGTTGCTTAGTGCTATGAAGCACCCTGGAAATAACAAGGCTTTTGGAGGGAAGGAGCCCTGTGGGGTGATAGAAGATAGTCCTGGCACATCACCCAGAGTCAGCAATGTTGGAAGCTTTTAGCACAGTTAAAGAATGATGGCCTGTCATTTGTAGGGACTATAATTGGCAGGGAAAGTTTCAAAGCAAAATCTATGTTATATATCCATGGAGAGCAGCTGGTGAAATACAAGGAATTGGGTTCCTCATGAGATGAGAGGATTGATTGTGGGAAGGGTTGGAAGGAGTGGCCCAACCTTCTTTTCTGATATTAAGGGAACATTAAAACCCATGGAATGATGGTCTTGTTATTGAGAGGCTTTTTAGGAGTCCACAAAGGTACAGCTTCTTGTAGCCTGATGAAATACTATATATAGGATGCAACAAAGCAGTCACTTCCAGTTAAAAGGCTATACTACCGTAGGCTGGATAGTATTGGTGCCAAGCTGGAATTTTCTTCTTTTGGCTTCTTAAGGAGTTTAGGTGTCAGTCTAACAATCCAGATATATAAATAAATTTATGGAACTTTTGCTACAAAATGCCTCCTAGGATGTCCTTACAATACTATTTTTATAGATTGCAATTTAGTGTAAGGTTTTTATCCATCTTTAATGTTGGAGGCAACTTAGTTACTGGAGCATCATAAAAGGACTTTATGATAATACAGCCTTTCCTATAAGGTGGACCTATGTCATAGATCCTGAGTATAGTTAGAATAGAACTCTAGTATGTTGTCTTCATTTATTTGGGGAAAATATCAACTTTTAGTAAAATTCTAAGGGGACAGGAACAAGTTCAGGATTTGGAGAAGGCCTGAAAAGATGCTAGATTTCAGGGAATGCTTTGACATCTGAAAGGTTATTGCTATGACTATTTTTCCAAAGATCATTCCTACCACCAATCTGAATTGGGTAGTAGTCTTTGGAAAGGGGATTCCCCAAACCCCACTGTTTCTGACTCCCCTTTTCTAGTAGCCACGATTAGGCAAGGATATAGGAAGAAGACCAGGTTTACATTTCTTCTATTCTCTTCTCAAACTGACAGTTCAGAAATAGAATCACTTTATAATATATCTTCTGTCTTCCTTGACCACCATTTTTAACTAGTCATCAGGATATAAATGCAGTAATTTCTTCTGATTGGAGGGCTGAATGATTTCCTTCCCAGATCTATCCTGATAGAGGACTCAGACTTTTCCAACCAACTTCATTTACCTTTCAGCCACTTTGCTTGGTTTTAGCTTGATGAACATCATGCCCTCTGACTGGCTACCCTACAACCCACCCTGCCCCCACCTAATCCCAGTTTCCTTTTGGGTTTTGTCTACTCTCATTTAAATTGTTTATTCCTTAAAGACAGAACCTCTCCTTTTTCTTTTTCATCCCTAGTGCTTAGCACATCACCTGGCACATTTTGTTTCTTGTTGACCCTGGCATTGTCTATTAAATATGTCTCTTCAATCATATTTTCACTGCTACCACTTTAGTTCAGATCCTTAAGACAGGAATTGTAAACCATTATAATACTCTCCTAAACTGTTGACCTTGTTTCCAGTCTCTTCCCTTCTCCCCACCTCCATTCAACTTTCATGATCCAATTTTTTATTAAAATAACTTCAACTGTCTGCCATTGCTCACATAATGAAATCAAAATTCTTCCTCGTATTCAGTGGTTTCCAGAGTCTGGGCCCAATTTGCTTTTCAATCCTCATGTCCCACTAGTCCTTCTTGCTACAGATTTTCTACACTACTTTGACCTTTTTCTACTAGTCTTCCCTTGTTCTTGCTACCTTAAGGCTTGGAATATCTTTCTTCTTTTTTAGTTTCCACTTCTAAATATCCTACCCATCCTTGGGGATCCTAATTATTCCATCAAGAAGTGATTTCTTCATCTGAATTCCTATAGCACTTTGTACTATTCTTTGGCCCTTAACACACATTTCCATCCTATACTGCCTTTATTTATCCATATAGCTTATCTTCCCTATTAGGTTTTAGGGTCCTTATAAGTAAGGGGGAACTTTGTCTTTTAATAACTTCCATGACCATTTATGTAATGTTCAAAGGTTTATATGTTATCTAATTTGATCTTCAAGATAACAATTTGAATTAGGTACTTATTAAGTACTAATTTAAGGATTTTTTGGTCAAAGGAAACTAAGTCTAAAAGACAGTAACTGGAATGCCTAGGTAAGTTCGCACACCTAGTAAGTTCAGGACATAGTCAAACTCAGATTATTCTTGACTCTGAGTATAGCCCTCTTATGTGGGCACTACTTTCCGTCTTTGTGGCACCCTCAGTTTCCATTAAAGTACCTTCTTGCTCTTAGTAGGCACTGAATAAATATTTGCCAAATAAATGACCACTTACCTATGTAAGATTTGTTTTATTTTAAACTAATTATCCAAAAAAATATTCTTACTATACATCCTCTCTACTCCACTCCCAAAGAAATCTTTCTAAAGACACAGATCTAAACCTGTCCCCCCCCCCCCTTACTCAGTAATCTTCAGTATCTCTCTATTAACTCCAGGTTTTAATCTAAAGTCTTCTTTATGTTTTAAACAAATTCAAAATGGTTCAAAGTGATTTCTTGATCGATCAGCCAATTTGTAGGAAAGCCTGGAAAGTTAGCTAATGTTGCATTACATGAAAATTATGCAGTGCCATCACAGATTATTTTAATGAAATTCTAAAAGTAGCCTTTTTATGAACAACAATGTGTAGTAACAGTTTTTTGCTGATGTCTCAGCATCTACAGTAATCTTTTTACTCTGAGCAGACTGGTTTCCTTTTGTGGTATGTAACACATACAGTGATCTATCTCACTTTTATTTTTAGCTTCCAGGACCAGAGAAGTAGGAGAACATACTTTATTCATCAAATAAATAGCCAGCCCTGTGTTCTTTCTCTGCCCCTCTTCCCTCCTCTACTTCCCCCTTTAATCAATGGGTTTACTTAAAAACCAAAAAAAGGAAGTGATTATAATATCCTGACTTCCTGTTTCATTTTAAATGAGATAAACACCAGGCTGTGTTTTTCCCTGAATTTCTCTGTGTGTGTTCCTTAGTATTAAAATTTGAATAGTGGTTAAGTTCTTCATATGCTTCATCAACCTGCCTTGTACTTAGCCAGAAGTGCTTGGATAATTACAGTAGGATGTTTTTAAACAAAAAAACAATGCTAATGGAAAATTATTTTCTAAGAATTTGGCACCACTTTGTTATTTGTTGTGTTCTTTGTTATGACTTAGCTCTTTATTTTTAAGCCCTTCTGCACCCATGTTATGCAAATCTTTCTTTTCTGAGTGGCTTATTCTTATATTTAGAAAGAAAAGAAAACCAAAAAAAATAAGAAGAGCACCAAAAATGCCCAGGCTCTTTAAATGCCACATAGGACTGAAATTGCAGTGTGGTGGTATGTTATTAAGTAGGGGCCCTATGTTTTGCTTCCTGTATAGACCCTCTCCCACACACCTCATTCCTTCCCCTCCACAGCTTCCTTCATGTTTTAAGGAAACCTAGGCTCAATTCATCAGGAACCAAAGCTGAGCAGGAGTCGTCCACTGTGCCCTTGTTTTCTTTTACCTCTGGTAGTAGATGTGGAAACATGAAGATAGGACAGTAAAAAAAGGGAGCTTGGGAAGAGTTGAGGAAAGTAGGGATAACAAATGGCCTTCCTTCCCCACCACACCTTGCCTTGAAGGTATTGTTTGGGTAATAGCTATGGGATCCTGGCTGGCACTTAAATTCACTGTTTAATTCGATTTTCAAGTTCTTGGTGGTGCACCCTTAGGTGCTCTTTGAAAATGAATTATGGAGGCTAAATACAGAATCTCAGCCAGCACTGGTTAAAAGAGCACCCATAAGTGGCTGTTCTCCATGTTGACCCTCCCCCACTGGAATCTTTCCCTGGGACTGTTTGAACTACTTTTGGCTCTAGTCAAATGGAAAGTTGTTCAGTTCGACTGTTTTTAGGGCCCGGAGGCTCTTAATAATCTGGCTGGCAGAGGAAGTGATGAAGAGACTGTGCCTGAGAATTCTAGAAGTATCATGTGGCTGTTTGGTTTCAGAGTTTCTCAGGCTTGAAAAATGGGTATTCCTAAAAGTGGTTTTGATCTGCTTCAAAGATTATCAGCAGTGTGGTATTTTCAGAGACCTTTTTAAAACCGGTGCAAGCCAGGGGGAAATTTATCCCCATGAGTTCATATATTAACAAACTAGAGAGGGCAGGGGTCAATGAATTGGGCATGCAAATTAAAAAACTAGAAAGTGAACAAATTAAAAATCCTCAGATGAAGACTAAATTAGAGATCCTAAAAATCAAAGGAGAAATTAATAAAATTGAAAGTTAATAAATAAGACTAGAAGCTGGTACTTTGAAAAGGGGTACAAGTGCTGCTATAGTTTGATTTAGCAAGAAGGTCACAGGACATATTCTGAACTCAAAGCCCACTGTCCTCTGGTTTCAACCTGCCTCTTAGCCCTATTGTAGGGAAAGAAGTTAAAGTTTCTTTTGCTCTTCTCATTCGTCTATATGAAAACCATATGGGAATTTGTGATAATTCACCAGGTCAGCTTTGTTACCCAGCCCTAAGGAGTCCCTGGCATCTTCCCCTGCTTGCTCACACATCCAGACTATTGTCACATCTTATTCTTACCTTCAAGAAATCTTGACAGATCCCCTTCTCTAAGCTCACATAATGGGCACCCCGGTATTGGCCTTCATCACCTCTTATCCTGCCTGTGATAACAGCCTTCTGAGTTTTCCAACTTCACATTTTTCCTTTTCTCTCCCTCCTTGCCCCAATTCTATCTACTCCACTCCCAAAAAAATCTTACTAACACCACAGGTCTGACTCTGTCACCCCTTTCAGTAGTCTTCAGTATCTCTATGAACACCAAGTTTAAATCCAAAGTCCTCTTTGTCTTTTAAAGCCCTTCATTCTTCACTTTTCCCATCTTCTGACACTTTACTCTCATCACCAAACTAACAGGGCCGGTGCTTGTTCCTCCATCCAGCGGGAAGTTTCAAGGGGGAGAAAGGGAAGACTTATGGAATGAAGGGTCCCAAATAAAACAATCTTCGACTTTGGAGCAGGGTGAAAGAAAGTATGGAGTAAAAGGAAATCTCTCACTCTTGTACTGCCTTCCTCCCTCCTGTGCCTGGCATGCTCTCTCTCCTCCTGGCCTCTGGCTCCATGTTTTCCCTGTAGTATAATGTAACATAGTTATTTGCTGCTTACAGATGTCAACTGTATTTCTGGAAACTCCCAAGTTTGCCCCTGGCCCTTGAGAACTTGGGGTTTCCAGAAATTCAGTTGATATGAGTAAAGACTTCATTTGTACTTTTCTTTGTATTCCTAATACTTAGTGCCTGGCACATTGGAAACACTTAATAAAATACTTGACTGACTGGCTATTTTAGTAGGATGAGATATTTGAGCATAAAAATCTCCTTGATGTTCCTGTTGCAGCTCTGTGAGGCATTTGTGTGAATGGGGGAATTATGGAAAGCAAAGAATAATTGTTTCTCTTTTTTTTTGTTTGAGACTTTGTTATAATGAAATTGTATTCAGAAAGCTGTTAAGGAATCTACAGAAAGAGTAAAGCCAGAGAGATTTTTTAGTTTGTTTAGTTTAGTTCCTCTAGATGACAAATTAGGAAACTGAGACCCAGAAAGTAGTATGATCACTAAACTATGTAATTAACTAGTAGCTTTTGTTATTGTTATTCATTCCTTTTAGTCCTATCTGACTCTTCACAACCCCATTCAGGGTTTTCTTGGCAAAGATCCTAAAGTGATTTGATATATCTTTCTCCATCTTATTTATTTTTTTTACAGATGAGGAGCTGAGGCAAACAGGGTTAAGTGACTTTCCCAGGATTGCCCAGCTACTGAGTGTCTGAGGCCAGATTTGAATTCAGAAAACTGGGTCTTCCTAACTCTAGGCCTGTGCCTCTCTATCCACTGTGCAATCTGGCTTCCCCACTATATGTAGCAAACTTGAGAGTAGAACCTATAACTCCATTCTCAGTTTGGTTTTCTTTCTGTTTTACCAAGAAGAGGTAAATTTTGCATCTCCTTTTTCTATTTTATATTTTTTCCACTTGATTTTTTTCTAGTATGATAATGGGGAGGTATTGAAGAATTTAATTGATAAAAGGAAAAGGTTCCAGAAAAAACACAGTAAAAATTTTAACAAGAGGAGCAATCATATTTATCACATATTTAAAAAATTCTGGATAGAATAGATAAACAAGCTGTAAGTGTATTCTTTGGGGATATTAAGTTTTCTTCTTTTTGCATTTCTGCCTTTAAGGCTGAAATGTGCTTCAGAGCTCTGAAAATCTTCTTGTCCATTTGCCATTGAAAGAGCCCCAAATTGGAATCATTTGCTCTCTTTTCTCTCAGCTCTTTTTTAGATCTTCAGTAAAGATTTGAGGTTTTCTGTAAACTTTCAACTGTAAGGTATTTTGGAAAACCATAATTATGTTTGTTCTCTACTGTGTGCATGTGGTTTCTTAAAACATGAATGTGATTATTTTCTGCATCCTTTCTATGCCAAACATTTCCCCTCAAACTATAGACTCTACAAGTGGGTTCTCATGCATACTTAGCCAATGATTTTCTTTGGGATTGTGTTGAAATGGATCATCTTCATTATGAGTCTTTGAAGCACCAGGCTTATAGTTGCAATGTTAGTTTGTTTCCTAGGTAACCATTCTGCTTTATCTTTGGGTGTGCCAAAGGGGCCTGAGAACCAATCATTGTACCACCCAGATGTTTGGAAACCAGGCATGCCTCATAAAGCCAAGTAAAAATGCCTCTGACCTTTCTATATAGTTTGTGACCCCTCTGAACCCTAATTCTTAAATCAAAGAATGTATTTGGCCCTGCTTATGATCATCCTGATGCCTGAAGAACAGTATTCAAGGGAATAGTTATGATTAAATTACAAATCTTAAATGGTGTGGCAGTTTGGTCATTTCTAAGAGGAAAGGAGGTTAGAAGGTCTGATAACTTGTGTACCCATGAGTAGTACAAATGGTGTCGATGTCATTACCCAGCCAGCTTGACCCGAAAAAATATAAACACAGAAGCCTAGACAACTTTTCTCTGGAGTAGTTTTGTAAAAGTGTGGTCTCTGACTTAGCTTGTGATTAATTTGCAGTCTGTACTTCAGAAAAATGTTCCCAACAGGCTTTTGACTCAGAATTGTTTATGAAGTGATTAGTAATAAAAAACTCATTATATTCAATTTTACAGTCTCTGAGGTTTTATCTTATGAAAGAGATTCTAAAAGGATTTAAATTTCTGAAATGGCGTTCTAATCACAAACTCTATAATGCTTTTTATTCAAAGCTATGGCTTTGCTTTGGAAACATAAACAGTTATTTGCTTTTTTTGTGAGGTCTGTAATGAATAAATGGCATAATCATGATAAAAGGGGAGAAGGGAAACACTTGAAGAATCATAGTGCTTATTTTTAAACCTCCTACCAAGAACCATGTTATTGGGGGTAATAACAAATAACTAACAGATTAAAGATCTGGAGTCAAAAGGGACCTTAGAAATCATCTGGTCCCCCCATTTCAACTTTCCCCTCTCCATTTTATATATGACACTGAGGTCTGGGTAGCTTAAGCGACTTGTTCAGTGACACCCAGGTGGCAGCACCAGGATTCCAACTTGGGTTCTTATGACTCCAAATCTAGTGTTCTTTACACTGTATCACATTGCTTCTAACATAATAAATTCTGTTTATCAAAATAAATTTCTTTTTGAGTATACAAAATTATTTCTTTGCTAATAGGTTTATAGTGGCCTAAAATGTTAGAGGTGTTGGAGAATTGAGGGGTTGTCTAGTCCAACTTTGAGGGCAGCTAAGTGGTGAAGTCGATAGAGCAACAGACCTGGAGCCAAGAAGACTGAAGTTCAGATACAGCCTCAGACATTTACTCTGTGATCCTGGGCAAGTCACTTAAATTGTTTTCTCATCAATTTTCTTATCTGTTTTTTTTAAAAGAGCTGAAGAAAGATTGCAAACCACTCCAGTATCTTTGCCAAGAAAACTCCAAATGGGATCACAAAAAGTTGAACATGACTAAAATGACCAAACAAAACCAACAGTCCAACTTCTCAAGTGATGGTGGGAGAGATAGGGTTCAGATCCTCTGAACTTCCTTCTAGTGCTTGAGAACTACCTTAAAGAGTCTGTATTTTAGTGTTTAGTGATCTGTGTGCTTGCTCCCAGCTTTGAATTTAGACTAAAACATTCTTTATATTTCTGGGTGTTTCTTCTCCAGAAGAGAGTCTTCAGTGAGAAGGTGAATATAGTCTGAGGTGTTCTGGTATATCCCTTAAAGGTTCCCCCCACTGACTACTGCGGTATTAGAAGTACAGATGAGAGATCATATTTTGGAAGAAGGAAATACAGAGTTCATCCTCTCTTGTACTTACTCTTGGCAAGAAAATAGATTGCAAAAGCTGGCCATTTGACAGCATCTAACAGCAGGTGTGGATTTTTTCCCCTTCTCTTCCAAGAACTTTGAAATTAAAATGTAAGATTAATGTTGAATCCAGTATGTTCTATTTTTCAAAAATTTTATACCCTTTTGGAGACCGTTGACAATGAGCTTTCAGTCTAGACACAGTGATGGTAAAGCTTTCAGAGTAGAGGATGATGCGAGAAATGTCCTCATTTGTGAGGGAGGGGAGCAGTCCAGCCCTGCATCCCTCTGGCTTGTTAGTAATGAACTTTGGCAAAATTTTTGCTAGGGCAATGGCACATGTGCCCACAGAGAGGGCTGTGAGTGCCCTCTCAGGCACTCATTTCATAGGTTTGCCACTATGGGCCTAGAGCATCTGACTTATAGATCAAGTCTGTTACTTTCCTTTTCTGAAGATAAGTTTAAAGCAAGCAAAAATAATAATTATTATATATATGGAAGACATTTTTAAAAAAATGAACTTGTCGTGGTATATATTGGTGATGGAATACTATTGTGCTAAAAGGAATAATAAAGTGGAGGAATTCCATGGAGACTGGAACAACCTCCAGGAAGTGATGCAGAGTGAAAGGAGCAGAGCCAGGAGAAGACCGTACACAGAGACTGATAGACTATGGTACAATCAAACGTAATGGACTTCTCCATTAGTGTCAATGCAATGACCCTGAACAATCTGCAGGAATCTATGAGAAAAAACACTATCCACAAGCAGAGGACAAACTGTGGGAGTAAAAACGCCGAGGAAAGGCAACTGCTTCACTACAGGGGTTGAGGGGATATGATTGAGGAGAGACTCTAAATGAACACCTTAATGCAAATACCAACAACATGGAAGGGGTTCAGATCAAGGACACATATGATACCCAGTGGAATTGCGCTTATTGGCTATGGGGGGGGGGGAAATGATCTTTGTTTCCAATGAATAATGTTTGAAAATGACCAAATAAAATAATGTTTAAAAGAGAAAAAAAAGAACTTGTCTTTAAATTCTGTTGTAATGAATGACATTGCATATTATCACAGGAATATTCTATCCATTATTTGATCTCACATTTTCTTTTTATTTCAATTTCTTAAGGTTTCCTGAGTCATCCTCTTCAGTAATATAGATCATCACCTCATCCCTGCTTAAATAGGCAGTTTCATACTCAGACCAAAATAATTCAGTCAACCCTCTGATGAGGAGCCTGTGTGCCAGGACTTAAAGCCTTTCCAAGTTTAATGTTCAAAAAAAAACAAAATTTAAAATACTGAAACAAACAAAAAAAGTTCTTGACCTGAAATGAGTACCTTTCTCACCTCTGTCTGTCTGATAATTCCTAATTTTACTTTATTTTTCAAGCTTCAACTCAGGTACCACCTTTTCCTTGAATACATAATTCCCTGATCTTCCCCCTCCCTCTGCCCTGTTCCTTCTGAAAACATAGCCCTCTCTTAATTTTTCCTAGAATGCTATAGCTCTCTCCTTTGTCTTATCATACTAAATCTTGCATCTCTATCACCATTGTCTTCCCTGTTACCTGAAGATAGAGACTATGCCATTTTTCAGTCTTTGTATCCTCATATTGCCTCTCATGTTAGAGATATTAAATAAACACTTGTAGAAGGGATAAAAGAACTGAATGACTTATGTTTTTCCATTCCAACTATTTTTTTGGATAACCCATAGGGACTTTCTCTGTCAAGAAAAAACTAAAAATCATCTTATAATGACAGATTCTTTGTGACCTTTTTCCCACTGTGGGACTTGCCTTTTGCATTCACCATCACAAAAACATCTTTCTTGTCAATGTTTCACTCACTAAATGTGAACTTTAAACATAGGAACATCAGTAAATTTGTAGACAGTTCACTCTTTGTTCCATATTTGTTGGGTTTAGGAAGAAAAATGACCCAAGGAAATATTTCAGAAAAACCTACCCTTACCATTCTTTTTTTTTAGATATCTAAATTTAAAATCTTTACAGTTTGTAGACTTAGTAATGATTCCACATATGTGGAAAATAATATTTATTCCTAAATTCAGTTAAAGATAGATGACATTCAGAATTCTAAAAATTGAGTTAAATTGTGTATTTCTAGATATTTCCATGTTTTTCCAAAATCGACCTGTCATTTCTTAAGGCAAAGTAATATTCCATCACATCTTATGCCACAACTTATTTATCTATTCCCCTATTAGGTACTATCATTATCTTTTAATGGGCCACTAGCTAGGTAGTTTAACAAGAACTAGCCTGAGGATTAGTATTAGACCCTGCCACTAAGTAATTAAGTTACCTTAGCCAAGAAACCCTATTGAACCTCATGATCCTCAAAAATAAAATGCAAGAGCATATAGTATCTCACTTTAAATATATCTCTGACCAGAAGATCACCTTATGTTACTTCTATAGGCAAAATATTCCTGGTTGTCCAATTATCATTCAGATGTCAATGGTTTCAGATCCCTTCATGACCCTTTATTGCTCGCAAGAGTCATAGAATCCTGCCCTTTGACCCAGCCATAGCACTGCTGGGTTGGTATCCCAAAGAGATAATAAGGAAAAAGACCGGTACAAGAATATTCATAGCTGCGCTCTTTGTGGTGGCAAAAAAATTGGAACATGAGGGGATGCCCTTCAATTGGGGAATGGCTGAACAAATTGTGGTATATGTTGGTGATGGAATACTATTGTGCTAAAAGGAATAATAAAGTGGAGGAATTCCATGGAGACTGGAACAACCTCCAGGAAGTGATTCAGAGTGAGAGGAGCAGAACCAGGAGAACATTGTACAGAGACTGATACACTGTGGTACAATCGAATATAATGGAGTTCTCTATTAGTCGCAATGCAGTGATCCTGAACAACCTGGAGTGATATAGGAGAAAGAACACTATCCACATTCAGAGGAAAAACTGTGGGAGTAGAAACACGGAAGAATAACAACTGCTTGAATACATGGGTTGAGGGGATATGGTTGGGGATGTAGACTCTAAATGATCATCCTAATGCAAACACCAACAACATGGAAATGGGTTCTGATCAAGGACATGAGTAATACCCAGTGGAATTGTGCATCAGCTATGGGAGGAGTAGGGGGAGGGGAGGGAGGAATAGAATTTGATTTTTGTAACCAAAAATTGACCAAATAAAAAAAAAAAAAGAATCAGAATCTCAGAATTTGAAACCTCTTCAGAAATCTCAATTCTGTCTTGCATCTGAGTAAAATTCCCCTCTACAACATTAGTCATTTAGTCTTTGCTTAAGATTTTAACCCCAAATTCACGTCTCCCAGAGTAGCTCATTCTGATGTCTGAAATCCCCTCCATGTCTCAATTACTTACTCTGTTACCTAAGGTTCCAGTAACTTTTCTCTCTACTACATTGCAGTGTTGTCTCTTATCAACCTTTTGGGTCAGTAAAAGTCCAGATAGACACAGCTCATTCTTGATCCCCTACTAACTAGCTTGGGAACTTCTAAAGTCACTTGAGCTTTCATCTTTCATCAGTTTACTCACCTGTACAGGTAATGCAGCTAACAACTTTGTTGTTGTTGAGTCGTGACTCTATTTGAGGTTTTCTTGGCAAAGATCCTGGAGTAGTTTGCCATTTCCTTCTCTCCTCCTGCCATTTTACATATGAGGAAACGTGGGCAAACAGGGTAAAGTGACTTGCCCACAGACACACACAGCTATTAAGTGTCTGAAGTATTTGAATAAAGGAAGAAGAGTCTTCTTAACTCCAGGCCTGGCACTCTATCCACTTTGCCATCTATCTGTTCACCTCACAGAGATTTTATGTGGAACTGCTTTGCAGTTGTGAACCTCTGTTCAAATTCAGTGTTTGATCCTTTCATTGCTGAGCAGCAGGGATTTCATGGCGATCAGTTGGTTTCAGAAGATCAGGAATCAATCAAGTATTGATTATGCACCCACTCTGAGTATAGTAGTGAGTTAGTGCTAAGGATACAAATATAAAGAATGAAACAATATGTTCTTAGGAAGCTTGCTTTCTTAGGAGAATGAAAGTATAGCCTGGAAGACAGCTTCTTCTTAGTGGAAATATGTGGACTAAGGATGACTCCACCAACCATTCCTATCAGTTTCTACTATTAATATGACTCAGCAGGCATGTGGACGTTGGTCATGGTAATTGTGAATCACAGAATCACAAAATATTAGAGCTAGAACAGACTGAAGAAACATCCCCCCCCCCCCCTTCCCATACTGCAGAGAATAAAAATGAGAAAGAGAAATAAAGGGACTTACTCAGGGTCACACAGCTTGTATGTATCAATGCAATTCAAGTTCAGGAATTCTGACTCCTAGACCAGTGCTTTTCTTACTCTACCATGATAGCCCTCCAGGGTTGCCAGTTGGCCAACATAGTTTTTCCTGATCTTTGTTCAAATTGAAGACTCCAAGGCCCTTGTGGTTTAAATACGTTAAACTCTAGAAAAGTTTAGCAAAAGCACACCTGATGAGATCTTTTGTAAAAACTAGAGATTTCCTTAAGAAGCATAGGATTTTAAGTTCTCTTTTTCTTGAAAAGAAAACAAGATAACATCAATAAGCCCAAACCAAGCTTTCTAGTTTTCCCAGTAGAACACTGACAGTGCTAATTTAGTGAACTAATGATTATCACCAGCCTTAATATCCTTTTAAGTTAGATACATTCACAACATCTTGTGGGAAGATGCAGTAATTTAATTATTCAAAAGAAATTTTGTATGGGTTTTCTTGCAGCTTCCTTTCAGACTTTTTTATACCTACAAACAAAGAAATATTGTGAATCACCGTGCTCATTTACTGTACTTCTTTCTTCTCTGATTCCTATCTACAGAACACATCATCAGTAATGTTTCTTTGAGGTTTTGTGTATGTGTTTGTTGTGTTTAAAATTCTGTGGTCATGCTTCCTCATTTGGCTTCCTAGATGTGTCTGTCTGCAGTCTGTGAAACTGGCAGTTTTTGTGAGGACCTTCTGAAATGTTGTCTTGATTAAGATTAAGCAAATGCTTTTTAAAATTAATTTTTATGTGGCAGATTTTGAGTTGGAAAAGTATAAATATATTTTCATTTTTAAATTATCACCATTACCCTTAATCTGTTGACTGTCTAATAGTGGCATAGAGAATGCTGGGAATCCTACTGTGGCAGAACTTTGAATAATTGAAATGGAATATTTCTTAGGGATTAGTGGAACTTTGTTGTTTCTTTCAGCACTTCTTGTTGAAAGATTTTCCCAAACATAAAAGCACATTTTTTGGTTGTAGGAAATGAGGAAAAAAACCCAATCTAGTCTTTGATCATTGATTATATCCTGGAGGGAGATCCTTGTAGATATCCTGGAGGGAGATCTTTGTAGATATCATTCTGAAGATCAGCTATAGTGATTAAAAGGAGATTGGGTCTAATGTGTATTGATTATAGATTCTTCTGAAAGACTTCTTTTTTAAAAGAAATCTACATCTCTTCTTGTGACTTGGCCAGAATCACATAGCTAGTCTCTGTTGAGATTTGAACCTAGGTCTTCCTAATTACAAGACTAGTGCAATTATTTATTATTTACATGTTTATTGCCTCTCACATAGTCTTAGAGAACTGGAAGGGACCTCAGATTCTGGCTAGTCCAACTCTTCCCTACTTTTACAACTTGAGGAAATTAAGTTCAGGGAAGTTAGCCAAGGCCACACATGAGGTGAATGTTAAGAGTTTTTTTTTAGAGGGATTTGAACCCAGTCTGACTGGGTCTGTTAGTTTAGGTTGACTGTTGGGATAGCATGAGGCAAATCTTCCAAATGATGTTAACCTTATCCCAACACAGCAGAGATATGCAACAAGGATACAGTGACATTTCGCTTTTTAGGCCTTGGCCCCCCTTGACCTCCCCTCATTTCCATACAGAAACTTGTCTCTTCTTGGTAGGGCAACTTGTGTATTGTTTAGAAATACACCGAAAGGACTTCATATGGGCAGGAATTTTTGTGCCCTTAGTTGACCTGGAAGCTTTATAAAGAAAGACAATGACCAATCAAGGTTCTGGAACAGTTTTGTTTTAGGGAAAACTAATTTTAGTTTCCAAGAAATAGGGAAATTGAGGTCCTATCAGTCAAGTGGACCCAAAGGCATAAGACAGCTAGGTTCAAATCCTAGGGCAAAATTTCTACTAACTGGGTCTACAGGTCAATTACTCTCTCCAAGCTCCAGTTTATCTGTAAAATGAGTATCATAGTACTTGTACTGTCTAATAGGATTTTTGTCAGAAAAGCTTAAGGAAGGCATTTTGCAAACCATAAAATGCACTTATTAATGTGAATTGTTATGATATTGATTTCTTATTGGAATTTTCAGAAAAGCACGATCCAGTTAATTTGAGTTCTGTTTAATTGAGTAATTGAAATTTTATAGTATTAAAAACAAACATGAAAAGCCTGGGAAAGTTTATGATTTAACATTTTTTATTGTAATGCTTTCTTCTTACTGGATAACATCTCTGTAATGTTTAATTTTTCATATTTATGTAAACACAAACTCCAAACACAATTCTATTTCATTCTTGATGGTAAGCCTGGAGTATTTTGTTTTGTTTTTGTTTTTAATAAGAAGAGTAATCCAGGAGCAGTAGATGAATGCTTTTTTTTTTCCTTTACCTACTCTTCTCCTTTCAACCCCTGCCCTTTCCTGCTTATTAAAAAGCTGAACTGGAAGGAACCTTAAAGATCATCTAGTACTAATGTCATAGATTTGAAAACCTAGAGAGAATTTTGGCCATTAAGTTCTACCCCAAAATTCTATAGATCAGGAAATTAAAGTAGAGGTAAAGTGACTTGCCTAGAGTCACATGCCTACTCAGTGTCCAAGGTGGGATTTGAAACCAGATCTTCATCACCCTTAAGTCCTGTGCTTTATTTCATCCATACTGTTCACACCTCCTCCTCCTCAATAATTCTAGAATTGGAAGAAACATAGTCCAAGTTTACAGATGACAAACTAAGTTTCAGGGAATTATAGCAGTTTGTTGAAGGTGACCCAACTAGGAAAGCATCAGAGTCTTCAGAAGGGATTGGACTTCAGTCTTCTCACTTAGAACTTGAGCTTTAATCACTATACTATCAGCTTCCTTATATTATAATTAAGGAAACAAAATTCCAGAGAAATGAAGCATCTTGCTCTAAATCACACTGTCTGTTCTAGTATTTGAACCCAGATCTCTTAACCCTAAATTAAATACCATTTTTGATAGTTTCATTTGAGTAACTAGAAGTTCAGTGTCTTTAAGCATCAGGGAATTACAATATTGTTAAGGGACTGTCTTTTCTGGAATTGTGTAATGTGTCCCCAAAAGACTTGAGTATTTACTTAAATGCTTATTTTTAGGACCTCAAATTCTATACCCATCAGGCCTTTCCTGGTTCCCCAGTTTCTGATGCACTTCCCTTTTTTTCACCTCCTACAAACCACCTTATATTTGTTTTGTTTCTTTTCTGTAAATATTCACATGTATATGCTGTCTCTCCCATTGGATTGTAAGATCCTTGAAGGCGAGGAATGTTTCACTTTTGTCTTTGTGTCTCCAGGGCTTAGCATTGTGCCTGGCAAATAGTGTTCAATAAGTGCTTTTAATTTTTGGCATATCATCTGTACCTCCATTCCTTCATAGACAGAAGCCCATGGATCTGTCTCTCTGGCAAAACCTTGTTCAGATTTAGCAAATGACTGTTAAACATCATTTAAACAGCAAAGAATTTGTAATTCAGATGACAATGTATGTCTTTACAATTCATATGATGTTTCTACTCTGCTAATGTCCTTTTTCCATGTCTCACCATGACATGAAAGTCATTCTGGATTTTTAAAGGTTAGTGAGGAGCAAAGATCAGATATCAAATCTGAAAAGTTTTTAGCGTCCGCCCTTCAGTGAGTTTCATGCCTGCAGACTAGCCTTGGTAAGTGTGAGGTGGAACATCTCTAAAAGGTCAGTGGTCAGCTAATGATTTCTTTTCATACACTCCTGATGACAGGCTTGTAAATGCTAGTGAGCCTGTGATCTTTGCTGGAGAGGGGAATAACCTCAGAGATGAAACATTGGCCCCTTGAACTCCCACAATTAACTCATGCTTAAAAATGATACAGCTCAGTTCAGTTTTAGAGATGTAAAAGTGCATCACCTGTGATAACTGATTATGGCAGATAAACAATACACTTTATATATGATGATGATTACTGCTAAGCTAAATGTAATGTAAAATTATTTGGGTATCCAATTGCTAGCAAGTAGCAAATGTATTATATTCTCAGAAACAAGTGAAATCTCAGCTGTTGCAACCTCTAAAACTCCAGTGGGCTCCCTATTACTACTTTCATGATCAAATATAAGCCTCCTCTGCCTAATATTAAAAACACTAAAAGCATGGCCCTTTCCTAACTTTGTAGACAGCAACCAAAAACTTATATGGCAGATTCCACTAGAAGTTAAAAACATTTTTTTAAAAACTAAATCTCTTATAATTACATGCCCAGGGTCACACAGCTAATGTGTCTGTGGTAGGCTTTGAACTCAGGTCTTCCTTACTCCAAGTCTGGGGCCATATCTACTATATTTTATTTCTTCTCTTACAGTCCTAGATCTGAAAGGGAGCTCAGAGTCCATCTAATTCAACTGTCCTAATTTTGGAGCCGAAGAAAATGAAGTTCAGAAAAGTTAACCAACTTGCTCAAGGCCACATGTGTGGTGAGCATTAGAGTTTTTAGAGGAATTTTAATCTTTGTGTTAGGGGCTATTAGTACTACATTGTAGGGAGTTTGGGTAGCCGTGACGAGTGTCCTTCCTACTTGATATGCCGTAGCATTAAGCACGGTCCTTGGTGAGGGTACTTTATAAATACTTCTTGATACACTAATGCTAATCTGTTAAACTATTAATGATGTGACCTTAGAATTTATTAATGACACATTAAAAACATTTAATTTATTAAAACCAGATCTGACTTAAGGAAGTTATGTTCCCCAAGCAATGTTTGAAAATTACAACCTCCTGTGTATATTACTTTTCACTGTAAGTATTGAGACTTTGCAATAATACATGCAACTCAGCAACAGATCTTCTAGCATTGAAAAATATATTTATAGGGGTCATTTTAAAGGTTATCCCTTTTACACCTTTCTCCTCGCCCATATATTGTGTCCTTCGGTCTTGGTGCAACTCGACATGAATGTCATCCTGTTGTCACTGTCCCCATCCCTGGAAATTTTGTATGTATATAATCTTTTTATGTATATAATCTTCAATAAATGCTAGTCACTGATGGATATTCTGTAACCTGCTAGTTCGATTGACTAGCATGACCCAGTCTTTTTCATTCTGAGGTGTACTTGTAACGCTCTGACTGCCATGCCATACTTGGGAAATGGTGATCCAAAGGGCTGTGTAAAAACATCTGGGGAGTGTGCTCAGGCTGCAGCATATTGTAACAATGACATGGGAAGATAACATAAAAAAGAATCTATGGGAATATATATATATATATATATATATATATATATATATATATATATATATATATATATCCAGAGAAGAAAGAGGGAACTAGTTGTAGAAGGAACAACAGAGAGACTAGACAAGTGGTGGACTCCAGTAACATTAAGAGAACCAGAGGAACATGTTAGATGAATCCTTACTAGATGATTTATACAAAGACACAAGCAGGAATCTCGCAGAATAAAGGCATGAGACTTTGCAGTTTGAACCGGTGGAGGGGTATTCACATCAGTGAGGTCACGGATTCCTCTAAGTATGGGAGAATGGAGCCACAGATTCCTCTAAGTATGGGAGAATGGGGCCACAGATTCCTCTAAGTATGAGAGAATGGGGTCACAGATTCCTCTAAGTATGGGAGAATGGGGTCACAGATTCCTCTAAGAATGGGAGAATGGGGTCACAGATTCCTCTAAGAATGGGAGAATGGGGCCACAGATTCCTCTAAGTATGAGAGAATGGGGTCACAGATTCCTCTAAGTATGGGAGAATGGGTCACAGATTCCTCTAAGAATGGGAGAATGGGGCCACAGATTCCTCCAAGTATGGGAGAATGGGTCACAGATTCCTCTAAGAATGGGAGAATGGGGCCACAGATTCCTCTAAGTATGGGAGAATGGGGTCACAGATTCCTCTAAGAATGGGAGAATGGGGCCACAGATTCCTCTAAGTATGAGAGAATGGGGTCACAGATTCCTCTAAGTATGGGAGAATGGGTCACAGATTCCTCTAAGAATGGGAGAATGGGGCCACAGATTCCTCTAAGTATGGGAGAATGGGGTCACAGATTCCTCTAAGAATGGGAGAATGGGGCCACAGATTCCTCCAAGTATGGGAGAGTGGGGTCACAGATTCATCTAAGAATGGGAGAATAGGACCACAGATTCCTCTAAGTATGGGAGAGTGGGAGCACCATTGTACTCAGTGGTGATAGATATTTGTCCAGAGAGGGATGTGCTGAGTGGGGGCTTGCCCTCTAGAGGGAAAAAACCTAACTTGTTCTGATGAAAGAGAAGAGAGAAGGTGTCCATATGAAAAGCACAACAATAATGAGAGTAGAAGTAGAGGACATGCATGGGTATGTAAAAGTTCTGCAAGTCTCAAGCTGAATCCCTGATAACGGATGGGTAGAATGTAAAGAAAAGACCTTCTACTTGGGGATTGAAGTCAGAATTAAGATTAATAATGAGGAGAATTTGTAGGAAGGCAGATTTTAGAGAAGGAAAGATAAGAGAAAATTTCCTATAGGGCTGCCTCATGAGTTCTGAGTTGCCTTGTTATTGAAGATGATTATGTGAAAGGAACATCTATTAGGGCATGTTTTAGACAAGATATACGGACTGGGTGAAAATTGGATTCTACAATCCCAGAAGTCCCTTCCAACTAACTCTTAAGGATGATTTTGAGATGTGAACTGGGCCAAGAAGTGCATGCACATGGATATGTATGCCAGAGTAGTTCTAATAACCTTCAGCATAGCAAGGGACCCAGTGGGGAAAGCCTGACTAACAATGGCACCGGTCTTCACTGGACACATTGGTCCTTTGGCAAACTGGTTGAAAAATAATGGGCAAATGCCCATTTTTTATAGATCAGTTCTTGTCATCATATTCTTTGTTTGTGGGCTGTACTCTTAAGCAAATGTGGATATGATCTGAAGGAAGACCAGGCAAATAACTAGATGGGTCAGAATAACCCATCCTTACTCTTGGAGGAGATTGTTGGAGGACATGCACTACTTCCAAGGAATCAGCCAAGGCCATCTTTGAATGTGCACAAGGCAGTGTGTTTCATTAGGACGGTGAGTCATAAAGGTCATTAATAACATTGTAACATAAAATTCCTACAATGGCATTATATAAGCCAAAACTATTTTAATTTGATCTTACTGGAAATGGGAATTATTTTTATCTTTCAGGATCAGCTCTTTTTCTCTGACCAGAAAACATATTGTAGATAAGACCTAAAACTTCTCGAGTAGCCAAGCTCTTTGATCTGGTTGTTGCTCACCTATAACTCAGGATGTTGTTGTATGTCAAGTGGAGCTTATGTTCAGTTCCTCGTGAAGCACCACTTTCCTTTTTTATAAAAAAAACATTGTGCCTTTGTGGCAAATTTTGCTGACCCAACACCAAAATTCCATTGACTGTTTTTCTATCCTGACTTGCTTATTTTGATTCATCTCATTACTTTATTTTGGGGATTTGCAGAGCTTATTTTGGCAGAGGAAAAACTTATTGTTTTATTTCTGGCTACATGCATTTCACATGAATGATTACAAATGAAGAACATGCTTCAATTAAAAGACGGAAGCTAGAATAATGTGGTCCTTTGCCTCCTGTTCTGTATGTGACCTTATACATAAATATTTTGTGTTTTGACTCGATATTCATGATTGTGATTTCCACTAAGCAGAGGACTAGAAAAAATAATAAGAGAGAAATAGTAACAAGAGATTATATTTCTATAGTATTTTCTGTCTACAGACATACCTTCTCTCCAATCCTAAATAATCCCATTAGGTAGAGATAATGGGGCTTTTTATCTACCTTTTTTTTTTAGACAAGTTGAGGAAACTGAGAATCAAATAACTTGCCTAAGACTACACAACTGTTAAAGGGCAAAGGCAAGGATGCATCAGGTATCATCTCCCACTATGCTGCTTTTCATGTCTAGGTTTATAGGCTGCCCAAGAAACATAAAAGGACTAAATGTTGCTAGTTATTTTCATCAACTGCATATCGGTTATTAGAAATTATTATTTAATGAGAAAATATAGGATTAAAGGATGCAAAGCTGACCCCTAATCGAGGCAACATCTCTCCATGTACAATCCACATCTGCCATCCAATCAAAATCCTGGTAGCTGTTTATGGATATCTAGATCATTCCAATTTCTCAGTCATCTAAACCATCCCCTCTGCACTAGTCACTCAATCATCTTTTCCCCATTTTGACTCTGAACTGATTCAACTCTGCCTTGTCCTCTTCTCTGGAGTCTCTGGCCATCTTATATTGCTGATATTGTCCACAGAAGGCACTAATAATGTTTATTGAATATCTGCATTTTGCATAGCTACTACTAAGGGAATACTTGTACCTCCTTAGTGGAATAGGCTTATTTCAACTACAGAAAACTGAGCAAAAATACACTCTTGTCTTTTGCTTTTCCCCTGTTATAATGCATGTGTTTTGTTTTTGTTTTTGTTTTTTTACTTAGAAAGATGAGGAGTTGAAAGATTATACTTCAAAATTGTGGAGGCAGCTAGGTTGCACAATGGTTAGAGTTCTGGGCCTGGACTCAGAAAGAACCAAGTTCAAATGAGGCCTCAGACACTTACTAGCTGTGTGACTTATAGGCAAGCCACTTGACCTCTGTTTGCCTAGTCTACTGGAGAAGGAAATGGTAAACCACTCCAGTATCTTTGCCAAGAAAACCCCATGTACAGGATCAGCAAGCTGTGGTCCCAGGGGATATGAAGAGTCAGATGTGACTGAACAACTTCAAAAGTGTAGGCTCCAGAGAAGATAGGGAAGATGTTTTCGTTGCCTTCTTAATCTTTGAAAATCTGTCTTGTACTACATTCTTTTTGTGTGGCACTAAAAAGGTAGAACTAGGACATGTGGGCTTAAAAATTAATATTCAATAACTAAAGTATTATATTTTAAAAATTTTATTAATAATAACTAAAATAAAAGAACTACCTGAACTAAGCCAGTCACAAGTAAAAGAGAGTGTGAGAGCAGTCACAACAAATCTAAATACCCTCTCCTAAATGGGAGGACACAGGAAAAGGGAAGAGTTCTAGGTAATACAGAAAGGAATTTTGGGTAATGTAGTTTTATAGGGATTCAAGAATTTCTAACTATACAAATGGGTAGAGATTTCAGGGAAACAGATTGTGTCTTAATATAAGCAAGAGCCCTCTAACAATTAAATTGTTTTAGAAAATGGAATAATTCTATGATCATCAGCTTTTTAAAGATAGTAATTGTTTATTCATCTTTACATCCAAGTGTAACAGTGGCTTCATCATACAATGTAGATACTCAGAATGTATTCCTTTTTTTTTCATGAATGTTGCTTCAGTAATTTAGCAGGCCATTTAATCTAACCATTTGAACCATTTTTTTCTGATTTCTGCTTTGTTTCAACTTCATCACTGTTTTCCAATGAACTCTTTTTCTGAGACATGCTAAACTTATGAATTATGTTATATTCATATTTGTGACTTTATTTAAGGCCCACCATTGATCTTTCTGAGAATCCAAGCATATTTTCCACAAACTCTTTAATATTATCACTATTTATGTCATTTGATCTCATAGTCTTTGCATCCCTCCTGCCTATTTTGGTGCTTTTCACAATGTAGGTATTTAATTAATGCTTGCTGAATTGAAATAAAGCGAATTAGAGCTTTTTAAAAGGAAGTTATTTTATCATTCTTTCTCTCTGCTAACTACTCATAGTTTTTATAATGCTTGGGTAGAGAAATATCTCATTAATGAGAATTAATTCTTAAAACGACAACAATCAAAACATTTATTAAACATTTACTATTTTTCAGAACTTTGTTAGGTATTGGAAGTACAAGTGCAAATAAGGAAGTAATCTCTGATCTCCATTATCTTACATTATAAAGGAAGTAAATGGGCATTCTGTGGTGTGAATGAGCTGTAAATTTAGGATAGAAGTTTTGTTTATGATGAAACAAAATTAAATTTGAGCATGCTATTTATTTTTAGCTGATAGTGATAGAATTCTAGAATGCTTAAGAGTTGTAAAAGGTATTGGTCAACATTTTTTATCTCAACCTTCTCATTCTGTAGATGAGGACATTGAGATGTCCCCAGAATTGGGCATAAAACTTTGTTCTTCTGACATTCTGGAATCTTCACATTTTTTCCCACTACAAATCTTAATATAAGTCTTGTTCTTTTTTCAAGGACTTTTATTATTTTGGATAGACTTTTATATTGTGACATTTACAGAAAAAACAGCATCAATGACATGGGCATTATTTAATGAAAACCATCTTTAGGTTTAACTTTCACCAGTTGCTAACCTCCTAATCATGTTTTTTTCTGCATCATTTACATTCATCTTGACTAAAAAGTGCTAACATTTGTTAAGAAAAATTAGGCTTGAGATTTAACCCTAAGCCATTGCTTAATTTTCTTTGAGAAAACAACACACACATTGTCAATACTTTCTGGGCAAGTTTCCAGTGCTGCAACCTATCAAGAGTCCTACGTTAAATAATGAGTTTCAAGAAGAAAAACTCTAGAGGTTTCTGGATATTTTTTTTTCCATTTGGACTCTAAATTTCCATAAAAGGAAGCTTGTTATATTTCCCTTACCTTAGGTTTATTTAGGTATTATTTGCTCACTTCAAATTAATTGAAATTCTGTGTATATGAAAGTAGGATACTGGTGATGGAAGAGAGGACAATCATAATACAATTTTTAAAACAAAAATAATCAGTCTACGTTGATAGGTGCTTCTAAGATTTTTTGAAGTGGTAGCATCTTTCAGTTTAAATTTATACTTTACTTTATAATAAACATGTATTAGACAAAGATGACAATAATACAAGCAAGAAGTGATGAAGGCTTCTCAACTAGGGGCTTCAACTAGTATGTTCAAAGCAAAATTTTAGCATAACCCTTATAACCAAACCCTTAAAAATTATTTCATAAACATGTTTACTGCTAAAGTCAAATATCATTAAACCATAGGATTATATTTATTTTTAATTAGTCCTAAAATAATAATAATTAGTCTAACTTGTTTTCTTAAACATTTCCACATTGGCCATATTGCAAAAGAAAACACAAGCAAAAGAAAACAATAAAAATAAAGTTTTAAAAAGTATACTTTAGTCTGCATTTAGAGTTCATCAGTTCTCTTTCTGGAAGTGGATAGCATTTTTCATCACAGTTTTGTTGGAATTATCTTGATCAGAGTAGCTAAGTGTTTCATAATTGATCATCCTTGTAATCTTGTTGTTAGTGTGTTCCATGTTCTGTAAATCATAGAATTTTAGAGCTGAAAAAGCTTTCAAAATTAATACTCCCTCCTACCTCCCAGACCTCCATTTTATAACTGTAGAAACTGAGGCTTCAAGAGATGAATTGATTTACCTAAAATCACCCAAATTCGGAGTGGTAGGGCCAATCCTCAAATTTAATTTTGGGGGGTTTAAATAGCTATTCTGGTTTGAAATTTGGTGCTTTTTTAAATAGATAAGGCATTAAAATGTATATTTCCAAATAATTTTATTCTGAATTCAATAGTATTAGAAATAATCCCTAAATATCCTGTCTATTGCCAATATATATATCTATATATATATATTTTTTTTTTGACCTTCACCACTTCCACTTTTACTCACACACCAACCCCCTAGTTGAGGCCTTCATCACTTCTTGCTTGGATTATTGTCATCATTAGCTAAATGGTCTCCTGCTTCAAATGTTTCCTGTTTCAATCTATCCCCCACCCACCTTTTGGAGTGATTTTTCTATTGGGTAGACCCAATCACTTCGCTCTCTTTGTACCCTAACATCAACCCCTGTAAACCTCCTTTTGTCTCTCGTACATCTGGCTGTCCTCCTCCTCCCCAACCATCTCTGCCTTTCCCATCTCTTAGCTACCCTCGCTTCTTTCTGGAGTCAGCTTAAGTACCACCTTCTGTAAGAGGCTTTCCCCAGGCCACTCCTGTCCCTAGCTAATTGTCTGCACACTGTCTTCCCCTTTAGATTGTGAGCTTCTGAAGGGCAGGTACTATTTTTGCCTTTCTCTGTTTATCCAGGTACAGTGCCTGGTATGTAAGTGCCTAATAAATGCTTCCGAACTTGATGTGGTGGTCACTTGAACATTGTAAATACAGTGCTGGACTTGAAGTGAGGAAGACTTGGGCTTGGATATTCCATGGAATAATAGCAAGGAACAAGTCATTTAATCTGGACTTCTGTTTCCTTTACTGTCAAGTAGTAGTAGTTTCTCAGTAACCGAGAAAGACGATTGTCTTTGTGTGTTTATTGCACAAAGACACTTGTGCGTGAAGGAGATTTAAGTGGAAAAGTCGATGCACAGAGACAGTCCACTCTCTCGGCGTTGGAAGCCTGGGTCCAGTGGCATGAAAAGTCTTTACAGCTGGAGACTTCCTCAGCTGCATTGGGTGTCCGTGTTGTCTTTTGTGCTCCAACATGCCCTAAGCACTCCACAGTGCTTTGCTGCGTCGCCATCTCAGCCGTTGAACCTTCTTATGGGTTTCTTCCTTCTGTTTGGCCGAAGCAGTCTTCACATGCTGGGTGAGCAAAGCCCTGGTTCACGAGGGGTCGACGACCCGATGGCTACCCTCACAAGGTTTAGCCGGCCTGTCGAAGCCGTTGCCCGGGGTGTGGCTGCTGCCACATGCTAGCAGCTACTGGGAGCCACAAGTGAGAGCTGGGTGTCAGGTGGGGGTCAGAGGCTGGAGAGCTGACCTAGAAGGGCACGACAAGCCCTCCATACCAGAGATACTACCCCTCCCTGAACACCCCATACACTGTCAAGTAGGAATCATATTTGATGCATGAAATAAGACTAATAAACCTATAACTTCCCAAGATTGTTGTAAGACTAAGATGAGTTAATATATGTTAAATATATTATATAATATAAACATATAAATATATGTTAAAACACTAAATATCAGCTACTTTATTACTGTGGCTTTCAGTTTACACATTTATCCAGAGATTAAGCTAAAAACTTTGTAAGTTATCAGCAGAATGTGTACCATTTCAATCATATGATGCAGGTTGTCCCACACATGAAAATGCTCTTTTCCTTAAAACAAATTTTTAGGGGATAGCTAGGTGGCCCATTGTAAAGAGATCCAGCTCTGGAGACGGGAGGTTGTTGGTTTAGATCTGGCCTCTGACTTCCTAGCTGGGTTATCCTGAGCAAGTCCCCTAACCCCCAATTGCCTAGCTCTTAATACTCTTCTGCCTTGTAACTGATACTTGATATCAATTCTAAGACCAAAGGTAAGGATTTAAAAAAAATAATAAATTGTTTTTCTTTTACTAGGAAAGTATGCAAAATATTATATCAGTTTTTATTGCAGACTTACCAATATAAATTTTATTTTCTCTTTCTATTAGATCTCTCCAAGAACAGACTGATTGAAGTTCCCATGGAATTGTGCCATTTTGTGTCTCTAGAAATATTAAATCTGTATCATAACTGTATCAAAGTTATTCCAGAGGCCATCATCAACTTGCAGATGCTGACTTACTTAAACTTAAGGTATGTTTACTGAACAAGACTTTAAGGGGGAGTAGCAGGTTAGCATTTTAAAAAACAAAATAAATAGTCATGCTTCAATTTCTCACATTTTGATTTTTAAATTCGATATGGCTGCTAATATTATTTTAGACTTTCTTGAACATAGCTATTGGTGCTCTTTTAAAAAATATATTTACTGCACTATCCAAACTTTTCTTCCTTCAGTCTTTATGCTGGATGACTTTTAGTATTTAAAGAGAGGATTATTATGAGTATTCATTTTTCCACAGTCCTTTATTTTCTTCCCTCCACTTTCCCTCTCCATAGAAATAAATGAAGATCTGCTATACAATTGGATGGACAATCTGTAGAGCTTGGTTACCTACATGTGAATATCTTGAATGGACACTGCAAATGGACATTGAGTTGAGCCCAAAATTGAACTGAAAGAGGAGAACATATTGGCCTTGTATGGAAAATTGCAAATTTCTTTTAATGAGCTCAGTTGTCTAAGTGATCTTTACGATTTATAATCACTAATGTAGACAAAATAAAAATACTGATAGTTTAAAATTGGAGAAACCAATTCTCCTTAAGAATCTAGTCTCGGGGGCAGCTGGGTAGCTCAGTTCATTGAGAGCCAGGCCTAGAGACAGGAGATCCTGGGTTCAAATTTGGCCTCAGACACTTCCCAGCTGTGTGACACTGGGTAAGTCACTTCACCCCCATTGCCTAGTCTTTACCACTCTTCTGCCTTGGAACCAATACATAGTAGTGATTCTAAGACGAAAGGTAAGGGCTTAAAAGAAAAAGAATCTAGCCTCAGAATCAGTGGAGAAGAAAGTCCAAGGTGGAAAAAGAATCAACTCTTGCGTGTTTTCTCTTTACCTTTTCCCTTGCTTCCTTTGAACTTTATCTTCAAAGTTCTTTAAAGCTGTCTCTTATGATTCTTTTTGGCCTTTTTTCAAATGTTGGCATTTAACCTTAGATAGAGTTTATTGTATGCATTGGGTTACATTCCCTAGTAATCTGGCAGAGCAGACCCAGTACTGGTATGGCAAGGTCTGCTACTGGCCCCATATAATATTTGTAGCCCTCTCTGGGCTCCACCTTCCAACTTGGGCTTTCTGGTTGGCTTCCTTGAAAGACAGTTATTCCAGATTCAGTTGTATGGGTCTATATTACTAAACCACAACTCACGAGCCCCCACCAATGTGTGTGCTTTTTTAGCAAGCCAGAGGACACAACTGTCTCAAAACAAAGGCATTTATTGAAAAACATTTTTTTTTTGTAAGACCAGTAGCAACTTGAGATCCTCCCATTAAACCAGGACACATTTTTCCCAAAGATACATCTTAGTGGGAATAGTGGGCACATAGAGCTCGCAGGTTAATAGACAAAAATGTAGGAAAGACATGTGGCCATGGCATATGTAAAGAAGGGCAGCTCGTGCCTGCATAGTTGGAGGGACTTCAAGGCCACTGGTATCTGTGCGTGTCCACTTTCTTCCTGCCATTTCCATTAGATGCCCTTCTCTTGGATCTGCCAATATTGCCCTGTTAGATATTGTTTCTCTATTTGACTGTCATCACCACTGCTTTTAGCTTTGGCCTCAGCTGACATCCTGTACTCAGATGCTGCTAATGCATTTTTGGAAAGAACAAGAACCCCATATGCTAGGATCTGCAGGAACTTCTTCAATTTTATTCCCTTAAAGCCTCAGCTGTGTCTGCCCTCCAAACAGCAGAGTGCCCCCGTGCTTGCTGTCTTTTCATTGACTATTTGACCCAGTGGTGTCAAACTGATCTAGAAATGGAACCACTAAAACCTACTCTTAATGTATGCATATTGACCCAGTTTTATTTGTTTGCTGTATTTTTGTTTTGTTAAATATTTCCCAATTGCATTTTAATCTGATTCAGCAGCAACTGAGAGTGGATTCTTGATACTACTACTCTACAGTGGTACAGTCATTTGATTCTATTAAGATTTCATTGCTAGGGGTAAGAAGGGATGGTGGGGGGAGAATGAAAGAGACTTCCTCTCCCCTTTTTTATACTCTCCAAGAAATGTAAGGCAAGAGAACAGACTTTCAAAACCCAACTTCTTTCTCCATACCTGACTCTCTTATTTTCTCTACCTCTGTTGTACTTGGCTAGAATTGTTCTTTAAAGCCAACTCTTTGAACTCTCTGCTGCCCATTTCCTCCTGTTCTTAACCCTGCCACATTGAAACTCTCACTCCCTCTAATTCACCCCCATCCGTGAGTGAGTGAGCAAGTAGAGAAAATGGCATTTGGGCATTGTCTTTGCTAGCCCTCAGCTGAGTTCCCTGATCTTTTCATGTGTCTGTGAACTATTCCAAATCTGAAAGGAGTAATTTTATGAGGAGGATAGAGGGGGATTCATTTGATCAGAGATCCCCCTCATCACTTTCCCCCAATACAATGATAACGTCTAAAATTTCTCTCTGTTAGACCATGAGCTCTTTGGAAGAAGGCTAAACAAATTTGAGTCAGCTAAAGAAATACTTCCTGTATACTTTTGAGAGCTATTTAAGAAAATAAATGAAATCTTGTATGTTGAGTAGCACAGTGTTTTAAAAGCTGGCTACTACCTAATCTCAATTTATTCTATATTCTAATATGCCTTCATTTGTCATAAATAGCAAAACATAATCTGTTTGATGATTCCTTGTTTTTCCAAGAAGCTGGATCACTGGATATTTATTTTAATGATGTTATGATAATAACTTGTTCTTATTCAGTCTGCATTGTGGTTTTATATAAATTATCTCATTTGATTTGCACAACAACAATATGAGGTAGTCAGAGAAGCTGTTTTCTTAATTTCCAGAGAAGGCCAGAGAATTCTGAGTGAATAGCTTGAAGTCATATGGCCAACTAGTTGATAAAGCCAAAGTTAGAATCCAGCTTTCTGAATTCTTGTGATAGAACAGAATAATTTAAGAAGGAATTTAAAATTGACATGTAGAAATAAGTATAACAAATTAATATGAAATAGTCTTTCAAACTAAATGATCAGGAATATTGTAACATTGTATTATATACAGATGTCAAAGCATTTAACTATGTTTTGACAATGTATTTGATTAAAATATGCCTCAATAATCCAGGATTTGAAGGTCAGATTTTTATTCTATGAATAAATGAATGAATGAAAAAAGCATTTATTTAGTGCTTATAATGAGCAAAGCACTATGCTAAGCATTGGGGATACCAAAAGAAAAGTAAGACAATCTCTGCTCTCAAGGAACTCATCTTCTAATGGGGAGACACCATAATTAAGGAATTTAGGTCACAAATTAGATGGAAAGGTCATGTGGTTCTTGGGAATGAAGGGGCCAAACAAATGGTGATAATGCTTCTTTAATGGTATTTCATATCAGTTTTTGAGGTCCAACTATGTGACAGTGACAAGGACTCTGGTAATAAGAATTTTCTTTGGGGCATTTCAAGTACCTGTGACTGTAGCACCTGTAGGAACAGTTGCCAGGTTGCATTTCTACAGGGGTTGCTTCCCAAGATGAATGCTGAGCACACGGTGCTGGAAGCATTGCTATCTCCCATCCTCTTGGGTTCGAGAGCCTGGATTTTCTCCATCAGTATCTGAGGAGACTGGTGGTCATGGTGATTTTGGTGGCTATTTTGCATATCGCCTGCTAACTCTTGTTTCTCCCCTCAGCGTACCCTGATAAAATACAGATCTCTGTCACTACTCCCCCACCCCAACCCCAACTCAGGAAACTCCAGTGGTTCTCTGTGACTGCCAGGATCCAATTTAAAATTCTCCTTTTGGCATTCAAAGCCCTTTAAAAGCATCCCCAACTCCACCACCTCTACCACCTTTCTGCTATCCAGTAATATCAGTGTCCTTGCTGTTCCTCAAAAAAGACACTCCATCTCCCAACTCCAGGCATTTCTCTAGCTGTCGTCCTACATGTATGGAATGCCCTTCAACTGCACTTATTTGTCCCTGACTTTCTTCAAGTCCCAGCTAAAATTCCACCTTGGGCAAAAAAAGTCTTACCTGATGCCTCTTAATTCTAGAGTCTTTCCTCTATTATTTCCAATTTAGACTGTATATAGCTTGTTTATTCTTAGTTATTTCTATGTTATCTCTCCCTTTAGATTGTGAGCTCTTGGAGGGTGGACTTTTCCCTCCCCTTTTTTATTTATTTGTTTGTTTTTAGTCCTTAGGGCTTTGGACAGAGCAGACCCTTAAAAATGTTTATTGTCTTTGATTAACTTGCTGCTTCAGCTGGTCTTGCTTGACTGTCTGCTGTGTTTAAGTAACAGGCGGTGAAGTTGGCTAGTACCTTCTCTACAAGATTTTTCCCACCAAGTGATAACTCTAAGCACTGGATTTGGGGTAGGGGAGTAGGAGCACTAACTCCTCCTAAGGATCTTACTGCTTCTCTGCCTCTGAATGGCAGTTGATAATCAGTTGTTCTGATGTCCATGAAGAAAGTGGTTCCTGTCTCTACAATGACCTCTCCCCTCTATGGCTGTCCATGCTAAGCTGGAAATAGGTCCAAGGCTTTGTGCATTGCTACACCCAAGGCTCTTGGGTTCATTGGGCTGGGCTGTCATTTTGGGGAGCTGAAAGTAGTTAAGGTGGTGGTCTCATTTGTCTAGTGATTAACTTAAATGGGAAACATTTATGGATAAAATACTTTTTGCCTGTGAAATGATTCAGAAAATGTCATATGTATCTATTTTGAAAAAAATGTAACAATATGAGAAAATATCCATTGTAAGGAATTAGATCGTAATTGTTTCTGATATGTATGGTAATATTCAATAACAAAGAATTTTTTAAAGTAAAAAACCCCTTACTTCTGTCTTGGAATCGATACTAAATATCAATACTCAATATGGATTCTAAGACAGAAGAAGCTAGATAGTTGAGATTAAGTGACTTGCCCAGGGTCTCACAGCTAGAACCCTGGTCCTCCCTATTTTAGGTAGTTGTCCCTAGTAATAAAGGACTTTGCATGATTTATTCATGTCATCAGGTCCTGGCAATTAATAAAGGTTCAGTATGGTATAATCACGTGCTTCTATCTTTGAATAATATATTCATGTAATAATGTTATATATCATTATATATTATAATATATGTTATATAATCTCTTTTATTCTTACTTCTACCTATGCAAATAAAAACAAAACTGTCTATCACTCTTAGGAATGAAGTATATACATTCTTTCTCACTGATTTCAGAGCCTGTATATTATGGCATGTATGGAAAGGCTTCTTATCTTCTTTCTAAAAACCAGATATATCATAAATTGAGACCCTTATGAATTCTGTAAAGTCATACTATTTCCAAGACCATTGTTCAGACAGAATTTTATATTCCGGGCAACCATATTGTCTATATTTGTGCCTACAATTAAACCTCTCTAATTCAGATTGCCAGTTGTGGAATAGGTTCATTTATATTATAGAATATTAGAGAAATATTGTTTAATTATTTTTTGAATACACAGTAATTCAAATGAGTGAGAATATTGGTCAGGGTTGAGGAAAGCCTGTCTCCTTTGCTCCCCTCCTTCCTTTGTTTTTCATTAGTGTTATTTTTAAGAGTAATTTGGTATAATGGAAGAAACCTGAGTTAAAGTTTTAGCTTCTTGTTTTAGCCTCTGACTGTGAGAGTCTGGGTATAATGTCTTCAGGCTTTAGTTTCTTCATCTAAAAATAGAGATGACAATAGAACTCATCATGTATGCCTTTGAAAAGTCTCCTCTTGGCTTCAGTTTTCTCATTTGTAAAATGAGGGTCTGGAACTAAATGACTTCCCAGCTTTAGAGCTATGCTTCTATGATCCTCGGTCATAGAATCCTTCTAAGCGTCAAAAATCCTATGAGCACTACATAAATGTATACTATGTAACCTATGCAGCCTAGAAAGTCTTTGCTAAGAATGATTTGGTATTAACAGAGATGTATATCAACTAATGTTTAAATCCAACTTGTTCTCTTGAGTACTTAATAATTTCTTTTCTGATCTTGTTCATACTATTAATTTATATAAAAAAACTTTACCTTCTCTCTTAGAACTGATACTGAGTGTTGATTCTAAGGAAGAAAAGGGGTAAGGGCTAAGCAGTTAGGGTTAGGTGATTTGCTGAGGATCACATCTCTAGGCAGTGTCAGAATCCATACTGGAACTATTAATTTTTTTTACATTACACCTGACTTCTCTGCCCCCCTCCTTCTAGGTAAACCTCAGTATAGCCCCTTTTAGAATGATCACAGATTTTAAGCTATTGGAACCTGAATTGATTATCTTTTTACACTATTTTCAACATTTTGTTTTCATCTAACTAAGAATGTGTTCAAAACCAACAACTCAGTTATTTACTTCACATTCAAGAGTTATTATTTTATAGTGTGGATTTTTTAAGGACAAAAATGAAAGTCTCTACTTTCATGGAGCTTAATTTCTATGTACCTTGAGAGGAGAGACACTCTACTTAGTTGGATTATATCCATTGGCCAAATTCTAAATTGACTTATACCCTTTAGAGCAAGAGTCTTAAACTGGAGTCCATGGACATGAATAGGGGAAAAATTATGTCTTGGCTTCTATATAATTGGTTTCCTTTGTAATCTCATGAATTAAAAAATATTATTCTGAGAATGGATCTTTAGGCTTCACCAGGCAGAGCTGTCGAGGTCTATCACACATAAAACACATTCCCCAATTGAAGAATAGCCAAACTACCCTGTGCATAGAATACAATCCATAAATATTTGATGATAATACTTATGGATCAGTAGCCTAACTAGATTGTTATGTGTGGCATGTTCTCTGAGAGATGGATGGTGATTTAAAATGCCAAATGACTTTATTACCAATAAAATGGATCCTTGTTTAGAAATAATTAAGTTTGAGAGTAGAGAGATGTTTCTTTAGCATGAGATTTTTATCATGCTATACTGTCTGATATTTTAAAGTTTTATGTTTATAAACTTTTCCAGCACAAAGAAAGTATTTCTTAGTTGAAGTTCATATACAGTACACTTGGAATGTCAAAGATCTTAATTACTTCCAAACACATTCACACTCTTAAGATTAAGCTGGTTTAATATATGTGCTACCATGTCTCCTTGCTGTTATAAAGTATCTTGTTCTAAGAAATATGGTCAAGAATAATAAAAAAAGATCAGATGTTACTACCAAATAAGAACAAACACTTTGGGGTTGTGTGTGGCACATTAAAGTCTCTTAAAGTTTAATATCTATTTCAAAAAGCTTTAATGATGTTATTTAGTGATACTATTTAGAAATCTTCAAATCTTTAAGTTATAAGGTATTCCATATGATATCTAGGCCAGTCTTGTTCCTAATATCACTAATGAGTATTTATCTAAGCCTTTGCTTGAATAACTCCCTTTGGATTCTGATTTTGTCACCTAACCTGTTAACTATTCTGTCTAAATTCATCCAGATCATGGAAAAACAAAAAATAAACTCTCAGAGGATTTGAGTGTGGACTTTTCACCAGGTCACTAAATACCGAACATAAGCTTTTAATTCTTCCATTAATCAACACTCTGTTAAGGACAAATTTTTTAGCAAGCTAAGAATCCTCTTATGTATATGATCATCTAGTATACATTTGGCCATCTTTTCCATAAGGATAAAATGGGAAACTTTGTTAAATATCTTGTTGTATTCCAGGCATCATGATTAAAACAACAGCAGGGGACAGCTGGGTTGCTCAGTGGATTGAGAGCCAGGCCCAGAGATGGGAAGTCCTGGGTTCAAATCTGGTCTCAGATACTTCCCAGTTGTGTGACTCTGGGCAAGTCACTTAACCCCATTGCCTAGCCCTTACCACTCTTCTGCCTTGGAGCCAATACACAGTATTGACTCCAAGATGTAAGGTAAGGGTTTAAATAAAAAACAAAAAGAGCAGCAATAGTACAAAAAATTGAAGTTGGAAGACCATTCATTTAATGATTCATTGCAGTCAACAAATCAATAAGCCACAAACATATATTACTTACTATGTGCAGACACTTTCAGAGTCACTGACCTATTTATAGAATACAAGTATCCCTTATATGTCTTTGGGGTTAAGGGCATGGTGCCCCTAAAATCTGGAAAATCCTTGTAAAATATTTTGGCTCTCCTTTTATACCAGAAAAGAAGTCTGTTTATTTCCCCCTTTTTATTTTATGGAGTGTTTACAGTACTTTATTATAAAATTTGTGTTAAATACAGGTATTCCTTTCACATCACAGGGACAAACCATAACTTTATTTATTTTAATTTTAAAAAAGAAATTGCATGTATTTATGACATTAAAAGATAAAATATGATGATATACAATACTATAGCTTTACCTTGTACATTTTTGAGTTTCTAAATGTTTTCTGTGTCACCTGTGGCTTCTGCAAAACTGCAAAAACTGAAAAAAAAAGTTTTTACTTACTCTGACCAAGAAACTTGAATTCACTTAAAACATACAGAAATTGTTGTGGCCCAGGGTAAAGTTCTGCCCCCAAATCTTGAAGATCTGAGTTCAAATCTTCTGTTAGTCACTTATTGACTGTATTGTGATAGGGAAAGTCATTTAACTTTTCTCAATCTCTATAACAAGCATAAGATGAAATGATTGACGAAACAAAAGTTTGATCTTTTGAGCATATTAATGTATTAAGCAGTGCATGCCAGTTGCCAAACAAATCCTCTTCCTCAGTTTAAAGCTGAACCCCAAATATAGGGGAGATGGAATTTTATACATTAAAATTAACTAATGAAATAAGACTAATTAATTAAAATGAAACAACACAATATAGGTAATCTGATTTTTAATTGGAGGAAAGAGTTGAGACTTTTCACATTGATAGGGGAAGAGTGAATAGAAGAGATGTCCCATTCCTTTCCAATTATCTGTCAAAGGAAGATGGAAACAATAACTGATTGATCAATATAGGACCAGTTTTCAGATAAAACATATAGGTTACTTAAGATGTACAATTATGTGAAAACTCTTATATCAGTCTTAGGATCTGGCTACATTTCTGGTCAACATAATTTGGCTTCTTTGGTGACATGTAAATCTCCCTTCTCAAAATTAGTTCATGGTGAGCTCTGTGAGTAGTTTGATCAGTAACCAAGAAAACTTAGAATGCAAATTAAAATATAAACATAAACACCATGAAACAAAAGGCAATACAATAATTATCATCAGTATGAATTAGCATCAAGTCTTCTTGTATCCTAATAACACATTCCTCATGCCTATTTAATCAGCACATTTAGAGTCCCAGATGTCTCATGTAGTCTCTGTTCTCTGGATAGCTTCCCTTGGACATTCTGGAATTGATTTCATTCTCAGGACAATTCCAAAGGGGGGTTCTGCTTCTCTACAAATCCTCTGTAGAGGTACCAAGATTTTAATCTACCCAAATCTGCCAAGAGCACAACTTAATATAATTTAGCAAAATCCCCTAGATTGGTTCTCCAATCTTGAAACTTAAGAGAATTCCCATTTTTATAATTTGCCTAATCCTTTTACCTGGTATAAGAATCTTTTTAAAGAAAATTCATGAGGGTCTAATGTGTAAAATTAACTCTTTGGTCTTTTAAAATTATAGACAAATACTTTCAAAATGGGAAAATCATTTCATTTTCTTGACAATTATCATACAATATTATATGTGAAGCCTTAATATAAAGTTTTAGGATTAATTATTAAAATATTCCAGAAATCTAAATTTCTAGACTACATACATTTGGAAGCCAATTGAATGGATGGATGGATGGATAGGTGAGAGAGAGAGAGATCATAGAGAATGCAATCTAATTCTGTTTCATTCTCAAAATTTACTATTCAGTTTCTTTATCTGTAACATCACACATAGTTCCCAGGGTTATTGTGAGGATCAAATGATTATGTTAATAAGGCATTTTATAAGCCTTACAGAGCTATATAAATGCTGTTTATTATTATTGTTATTATAGATCTAATTATTCTTATTCACATGATACAGTGAAATGAACACAGGCCTTAGAATCAGAAAATTTACTTCAGTTTACAGCCTGATTCTACTATTTATTACTTGGATGACTGTGGACAAATAATTTTCTTCCCTAAGTTTTAACATTCTTGATTTATAAAACAGAGAAAAATCATAGTAATTTACTAATTAATAATAATAATAATTTGAATATTTAATATAAATAATAAAATAATTTCTTAACATGAAAAAGTTTTGAGGGAAACATTTTAAAAAATCTATAAATAGTATAATTACAGTCTTTTCCTGGGCTTTATTTTCCTCTTAGTTATGCTTGGTTACCATTTTCTTATCTGAAGATTATTCTTAACTGAAAGGAAAGAACAACATAAATAATGAATGGTTTTACTTTCTGTTCTCTGACAATTACAACATCTGTCTTTGTTAAGTGTACCTTCCAAAAATCAAATTCAGTGACAAAATATGATACAATTGGGTAAGTACCTAATATGCCACTTGAACAGCAAACATTTACTGAGTGCTTACCGTGTCAGGAACTATACCAAGTTGTGGAGTTTCGAAGAAAAGGCTAACAATTACTGACATATCAAAGAGCTTGTATTCTAATGAGTAGTGAACACACACATATACATATAGACATGCACATCATTCTGTACAGAGTTCCCATAGAACAAATAGAAGGTAACTTTAGAGAGGAAGGTACTAACTAGCAGCTGGGAGGACCAGAAAGTTCTTCTGCAAGAGGTGGCACTTGAAATAAGTCTTAAAGGAAACTAAGAATAGGGAAGCATTCAAGACATGAAGAACAGCCAGTACAAAGACATCGAGGTAGGAAAAATATGAAGATTGGAGATTCAGGGTTTGGTGTGAAGAACATTAAGTAGAACATTACATCTGGAGTGTAGAGTCTGTGCAGGAGAATAATGTGTAAGAAGCCTGGAGAGATAGGCAGGGGTCAGGTTGTGCTTGAATAAAGTGCAGGGAGGACCTTTTTTTTTGATCCTAGAAGCAATAAAGAGACATAAAAATTAGTAGAAGAGGATGATTTGGTCAGGCCCATACTTTACAAAAAACACACTTTTGTAATCATATGGAAAATAGCTTGGAGCAGGGAAATATTTGAGCTAGAGAATCCAGTTAGAAGGTGCAGTAGTCTAGGCAAAAGCTGATAAGGATCTGAATTAAGCTGGTGACTGGGTGAGTGCAGAGAAGGAAATGTATGCAAGAAATATTGTAGAGGGGTGGAAAATCACAAGATTAGGCAGTGAAGTCTGAGATGGGTAAGATTTGAGGAGTTGAAGATGACACCTAAACTGAAAAAAAAAACAAACAACTGGGATATAAATACAAAAGTAGAGACAGTCTATCAAGGAACCTACATTCGAATGGGGATACTACATTCAAAGAAAAGTGGAGCCAAAGAGGGCTATTTTGGTCCAGAAAGTTACTGGGATAATGACTAGGTCTACAGAGGAGTTCCTGGGACAGTGGCAGAATTGATTTGATCATTGTTCCAGAATTTGAGGGGATGAGGAGATATATCCAGCAGCCATTCAACTGGGAAAGAGATGGCTTGAGAGTAAGGAGAGAAATGAGGCATAGTGGCTGGAGCTTTCTGGACTGAAATAGTGGTCCAAGAGAAGAAGACACTGATCTGGACTTTAGGGTCCCAGTATGGAAGCAAGGCATTTGGCAAAGTCTGGGAGAGGAGATGAAGGAGAGTAGAGAGTAAAGTGAGCATGCATACAGGAAAAAATTGCTTAGAACTTTTAGAAATCTACGAATTGAGTAGTGGATATTTTGCTTTTGGAGTGTCTTCTCAGAGTTGTACAATTCTATAGGTTCTCAAAAAGTTGAAGGGGTTGTAAAACTTTTGACAGTGAGGAATCCCCATTCTCTCAGCAAAACCCTAGATTAAAGATGCTCAAAGTTAAGTCCTAGTGTACTTATTAGAAATTCCAGGCACCTAAAGTGCATAGGAATGAATTCTCAGAAATTCCCTTTAAAGGAAGGGGAGTTTCTTGGATAACATTCTTATTATACTTTAAAAGGAATCTTTCTTTGGCTGTTTACTGTGCAGTCTGTCATCCTTTTTGGCTGCTGAAGTAATGCAGTTTCCTTCTGGTGGTGTAACCTGTATCCCTGCATTCTTTTGGGGATTGGTCTGGGAAAAGATCTTTGTATCACCTCCTAGAAATACAGACTGTGAGGCCTGTGGGCCTGTGAGAGACACCAGCTTTAGGTTCTTCCCAAAGTCACTAACATTTTTAGAAAGCCAGCATTCATTTTAAAATCATTAAACTAAAAGTTAACTTCCATTGGCTCTCTTTATGCCATAGAAATGCACTCTCTTCTTGTAGTGATATTTCTGAGGCATTCTTTTTTTTAAAGACACTATTTCTATTCTGGTTCTCCAAAAACTCATTATCTGCATGGCTTTGGCCAAGGGACAACTTTTATGATTATTAGTTAACTCAGCCAGTTTTAACTCTGATCCTGTTAAAGCTTCAATGGTTGTTTAACAAACTAGAAAGTGTGAGAAACTGTTTTATTTTATATCTAAGTTGGTAACAAGACCATTACAAGCAGTTTACTGTTCTCTATCCATTGTAGAAGGTCTGATGTTATTCAAAGAAGAAAGCAGAATCCCTCAGGAAAGCCATTTCGAAATGTGTGAGGGTAGCTGGGGGAGGAATATTTGCAAATAAAACAAGGCTCTTGATCTTGAAGGGGAAGAATAACACTGGTAACTATGGGAGTGCCCACAATTTGAGGAATGACTGAACAAATTTTGGCATATGAATGCAATAATCATGTTTTTAAAAGTTATGAAAGATGATTTCAGAAAAATCCAAGTATGAACTTTGATGAAGAATGAAATCAGCCCATTTAGGAGAACAATTTATATACTACTGTGAAGGAAGAAGAACTTTGAAAGGTCTAGGAACTCTGATCAAAGCAATGACAGCCACATGCCCAGAGTGTCTGTAATGAAGCATGTGATGCACCTCCTGACAGAGACTCAACAGATTCAAATTCTAGGGGTGGGTGGGTGGTGGTATGTATTTTTAACCTGGACCCTGCTGAGATTTGTTTTGTTTGACTGTTCTCACTTGTTTCAAAGGTTGTGGTGGTTGTTTTTAATTGGTAGTTAGGAAGAAGGGGAAGTTAGCAGTAGAAATGCTAAAACTATTTTTTTTAATGCAAAAAAAGAATGGAATATGGTGGTATAAACCGATAATGCCAATTAGTGAAGAGGCTGAAGCTGGAGGATTGCTTGAGTTCTTGAGTTTCAAGTCATTGGGCTATGACAGTCAGGTATCCACATTTAATTCAGCAGAAATATCATGAGCCCCAGACAATGCACAAAAAGAGAACAGAAGGAAGCCCAGAGAAACATGATAATTTTAAAAGTAATACACCGAATTTATGGTTTTGAAAATGTATTTAAAGCAAAAGTTAGGAAATGGACATTCATGATTTTATTTCTAGTCTTCTTGAATTCAAACATATGTGTTGGTATTTTGGTGAGAATAAAAATAAAATTATTTTTAAATGAAGTAGGTGGATGTGGGGAAAAAAATCTTTTAGAAAATGGCAGGTGCTGAGCATGCTGCTCTAGGAACCAGAAAATATATCAGATATTTTATGGTAATTTCAAAGTAGAACACCTGGCTCTTCTTCCTCTTCTTCAGGTTCCTTAAAGCTAGTGTGTACTAAGCAGCCATTTTCCATTATGCTTAGCCATATCCCAACTAACATTGGTGGTCTCCTGGAGAGATTTCACTGTACTTACTAGTAAATTATTATCGAGAAATGTGCTCCTTGGATATGGTAATTGAGCAGGCTCTTGAGTCAATGAATAAATAGCTGGATATTTCTTATCAGATTCCATTCCATTCAGCACAGCCTGCATTTGGAAAGTCTGTTGTAGAGGATTTTTCCATTGCACATATCACCTGATCATAGAGGTTCCAACTCTACACAGATCACTGCTCATGCTGAAGATGGACAATGAAGACATAAAAGAGTGGCATTATGGGTTTAGTAGCTAGGTCACTGCCAGAATGTTGTGGTTCTGTTCTTATCTCTACCACTGTATACTTGAAGTGTTCTATTGAATGGGGGCTACTAACTAATCCTATCCTATCTTTTAAGGTAATCCATGTATGACTTAAAAGATAAATCCTATGGTCACCTGAGGAATATAAAGGTTAAGTGACTTTCCTAGGGTGACACAACTAAGCAAGCTCATGTATCAGGTTTTAAATCTAGGTCTTGTCTCTAAATCCAGCAGTCTATCTTCTATGTGCAACCATCTCTGTTTTTTTTTTTTTTAAATATCCGTTAAAAATTAACTGTATAATCTCTCTCCCACCAAGATGCTCTGCACATAGTAGGGTCTTAATAAATGTTTGTGAAAAGAATGAATGAGGTCATACTTACATAACTTTTCCATGTTACTTTCATAAATCATAGAGTTTTCAAACCAGATTACTTGGATTATTTGAATTATTTGAATTGGCAAGACAGCGAAAAATCATTTTACCGTTATTTCTTACATACCTACTCAGTATACTACATTGCTTTAGACATAGTTGGTTATTAGAAATGAGTTAAAAATAAAACAGGAGACAGAAAATAGCTATGTGCACATGTACAAACTTGTTAACTGGTATGGATTTTTTGAAATTAGGAAAATGAATTAGTCTCTTGTACAGACTAGTCAGTGTTGCAATTTTAATAAAAATCCCCTATCACATTCCATACACATTAAATAGCTTAAAATTCATGAAAAGAAATGTGCTGTTTTTCTTCCTATGAGCCAATATAAAAATTTTAATAAATTTCCACAATTTGGCCTTTGAGTATAATCACTCATTCTTCTATAGCGTAGCCTTTAAAACATATCTGGTGGCAAAGCCTTCATAAGTGGTAGAATTACTGCATTGTGGGATCCTTAACTGAAAATATTCTTAATGGTTAGAAGATGTGGAATGTAAGTATGTATTTTCTCCTTTGCAGAATCATTAGTGAAACTTGTAAGACTGCTATTCACAGAAAGATAGGCTTGGAAGCCTGATCAAAGTCCAATTTTCTTGATGCTATATTTATGTGAGGTGGGGGGAGGGGGTGTAACCTGTATTTATTATACACCTCAATCATGAAGCTATTCATGAGAACCTTTCTTCAGATGTTAGAAACCATTTGGGTAAGAATCAGTCTTTGGAGCCCTTATTTTTAACTGGGCTCTTATTCAGAAACCATTTTACTTGTTTGTGTCTGCTTATATTTCCTATTGTGCATAGCTGCCATTTTAGGGAAGAGGCGAGAATGGTAAGGGAGATAGTAGCAGGTCAAGAAAATCAGTCCAATTCTTTTAAAAGTTTTGACACAACTTGGTGTCATTATGTTTAAATGAGCACTCAACATTATGTAGCTCTTTCCTTTGCAGTTGATATGTTTAGTATTGGTAATAGTTACAGTAAAGAATCAAGTTTTAAGATTTTTTTCAGGATTGCTTTATTTTCAAAGGAAAGAATGTATCTAAGCCTCTTAAGCCTCAGATGTTAATTCATTGTTGCATTTTCAATGTAACAAGACATACACCACAGCCATTTCTGTGACAAGGGCTAGAAAAACAGCATTATGTGTTATTAAAAATATCTTCTTTTCTCTGAAAGAATGTTTTTTGCTCTGAGAATTCAGAAAAGGGAAGTTTTGATAAAATAATTCAGCCAAGAATTTCACAATATATCAAAAACTTAAACAGCTTTTTCTCCAGGGAGGGTGTGTCAGAACAAGAATAAATGCATATTTTGTTGCTGTTGATTTTGAGAAGATTAGAGGGTTTGGGATGTTTGGGGACAAAAGATGCAATTGTTCAAGGAGGACAAGTTCACTTTGATGGCATGTTTTTTGTCTCCTCATGCAAGAGCATGGAGCACCTTGTGAGCCTCACATGACCACAAAGGTTCCACTAGCTTCTTGGAACTGGACCATGTGGTACTGTATCCAATATTTATTTTGGCTTTTTTTCTTAATTTTATGAAAGTAGGCAGTGTCTCTGCTGCCCATTTGGGTAGTTGATTAGTGACAGAGAATGAAAGTCTGGAGATAATTTATAAGATTGGCTTTCTTTATTCTGCATTAGTGATGCATTCAACTTTTCACATCTAGACAGCCCTATCTTTGCCTGCCAGATTCCCTAGCAAGAGAAAGAGTGACTCATGCTAATCCAAAGAAATAAAGCGTCCAGAGAGCAGAAATAAAAGACATGGACCCATTTTCCGTCAGAACTCTGCTTTATTCAGACTGCATGGAACATCATGTCTCCCCTAGGATAGCTGACTACCGGTATTCTCATCAGGATGCAGATTGACTTAGTTCCCTTTCCCTTCTGATCAGAGGGCTGGAAGGTGGAGTAAGTTTTTCTTTATAGAAGGCTCAGAACTTGGTTTCAACTATACAGAAAATCATAACCCCTGATGATACTCTCCTCCTCCCTGCTTTTCAGCTTCCTTTTGTGTTGTCTTTTCCTTTTCTGTGAGAACTGAATTTCTTTCTTTTTTTATTTGTGTACCCAGCACTTTGCATTGTACCTACAAAATAGCAGGCACTTAAATTTATTGAATCGAATCGTAGTATAAATAGGCCATTAGAGCAGGTTGGACAAATAACTTTTTTCTTATTTTACAGGTTTGGAAACCAAGATTTAGAGTTTTAAGGGACTTATCCAAGGTTATACAACAAACTAATGGCAAGGGTTGAGGAGCATGTTAAAAATTTAGCATGTCATTCCCAAATAATAACCTCCCAACTTCTCTATAACTATCAGCATCATCTTTTACTTATTCAACTTTAAAATCTTAGTCTTAATGGATTCTTCTTTTCATTCCATCTTCTTTATTCAGTTAATCATTGGGCCCTACTAACTATCTGCCTTTGAAGTGTCTCATATCAATTCATGTTCTACTTCCTTTCTTTCCCTCTTCTGCCCAATTAGGATTTGATCACTTTGAAACTAGCTTCTTCTACTCTATTCTTGCCAAAAACTTTTTCCTAAAACATCAGTTATATTCACTTCAATTTAACATGCTTTTACGAAGTGACTACTATGTGCTAAGCAATCCTTATTGTTTGGAGAGCCAAGAAAAATTAATGAAATAGTTCCTGTCCTTAAGAACTATTTTATTTTGAAACAACTTGTATTCTAAAAATAAAGTATAAGATAGTTACTTTCTCGTTAGGAGAGTTCTAGTTGATACAAACATTTATATGGGCCTTTAAGGTTTGCACAGAGTTTATGTGTATCATTTCAGACCCTTCTTACCACAACCAAGTGAAGTATGTGCTATTTTTAGTACCATCTTAGTTATGAAAACCGAGGAAGTAGTTTGCCCAGGGTCACACAGCTAATAAGGCTAATTAGTTTGTGGCAAGTATTTAGACTTACCTCTTCCTGAAACCAAGTCTATCACTGTCCAATTGAGCCATTTGCTTTGAAGGGAATGGGGAACTTTCTGAAGACTGACTTTTGAACTGAGTTGAAAGAAGCTAGGGATGATATGGAGGTGGAGGTAAAGAGGAAGTATTTTCCATAATTGGACTTTGGAAAGGCACAGCAATAACTCTGAGATTATTTTCTTTTGTCTCTACAAAACGTAGACTCTGCCTCTCAACCAATACATAATAAAATTTTAATAATTTTTTTAGCCTTTACCTTCTGTCTTAGAATTGATACTAAATATTGCTATTGGGATTAAGTGACTCGTCCAGAGTCATACCTATAGGAAATATTTGAGGTCAGATTTGAACTCAGGATCTCCCATCTCCAGATCTGGGTTCTTTATCCACTGAGCTACTTATCTGCCCCTACATAATAAAAACCTTATTGCTTGATTGTAAACCTGGGTAATTAGGAGGATGGTCATGCACTCAGAAAAAGAAATCAAGGGAAAGTGGAGAATTGGAGGGGAAATGTGTTCTGTTTTAGACATATTGAATTTAGTCTGTCTATTGGATATCCAGTTAGAAATATTTAATAAGTCCTTGGTCATGTGGGAATAGAAGTCAAGAAACAGCCTGAGACTGGACATATGGATGTAGGAATCATATCCCAGTACAACTAATGCAAAATTACAAAGGACTTACATGTGTGTGTGCCCCTTCTCCTTTTCTGTATTCCTTTTATCATCATATCAGGGGCTTATACTGTCTTTGTCATCAGTTCTATGATAAGCTGCTGTTATCTGGTCTGTAGATTAACTCCTTATCCTGCTATTATTTAAGGCACTCTGTGATTTGGTTCTACTCAGCCCAACAACCTTGCCTCTTGCTGTTTCCTAATATAAAGTTTCCTATTTAGCCTTGCTAGTCTCCTCATTATACCTCAGATCTCTCATGTTTGTTGTTGACTACAAGTATCTTCTTTGCCTCTAGAATGTCTTTCTAGTTCTTCAGGTCCTACTCATTTTTTCAAGATCCAGCTCAAGTTTCCCTTACTCAGTGGGACAGTTGAAATGCCTGAAAGTGGAGTCCAAAGACTCAAGTTCAGATGCTATTTACTGTATTTGTGATTGTGGGACAATTTATGTTGTCATGAAGTGGGACCAGTAATTGATATTGGTTATGTGTGATATTAGTCACATTCTAGTATTGGATTAAAAAAATAGAAATTGAAAAAAGGTTTGCTATATCAAGGATCTCAACATTTAGTGGAATCATCTTTATCCCTGCAGATAAAGGATAGCACTATCAAGGGAATAATAGTTCACAGATTTGGAGCTGGAAGGTATTTAGAGGTCATCTAGTCCAACCTCCTCATTTTATAGATAAGGAAACTTGAGGCCTTAGAAGTTAAGAGACTTGCCCAAGGTCAAACAAGTAGAGGCAACAGTTCTTAACAGTTAGATGGTAAGTAGACCACCAGACCTTAATATCTGCTTGACATTTTGCTCTGGGGACCCTGCAGGGTTTTACCATTTGCTCTGCTGTTTTGTTCTCCTGATTCCCAGGTATTATCACCCAACAACCCATCAAAGACTGGTAGAACTTCCCTTCTCTTCTGTTGCTACCCCTGATGGACCATTGGACCATATTACCTGCTCTGTAGTACAGTTTTCCTAAATGTCTCTCCCAGTTAAAGTGTGGACTCTTCTGGAGTAGAAACTGTTTCACATTTCTATTTGTAGCCTTTTCATCTGGCCAGAAAAGAGACTAAAACCTAGGTACTTAGTCCCCAAAGTAAATAGCTTCTTTCCTGAATAATCAACTGGTGTTTAATCTATATATCAGTATTAAAGAGCAGTTGACTGTGGCTTAGATTTCTTGAAGACTGAGTTAATAGCCTCTTAATTAGTAACTGTTTCACCTATGCAAATGTATAACATAGAACCTCCACTCTTCTCAAGGAGGACTGTCAGGTAAATTTTATTCTTGCTATTATTGCATTGTCAGTTCCTATTAAGCGTAAGAGCATCTTCCAGTAAGCCATCATTTTGCTCTGGATTTTTATGAGAAAAAATGGATGTAATAATAATTTCAGAAATCAATTAGAAGAAATTTTAAAATGTGTTTTGCATGGGGGGAAACTGAGGGGGGGCGTTTTGTCAGTTTGCCTTAAAGGAAGTAAAAGAGGAAATGGATTGGCTAAATAATTGAGAGGGGTCAAGTTGTCACTGATTTTAGAAGTGTGTGAAGTTTATTAACAACAAATATTTGTTGTAATGGTTGTTTATAGTCTTGGGTGCAAAGAGAATTTAATTTAGGCAGTAGTTTATTTATACTCTGGGAGGGTTTATGGACTGATACTGTGGGAAACTCATTCTGTTGCAACAGCCCAAATATGGTGCAGGTATGCACAGTGGAAAGCCTTGGGCAGCTCTAGTAATAAGCCTAAAGTTGGAGTTTCTTTAAACACGCACTGTTTTTTTTACTGTGAACTGAGTTGCTGTGCCCAAGTGAATTCTCTACTCTCTAAGCAAGGCAATTGTTTGGTGAGAGTCATTCCCTGGTTGTAAACTAGTTTTGAGTACAGTTGAGTCTACCTAGATTGTTAAAATCACTCTGGCTCAAGGTGTTGGAGCTATAATTATGTATTTTGGGAAGAGAAAGAAGGGAGAAAAGGGAAGTTGGGGAGAAAAGTGGGGGTAGAGTTCCAAACTTGTCTTACAAAATGGGACATTCTGAAGTTATAATTCCTTTAACATCAAATTCAAATTGGAGGCATTAAATACCATGTATATAATATCTTAAGTTGATCTTTTTTGTATTAAAGGATTTTAGAAGAAGGTTTATCTAGAATTTCCTAGTTGCATAACTAAAGACAACTTGTGTAGAGTCACATGTACAAATGAGTCCTAAAAGCCTATCACAGTAGAAAGTTATACAGGTTCCCTTAATTCCTATTTTTAGATACAAGGTCAAGACAGACTTTCAAAGTAATGTACAGTATAACCAAATTCCCAAACTCAAATAAAATGGGTAAAATCTAGTTACCTTAAAACAACTTAAAACATGTACTACTTAAGTGAACCAGGAAATCTGTAGACTAATTTCTTAATTTAGAATAAAACTAATTGTGTAGCCTGACTGTAGTATAACAAATATTCAACATCATAAAATTCCCTTCTTCAGTTTACCATTTTATATTAAAAATACACAGGAAGAAAAAGACAAAAGATGAGTTAGTCAGTTCATAATTAATCTCCTAATACAGAAGGAAAACATTGTGGTTAGTATTTAATTTCATGTCAGTTGAATCTTTTTAAGAAATTCAAACTAATTTCAACAATAGTCCACATGTTACATAATTAGTAAAGGATATCTGTCCCCTAAAATTACATAATACATTCTAAAGCTCAATTATTTAATGTGTAATTTTTTCATGCCGAAATGAATTTCTTTTAAATGAACTCTGTTTTCCCTTTTATTTTCATTGCCAAACAGAAGAGTTTATATTTGATAATACCTGTGATTTAGGATACTCATCTGGGTGGCCTTGTTGAAAATAAATTAAAGTGGGAGAGACAGGAGACATGGAGGCCAATAAGGAAGTCATTTTGCAAGTACAGGTAATAGGTGAAACAGACGAACTTGAGTAATGGATATTGGAAGAAAGAGAGAGAGAGGCAAAACCTATTATATTTATCTGTGTATAAACTATATCTCTGTTTTAGAAAGTAGGCTCTCTGTATGCAAGGTATAGTTTGATAATATCTTTGCACATAACAGGCAATTAATAAATGCTTATACTTTAATTATTGAATTTTTAGATGATCTAAACACAAGATACTAAATGAGAATTGCATTAATCAAATCTTGATTATCAAATTTTAATTGGATGAATGAAATTAGCATTTTAAACCTTTAAATTTTATCACATTCATCTCATTTCAAGAAAGATCACCCAACTTTAGTTCTCTGTTGCCTTTAGAGTAGTTCAGGGAGGTGTGCTGAGAGATATCTCACTCTATTAGAAATTTGCCTAATACTGATCTTTTCTCTGCCTCTGTGTGCCAGATAGAACTTGGCTTCTCTTTGGAAAATGAGGTCCAAGAAGTATGACTCCATGGAATTCTTGCCTACCCTACATTATCCTACCCCAATAGTGAAGGAACTCTCCAATATAGTCTGCCTTTCTAGTCCTAGAGTCTGATCATCCCACCTGAAAAGACATCTGGCTCCCCTCAATCACTTTCCTCCTAAAATCTATTTTCCTGGCCAAATATGAGAGACTCCATCCCCCCTGTCCCTTATCTGGCAGAGAGCTACATCTGGGGAAGTGCTTCAAGGTTAGCTGCATGGCAGACTTGAGTCAAACCATCAACAAGCATTTATTAAGAAATTACTACATGTTAGGCACTATGCCCTCAAGGGGTTTACATTCTACCAGAAGAGATAACATGAAGACATAGAAGTAAATACATAATAAATGCAAAATAAATGCAATGTAATTTGGGATGGGCATGCTCTAGAGTTGAGGAGGTAATCAGCAAAAATTTCACTTAGAAAATAGTGCTTGTGCTAGGTCTTGAGGAAAATCAGTTTCCAAAAGGCAGAGATGAGGAAATAAATTCCAGGTATAGGGAATAGAAACTGCAAACATGCAGGGGTGGGAGATGGCATTTCATTAGTATAGGACAGCAAGTAAACAAAGAAAACTTAATTCACAGATCATATGGATGGGAATAATGTGTAAGAAGACTGGAGAGGTGGCAAAGGGCTAGGTTTTAAGGAACTTTAAATGCCAGAAAAAAATATCTACTCTTAGACATAATTGAAAGACAATAGAGTTTATTGACTAGGGAAGTGATTTGGTCCTAATTGTACTTGAGGAAAATATTATTTGGGGCAAAGGAAGGTGAATTAGAGTGTAAAGAGTTGAGTCAATGGGTATTTATTAAATTTGTGCCAGGCTAACTTCTGGGTTTTCAAAGAAAGGCTAAAAATAATCCCTGCTCTCAAGGAGTTCTCAATCTAATGAAAGTTTGATATTTGAGTCAGGGTGATTAAAAAAACTATTATAACGGTCTAGAGAAAATGTGATGAGTGACAGTAGTGATTATGTGAGCAGCAAGTAGTACACATGCAAAGGATATAGTAGAGGTTGAAATGATTAGCTTTGGCAATTGTTTGGATATGGGGGCAAGCGAAGATTAGGAGTTGAGGAGACACCAGAAAGATGGTGCCCAGACAGGAATAAGAAAGTCTGGAAGGTGGCTTTGAGGGCAAACATAATGAGTTTTATTTTGGATGTAAACTTTGAAAGAGGCTTATGTGCTGTCCAGTTTGAGAGCAGCTGGCTCTGAGACGGTGGGAACTCGAGAGAGATATCTGGGTTCAGTGTATTCGTTGGGGAGTCACCAGTCTAGATGTGATCATTGAAACAAGGAGAGCTATGGAAACTATTGAAATTACGAATGTTACCAAGTGAGAGAATGTAAAAAGAAATGAGAAGAGGGCCTAAGTCAGAGACTATGAATACTGATGGGAGTATTTTTCCTTGTGGCAGATCATTTACACAACTTGCTAGATGGTAGGGGCTGGGAAAGGAGAGGGAAAAGCTGGAAACCAGAAAGTCTCTGCCCTTTTTCTTCCTCCAAGCAACCATATTGGAAAGTTTGTTGTTGTTGTTGTTGTTTTAAATCAAATGAGACTATTGATGAAACTGTGAACTGATCCAACTATTTTGGGACACTCTGGAATTCTGCTCAGAGAGTTATAAAACTGTATACTTTTTGAACCAGCAATACCATTGTTAGGTTTCTAAGCTGATCAGGGAAAAAGGAAAAGTGGGAATGAGATGGGCATAAATATTTTTCATGTATTTTGTTTTATATATGACTGTTTGTTGGCTAAAAGCTGGACTCCTCCCTAAAGCCCTCTGTGATTCATCCACATGAGAGATCTCTTCTTCCTCAAATTTTCCTAGAACGTTTTGTCAATCTCTCACTTGCCTTTATTTCATTCTGCCTTATATCTTTTTTTATATACCTTGTTTTGTCCTCCTGGTAAGTTCAAGCTCTTAGAACTTGGGAATCCTCCAAGAACTGTGCTTCTCAGTCCCCTTTATTCCTTTTTCCATCTTTTTACTACCATCCTGCAAAATCAAAACGAGGCCACAAGGGTCTGAAGGCTATTTTGTATTTTTCTCGTTTCCTAGACCATGGCTGAAGAAAGTGTCCAGCCTCTAAGGGGATTAGCTGCTCTGTACTCCAGAATGCTCGTTATCAGGAAGGAGACTCAGCTTGTTGTCTAAAGCATTCTTCAGAGTTTCTTTAGCATACAAGGATCTTCTAGAGATCTTGATGCAGTGGTGTGTGTGTGTGGCCTTTGAGTGCCCAGGGTTATTGCCACACCACAGAATGGCAACAAAATAGGATTTGGTAGACACTTACAAAATCTTCCTGCTGTATAAGTCCAGTGATATCTGAGGTCGAATTTGAACTCAGGGCCTCCCCATCTCTAGGCCTGGTTCTATCCACTGAGCCATCTAATTGTGCATGGTCTGTCAGAAATTGGCCCAATTTTCAATACACTGTGGTCCTTTCCTCACTATGTATGACTTAGATGAAAAACTATGTCCTTTTTCATTTTTACTGAATATATTTACTCTAAATTGAATTTCAAATGTATATTATTAGGGAAAAACAGTTTATGCTACCTTCCTTTTGGTCTTATTTACCTGTACTGTCAAAAATGGATGCAGGCTGATAAAATGAGTTTTGTGTCTTTAAGAATGATCGTGTTGTTTTTCAGTGTGAGGAGAAGAATTGATGATGATGATGATGATGATGGTAAAAATTTATATAGCACTTTTATGTGCCAGACACTGTGCTAAGTGCTATATAATTATTATTTCCTGTGATCCTCACAAAACCCTGTGAGGGAGGGGATGTTATTATCCTTATTTTACTGAAGGGAGCCTGATGTGCCCCCCCCCAAAAAAAAGTTAAGTGACTTATACAGGGTCACACAGTTGCATCAATTTGAACATGGGTCTTTTTGACTCCAGGGTCTCAAGTCTATCCAGTGTGACACATACATCTAATGTACATTTATTTATTTTTGTTTTTTAAATAAAACTTTAAAAAATAAATAGCTTAGACTTGAATCCTTGCCATTTGAATAGCTAGCATATCCAGAAAAGATTAACTTTTAATTTTATAAACTGCTGTTTTCATTTTCCAGATAATAACTTGCATAAACATAAAGCATAACATGACCTGTATTTTTTATTTGTATTATTCTGTTTTTCGTTGTAGTCGAAATCAGCTGTCATCATTGCCAGCCTGCCTGTGTGGTCTCCCTCTCAAAGTCTTAATTGCAAGTAACAACAAGCTTGGATCTCTTCCAGAAGAGATAGGTCAACTCAAACAGTTAATGGAATTGGTACGTTACTGATTTGAATGTTGTAATATTTAGTGGTTGTTGTTTTTACTAATTACAGTCCAAACAAGAACTCAAGAGGTTTTTTTTTGTCATTGTTAAAATCAGATATTCTATTTTCTTTGGACCTTGAATTCCTTGAGTTCCTTCAGAGAGCAGATATTAAATTTAAATCATATCTTTGCCTTTGACATTTATAAAAGTAGCTTATGTGGGTTTGAGATTATTTTGAAGATCAGAATAGCTTATAAATAATTTAATTTAAATACAAACTTACTCTCTTCTTCATAAAAATACAAATTAGGGCCATATTTTGTTTACATATAATTATGTCAAGTGACAAAAAGGACAAGTTATATTACCATCAGATTTTTAAAAATCGTAGTTCTTAACAAAAGGTCTGAAATATAAGATACTCATTAATAAAGACTAGGGCCAATGGATAGAAATAGACTATCCGAGTTCAAGGCCAAGTCAGAAGTGTAGTGCTATAACAGCAATTTTATTACTTCTCTACTTTTTTTAAAGCAGTGTTCAAAGAAGATGTTTTACACTATTACACATGTAAAATTTAAATCATTGAGGGAGAATGGAAAGGAAATAAGGAAGGAGGATAAGAATTTGGCTCAAACTTTTAAAAAAACAAAGGTTAAAATTTGTTTTTTTTTTTCAAATAATTGAAAAAAAAAGTTTGAAAAATAATAATAATACAAGGGGAAAAAAGTCCCAAGCCTCTTCCAGGGGAAGAGATTCGTCTGAAGGCAACAAGATACAGTAGAAACAATGCTAGCTGAGTAATCAAAGAACTTGGATTCTTTTCTAAGAATCCAATCTGCCAGTTAAATGTGTGACCTTGTACAAGTTACTTCATTCCTGTACCTCAGTTTCCTCATCTATAAACATAAAAAATTGTACTATATGATTTCAGAGGTCCTTTTCAGCTCTAAGTATGATCTTGGGCTTATTCAAGTGAATAAATAGCCAGAGGATCAACTTTACTTTGAATCATAATGGTTTACAAATTTACTAAACAAGTTACTCTTTTTACCTTAAAAACAAACAAAAGGGGGCAACTGGGTGACTCGGGGATTGAGAGCTAAACCTAGAGACCAGCGGCCCTCAGTTCAAATCTTACCTTAGACTCCCTAGCTGTATGACCCTGGACAAGTAATTTAACCTCCATTGCCTAGCTTTTATCATTCTTCAGCCTTGGAACCAATACACAGTATTGCTTCTAAGGGTTAGAAGATGAGAGTTTTTAAAAAATCAAACAAATAAAAACATTAGAACTCAGTTCATTTATTTGAAAAAATTTGAGAATCATCCTTAATTGAACCTAATTGGGATGTCCTTTCTAAAAAATTGACAAACAGTTCATAAGATTTGATGTCAAAAAGTAGTTGCAAGATGAGGAATGGAATCAAACCATATCAGAGGATTGATTAGCCAGATTCTCCTGCTAATCAGGTGGCGCATTTTCACTATTAGGGCTGCTGGGCTGCACAGTAGATAGAGTACCCAGCCTGAAGTCAGGAAGACTCATCTTTCTGAGTTCAAATCTGGCCTCAGACACTTAGTAGCTGTGTGACCCTGGGCAAGTCACCTAAGACTGT